>NC_069503.1:239131499-239781499 GCF_027579735.1 Bombina bombina | reverse complement strand
GTTGAATAATGTTAGACATCAGGAGTTATTTGCCAGCCTGATTCTCAGGTGGGGCAGGCCGGAGTTTGAACTTATTGCATCTCGTTATAATGCCAAGCTTCAAAGATATTCGTCCTGGTCTCGGGGTCCCCAGTCCGTGCTGATAGATGCCTTGGCAATACCTTGGTTTTTAGCCTAGATTATGGGTTCCCTCCAATTGCTCTCATTACCCGGGAGATTGCTTGACTCAAAAGGTTAGTGCTTCAGTAATGCTCATCGCTCCTGCATGATCTTGCAGGACTTTGGTTGCCGATCTGGTGGACATGTCATCACAGCCATCATTGAAACTCCAATTGATGACTTTCTCATTCTTGGACCTTTCCATCATCAGAATCTAGTTTCTCTACAGCTATCGGCTTTTACATTCATTGAGTTCTTTCCTCAAATCGAGGGTTTTCAGATTTGGTCATTATTATTTTGTTTCAGGCACATTAGCCTAATCTTAGAATTGGTGAAAATCTAGTCAGGATTCACATTTTTTTTTTTTTTATTATTTCAAAAGGTTTTGAGAAATGTTTTTCAGATATTTCCTAAAAATGGACAAATTTCAGATTTGTCATTTTTGCTACACAAGCGTTTTGAGGAAGTTAAATATGTTTTATATATTTGTTAGGGTCTGACTTGACTCAGGCCTTTTTTTGGAACAATTGCTCCTTCTTGGAGTTTGAATTTTGTTCTCAAATGTTCGTCTAAGGGTTCCCTTTGAACCTATGCATTCAATAGTTATTAAGTTATTATCTTTTAAAGTTTAATCTTTGATTACTATATTTATGCTGCTTGTAGAGTTTCTGTGCTTTCAGCATCACAATGTGATGCTGCTTTTTTTTTTGCATTCCGATAAGGTTGTTTTACGTTCCATTCCTTGTTTTTCTTCCTAAGGTTGTTTCTTTTGAAATTGTCCTTGCCTTGAAGTTCAACTTACAATTACCTAAGGATTTTATCAATCATCTTACCTGTTTATTGTTTTTTTCTTTGCAGCGTAAGGGTAAGAAAGCTATGGCTACCTCTCTTTTTTTTTGGTTTGAGAGTTTCATCAGTTTTGCATGTGAGACTGCTGGACAGCAGCCTCCTGAAAGATTTTCGTCTATTTACACTAGGGCTGTGGTATCCTCATGGGCATTCAAAAATTAAGCTTCTGTTTTAAATATTTTCAAAGCTGTAACTTGTTCTTTTTTTTTTTGGAGAAAATTTCATCAAGAAGTGGTGCATTTCGTTTAGGTGCCCTGTCTTGTCCATCACTTTCATCCGTGTACTATAGCTTTGCTAATGTATCACACAAGTAAGGAAGTAATCCATTGACTCATCGTATCTTGTAAAAGAAAATGAAATTTATTCTCTCCTGATAAATTGATTTCTTTTACGATAAGATGAGTTCAAAACACAACATGTTTTTATAGGATAGTTTATTTTTTTTTGTTAAACTTCAGTCACCTATGCACCTTGGGTTTTCATTTCACTTCCTAACTTCTTTCAAAATACCGGAGTGGGAGGGATTGGAGGAGCTATATATACATCCCTGCTGTTTTGTTCTTTTCATCCTCCTGCTGCCCCAGAGGCGATATCCCACAAGTAAGGATGAAATCCGTGTACTTAACGTATCGTAAAAGAAATCAATTTATCAGTTAAGAATATATTTCCTTTTCATATTTTATTTTCTATAATGTAAAGAATTTTAAAAATTCAACATGATATCTCTTTTGTGGAATTTTCTGAATTGTTGCAAAAAATTTTTATTAAAAAATAATAATTTAAAATTTGTTTAGAAAATTTATAAAAGAATTTTAGCTTTTTAATTTTTAATTTTATTACATGCAGATAAAAAATTTTTTTGAAAAGAGGCATCAACGTCCATTACCAATTAGACCCGAAGATAGCAACATGTGGGATCCAGTTCATAATTCAAATATCATTGAAGATAATAATTCAAATATTGAAAGTCAAGAAAATTTAAGAAAAAATAATACATTATGGTGCAGTTGTTCAAAGTGTATTGTTATGCCAACAGAAGAAGAAAGTATTTGCTGCAAAGAAATTGATAATATTCTTCCGATTTTAAATGACAATTACTCATGTGTATGTGATACTGATTATATGCATAAATATATACTCAATAGGGAAACTTTAAAATTTGCATATATGTTGATGTCTTCATTTAAAAAAAATCTTAGATCAGTGGATCAAATGTTATATTTTTTTTTAATTTTATTTTATTTTTTTAAATAAATAAAATATATACCTTTTATTATTAGGGATTACAGGCGTACAGCATATCGTTCATTTACTTTATGGGTACATGGTCACCTTGGAAGGAGAAATCGTCGTCCTATTCCATCGTGTGTTGTTTCAGCTATTCGAATGAATTATCCAGCACCAGACAACATTTACGTTGGTTACCATTCAGTAGAATATGATGCACAAGCAGAGGATATGGTTCTTGATTTTTAATTATGTTTATATATATATATTTAAATTTGCTTTTTTCATGTAACATAAATAAAGATTTTAAAAACAATTTTTCTTCTATAATCTTTATTTTTTAATAGAATATAAATTGCAGGTACACTCAAAGTTAATAACATTCATAACTTGAATTTATATACTCTTATCATATAATGCAATATAACATTATATAAGTAGACTATGCTAAAGACACATATAAGCTTGTAAAAATTAGTTAATTGAAAAACAATATAACACGAAACAATGGTACATTCTTCGAAGTGTGGTGTCTTTAACATTTAAATAATCATTCGAAAGGTAAAACAGAACTGCAGCCTAATCCCTTCAGGAAACAATATTTTATATACTCAAAAGCAATTTAACCAAAAAATATAACATAATCGGTCAGATTACGAATTTTGCTTTATTACAGGCTCAATGCTAAATTGCAAGTTATTTCAACAGCTCACCTCAATTTAATTTTTTTTTTTTTTTTTAAATATAGCATTTGGGTGCGATATTGCAACATTATGCAACATACCGCACCAAAATACATGCACTGCTGTGAGCTGTTTTTACTTGCTCATGCAAAATTTCACCATAAACATAAATATAGTTAAACGGCCTTAAAAAAAAATTAAACCCGCATGAAAAGACCATAATGGGTAAAGAAAAAGGTTATGTTTATAACTAACATAACATGAACAATAAGTATAAAAACACATAATCTTAGAATAAATGATCACTAATATGCCGCACCAAAAATCATAACCAACAAAATAAAATTATTAACTCCTAATCTGCTCCTCTCAATGTCGTCAACGACAATATATTAAAGTTAATAACCAATAAACCTCTTGTCTCCAACATCACTAAAACTAAATTAATATATTTACCACTATAATAACACTGATTGTTCAGAATTAAATATACAATTATTAACTAAATAATTCATATTTAAAACTAAATACATGTAAAAAAAACCAAAGCTAGCTACAATATAACTAATAGATATATTGTAGCTAGCTTAGGTTTTATTTTTTAATTCACAGGCAAGTTTGTAATTATTTTAACTAGGTAGCTTAGTTATTAAATATTTATTAACTATTTAATAACTAACTAGTTAAAATAAGTACAAAAATCCATGTAAAATGAAACCTAACCTGAGTTACACTAACATTTTACATTACAAAAAAACATTTATCTAAATCACAAAAAAATAGAAAAGAACTAAAATATTTAAACTATTTACACCTAATCTAATAGCCCAAAAAAATAAAAACCCCCCCCCCCCCCCCCAAAAAAAAATAACCTACACTAAACTGCCAATGGACATTAAAAGTGCCTTTTCTGGGGTATTGTCTCAATTAAATCAGCTCTTTTACCTGTTAAATAAAAATACAAACAACCCACCAACAATAAAACCCATCACCCACACAACCAAATATTCAAATAAAATCCTATCTAAATATACAAAAGCTCCCCATTGCCCTTTAAATGACATTTGTATGGGCATTGCCATTAAAAGGGCATTTAGCTCTTTTTCTGTCCAAACCCTAATCTAAAAATAAATCTCAAACAATAAACCACTAAAAAAACCTAACACTAACCCCTGACGATCCACTTTTAATTTTTAAAAACCCGACATCCATCTTCAAAGAAGCAGAAGAAGTGTTTTTCAAAGTGGATCGAAGTCTTCATCAAACCTTGCAGAAGTCTACATACAAGCTGGCAGAAGAGGTAAACAAGATGGCAAGAAGTCTTCATCCAGACTGCATCTTTTATATTCAACCATCTGGCGCAGAGTGGGTCCATCTTCAAAACATCCTTTGAAGAGCATCATCTTAAATCAACGTCTTCTTGAACAAAGAATTGTCATTTAAATGACATCATCAAAGATTGCGTCCCTTGAATTTCTATTTGCTGATAGAATTTTATCAACCAATACAAATTAATTTTGAAAATAAACTTATGTGAAATCAAATCAGCCAATAGGATTAAGCATCAATCATATTGGCTGATCCAATCAGCCAATAGAATTGAGCTTGCATTCTATTGGCTGCTACAATCATCAAGTAACATTTTTTTTTCAATTCTATTGCAATTTGATGATTTAATTTTAAGACGTCATTTAAAGGAACGTTCATTCTGGAAGAAGACATCACCAGAAGAAGATACTACGCGCTGGATGTCTTGAAGATGGACCCGCGCCTGATGAATGAAGAGAGAAGATTCCGTCTTGATGAAGACTTCTGTCCATCTGGACTACAACTTCTCCAGGCTTGGATGAAGACTTCTCCATGTTTCTTTTTGGACTTCTTGTCGCTTGTTTGAAGAATTATTCAGGGTTCATTGAGTTTGAAAGTCCTGCTTTTCAAAATCTGAAAGTGGTTCTTCATGGGATAATGTTAGTTTTATTAAAGGGTTTATTGCGTGGGTTTTAGTTTTAGCCTAGTGTTTGGTCCATCTAAAGGGCAAGTCCCATTAAAAAAAAAATTTATGCTTACATGATAAATTAATTTCTGCTGCGATACGAGTCCATGGATTCATCCTTGTGGGATATTATCCTCCTGCTTACAGGAAGTGGCAAAGAGCACCACAGCAGAGCTTTATAGCTCTTCCCTTCCCTCCACCACCAGTCATTCTATCGAATTTTTTGAAAGTTAATAAAAAAGCAAAAAGGTGCAAAGCTGACTGTAGTATTAAAAATAAAATATAATATGTCTTTAAAATGACAGCTAGGGCCGTGGACTTGTCTTATCGTACAAGAAATCAATTTATTATTTAAGCATTAATTTTCATTTATTATACAAGATACGGCGAATCCACGGATTCATCCTTAGTTTTTGAAAAATATACCAATGCTACAGGAAAAGGATGAATGGGAGTGACAAGACAAATATCTAAATGGAATGCACCACTGATTGAAGAACCTTTCTCCAAAAAAATAGCCTCAGAAGATGCAAAATTATCAAATATATAAAAAGTACAAATGGAGGACAAAGTTTCATCCTTACAAATCTCTTCAACTGATGTTTTTTTTTTAAAAACCCATGTTGAAGCCACAGCTCTAGCAGAATGAGCCGTAATTTTTTAAGGAGGCTGCTGTCCAGCAGTCTTGTATGCCTGGAGGATGATGCTACTCTGCTAAAAATAAAGAGAAGTATCCATAGATTTTTAACCCCTACGCTTTTAAAAATAAACAATGAAAAGAAAAGATGATTGATGGAAATCATTGGATGCTTGTAAGTAAAACTTCAAGACACGAACCACGTCCAAGTTATGTAACAGACGTTCCTTCTTAGAAGAAGGATTAGGACACAAGGAATGAACAACAATTTCCTGATTAATATTTTTATTTGAAACAACCTTAGGAATTAATTCAGGTTTAGTATGCAAAACCACCTTATCAGAATGTAATATAAGGTAAGTTGAATCAAATTGTAATGTAGAAAGCTCAGAAACCTTTCGAGCTGAAGAGATAGCAACCAAAAATTATAAAATAAAACAACTTAATATCTATTTAATTCCTTTTTTTTAAAATGAACTGCTTGAACATTGATTACTAAATTTAAAATCTATGGCGGAGGAATAGGTTTAAACACATGCTTGATTCTGTTTAAAACATGACAAAAGGATTGAACATCTGGAATATCTGCCAGACGTTTGTGTAGAATAATAGATAAAGCAAAAAAATTTTTTTTTTTAAGGAAATAGCTTTTAACCCTTTCTATAATCGTTCTTTGAAAAAAATAATAAACCAGGGATTCATAACCCTACTCCATGAGTAGCCCTTGTATTCGCACCAATAAATATATTTTTGCCTTATCTTATTCTAAATCTTTCTAGTGACATTCTTACGTGCCTAAATCAAAGTATCAATGACCGAATCATAGAATCCGCACTTAGATATAAATCTTGTGTTCAATCTCCATGCAGTCTGCATGCAGAGAATTTCGATTTAGATTTTGTAAATGACCTTGAATTAGAAGGTCCTGTCACAATTAAAGTTTTCATGGTGGCAGAGAGGACATGTCCACTAGATCCACATATCGACTCCTGGGTGTCCACGAAGGCGCTATCAATATTACAGAAGTGCTCTCCTGTTTGATCCACGTAATCACATGGTGCAGGAGAGAGAATGGTGGAAACACATAAGCTACGTTATACGAACACGGCAATGCTGGAGCATCTATCAGTGCGGCCTGTGGGTTTCCTTGAAATTAATCCGTAATGTGGAAGATAGACATTCTGTCGATATGCAATCAAAAGAAATTCCTGTCTGCCCCATTGATAAATCAATGATGCAAAGACTTCAGGATGGAGTTCCTACTCCTATGGATGAAAAGTCTGTTGACTTAAAAAATCCACTTCACAATTCTCTACTCCTGGTATATAGATTATTGTTAGATGGAAAGAGTGAGTCTACACACATTGGATTATCTTTGAAACCTCTATCATCATTATAGAACTCCTTGTTCCCTTGATATAAGCCACAGTCGTGATATATTCCTACTTGAATTTGATGAATTTGGCCAAAGCCAAATGAGGCCATGCCTGAAGCACATTGAATATTGCTCTCTGTTCCAGAATATTAATTGGAAGTAGAGACTCCATCTGAGTCCAAACACAGTGAGCCTACAGTGTATTCCGGACTGCACCACAGCCCAGAATGCTGGTGTACGTTGTCACTATTACCCCTGATGGTCTGCGGAAACACGTCCCCTGGGACAGATGATTCAGTGACAACCACCAAAGAAGAGAGTCTCTGATCTCTTGATCAAGATTTATCGTAGGAGAAAAATTTGCATAGTCCCCATTCTACTGTGTGAGCATGCACAGGTGATTTGGTCTTTGATGAAAGCGAGCAAACTGAATCATGTCCATTGCAACTAACAATAAATCAATGACCTCCATACACTGTGCCATTGAAGGTCGAGGAATGGACTGAAGTGCTCAGCAAGTATTTAGAACATTTGATTTTCTAATATCCGTCTGAAATATTTTCATGTCTATCCAGTCTATCAAATTTCCCAATAAGGGAACTCTTGTCTGTGGAACTAGTGAGCCCTTTTCTATGTTCACTTTCAAACCGTGAGTTCTTAGGAATGACAATATGATGTCTGTGTGAGATTTGGCCAGATGGTAAGTTGACGCAAAGATCAAAATATTGTCCTGGATAGAGCACCACTGCTATGCCCCATGACCTGAGAGCCAATAGAAGGGACCATAGTACTTTTTTTTAAATTCTTAAAGCTGTGGCCAATCCAAAGTGAAGGGCCATGAACTGATAATGCTTGTTCAAAAAATAGCAAATCTTAGTAAATGATGATCATTTTGAATATGAATTTGAAGGTATGCATCCTTCTATTTCATGGTGGTCATGTATTGACCAACATGGATCATTGGTAAGAATGTTCAAATATAGATTATTCTATGGCTAGTTACCACCAAAGAAGCAGCCTCTTTGCTATTATGCTATTGTTCGTTCTCAGCTTGAGCGCTTCTCTCTTTTTATTTATGCAAATTATGATATTTTGATAAAGCAGGAATCCAGACGTGGACACGTTGCTCAGTGTGCCTTGAGGGATATAGCTGGACCTCAATGACGATGCCCACAATAGGTCGAAACGTACGTCTGTGGCTTTGCTGTTTCTCTAGCTCAGAAAGCTATTGGCTTTTTATTTTGGGGCTGGACTGTACTGTAAAGTCAGGATCAGACTGATATGCTTCATGAAAGTTATTCTCTGTGAAAGGCACATTTTGAGCAAAAAAAGGCTGCTTCTTGTGTACAATCTACAAAAACCAGCCATAATTTTTTTTTATGTAATTAAAAAATTTAGGCTGCCACAGTATCTATAACCATGCTGCAATAATTTTATCTGCTGCATTTAGCAAAAATAATGTCAAATATAAATACACAGGATTTCAGTAATACCCTTTCTATGTTTACTGGTCTTCTGCTTCCCCTTTCACTATTTTTGAACTATGTCAGCAAGTTCTGATATAACAAGTGTCATCAGAAATAAATGACTGAACATCCCTCTCTGCTGCTTGTAGCATGAAAACGTTCCCCAAACTGAAGATTTATCTTGCACAACCTCAGCAATTCTGTGGGAACCAACATGGATCTTAGTGACATCTGCTTAAAATCATGAACCTCATTGCAGGAATCTTCGTTTTTATCCTCTCTTAGGAAAATAGTACACACTGGTTCATATTAAATTTTAAAAAATTTGGATAGAAGAAATAAATTAACACCTCTTTCACTTTACCTCTTCCTGTTACTAACACCGGCAAAGAGAATGACTATGGGTGGAGGGAAGGGATAAGCTATATATACAGCTCTGCTGTGTTGCTCTTTGTCTGGTCTTTTTAGAAAGAGGATAATATCCCTCAATTAAGGTTTAATCCGTGTACACGTACTATTTTTTACAAGAAATCACTTTTCATGACAATTTGGATCTTTTTTTTTTTTTATTTTGGATTTTATTTGGTGGGTTTGGTTGTGTGGTTGGTTGTGTGGTTGGTGGGTTTTACTTTTGTTGGGTGTTTGTATTTTTATTTTATAGGTAAAAGAGCTGATTTCTTTAGTGCAATGCCCTGGAAAATTTGCTTTTATGGACAATTGGCAGTTTAGTATAGGTTAGGGTTTTTTTTTTTTTTTTTTTTTTTTTATTGATAGGTCAATCAAATTGTGTGTAATTACATTAAATAGTTTATTTTATTTTTAAATTAGATTAAATCTTAGATTTGATTAATTAATTAGATTAATCTAAGGTGTTATTGTAACTCCGGTTTTATTTCAAAGTTAAAATTGTATTTATTTTCAATAGGTAGGTATTAAATAGTTTAAAAAATAAAATAAATACAAACTTGACGGTTAAATAAAAATAAAACATAATCTAGATACAATATAACTAATAGTTAGATTGTAGCTAGCTTATGTTTTATTTTACAGGTAAGTATTTATTTTAATTTTTATTGATTAAAATTTTAATTAATAATAATAATTAATAATTATTGTTTGTTAGGGTTAGACTTAGTATTATGAGTTAATTATTAACAGCAGATTATGGATTAGTAAGTGTAGTTCTGTGTCTTCGACGTTTGATGCAGAAGATTACTGTTTAATAATAATAATAATAATATTTAATTAGTGTTTGCGATGCTGGAGTGCTTTGTTTTAGTTGTTTATATGTTTATTATAGTGGTGTCAATGTCCGGAACTGCAATTAAGGGATTAATCATTTCATTTTATTGTTTTATGCGTGATGGCCTTGGTTTATGGGTTAATAGATATTTTATGGTTGTTTATTGTACTTTTTATCAATTTATGTATGAGTTTTATGTTATGTCTTTGTAAAATAAAAGCAAAAAACTACTGACTTTCATTATATGGTACTGATTTTGGAGTTATGGTCTCTCCAACTCACTTTTTGAAAGTTTTGGTAGCTACGTTGCATGATGGACAAAAGAGTGTGCGGTACATCTGTACCTACAAGACTATTAATACCAGTGTTAGTTGAAAAACATTTTTATGAAGCATTTTCACCATAACGCAAAATAAGTAATCTAGCTGATAGGTTAGAAATACAGCTTCCAAACTTGTCAAATAAGTCATACATTTCAAAAACATGACCCAAAAATGAATAATAGCAGTCTATCTTGTACAGTCTTATACATCATTTTTCTTGAAAATGGGAATTGAAATGGAAGAATATTTTTTTACAAATAATTTTAACAGCTCTGTAATGAATATAATAATAAACTTGCACAGGCCACTTTTTGTCCTCTGTAGATATACTGTGCAGGCCACTTTTTTGTACCTCTAGAAATATAAGAAAATAAAAAAAAAATAATATATATATATATATTTTATTTAAAGAATAACACTTATTATGCTTTTATAAATCTATTATCTACATATAATAAATGTATCTTTCGTACTTTTGATAATTTAAAAAAAAGGCTTATTATGAGATTCAACACTGAAACATGTTTTCAGGGCCACTTTTGAACCATTTTCAAATAATATTTCAAAATAGAATATGCATAGATTACTTTTTTAAACTCTATAAATAATGAATAACAACTGATATTTTGTGCATTATTCATTATTTATAAAGTAAATAATATTTTTGAGTATTCTTGTTTAAATGTCTTCATTTGCTTATTAGCGGACATAAAGGTACTCAATGCTCCTTCACATAGCAATAACAATAGAATGCAACATGGTACTACATATAATTTTAAAAAAACATGGCATTAGGATACAATGATCCCAAACACAAAAAAATTTGATATTACACTCAACATATAACATGTCTAATTATCTCAACTATAAAAATATATGCATCAAAACCAAGGTAAATATGCCCTCTCAACCCCAAGGATCCAAGTCCATGTGTTTACTTATTTAAATAATTACAATATGCCATGACCAACAAAGATAACATATTTATCAATAAACAATTTAAAAATTGAAATATAGTTGAAGACATTATTCCAATAATAATGGATATAATAGCCAGGAACACATTTATTAAATCTCACGGAAGGGCCAAAGTTCAAAAATAAAAGAGAGGAGTAAGTTTCTCCATCAAAGTTCTATATCGTTACTGAAGATCTGGTATCTGCTCATATACTTAGAATATCACGCAGTGCATGCTTTTATACAAAAGCTAGGATGTTGTGAGTCCTCACTATTCACAGAAAAAACATTCAAAATGATGTTGGTGGATGAGAACTGTGAACCTTTGCACAGTGTAGTTCCATGTCTCCTTCTATGTAGATTACAGAGGCAGTGTAATGGCAGCGGGCTGATGACTTTCTGCTCATAAATGTAAGTTTACATGCATGGAAGCCGGCTACTCTTCACCAGATGTATTTCCTAGTAACAATAACCGGGTCTACTTTCAAAGATCGTATGATAACAGCTCATAAGATCCTCAAATGTACTAGTGATGGACTCTCTGGTTGCATTGAATTCTTCTCAAATTTTGGCAAATTGTATTTTATCTTGCAAAATGTTTTGTTTACACATCTGATGCTTTCATCAAAGATAATAGCTTGCATTGGCTTCTTCACAGTTGAGATAGAAGTATTAACCATTTGCCAACTAAACAATGTGGACAATATTGCACACCTTATTAGACTCAATATCCTTTTCCTATTTACAAAGGCTATCAAATATACTAAGCATCTGCTGCTAAAATTCAACCAATAAAGCGTATATACTCCAGTATTTATTAAGTATTCTGTAGATAATCATATCTTGCTCTGCTTTCACAATTTAAAAGGGGGGAAGGTGCTGAATTCATTCCCTTTAGGATCCTCAAAAAAAAATCTCAGCAGCCTAGTTTTGTAAATCCTATTACCTCCACTAAGTAAAAAATCAAGTAAAACTCATTTTATGTTGTTTTATAAATTAAAGTACATGGAAGATATATAGGTATATAAGCTTAAATTTAATTACTAAAATTGTGTTACTTCAAGCATCAAAATACACCTGCTGGGGGGTGAGTTAAATTAGCCGAGCCCCAAAAGTAGACTACGGTATACTAAATCTGTCGAATAAAGTAACACATGGCTTATTTGACACAGGACCCTATCAAAAATTAGTTTCTTGAAATCAGGACACTATTTTTATACAACATTAATATATTACGTAGATATTCTCTTGTGAGTCAGAGCAATTCTGAATATAGAAATGTAAGATGGGCATTGTCTGTAAGTCACCCCATTTGAAAATCTTTAAAAAAAAATTATACAAGATTAAAGACAATTTTTAAAAATTGCTTACCTATTTTTAAATATCTAATTAAATTTAATTAAAAAATATATTTTCTCTTTTTTTTTTTTAAATGAAACAATTTTAAAAATATTTTATGGCTTATACTTAGAGTATAAATAATTAGATTTTAAATAAATCAGAAGGAACCTTGAAATATGTCTGTTTTGGTCAATTATGAATCAAATCAACACTATAATCCACAAAATATTTTTAAATATGATTAGAAAAACTAGTTAATCTAACTTTTTGGTTTCATCCTGGATACATGCTTCTCAACTAGAGAAGATGTACTCGGTCTAGGAGTCGATGAAATATTTGGTGGCAACAGAATGTTTCTAGACAAATATGTATAATGTAAATCACCAGACACAAGGGCTACAACATCATTTAAAATCGGGATTAAATGTGACATATTTAATTTTTCATATACTGGTTTTGACTGCCATTTTTTTTTTAATTTTGAAAAAAAAGGTTTGTATCTCAAATTTCCAAGAGGTCCACTTTTTTTGGTAACCTTTTTAATTCTAGCCTGCTTTCTACCAACATTTGAATTGTGATCCAGCACTGCAATTTTTGTTCTAGCAAACATTGAGTCCATTGTAAAATGAACTCTTTTTGGACGATATTTTAAAACTTTGCTATGAAAAACTTCAAGTGCACCCGTGTGGCTAAATTCAGTAAGGTGATGTAAATCTTTCATCAAATTTTTGTCATGAACAAAATTTGCCAATGTTGAAAATGCTGCAGATTCTTTTTTTAACCATTTTTTTTCACTATCATCTTCCAAAATGTCATGCAAACATCGTCCATTTTCCCAAACATGACAGTTTGTAACATGATGTAGTACTGATGTCCAAATTTCTCTCAAAACATTTACATCACCTCTACAATATGCACTACAATACCAAAAATGATTTATTATTGAATTTACAAGGGGGGATAATACTTTATTTTGATTTTTTTTTGATAATCCAATTAATTTTTTTTTTAAATTTTTAGCATAATGCCAAATGTCGAATTGATGTAAAATATTGGTAAATTTGGTGCGCATTACTTTACCAACACTAGGATGTTTGTCAGTAGTTAACATGCCAATATGAAGGCCTTCATCCAACAATTTTTGAAAGCACTGATGGAATGCTTTAGACTCCATTGCCACAGAGGAAGTTGTTTCAGTAACTTGAACAATTTCAAAATCAATTATCTTTTGGGTAGATTCTTCCATTAAAGAATATGTACAAAATTTAGCAGAGAAACCAGGGCTATCGCATTGGCCATCTCCACTTAGACTAATAGGTTCTTCTTTTAAAGAGGAAATTAATTTTTCTTTTTCTTTTAGCCAATTGAAGTCAATTGCAGGAAAAATAAAAGATTTTTGGTATTTATTAAAAGTTGTGAATGATAAAAATGGAATTTTAAATATTTCAAAAAAATCTCTAATTTTTTGATAATGATTGCCAGAACAAACAATTGAGGCACAGGCTAGTGCATTTCCAATTGGGTTTTGTTTTATTTTAGGTTGGCTTTCCCACAATTTAGTTCTATGGCCTGATTTACATATTCCTTGAATACATAAATATGTACCTAAGGTATCATATTGTCTAGAAACAATATGTTGCCTACAAACATTTTCATCAACTTCTTTTGGACATTTGATTAATTTAATTAATTTAATCAAACATGATTTAAAAACTATATATTTTTGTTCATTTACACATGATTCCTGTTCAGTATCTTCTTCTTCAATAGAAATGTCACTGTTAGAAAAAGAACTATCAGGAATATATGTTGGATCTTTTCTTTCGTTTATTTCTTCACTAATTTGATCAATAGAATCAAATGTATTTTCCTGAGAAAATACATTTTCTTCAGAAGATTCAACATATTTATTTATTAATTCTAATGGTTGATTATCTTTGTCAGAATCTATTTCTGTTTCTGACATTTCTTCAACGTTATCTAAATTTGGGTTTTCAAGGTCACTAATAATTTGTTCTTCATCTATTTGACTATAACCTTGAATTTCATTCATGAAATCTGAATAGCTACCAGTCCATACTCCAATTTCTCTTGTTTTAATTAAAGAATTTGTAGAAGTACTAACATTTTTTAATTTCAAATTTTTTGAATTATATGAATGGTCATGTTTGAATACAGTTATTGATTCTTTCATCAATTCAGATGCTAAAACTAATGATTGATTTACATTCTGTGAATTTTTTTCATTTCTTTTCGATTCTACATTTAAATCAGAAATAATCAATGTATTTTCCGATATATTAAACATTTCAGAAGATACACTAACTTGTTCTTGATTTAAATGTAAGGTTGGTATTGCATTTTTTTTAAAAAATTTTCGTGTTCCAACCTGTTCATAAGAATCTGGGGTAAAATGTAGTGAACATACTCTTATATGAGAATTTTTTTTGGCAACTTGAATTTTCCTTACAAAACTATCCACATCTGTAATATTTTTACCACTATTTTTTAACCAAACTTTAATTTTCTGTGGACTCCTAGGAAAAAGATGCATTCCCACTTTTTCGGTTTTTTTTCTGGTAGTCTGTTTTGTTGTACAATCTTTAATAAAACAATTAGGCATCTATGAAATAAAAAAATGGATAATATTATAAAAAAAATTATTATTTTTAAATTATTATTTAAAAGATATATATATATATATGTATATAGTTAAAGCAAACATTTTTTTTTTTTTAATATGTAAAATTTTCATAGTAAATCATAAAAATTATTTTTTTTTAAACAAAATTTAGTAATTTTTTTTGTAAATAAAGATACAAAAATGGTTTTAAAAAAAAATTGTTAAAATGTATTTTTTTTTTAAAGAAAAAGAAATTGCAATTCTCAAATTTTTCAATTAATATTTAAAATTTAATTTAATGGTGTAATTATTTTTGCTGTATATAATTACTCTATGATTAAATATACATAAAATAAAATGGGTACTGTTAGTGATGCTAGAACATGAAATTAGGTATATAAAAACAGGAAAAGCAGTAATAGGTTGAAGATAAATATATCTTTACTTTACAAAAAATTTTTTTGAAAAATAAATAATAACTAAACAGGTAAAATGAAAAATATGGTCAAATATCAAAATCTTAGCTAATAGTGATTGGATGATTAAAATCATATATTTAATTAAAAATTATGCCTCAAGGTAAGATCTTTTAAATTATTATTTTAGGAAAATAAGACAGAGAAAGTACACCTCGACACATTCTCAATTGATACTATTAGTTCGGGACAAGAGTAAATGGAATTATTTCATTAAGATCGGCTCTCAATATTCTAAATATCACAACTGCAAGGGTGCAACTACAGTAAATAATAAAATTGTGAAAGTTTACAAATTCTAGACTGGAAGACTTTTATATTTTTATTATATGATGTGCTTTTCACAAATGGACCAGAATGGTTTAGAAAAGTTATGCTGTTAAAGTTATATTTTATGTGTATTATATATATTTTTTTTTATACAAGTTTTTTTTATAAATAATATTATTATATTAAAAATTATAATTTTTGTTTATTTTATGGTGACAAGAGTGCACGATCAATTACTCTTGGGAGTTACATTCCAAAAAATAGGAGTAGAAAAAGTTTATCAAATTCTAATAACACTAAATAAATTGCAAAGAGTTCAATAACATTGATTTACAAACTTGCTTCAGATAATCACAATCATTTAGCTTTCAAAGACCCCAAATGAGCTCTCCAAATTTAAACTTTTTCAAATATTGTAATTATAGTTTAATAAGGACAATTTTGATTAGTAAGGTGGAAGGTGCTTTTACAGTTGTCTCGAGGGATTTGTAGAGTTTGACTTCTAATGGTAGAAATATAATTTTTGACTCTCGACACCTATATTAAAGAAATCTATATATGTATTTAGAAAAATAAAATAAAGCTCTCTTTTAAAAATAAGTTGTGTGTGTATATATATATATATAATTTTTTTTTTTAAATAGATATATGTTTTAACATAGATGACATCATAGTTAAAAAAAAAAATATTAAAATTGTCAAAAAAAACTTCTATTCAAGGGATATATTACATTTTAAAAATAAATTTCCAATTTGAATGAACAAAATATTTTGGTTCCTATATGATGGAATAATTTTTTTTAAATGAATTGAGGAGTAGACTTTGATTTTTAATTCTTTTTAAAAGTGATTATATATAAATATAAATACATTTTTTAAAATAAACTTACCCTTTCTATTTTATATTTTTTCAAAAATTTTTTTTAAAATCTTATAAATATTAACCTATAAAAAAATATAAATTTGATTAATACATTTTTAAAATTAGATACAAAGAAATATTTATATTTAAAAATTAATAAAAATCATGCATTTTCTTTATAGAAATTATTTATAAATAATTATATATACTTATGGGCAGTATGGTTCAATAAATTTTTTTTTTTTTCTAAGAATGTAATTCATGTGCAAGATTACTATATATCAATAATATTTACTAAAAAATAATGATCAAGATATATATTTGATGTTTAAATTTGAAAGATAATAGCTAAAAAATTTTTTTGATGTCTATGTATGTAATTAGTATGTATCATTTAATAAATATGTATGTTTGAATGTTAAACAGTTTTAAATTAAATAAACGATACATAATTTAATTATTTTAAAAAATCATTTTTAAATGAATATACAAATATTTTTTTTTTTTAAAAGTACATATGGATGTATATATCTTGTAACACATTAAAAAATTCTTCATGTTTTTTTGAAAAAAATAGAAAAGTTTAGAAAAATAAAAGTGATGTGTAATATTAAATATATATATATATATATATATATATATATATATGCTCATAAATATAAGTATATTTAAATATATATTTTTTAATATATGTCACTATTTCCTATGTCTGATAAAGGGGGTGAAAACAAGAAATGTCATATCGAATAATGTGGATTTTTTTTAAAGAATATATATATAACCCTATTACCTATATATCACTATCCCTCTATACCCCTATCCCAACAACTGTATTCCCGATATACTCCTATCACTCTATACACTCTATACCATTATACCATCTATACCCATATACCATCTATAAACCCTTTCCCATCTATACCTGTATCCCCTCTAAAACCCCTATCCCTCTATCCGCTATATACCCCAATACAATCTATACCCCATCCCCTCTATACTCCTGTCCCTCTATACCCATATCCATCTATACCCTTATCCCCTCTATAACCATATTCCTCTACATCTATACCCCTTTATCCCTATCCCTCTGTACCCCCTATCCAGCTATACCACAATAAACTCTTTACACCTATTCCCTCTATACATCTAAAACATATATACCCCTATCCCCTCTATACCCCTTTTCCCTCTATACCCCTATACTCTCTATCTCACTATCTCTATACCCCTATCACCTCTAAGCTCATATGCCAATTCCCTCTATACCCCTATCCTCTATATACCCTATATACCCCTATCCCCTCTATACCACTATCTCCTCTATCTCACTATCCATATACCCCTATCACCTCTAAGCTCATATGCCTATTCCCTCTATACCTCCATCTCCTCTAAAGCCCTATCCCTCTATATACCTATCCCCTCTATACCCCTATCCCCTCTATACCCTTATCCCCTCTATACCCTTATCCCCTCTATACCCCTATATAACCCTATCCCCTCTATAACCCTATCCCCTCTATAACCCTATCCCCTCTATAACCCTATCCCCTCTATAACCCTATCCCCTCTATAACCCCTTTCCCCTATATACCACTATCCCCTCTATACCCCTATACTCTGTATCTCACTATCCCTATACCCCTATCCCCTCTATACTCCTATCCCTATTCCTTCAATACCCCTATTCCCTCTATACCCCTATCCTTCTTTATTATTGATTTTGAATTCTGACAAAGGAAATACAGTGGCGATCAAGAAAACAAAAAAGAGAAAATAGCAAAATGATAAATTTAATTTATATGCAATATTTATTTGTTGTAACGTGTTATAATAATTGTGTAAACCACAACAATAAAACTGGAGAAGGAAGCAATCAAAGTCCCCTGAAAGAGATTACATTAAAATATATATATATTTTTTTTAATTGTTTTTATAACCATATCCACATACAATCTATAATCCTATCCATCTATACCCTTATCCCCTCTATAACCATATTCCTCTACATCTATACCCCTCTATCCCTATCCATCTGTACCCCCTATCCAACTATACCACAATAAAATCTTTACACCTATTCCCTCTATACACCTAAACCATATATACCCCTATCACATCTACACCCCTATCCCCTCTATACCCTTATCCCCTCTATACCCTTATCCCCTCTATACCCTTATCCCCTCTATACCCTTATCCCCTCTATACCCTTATCCCCTCTATACCCTTATCCCCTCTATACCCTTATCCCCTCTATATCCATATCCCCTCTATACCCCTGTCCCCTCTATACACCTATCCCCTCTATCCCTATACCCCTATCACCTCTAAGCTCATATGCCTATTCCCTCTATACCCCTATCCCCTATATACCCCATCTCCTCTATACCCCTATCCCCTCTATAGTCCTATCCCCTCTATAGTCCTATCCCCTATATATATCCACTATACCCTCTATCCCCCTACAACCATATTCCCTCTATACCCCTATCCCCTCTATACTCTTATCCCCTCTATACTCTTACCCCTCTATACTCTTATCCCCTCTATACCCCTATCCCCTCTATACCCCTATCCCCTATATACCACTATCCCCTCTATACTCCTATCCCCTCTATACCCCTATACTCTTTATCTCACTATCCCTATACCCCTATCCCCTCTATACTCCTATCCCTATTCCTTCAATACCCCTATTCCCTCTATATCCCTATCCCTCTTTATTATTGATTTTGAATTATGACAAAGGAAATACAGTGGCGATCAAGAAAACAAAAAAGAGAAAATAGCAAAATGATACCTTTAATTTATATGCAATATTTATTTGTTGTAACGTGTTATAATAATTGTGTAAACCACAACAATAAAACTGGAGAAGGAAGCAATCAAAGTCCCCTGAAAGAGATTACATTAAAATAATTATTTTTTTTTTAAATTGTTTTTATAACCATATCCACATACAATCTATAATCCTATCCCTCTATACCCATATACATCTATACTCTTAACCCCTCTATAACCATATTCATCTACATCTATACCCATCTATCCCTATCCCTCTGTACCCCCTATCCAGCTATACCACAATAAACTCTTTACACCTATTCCCTCTATACACCTAAACCATATATACCCTTCTCCCTCTATACACTCTATACCATTATACCATCTATACCCCTATCCACTCTATACCCCTATCCACTCTATACCCCTATCCACTCTATACCCCTATCCACGCTATACCCCTATCCCTCTATACCCCTATCCCTCTATACCCCTATCCCTCTATACACCTATACCCCTATCCGCTATATACCCCTATACCATCTATACCCCATCATCTCTATACTCCTATCCCTCTATACCCATATCGATCTATACCCTTATCCCCTCTATAACCATATTTCTCTACATCTATACAACTCTATCCCTATCCCTCTGTACCCCCTATCCAGCTATACCACAATAAACTGTTTACAACAATTCCCTCTATACACCTAAACCATATATACCCCTATCCCCTCTATACCACTATCCCCTCTATTCTCCTAACCCTCTATACCCCTATCCCATCTATACCCCTATCCATCTATACCCCTCTCCCTCTATACCCCTATTCCCTCTATATCCCTATTCCTCTAGACCCCTATCCCTCTATACCCCTATCCCCTCTATAATCCCTTTCCCCTATATACCACTATGCCCTCTATACCCCTATACTCTGTATCTCACTATCCATATACCCCTATCCCCTCTATACTCCTATCCCTATTCCTTCAATACCCCTATTCCCTCTATATCCCTATCCTCCTTTATTATTGATTTTGAATTCTGACAAAGGAAATACAGTGGCGATCAAGAAAACAAAAAAGAGAAAATAGCAAAATGATACCTTTAATTTATATGCAAAATTTATTTGTTGTAACGTATTATAATAATTGTGTAAACCACAACAATAAAACTGGAGAAGGAAGCAATCAAAATCCCCTGAAAGAGATTCCATAAAAATAATTAATTTTAAAAAGAAAATATTGTTTTTATAACCATATCACCATAACATCTATAATCGTATCACTCTATATGCCTATTCCTCTATACCCCTATACCATCAATAATCCTATACCCCTATCCCCTCTATACCACTATCAATCTATACCCCTATCCCTATATAAACCTATTCCCTCTATATCCCTATTCCTCTATAACCCTATCCCTATAACCCTATTCACTCTATAATCCTGTCCCCCAATACATCTATCCCTATATATCCCCTCTATAACAATAACCCTCTATACCCCTATCCCTCTATACCCATACGCCCTATATCTCACTATCCCTATTCCCATATACCCTCTATCCCTATTACCTCTATACCACTATTCCATCCATACCCATATCCCTCTACACCTAAACCATATATACCCCTATCCCCTCTATACCCTTATCCCCTCTATACCCCTATCCCCTCTATAACCCTATCCACTCTATACCCCTATCCCCTCTATACCCCTATCCCCTCTCACTATCCCTATACCCTCTATAATCCTATCCCTATTCCCTCAATACCACTATTCCCTCTATACCCCTATCCCGTCTATACCCCATCCCCTCTATAGTCCTATCCCCTCTATACCCCTATCCATATTCCCTCAATACCCCTATTCCCTCGATACCCCTATCCTTCTTTATTATTTATTTTGAATTATGATAAAGGAAATACAGTGGCGATCAAAAAAACAAAAAAACAAAAAAAAGAGAAAATAGCAAAATGATACCTTTAATTTATATGCAATATTTATTTGTTGAAACGTATTATAATAATTGTGTATCCCACAACAATAAAACTGGAGAAGGAAGCAATCAAAGTCCCCTGAAAGAGAGTACATTAAAATAATTATTTTTTTAAAAAAATATTGTTTTTTCAACCATATCCACATACCATCTATAATCCTATCCCTCTATATCCCTATTCCTCTATACCCCTATACCATCTATTCACCTATACCATCAATACTCCTATCCCACTATACCCCTCTATACACCTATCTATCTATACCCCTATCACTCTATACCCCTATCCCTATATAACCTTTTCCCTCTATATCCCTATTCCTCTAGAACCCTATCCCTATAACCCTATTCCCTCTATACACCTGTCACCCTATATCCCTATATATCCCCTATATACCCCTATCCCTTCTATTCTACTAACCCTCTATAACCCTATCCCCTCTATACCCCTTTCCATCTATACCCCTATCCCACTCTATCCCTATCCATCTATACCCATACGCCCTATATCTCACTATCCCTATACCCATATACCCTCTATCCCCCTACAACCCTATTCCCTCTATACCACTATACAATCCATACCAATATCCCTCTACCCCTATACCATCTATACCCCTATACCATCTATACACCTATCCATCTATAAGACTATCACTCTATACCCCTATCCCTCTATACCTCTTTCCCCTCTATAACCCCTTTCCCCTCTATACCCCTATACTCTGTATCTCACTATCCCTATCCCCTCTATACTCCTATCCCTATTCCTTCAATTCCCCTATTCCCTCCATACCCCTATCCTTCATTATTATTTATTTTGAATTATAACAAAGGAAATACAGTTGTGATCAAGAAAACAAAAAAACAAAAAAAAAGATAAAATAGCAAAATGATACCTTTAATTTATATGAGATATTTATTTGTTGTAACGTATTATAATAATTGTGAATACCACATCAATAAAACTGGAGAAGTAATCAAAGTCACCTGAAAGAGATTCCATTAAAATAATTAATTTTAAAAAGAAAATATTTGTTTTTTTTTAATCATATCCCAATAACATCTATACTCCTATCCCTCTATATCCCTATTCCTTTATACCCCTATACCATCAATACTAATATCCCTCTATAGCCCTATCCATCTATACCTATACGCCCTATATCTCACTATCCCTATACCCATATACCCTCTATCCGTCTATCCCTCTAACCCTATTACCTATATATCACTATACCATCCATACCTCTATCCCTTTACACCTTTACCATCTATACCCCTATACCATCTATATTCATATCCATCTATAAGACTATCACCCTATACCCCTATCCCCTCTATACAACTATCCCCTCTATACCCCTATCCCCTCTATACCCCTATCCCCTCTCACTATCCCTATACCCTCTATAATCCTATCCCTATTCCGTCTATACCCCTATCCCCTTTATCCCCCTATCCCCTCTATAATCCCAATCCACCCTATATACCCCTATCCCTATTCCCTCCATACCCCTATTCCCTCTATACCCCTTTCTTTATTATTTATTTTGAATTATGACAAAGGAAATACAGTGGCAATCAAAAAAATAGCAAAATGATACCTTGAATTTATATGCAATATTTATTTGTTGTAACGTATTGTAATATCTGAATACAACATCAATAAAACTGGACAAGGAAGCAATCAAAGTCCCCTGAAAGAGATTTGATTAAAATAATTAATTTTAAAAAGAAAATATTGTTTTCTTAACCATATCCACATAACATCTATACTCTTATCTCTCTATATCCCTATTCCTCTATACCCCTATACCATCTATACCCATATACCATCTATACCCCTATCCACTCTATACCCCTATACCCTCTATACCCATATCCCCTCTATACCCATATCCCCTCTATACCCCTATCCCTCTATACCCCTATCACTCTATAACCCTATTCCCTCTATATCCCGATTCCTCTAGACCCCTATCCATATAAACCGATTCCCTCTATACTCCTGTCCCACTATATCCCCTCTATACCCCCTCTATACCCCTAACCCTCTATAATCCTATCCCCTCTAAACTACTATCCCCTCTATACTCCTATCTACTCTTATCCCCTCTTCACTCCTATCCCCTCTATACTCCTATCCCCTCTATACTCCTATCCCCTCTATACTCCTATCCCCTCTATACTCCTATCCCCTCTATACCCCTATCCTCCTAATCCTCTATACCCCTATCCCCTCTATTACCCTGTCCCCTCTATAGCCCTATCCCCTCTATAACCCTGTCCCCTCTATAGCCCTATCCGTCTATACCCCTTATCCATCTAACCCACTAAATTTCCCCCAATCCATGTATCCCCCTATCAAGATTTAAAAAAATAAATAAATAGTAATATAATTGTAGTAAGGTAATTTTAAATACATTTTATGAGGTAAATACAATATTTATAATAAAGCAAATAAAATCTCTACCACTGTATCACTAATACCTCTATCCCTACCACTCTCCCTATATACCCCTTTACCCTATATACCCCATCCCCTCTATTCTCCTAACCCTCTATACCCCTATCCCTTCTATACCCCTATCCCTTCTATACCCCTATCCCTTCTATACCCCTATTCCCTCTATACCTCTATCTCCTCTATACCCCTATACTCCTAATCCTCTATACCCCTGTCCCTCTATAGCCCTATCCCCTCTATTACCCTGCCCCCTCTATAGCCCTATCCCCTCTATAACCCTGTCCCATCTATAGCAATATCCGTCTATACCCCTTATCCATCTAACCCACTAAATTTCCCCCAATCCATGTATCCACCTATCAAGATTTTAAAAAACAAAATAAATAGTAATATAATTGTAGTGAGGTAATTTTAGATACATTTTCTGAGGTAAATATAATATTTATAATAAAGCAAATAAAATCTCTACCACTGTATCACTAATACCTCTATCACTACGACTCTCCCTCTATACCCCTATCCCCTATATACCCCTTTCCCCTCTATACCCCTATCCCCTCTATACCCCTATCCCTTCTATACCCCTATCCCTTCTATACCCCTATCCCTTCTATAACCCCTATCCCCTCTATACCCCTATCCCCTCTATACCCCTATCCCCTCTATACCCCTATACTCCTAATCCTCTATACCCCTGTCCCCTCTATAGCCCTATCCCCTCTATAACCCTGTCCCCTCTATAGCCCTAACAGTCTATACCCCTTATCCATCTAACCCCTAAATTTCCCCCAATCCATGTATCCCCCTATCAAGATTAAAAAAAAAAAATAATAGTAATATAATTGTAGTGAGGTAATTTTAGATACATTTTCTGAGGTAAATATAATATTTATAATAAAGCAAATAAAATCCCTACCACTGTATCACTAATACCTCTATCCCTACCACTCTCCCTCTATACCCCTATCCCCTCTATTCTCCTAACCCTCTATACCCCTATCCCCTCTATACCCCTATCCCTTCTATACCCCTATCCCCCTAATCCTCTATACCCCTGTCCCCTCTATAGCCCTATCCCCTCTATAACCCTGTCCCCTCTATAGCCCTATCCGTCTATACCCCTTATCCATCTAACCCCCTAAAATTTCCCTCAATCCATGTATCCCCATATCAAGATTTAAAAAAAAAAATAGTAATATAATTGTAGTGAGGTAAATTTTAGATACATTTTATGAGGTAAATATAATATTTATAATAAAGGAAATAAAATCCCTACAATTGTATCAATAATACTTCTATCCCTACCACTCTCTCTCTATACACCTATATACCCATATCCCCTATATACCCCTATCGTCTCTACTCTACTAAACCTCTATACCCCTATCCCTTCTATACCCCTATCCCTATCCCCTCTATAACCCTGTCACCTCTATAGCCTGTCCCATCTATAGCCCTATTCGTCTATACCCCTTATCCATCTAACCCCCTATCTATCCCACAATCCATGTATCCCCCGTCAAGATTTATTTTTTATTTTTTAAATAGTAATATATTTGTAGTGAGGTAATTTTAAATACATTTTCTGAAGTAAATACTGCATAATATTTTTTAAAAAAAAGGTAATACGATCCCTACAACTGTATCACTAACCCTATACCTCTATCCCTAACACTCTCCCTCTATACCCCTATCCCCTTTATACCCCTGTCCCTCTATACTAATAACACTCTATAATACTATCCCTCTATAGCCCTGTCCCCTCTATAGCGCTATGCCTCTATAACCCTTATCCATCTAACCTCCTATCTATCCCCCTATCAAGATTTATTTTTTTTAAAAAAATGAAATATTTAGTAATATATTTGTAGTGAGATAATTTTAGATACATTTTCAGAGGTAAATATATTATTTAAAAAAATAAAAAATAAAATCCAAACCACTGTATCACTAACCCTATACCTCTATCCCTACCACTCTCCCTCTATACCAATATACCATCAATATCCCTATCCCTCTATACCCCTATCCCCTGTATACCCCTATCCCCTCTATACCCCTATCCCCTCTATACCCCTATCCCCTCTATACCCCTATCCCCTCTATACCCCTATCCCCTCTATACCCCATCCCCTCTATACTTCAAACATTCAATACTCCTATATCCTCTATTTTGCTATATCCTCTATACTGCAATATAATCTATACCACTATCTCTCTATAGCCCTGTCCTCTCTATAGCGCTATGACTCTATACCCCTTATCCATATAACCCCCTATCTATCCCCCTATCAATATTTTTTAAAAAAAATAAAATATTTACAAATATATTTGGAGTGAGGTAATTTTAGATACATTTTCTGAGGTAAATAGAATATTTATTAAAAAAAAGTTATAAGATCCCTACCACTGTATCACTAACCTATACCTCTATCCCTACCACTCTCCCTCTATACCACTATCCTCTCTATACCGCTATCCCTCTATACCCCTATCCCTCTATACCACTATCCCTCTATACCCCTCTAGCCCTATCCCCTCTATACCCCTATCCCCTCTATACCCCTATCCCCTCTATACCCAGGGGCGAAACTACAGGGGGTTCAGAGGTCGCAGGTGCGACTGGGCCCCTGAGGGTGGGGGCCCAGCTTAAAAAAAATAATATTTTTTTTTCTTCATATTTTTTATTTTTAATAAAAAACGTTAACCTACCTGCCTGCACTGATATCATGTGAATGTGACATGACTACAGGGGTTAGTGTTTCCGTTATACCCATTGGTGTTTATGTGTGTGTGTATGGTGTGTGTGTGTGACTGTGTGTGTATTTATGCATGTATGCGTGTTTGTGTATGTTTGTGGAACCAGCAAATTACACACCTTGTTACTACAGCATGGGGGGTGGGGGGCAGGGGGTAAACAGTGTAACTATACAGTACCACTATATATAGTATGGGTGGGTGGACCATGTCACTGACTACTTTGGTCACTTTATAAAGTACTGGACGGTAGGGTCAGGCCAGCCATCTCACCGGCAGATTACAGACTGTGTCACTAACTTACTATATACAGTACTGGGGGGTTAAATAGTGTCACTATATACAGTAATAGGGGGTCAGACCATTTCACAGACTGTGGGCACAGGGTACCTCCTTTTGCAGACATGTAATCTGATTCTCATTTTTTTCTGTGTTAAATGTAAAAAAAAAAAAAATTTAATAAATTCAAATTTTTTGGAGGGGGGAGGGGTGGTGGGGGGGGGCATTCTTAGATTCTTGCCTAACCCTCTATACTCCTAACCAGCTATACTACTAACCCTCTATACTCGTAATCCTCCATACTCCTAACCCTCTATACCCCTATACCCTCTATACTCCTAAACCTCTCTACTCCTAACCCTCTATACTCCTATCCCTCTATAGCCCTGTCCCCTCTATAGCGCTATGCATCTATACCCCTTATCCATCTAACCCCCTATCTATCCCCCTATCACCAAATCCATCTATCCCCTATCAAGATTTAAAAAAAATAAAAAAATTAGTAATATATTTGTAGTAAGGTAATTTTAGATACATTTTCTGAGGTGAATCTAATACAGGTGGCCCTCATTTTACAACGGTTCAATTTACACCGTTTCAGAATAACAACCTTTTTTTCCAGTCATGTGACTGCTATTGAAAAGCATTGAGAAGCAGTGCATTTATTAAAATAGCCAGTAGGTGGAGATGTCCGCTTGTATTGCAGCAAAGCCAAGCTGAAATTAATCAGTTTAACCAGACCTGAGCTATCAAGCAGATTTCAAAGGAACACAATCTTCCTGTCTATGAATCAGTCCAGATTGGAATGCATAGAAAGAACTGTTTGCAGAAAAATGCAAGTGAACTCTGTGTTGTGTGATTATTTTATTATGTTTATAATGCTGTTTAGCAAATGTTTTTGTTCATTTAACTTAGTTTAATTATATAATCTGTGTTGTGTGATTATTTTATTAGGTTTATAATGCTGTTTAGCATTTAAAGTCTTTATTTCAAAACTTTAAAAATAATGTATTAGGTGTTACTTATGACAATTTTGAGAGGGGCTTGGTACCTATCTCCCTCACTTCCCATTGACTTACATTATAAACTGGGTTTCAATTTACAACGGTTTTGATTTACAACCATTCCTTCTGGAACCTAACCACGGCGTAAACTGTATTTATAAAAAAAGAAATAAAATCCCTACCACTGTATCACTAACCCTACACCTCTATCCCTACCACTCTCCCTCTATACCACTATAACTCTATTCCCTGTATACCTCTATACCCCTATCCCCTCTATACCCCTATACCATCCCTACCACTCTCCCTATATACACCTATTCCCTCTATACTCCTATACCCCTATCCCTATCCCCTCTATACATCTATACCCCTATAACCTCTATACCCCTATACCCTCAATACCCCTATACCATCGCTACTCCTATTCCTCTATACTCCTATCCCTATAACTCTATCCCTCTATACTCCTATCCCCTCTATAGCCCTATACCATCTATACCCCTATACCACTATCCCTCTATACCCCTATCTCCTCTATACTTCTATCCCTCTATACCCCTATCCCCTCTATACCCCTATACCATCTATACCACAATCACTCTATACCCCTATCACTATATGCACTATCACTCTATATACCTATCCCTCTAAAGCCCTATCCCTCTATACCCCTATCCCCTCTATACCCCTATCCCCTCTATAGCCCTATCCCCTCTATAGCCCTATCCCCTCTATAGCCCTATCCCCTCTATAGCCCTATCCCCTCTATAGCCCTATCCCCTCTAAAACCCTATCCATCTATATCCCTATCCCCCAATCCATCTATCCCCCTACCAAGATTTGTTTTAAGATTTTTTTTAAATAAATTTCGTTATATATTTGTAGTGAGGTAATTTTAGATACATTTTCTGAGGTGAATCTAATATTTTTAAAAAAGAAATAAAATCCATACCACTGTATCACTAACCCTACACCTCTATCCCTACCACTCTCCCACTATACACCTATAACTCTATTCCCTGTATATCTCTATCCCATCTATACCCCTATCGCCTCTATAGCCCTATCCACTCTATAGCCCTATCCCCTCTATTTCCCTATCCCTATAACTCTATACTGTTATCCATCTATACCCCTATCCCCTCTGTACCCATATCCCCCTATCCCCTCTATACCCCTATCCCCTCAATAGCCCTATCCCTCTATACCCCTTATTCATCTAACCCCCTATTCATCTATACCACTATAACCTCAATCCATCTATCCCCCTACCAATATTTTTTTTTATGAATTATAGAAAACATATTTAGTAATATATTTGTAATAAAGTAATTTTAGATACATTTTCTGAGGTAAATATAATATTTAAAAAAAAGGAAATAAACTCCCTACCACTGTATCACTAACCATATACCTCTATCTCTACACCTATCCCCTCTATACCCCTATCCCCTCTATAATCCAAACCCTCTATAGCCATATAACCCTCTATAACCCTGTCCCCTATATACCCCTATCCCTCTATAGCACTATCCCCTCTATAGCCCTATCCCCTCTATAGCCCTATCCCCTCTATAGCCCTTATCCATCTAACCCCCTATCCCATCTATCACTCTATCAAGATTTTTGAAAAAAAAAAAATATTTAGTAATATAATAATATTTATAATAAATTAAATAAAATCACTACCACTGTATCACTAATACCTCTACCCATACCACTCTCCCTTTATACCCCTATATATATATATATATATATATATATATATATATATATATATATATATATATATATATATACACATGTCAAGTTAAAAAAAAAAAAAAAAAAGTACATTTTTATAATAATTGAATCATCATCATAATAAGGTCCATACTTATACCTAATGGGACAAGACATACAGCAAAAATTTCTTGATGAAACAAAATAGGCTGGGTTATATTTTTTACTTTGAAATTGTTACTATGACCTTATTTCTCCTAAGCAGGTAACAATTGGCACAAAAAGTCTCAATAGAGCAATGCATACTAAGTTTTCATCATGAAGTATTAGAACATTTACTAAACAAAAGAATAAAACACAATCAATCACCTAGGGCCACATCTGACATATATGTAAAAAAAAAGAAAGTAAAACTCAAGGTGTCAGATCATCCACAAAAAAAACAAACAAACACTGAACTGATTCCCAGTGGGATAAAAAAAGTGTAACTTTTTATAAGGGACACGCCATGTATAAAATGAAATAAGGTGTTTTGAAGGTGGAAAGCTTCTTTGTTTTACAATTACAAGTACAGTGCTGAAGTCACAAAGTGTGACTGGCAAATAGAGGAGGAGGGCTGCTAGATTCATTGCACACCAGGAATATAAACAGATCACTGACAGAAATGCTAAATGTTTCACACTGCAGTGGATCCGTGAATGCATTATGTAAAACCGCAAATACATATAAACAGAGTACAGTGAATTTCTGATTCAACGGTATTGACTTGAATATTCAGTTTCTCATAGGACATATCGGATCGCATCAATTGAATCAGAAATGTATTTGCGGTTTTACATAATGCATTCACGAATCCACTGCAGTGTGAAACATTTAGCATTTCTGTCAGTGATCTGTTTATAGCTACACGAGTTGCAGCCCACTGTCAGCCAAACCCAATTGAGCCTTCATTGATATTTACAATATACCCCTAGTTTCTCCAACAAATAATCTCTAATTCCAGCCTATTCCATCTAATTAATACCTTCTCAACCTATCTAATATAACGCATTAACCCCAAGATTCACAAAATAAATTAACCCTAATCTGTCAGCACTGCATTAACCCCTTCCTAACTATCACTACAACCCCTTACTTCAGACCCCCCCCCCAGCCTCCCCACAATATTAACCCCTTACTACTCTAAACGATAAGGTTTTTTTTAAAAAGAAATTTCAACAGGATTATCATGATGCTGCATAATATATTTGGCTCTTCCCTTTGAAAGTAATGAGAAAAGCATTTTTGGTGACTTGTTGATATGGGGTATTAGTTCATGTTTTATGGGAGGACTTGTTAGTTGTGATAGTACATACCAGTGCTGATGCAAACAACTGTGACAGGATTGAGATCTAACAGTGAATTGGAAAAAGTAAATGTAGAATATAGATAGTATTGCATATCTTTTTCAGCTACCTGGTCCATTATGCAATAAAATATTTGGTAATATTTTGGAGTATAATGTAGTAAATGTATTTAAATCATTGCATGATTCTGGAGTCGTAGGAAAGAGTGTTAGATTTTTTTTCTTTATTTTACTATTTAATGACAATACAAAGTGCTAAGACCATATTTGCCAGATCCATACTGTGGTTGGTGCACATTTTTATATTTAGTATTTTGATTATTCGTTGTGTTGCTCTAGTACTGTAACAGACCTGTCTTACTTGATAACACTCGCATTGCTGCATGTTTACCATATTTCTGTCTTCATCGTGCAATTGATATGCTAATGTTCTGTTCCCGTACAGAAGAGATTAGAAGGGGAAGGAGAAGCTGGATCTGTGTTAGCCAAGGATCAAAAGAACAACAAAAACAGAGAAATCCCCAGAGGTGTCAGATCATCCACAAAAAAAACAAACAAACACTGAACTGATTCCCAGTGGGATAAAAAAAGTGTAACTTTTTATAAGGGACACGCCATGTATAAAATGAAATAAGGTGTTTTGAAGGTGGAAAGCTTCTTTGTTTTACAATTACAAGTACAGTGCTGAAGTCACAAAGTGTGACTGGCAAATAGAGGAGGAGGGCTGCTAGATTCATTGCACACCAGGAATATAAACAGATCACTGACAGAAATGCTAAATGTTTCACACTGCAGTGGATCCGTGAATGCATTATGTAAAACCGCAAATACATATAAACAGAGTACAGTGAATTTCTGATTCAACGGTATTGACTTGAATATTCAGTTTCTCATAGGACATATCGGATCGCATCAATTGAATCAGAAATGTATTTGCGGTTTTACATAATGCATTCACGAATCCACTGCAGTGTGAAACATTTAGCATTTCTGTCAGTGATCTGTTTATAGCTACACGAGTTGCAGCCCACTGTCAGCCAAACATCTTGCATTTACAGAAGCAGCAGGCAAAAAATTAAACAATGAGAAATTTTTAAATAAAAATAAAATATAAAGAATAAAGTTATGTAAAATCAAACAAAAAAATGCAATAAAAGTCTAATGACATTATTTTGTTTTTGAAGAGAAAGTTTAAAAAAAAAAACCATTTGAATAAGTAGAATAGTATATAAATTATTATGCTTACATAATCTAAAAATCCAGAGAGCTAACTTAGTCAGATTCAGAGCGCAATTGCCTAATAATAGCTGAACAGTACACTGACAAGCCGGTCTCACACAGCTGTCATTCAGTGAAAACGGCTGCAGTGCAACTGAACAACTAAATCTATGAAGCTCGTTCACAAAGTTAATGAGAACGAGCTTCATAGAAGCGGCAAAGAGTTTGCCTTTTATGCGCATGCGCGGAAGTGAAGGAGTGAGGCTGGGAGTGCGCATACAGTCTATATAGACAACGCGCGTTACAAGATGGCGGCTAGCACCGCATTCAGTAGGCGGTGGTTTAGGGGTAATATTGGAGAAGAAAAATAATTGAGCAGATGTTAGGAAAATAAGCAAAGTAAGCAACAATGTTTAATATAATACAAAAAGGTTTTAATAAAAAGTTAATCACAGAAAAAATGATGGTGTTTAGGTTCCCTTTAATGCTGCAAAAATTGCTTTCCCAATATATCCTAATACTATAAAATTAGCCAATACAATTCTAATATACCAAAGAGAAATTCCAAAATTACAATACTATACCACTCACCCAGACTGCATGGGATGAGGCTTCCTGGCTTTATAAAAAACACACTGTTGCAAAACTGTGTATATAAGCCATAAGGAATGTAATCACTTAACCTTTTAGCTGTGTGCAACTCAAACAGTCTGTTGTTTTACAAATGGGTTTATAATCTCACATGTATTGTTGCCACAACCTGGTTATTTGCAGGAATTAAATTGTTACAAAGTTCTTACTTATAACACTCTTGTTTCCAGGCACACATAGAGTGTTAACTGTATATATATTCAGCTGGGTGAGTTTTACATGTGCACTATAAAGTATTATGTTTCTCCTTTGTAGGTATATATATGTTCAGATAACCTCCAAATTCTCCAGTATTCCAGTATAGTATATTGTATCACAAGTAGATAACATGAAGATATATAGGTGGTATCGAACTAACTTAGGCCTAGATTTGGAGTTTGGCGGTAGAAGGGCTGTTAACGCTCCGCGGGTTTTTTTCTGGCCGCACCATAAATTTAACTCTGGTATCGAGAGTTAAAACAAATGCTGCGTTAGGCTCCAAAAAAGGAGCGTAGAGCATTTTTACCGCAAATGCAACTCTCGATACCAGAGTTGCTTACGGACGCGGCCGGCCTCAAAAACGTGCTCGTGCACGATTCTCCCATAGGAAACAATGGGACTGTTTGAGCTGAAAAAAAACCTAACACCTGCAAAAAAGCAGCGTTCAGCTCCTAACGCAGCCCCATTGTTTCCTATGGGGAAACACTTCCTACGTCTGCACCTAACACTCTAACATGTACCCCGAGTCTAAACACCCCTACCCTTACACTTATTAACCCCTAATCTGCCGCCCCCGCTATTGCTGAGCCCTGCATTACACTTTTAACCCCTAATCTGCCGCTCCGTAAAACGCCGCAACCTACGTTATCCCTATGTACCCCTAATCTGCTGCCCTAACATCGCCGACCCCTATGTTATATTTATTAACCCCTAATCTGCCCCCCACAACGTCGCCGACACCTACCTACACTTATTAACCCCTAATCTGCCGAGCGGACCTGAGCGCTACTATAATAAAGTTATTAACCCCTAATCCGCCTCACTAACCCTATCATAAATAGTATTAACCCCTAATCTGCCCTCCCTAACATCGCCGACACCTAACTTCAATTATTAACCCCTAAACTTCCGATCGGAGCTCACCGCTATTCTAATAAATGTATTAACCCCTAAAGCTAAGTCTAACCCTAACACTAACACCCCCCTAACTTAAATATAATTTACATCTAACGAAATAAATTAACTCTTATTAAATAAATGATTCCTATTTAAAGCTAAATACTTACCTGTAAAATAAACCCTAATATAGCTACAATATAAATTATAATTATATTATAGCTATTTTAGGATTAATATTTATTTTACAGGCAACTTTGTAATTATTTTAACCAGGTACAATAGCTATTAAATAGTTAAGAACTATTTAATAGTTACCTAGTTAAAATAATAACAAATTTACCTGTAAAATAAATCCTAACCTAAGATATAATTAAACCTAACACTACCCTATCAATAAAATAATTAAATAAACTACCTACAATTACCTACAATTAACCTAACACTACACTATCAATAAATTAATTAAACACAATTGCTACAAATAAATACAATTAAATAAACTAGCTAAAGTACCAAAAATAAAAAAGAACTAAGTTACAGAAAATAAAAAAATATTTACAAACATAAGAAAAATATTACAACAATTTTAAACTAATTACACCTACTCTAAGCCCCCTAATAAAATAACAAAGCCCCCCAAAATAAAAAATTCCCTACCCTATTCTAAATTAAAAAAGTTACAAGCTCTTTTACCTTACCAGCCCTGAACAGGGCCCTTTGCGGGGCATGCCCCAAGAAATTCAGCTCTTTTGCCTGTAAAAAAAAACATACAATACCCCCCCCCAACATTACAACCCACCACCCACATACCCCTAATCTAACCCAAACCCCCCTTAAATAAACCTAACACTAATCCCCTGAAGATCTTCCTACCTTGTCTTCACCATCCAGGTATCACCGATCCGTCCTGGCTCCAAGATCTTCATCCAACCCAAGCGGGGGTTGGCGATCCATAATCCGGTGCTGAAGAGGTCCAGAAGAGGCTCCAAAGTCTTCCTCCTATCCGGCAAGAAGAGGACATCCGGACCGGCAAACATCTTCTCCAAGCGGCATCTTCGATCTTCTTCCATCCGGTGCGAAGCGGGTCCATCTTGAAGCAGGCGACGCGGATCCATCCTCTTCTTCCGATGTCTCCCGACTAATGACGGTTCCTTTAAGGGACGTCATCCAAGATGGCGTCCCTCGAATTCCGATTGGCTGATAGGATTCTATCAGCCAATCGGAATTAAGGTAGGAATTTTCTGATTGGCTGATGGAATCAGCCAATCAGAATCAAGTTCAATCCGATTGGCTTATCCAATCAGCCAATCAGATTGAGCTCGCATTCTATTGGCTGTTCCGATCAGCCAATAGAATGCGAGCTCAATCTGATTGGCTGATTGGATCAGCCAATCGGATTGAACTAGATTCTGATTGGCTGATTCCATCAGCCAATCAGAAAATTCCTACCTTAATTCTGATTGGCTGATAGAATCCTATCAGCCAATCGGAATTCGAGGGACGCCATCTTGGATGACGTCCCTTAAAGGAACCGTCATTAGTCGGGAGACATCGGAAGAAGAGGATGGATCCGCGTCGCCTGCTTCAAGATGGACCCGCTCCGCACCGGATGGAAGAAGATCGAAGATGCCGCTTGGAGAAGATGTTTGCCGGTCCGGATGTCCTCTTCTTGCCGGATAGGAGGAAGACTTTGGAGCCTCTTCTGGACCTCTTCAGCACCGGATTATGGATCGCCAACCCCCGCTTGGGTTGGATGAAGATCTTGGAGCCAGGACGGATCGGTGATACCTGGATGGTGAAGACAAGGTAGGAAGATCTTCAGGGGATTAGTGTTAGGTTTATTTAAGGGGGGTTTGGGTTAGATTAGGGGTATGTGGGTGGTGGGTTGTAATGTTGGGGGGGGTATTGTATGTTTTTTTTTACAGGCAAAAGAGCTGAATTTCTTGGGGCATGCCCCGCAAAGGGCCCTGTTCAGGGCTGGTAAGGTAAAAGAGCTTGTAACTTTTTTAATTTAGAATAGGGTAGGGAATTTTTTATTTTGGGGGGCTTTGTTATTTTATTAGGGGGCTTAGAGTAGGTGTAATTAGTTTAAAATTGTTGTAATATTTTTCTTATGTTTGTAAATATTTTTTTATTTTCTGTAACTTAGTTCTTTTTTATTTTTGGTACTTTAGCTAGTTTATTTAATTGTATTTATTTGTAGCAATTGTGTTTAATTAATTTATTGATAGTGTAGTGTTAGGTTAATTGTAGGTAATTGTAGGTAGTTTATTTAATTATTTTATTGATAGGGTAGTGTTAGGTTTAATTATATCTTAGGTTAGGATTTATTTTACAGGTAAATTTGTTATTATTTTAACTAGGTAACTATTAAATAGTTATTAACTATTTAATAGCTATTGTACCTGGTTAAAATAAATACAAAGTTGCCTGTAAAATAAATATTAATCCTAAAATAGCTATAATATAATTATAATTTATATTGTAGCTATATTAGGGTTTATTTTACAGGTAAGTATTTAGCTTTAAATAGGAATAATTTATTTAATAAGAGTTAATTTATTTCGTTAGATGTAAATTATATTTAAGTTAGGGGGGTGTTAGTGTTAGGGTTAGACTTAGCTTTAGGGGTTAATACATTTATTAGAATAGCGGTGTGCTCCGATCGGAAGTTTAGGGGTTAATAATTGAAGGTAGGTGTCGGCGATGTTAGGGAGGGCAGATTAGGGGTTAATACTATTTATGATAGGGTTAGTGAGGCGGATTAGGGGTTAATAACTTTATTATAGTAGCGCTCAGGTCCGCTCGGCAGATTAGGGGTTAATAAGTGTAGGCAGGTGTCGGCGACGTTGAGGGGGGCAGATTAGGGGTTAATAAATATAATATAGGGGTCGGCGGTGTTAGGGGTAGCAGATTAGGGGTACATAGGGATAACGTAGGTGGCGGCGCTTTGCGGTCGGAAGATTAGGGGTTAATTATTTTAAGTAGCTGGCGGCGATGTTGTGGGGGGCAGATTAGGGGTTAATAAATGTAATACAGGGGTCGGCGGGGTTAGGGGCAGCAGATTAGGGGTACATAAGTATAACGTAGGTGGCGGTCGGCAGATTAGGGGTTAAAAATTTTAATCGAGTGGCGGCGATGTGGGGGGACCTCGGTTTAGGGGTACATAGGTAGTTTATGGGTGTTAGTGTACTTTAGGGTAAGTAGTTAAGAGCTTTATGAACCGGCGTTAGCCAGAAAGCTCTTAACTCCTGCTATTTTCAGGCGGCTGGAATCTTGTCGTTAGAGCTCTAACGCTCACTTCAGAAACGACTCTAAATACAGGCGTTAGAAAGATCCCATTGAAAAGATAGGCTACGCAAATGGCGTAGGGGGATCTGCGGTATGGAAAAGTCGCGGCTGTAAAGTGAGCGTTAGACCCTTTAATCACTGACTCCAAATACCAGCGGGCGGCCAAAACCAGCGTTAGGAGCCTCTAACGCTGGTTTTCACGGCTACCGCCGAACTCCAAATCTAGGCCTTAGTGTGTTTGTAAAAACATCAACCCAGGTTACTCACGGTTATCCGGCCCCACTATGCGGGATGTTGGAAAGTATTCAGGCACTCCTCCTCCTCACCAGATAGCCGTTATCCAGTACAGAACCTGTAGCTTAGAAATCTCTGCGGTGTATCTCACACACCAAAAGGAATCCAGCAATACCACAATGGCGAAAAATAAGCAATCATAGACCGAGCTAAATCATCACTGTATATTTATTATCACATCAAGGAAAACAAAAGGTTCCACCACTCCACACACATCAGCTACATCCAACGCGTTTCCTGCTGCTAAACAGCACTTCGTCAGGGATACTCACAGCTGTCTGATTACACCTTTTATTTGGCTCACCACTCTTTCCCAAAATTTAAAGGTATACTGCCGCTTATAAATTTAGCGGCATATTACTGACCTATAAGCCATTCAAAAAGGTGCATCAATATCACATTCCAATATATAAAGAAATAACAAGCATAAATTTATATGTTACGAGTATATTGTATCTAAAAATATATAGATAGACACATAACACATTGTAGTGGGAAATCCAGCTAGTACTATACGAATAAAATAATTTTGCTGCATTAACATTTTGTATAATACTAAGATAATTCAGCGGTCACAATACAAGGGCATATTTCCAATATAGATATAAATATGTACTTAATACTTAGCCAAAAAATAATTTATTAAGGCACAGTGAATAACCTCTAGTTGCAGTTGCACTTAAAATAACCTACCACTTTTATTTTCAGATGGTTATATTTATATATCATATCAATTTCGTTTTCTAAGTTAGTAATATCATCCTCCTAGGGAAAAACTAGAACGCTACTACCTACTGATTACATCTCAGTTACCTATGTATAGTTTTACATCTGAAGTTTCATTTATGCCCAAAGGACTCCCTGTTTTTAAGGTATAGATCCAGTACACTTCTCTCCTATTCAGCGTCTGAGATCTATTGCCACCTGTATTTAGTTTGGGCACATGATCAATACCTTGAAATGAAAATAAAGTATTGATATATTTTAATTCACTTTTATCAAAATTATCATTTCTCCTGTGTTGAGCAAAGTGTTTCGCCACTGGTGTCTTCGGCACTTCACTCTCAAGAGACAACAAATGCTCTCTCACTCTATCCTTGAGCATACGTGTCGTTCTACCAGTGTACTGAAAAAAACAAAGTTTACAAGTGATAAGATACACTATGTATCTGGAATTACAGTTAAGGTGATGGTTCACCTGTATACATTACCTGTTACTGTGGAGTTAAAACTATCACTCCTAATAAGGTATTTACATGATTTACATGGTGTGCCACCACATCTATAATTCCCATTTTTCTTTTTTAACCATATCCTATCATCCTTTTTCTCTTTAATGGAAAAATTTCGTTAAAGACTATCCTCTATAGTTTCTGCTTTCCTTGATACACATCTAATCCCTTTATCTATGACTGTCTTTAGTTGTTTATTGATGCACCTTTTTGAATGGCTTATAGGTCAGTAATATGCCGCTAAATTTATAAGCGGCAGTATACCTTTAAATTTTGGGAAAGAGTGGTGAGCCAAATAAAAGGTGTAATCAGACAGCTGTGAGTATCCCTGACGAAGTGCTGTTTAGCAGCAGGAAACGCGTTGGATGTAGCTGATGTGTGTGGAGTGGTGGAACCTTTTGTTTTCCTTGATGTGATAATAAATATACAGTGATGATTTAGCTCGGTCTATGATTGCTTATTTTTCGCCATTGTGGTATTGCTGGATTCCTGGCTTTATATACACACAGTTAAATAACAAAAGCCTAGATTTAGAGTTTTGCATTAGAAGGGGTGCGTTAGCTACGTGTGGTTTTCTTCTAACGCACAGAGGCCTAGATTTAGAGTTTGGCGGTAGCCGTCAAAACCAGCGTTAGAGGCTCCTAACGCTGGTTTTTACCGCCCTCTGGTATTTGGAGTCAGTCATTAAAGGGTCTAACGCTCACTTTTCAGCCACGACTTTTCCATACCGCAGATCCCCTTACGTCAATTGCGTATCCTATCTTTTCAATGGGATCTTTCTAACACCGGTATTTAGAGTCGTGGCTGAAGTGAGCGTTAGAAATCTAACGACAAAACTCCAGCCGCAGAAAAAAGTCAGTAGTTAAGAGCTTTCTGGGCTAACGCCGGTTTATAAAGCTCTTGACTACTGTGCTCTAAAGTACACTAACACCCATAAACTACCTATGTACCCCTAAACCGAGGTCCCCCCACATCGCCGCCACTCGATTAAATTTTTTTAACCCCTAATCTGCCGACCACCACCTACGTTATACTTATGTACCCCTAATCTGCTGCCCCTAACACCGCCGACCCCTATATTATATTTATTAACCCCTAACCTGCCCCCCACAACGTCGCCGCCAGCTACGTACAATAATTAACCCCTAATCTGCCGACCGCAAAGAGCCGCTACTTACGTTATCCTTATGTACCCCTAATCTGCTGCCCCTAACATCGCAGACCCCTATATTATATTTATTAACCCCTAACCTGCCCCCCTCAACGTCTCCTCCACCTGCCTACACTTATTAACCCCTAATCTGCCGAGCGGATCTCACCGCTACTATAATAAAGTTATTAACCCCTAATCCGCCTCACTCCCGCCTCAATAACCCTATAATAAATAGTATTAACCCCTAATCTGCCCTCCCTTACATCGCCCACACCTAACTTCAATTATTAACCCCTAATCTGCCGACTGAATCTCGCCGCTACTGTAATAAATGGATTAACCCCTAAAGCTAAGTCTAACCCTAACCCTAACACCCCCCTAAGTTAAATATAATTTAAATCTAACGAAATAAATTAACTCTTATTAAATAAATTATTCCTATTTAAAGCTAAATACTTACCTGTAAAATAAACCCTAATATAGCTACAATATAAATTATAATTATATTATAGCTATTTTAGGATTTATATTTATTTTACAGGTAACTTTGTATTTATTTTAACCAGGTACAATAGCTATTAAATAGTTAAGAACTATTTAATAGCTAAAATAGTTAAAATAATTACAAAATTACCTGTAAAATAAATCCTAACCTAAGCACTACACTATCAATAAATTAATTAAATATCTACAAATAAATACAATTAAATAAACTAACTAAAGTACAAAAAATAAAAAAGAACTAAGTTACAAAAAATAAAAAAATATTTACAAACATCAGAAAAATATTACAACAATTTTAAACTAATTACACCTACTCTAAGCCCCCTAATAAAATAACAAAGACACCCAAAATAAAAAAAATGCCCTACCCTATTCTAAATTACAAAAGTTCAAAGCTCTTTTACCTTACCAGCACTGAACAGGGCCCTTTGCGGAGCATGCCCCAAAGAATTCAGCTCTTTTGCCTGTAAAATAAACACATACAATACCCCCCCCCCCAACATTACAACCCACCACCCACATACCCCTAATCTAACCCAAACCCCCCTTAAATAAACCTAACACTAAGCCCCTGAAGATCTTCCTACCTTATCTTCACCATACCAGGTTCACCGATCGATCCAGAAGAGCTCCTCCGATGTCTTGATCCAAGCCCAAGCGGGGGGCTGAAGAGGTCCATGATCCGACTGAAGTCTTCATCCAAGCGGGAGCTGAAGAGGTCCATGATCCGGCTGAAGTCTTCTATCAACGGCATCTTCAATCTTCTTTCTTCCGGATCCATGTTCATCCCGCCGACGCGGAACATACATCTTCACTGACGACTTCCCGACGAATGACGGTTCCTTTAAGGGACGTCATCCAAGATGGCGTCCCTCGAATTCCGATTGGCTGATAGGATTCTATCAGCCAATCGGAATTAAGGTAGGAAAATTGGATGGAATCAGCCAATCAGAATCAAGTTCAATCCGATTGGCTGATCCGATCAGCCAATCAGATTGAGCTCGCATTCTATTGGCTGATCGGAACAGCCAATAGAATGCGAGCTCAATCTGATTGGCTGATTGAATCAGCCAATCGGATTGAACTTGATTCTGATTGGCTGATTCCATCAGCCAATCAGAATTTTCCTACCTTAATTCCGATTGGCTGATAGAATCCTATCAGCCAATCGGAATTCGAGGGACGCCATCTTGGATGACGTCCCTTAAAGGAACCGTCATTCGTCGGGAAGTCGTCGGTGAAGATGGATGTTCCGCGTCGGTAGGATGAACATGGATCTGGAAGAAAGAAGATTGAAAATGCCGTTGATAGAAGACTTCAGCCGGATCATGGACCTCTTCAGCTCCCGCTTGGATGAAGACTTCAGCCGGATCATGGACCTTTTCAGCCCCCCGCTTGGGCTTGGATCAAGACATCGGAGGAGCTCTTCTGGATCAATCGGTGAACCTGGTATGGTGAAGATAAGGTAGGAAGATCTTCAGGGGCTTAGTGTTAGGTTTATTTAAGGGGGGTTTGGGTTAGATTAGGTGTATGTGGGTGGTGGGTTGTAATGTTGGGGGGGGGTATTGTATGTGTTTTTTTTACAGGCAAAAGAGCTGAATTCTTTGGGGCATGCCCCGCAAAGGGCCCTTTTCAGGGCTGTTAAGGTAAAAGAGCTTTGAACTTTTGTAATTTAGAATAGGGTAGGGCATTTTTTTATTTTGGGGGTCTTTGTTATTTTATTAGGGGGCTTAGAGTGGTGTAATTAGTTTAAAATTGTTGTAATATTTTTCTGATGTTTGTAAATATTTTTTTATTTTTTGTAACTTAGTTCTTTTTTATTTTTTGTACTTTAGTTAGTTTATTTAATTGTATTTATTTGTAGATATTGTATTTAATTAATTTATTGATAGTGTAGTGTTAGGTTTAATTGTAGGTAATTGTAGGTATTTTATTTAATTAATTTATTGATAGTGTAGTGTTAGGTTTAATTGTAACTTAGGTTAGGATTTATTTTACAGGTAATTTTGTAATTATTTTAACTATTTTAGCTATTAAATAGTTCTTAACTATTTAATAGCTATTGTACCTGGTTAAAATAAATACAAAGTTACCTGTAAAATAAATATAAATCCTAAAATAGCTATAATATAATTATAATTTATATTGTAGCTATATTAGGGTTTATTTTACAGGTAAGTATTTAGCTTTAAATAGGAATAATTTATTTAATAAGAGTTAATTTATTTCGTTAGATTTAAATTATATTTAACTTAGGGGGGTGTTAGTGTTAGGGTTAGACTTAGCTTTAGGAGTTAATACATTTATTAGAATAGCGGTGAGCTCCAGTCGGCAGATTAGGGGTTAATGTTTGAAGTTTGGTGTCGGCGATGTTAGGGAGGGCAGATTAGGGGTTAATACTATTTATTATAGGGTTATTGAGGCGGGAATGAGGCAGATTAGGGGTTAATAACTTTATTATAATAGCGGTAAGGTCCGGTCGGCAGATTAGGGGTTAATAAGTGTAGACAGGTGGAGGCGACGTTGTGGGGAGCAGATTAGGGGTTAATAAATATAATATAGGGGTCGGCGGTGTTAGGGGCAGCAGATTAGGGGTACATAGGGATAATGTAAGTAGCGGCGGTTTACGGAGCGGCAGATTAGGGGTTAAAAAAAATATGCAGGTGCCAGCGATAGCGGGGGCGGCAGAATGGGGGTTAATAATTGTAAGGTTAGGGGTGTTTAGACTCGGGGTACATGTTAGGGTGTTAGGTGCAGACGTAGGAAGTGTTTCCCCATAGCAAACAATGGGGCTGCGTTAGGAGCTGAACGCGGCTTTTTTGCAGGTGTTAGGTTTTTTTCAGCTCAAACAGCCCCATTGTTTCCTATGGGGGAATCGTTCACGAGCACGTTTTTGAAGCTGGCCGCGTCCGTAAGCACCGCTGGTATCGAGAGTTGAAGTTGCGTTAAATATGCTCTACGCTCCTTTTTTGGAGCCTAACGCAGCCATTCTGTGAACTCTCAATACCAGCGGTATTTAAAAGGTGCGGCCAGAAAAAAGCACGCGTAGCTAACGCACCCCTTTGGCCGCAAAACTCTAAATCTAGGCCAGAGTTTTTTACACTGGTATTTAGAGTTTATAAACAACTTTTTTCACCTAACACTCGATCTCGCGAGAAATACGCACTGCTCTGTCATATGACGTATACCACATAATGCACAACAATAACACACTGCAAATGTCAGAACAACAATCACAAAACAAAGCACACATGCATTACACATTCACAAGCGGGGAAAAAAAACAAAACAATAAAGGGAATACGCATATACTTTACGATACGGAAATACGGAAAATAACAAAAAGGAAAACAAAATGCACACTCATACACAAGCAAAATACTCGCATTCAGCATTATGAAATATTAGGACAAACATACATATACAACACTTCACTAATACGACACCATCGCAAATTAGTTAGTGTTAGTGTGAGAGAGTCAGTTAGTGTTATCGTGAGTGAGTTAGTGGTAGTGGGAGTTAGTGGGAGCGTGAGTTAGTGGGAGCGTGAGTTATTGGGAGCGTGAGTTAGTGGGAGCGTGAGTTAGTGGGAGCGTGAGTTAGTGGTAGTGTGAGTTAGTGGTAGTGTGAGTTAGTGGCAGTGTGAGTAAGTGGGAGCGTGAGTTAGTGGGAGCGTGAGTTAGTGGGAGCGTGAGTTAGTGGTAGTGTGAGTTAGTGGGAGCGTGAGTTAGTGGGAGCGTGAGTTAGTGGTAGTGTGAGTTAGTGGGAGCGTGAGTTAGTAAGAGCGCATTGGTGAGCGACAGTTGGTTTGGGTGAGTGTGCGAGTGCTTTTTCTGTATACTTAACATATTTACACGCAAACACATTCAATAGATACATACAGTTATCAATAACACTACATACACTCCATACCCCATACCCTCTCATACTACACTCCATACCCAATTCCCTGTAGTCCCATTCCCTTTCATCCCATTTCCTCTATTCCCATACCCCATTCCCTCTAATCCCATCCCCATCCCCTAGTTACATTTAGTTTACATATCCTCCTTTTAGTCTTCTTCTACATTTTGGTTGGTAAATTACTCCTTACCCTCTTTTATTTATATCCCTTTCACACTTTCAGCACTTTTTTGGTCTTTTTATTTATTTATTTTGACTCCCTTTCATTTGGGCACAGTCACTTTTTGTTTGAGTAGTTAGGGCTTAGTTTAGGGAAGAGATGGAAGAGGAGGGCAGGCAGGAGATTAGACAGGGTAGAGGTAGAGGGGGGAGGAGAGGAACAGGACAGGAAGGGGGGCAGGAAGCGGGGGTGGAAGCAGTGGGTGGACACAGCCACTTTGTTCAAGATGAACAAGTGGCTGGGCCCAGTGGCGGATAGAGTAGGGCTTCACAGTCCGGGAAACAGAGGGCACCATCACAGGGGAAGGCCAAGCTGACTAGGGAGGCGAGGTTTACTATGGAGGTGAAGGAGGCCCTTGTAGAAGCATATATGGGCAGGTATAGGAGGCTGCAGGCTCAGAAGACCACCCCGAGTGACAAGAGGAAGCTCTGGCGGGAGATAACGGATGCAGTTAATGCAGTGGGGGGCCGTAACAGAGATATGGAGTCTATTAAACATTGTTACCGGGACTGAAAGATGGAGCTGAAAAAGAAAATAACCAGGGAGTACCAACATGCCACAGGGACCGGTGGCGGGCCTGCACTGACTGTTGAGTACTCCTGATGGGAGGAAATGTTACATCCCAGCATCTCCGAGGTGGCCATAGTCGGGATCGGAGGAATCGATACCGGGAACCTGCCACTCTCATCTGACGGTAAGCTCATTTAAGAATCTATTAACATCAGAATGTATTTAAGGATAAGATTAATGCTATTACGCTGTTTAACACATTATTACGTAAACGCATTCACAATTACTTTGCGATTACATTAGTATCTAGGCTATAGGTTAGGTGTGCATTTAAACAGACTGAAAACAAACGCAAAAACATTCAGATTGACCAGATAGATATCACAAACACGGTTTGGAAAATGCAGAAATCGTATTGATTGTTAGATTTCAAAGTGGATTAATGAGGCTGCATTTGTAATTCTATTGTAAGCAAAAGCATTTACATCTTTATTTAGAAATATGCTAATATATAAATTTCTTTCTTTTTGCAATATACAGAGTCTGGGGAGGAGGCAGCACACCAACTACAGGCTCCTCCTTTTCCCCAGTATGAGAGTGGTGGGGATGAATCGCCACCTCGGAGAGAAGAGGCCCCCCCCTGCACAAGAAGCAGAGGCCCCCAATGAAGCAGAGGAAGAAGCCCCCACTGAAGCAGAGGAAGAGGCCCCTGAAGCAGAGGAAGAGGCCCCTGAAGCAGAGGAAGAGGCCCCTCAAGCACAAGCAGGCCGCCGTGCATGGGTAGGCCGCCGTGCACAACAGGAGGAGATAGCCGAGGTGCGTGTTTTAGTCGACTACATTGAACAGATGCGTACCTCCCGGATGGAAATTATCCAAGGGAGAATTTGGATTATCGAAGAACTTCGTGGCATTAGAGAAGGATAAACACAAATTATAGAGATCCTTACAAGAATCGAACAAGGACAAAACCGGAGTTTCCAGCTACAAGAAGCTATGTTCAATTTTTTCAGGGAGGCGCATGCTGGACCATCTGCTGCTGGGCTATCTGCTGCTGGGCCATCTCCTGCTGGGCCATCTCCTCCTGGGCCATCTCCTCCTGGGCCATCTCCTCCATCTCCTCACCTTGGTCATCCCAGTACTCCTCCTTCCACTCTTCCCACAATGTCTCCGATGAGAACTCGTCAGAGGGGGCAGTTGCCCCCCCCCAGAGCCTCAGCCTCGTGGGAAGAGGGGAAGGAAGAGGAAGTAAGTATTTTTTGAGATGTTTATTTCGTATTTATTTAATGTGTATTGGATAGATATGTGATGATGTGGTTTTCATACACTTGTGGACCACACTCTGTATATAATATGCTTCTATGGGACCGGGTCAATGGAGGCAGATTGTTTGCAGAGTGTGGGTTATAAGTGTGTGGACACCACATCATCACATACCTATCCTTGTTCATGATATTGATTGGTTTCTGTGATGTGATGTCCAAACTGTTTCCCTAATCTCAAACAAAATGACCATTACAATTATCCATGATGGCATATTACTGTTTGAATGACAATAACACAGCTTAAAGGGACAGTCAGAACATTATTGTTTAAAAAGAAAATGCTGTATTACGCATTATCAAGTTTGAAACAAAAACATGGAGAAATATGTGTGGCTTATGTGCTTACCCTTGTATCTATGCCTATGAAAACTGACCACTTATTTGTTGTTCTGACATAACAACATTTTAGACAATCAATGATCAATCCAGGGTAAATATGCTGTATGAGATCAAGGTTTTCTTAATCAAAATGCTATCAAAATGCCCTCTAGTGGTCAAAATGCATTCTGATTACATGCACTCTTCAAGCTCTAAGAAATGAGCACACAAACCTCATAGGTTTAGCTAGCAAATAAGAATATCCAGAGAAAAATGATTAATTAGTGAGAAACGTTTGATATAATTTTTATTTTAAATTTTTTTTTTAATAATGCAAATCATTATTTGTTTTCTAGACTGTCCCTTTAAAAAAATTACATATGCTAACATATACTAATATTTGGTGATTGTTGGTATATCTACATGTACTTGTTCAAACAATAAATATTGGAATCAGATTTCTATTGACGTGTTAAATAAAGTCTATTTTCTTAAAGAGACATTATTGTGTTTGAATTGTTTAGAAAGACATGTTTTAACAAGGAATATGATTTAAAGTCCTTTTATGAGTGAATAAACAAATATATGCTCACAATAATATATTTGGAGATTAACCAATGTGGAACTCATACATGACACAACAATCAACATTTGCATTAAAGGGACAGTATACAATCTTTTTCAGAGAACTGCATGTAATAGACACTACTAGAAACCACAAGATTACCATATACTGATATCAAAATCAATATGAAAAAGCTTTAAACACTTTCAAAGAAAATCGGTTTATCTATATTGAAAAGATAGCTGTAAAGCCCATTCCAAGTGTAAAACAAGACAATACCCCTTCATTTGCATATGAAAAGACCCTTTACACAAACAGGAGCAAGCTGGAGAAGGTTGCTGATGGTACTCACATCAAACTTTGAGGCTTGGTGAGGAGTCAGAAAATTACTTAAATGTTATTTGAACATAAGCAAAAGTAGACATGTATTTGGTAAAAAATGGACTATATAACTAGAGATAAAAAACATATTTTGTTTTTAATGTGAGTGTATAATGACCCTTTAATAAAATATACGACGAAATAACATCTAGAAGAAGTCGGCATCTCATATATTTAGCATATGATAAAGATAAATGCATATTGATTACTTGATTCTAATACAATAGCGCATATTTATGAATTAGATATGTTGAAAATTAAACACAACACTGTCATTTTTCATAAAAAGGAACATATTGTTGACAAACATATTAAACAAGATGGACTATATTTAGGGATTTGCACTTGCCTCGAAATATCTTATGCACGAAAACATTTTGCTTTCATTCGTTTATTCAACCAGACATCCATCAAAAGAGAATCTTGTGTTCTTTATCAGCTATGGGTCAACAATGTTACATGATGCACACAATCCATACTCGCCATGGTTTTAAACTTGTCTTCTCATTCACAAACGTGGGTTACGTGCAAAATCAAATATTGCGGGACTACGTAATACAATCAGGCGGTTTTTACACCTTTGCATGTAACGTCTTAATTAACATGGCGCATCCTTGATCGCGTAAAAACTCCATACAATAAAAGGCGCATCCTTGATCGCGTAAATACGCCATCCAATAAAAGGCGCATCCTTGATCGCGTAAATACGCCATCCAATAAAAGGCGCATCCTTGATCACGTAAAAACGTCAGCCAATACAAGGAATCATTGGACAGCCTGGCAGGTGACGTCTTAAGCAACATGGCGCATCCGAGATCGATGAAAAACCTCAGCCAATACAAGGACTCAGTTGATAGCTTGGCATATCAATAAGAAATGTATTTATATTTTAGAAACTAGTATGTGTTTATATTGCTAGCTAGGAATGTGATATATGAAATAGAATACATTATAGAAAATAAGGAGATATTTCATTAGAAGCAGAGGATTTTTAACTAAACTATTTAGCAAGCAGCATGTTTTAAATAGACATGAAAACAATATTTTAAGGTTACACGATTATGTATGTAACAATAAATGAAAATCTTTGGATTATTGTGTTTCATGTCCCTTTAACTGAGAATTAATGCTAGGAGATGCATTAGGAAAATAGGGATGTGTTATATATTATATGTTAAAGGGACAGTCAACCCAAGAAAATTTGTTGTTTAAAATATAGCTAATCCCTTTATTACACATTACTCATTTTTGAACTACAAACACAGTTATATATTAATATACTTTTTACTTCTATTATTATCGTGTATCTAAGCTTCAGCTGACTGCCCCATTATTTCTGTTCTTTTGACAGACATGAAGTTTAGCCAATCAATGCTCACTCCTAGGTCACTTTATGTGCATGAGCTCAATGTTATCTATATGAAACATGTGAACTAATGCCTTATAGTAGTCTAAATTTATTCACATTAGAGGCAGTCTTCAAGTTCAAAGAACTTAGCATATGAACCTCCTAGGTTTACCTTTCAAATAAGAATACCAAGAGAACAAAGCAAAATTGTGAATAAAAGTAAATTAGGAAGTTGGTTAAACTTGCATGCCCTATTTAAATCATGAATCATCTTTTTGGACTTGACTGTCCCTTTAACTATAGCTATGGTGTCCATCTTTAACATTTAAAAGGTACACATGATAAATACATATGTCATTGATGTTTTCAGATATGTTTATATTGTTTTGGAATAACAATAATGGCACATGTATTGATCAAACGTGTCACTTATTCAGTTGAAATATGGTCAGCCTACCTATAGCCATATATTGGAGGAGAATTCATTTTTAAAAATATTACTATAAAGATATTCATCATCTAAAATATGCGCATTACACACAGTGATTGATTTGGTTACACTACTACAATAAGATATAATTGAAATTGGAATACATGTGCTGTCAACATTCCAATAAGATTTATTTTAAATAAGATTATATATCCTTGTTCATGTAAAAAGGACAAAAACGCTTTAGAAATGGAGATCCATTCCTTACCAATTGTGGTCAGCATCACTTAAAAGGACATGAAATACCAAAAAAAAAAAAAAAAGGATCCACAGAGAGAATAGTATTTCCATAAAAATAACACTTTACAGAGATTATCTCATTGTATCAATCCTGGGATCATTTGTTAAAGGTGCATCAATTCACGCAGAGTTTACAAATGAACACATGGATGTGAAATTTAAAATATACATATATATATATATATATATATATATATATATATATACAAACATCAAGATATATATATACATACAGTATATAAAATCATTAGTATGCTAATCATAATCTTGCAAAGATAAAGCTTTACGAAAACTATATCAAGAAAATGAATCTAATTAAATTGGAGATGTAAATATTAAAGTCATTTACAATTGTATTACATATATGATTCCGGAAAGACCATTATTTGGTTTCAGGTCCCTTTAAGGATTAACCACATAAACTAGAGATTTCAATCAATGACATGAATAAAGAGGACAAGGAATCGTGGAATGACATGTATTTTATTAGTATGTCATAAAACATAAACAACTTTTTTTTTTTTAAATGTTGAAAGATCATTAAAATTGGAACCATTTGACAAGGTAAAAGAGTGCATCACAGTCCTTGGAGGGAGTTGACAAGGGCCAACAAAGGCCAGCACAGCCCCATTGGAGCCTTTTGACAAGGTAAAAGAGTGCATCACAGTCCTTGGAGAGAGTTGGCAAGGGCCAGCACAGCCCCATTGGAGCCATTTGACAAGGTAAAAGAGTGCATCACAGTCCTTGGAGAGAGTTGGCAAGGGCCAGCACAGCCACATTGGAGCCATTTGACAAGGTAAAATAGTGCATCATAGTCCTTGGAGGGAGTTGACAAGGGCCAACAAAGGCCAGAACAGCCCCATTGGAGCCATTTGACAAGGTAAAAGAGTGCATCACAGTCCTTGGAGAGAGTTGGCAAGGGCCAGCACAGCCACATTGAAGCCATTTGACAAGGTAAAAGAGTGCATCACAGTCCTTGGAGAGAGTTGACAAGGGCCAACAAAGGCCAGCACAGCCCAATTGGAGCCATTTGACAAGGTAAAAGAGTGCATCACAGTCCTTGGAGAGAGTTGGCAAGGGCCAGCACAGCCCCATTGGAGCCATTTGACAAGGTAAAAGAGTGCATCACAGTCCTTGGAGAGAGTTGGCAAGGGCCAGCACAGCCACATTGGATCCATTTGACAAGGTAAAAGAGTGTAACAGGCACAACAATAAACAAAAAAGGCCAAATGGCAACAGTAACAAACAAATATGTAACATGTGGACGGAAGAATCTTAAGGCGACCTTGGAGCATCTCCAGATACTCCACTTACTGGGCATCACCTTCATTGTCCTCTTCATGCTCTGCTCCAGATTCAGGCATTGACTGTAAATGCCTTATATGGCGGAGAGTCGAATGCTGAACCTGGAGCAGGGCATGAATAGTGTCATTCATCCTTCCCAGGAACAGCGAGTTCCTCAGCACGACCTGCTCTATACGTGACAGAGTTTCGAGCATGAGCCATGCTGAGTCACAACCTAAAACAAATAAATAGAAGAATATTAATGTTAATTACACAACATAATATAAATCTATCAAATATACATTTGAATTTGAAATCAAAATCATTCTTCCAATCAAATATTCAATATTTCTTCTCTTCACATGAAATATGTTCTTAATACATAAACCATTAAAGGTACAGTTTACTCCAAAATGTTATCCCCTGTAATTTGTTGACACTGATCCACTTTTCCAGCTTGAGTCTATGAATATTTTGAACATTATTTCCATTGTCCATACATTGTAAATTTCAATAGTTTATTTATCCTGTGGTATCCTTAAAGCTTTTTGCCTTGAGTCCAACATGTGTAAACACAGCACGCAGAAGAAATTACACTCCCAGTGGTTTACAGAAGAGAGAATTTACGAAAAATGCATATTTCTATTTTTCAATACAAGTAGTAGTGATTGGTATATGGAGTGAGATGATATTAAAGGGACACTGACCACAAATATTTTAATTTGTGATTCGGATAGACCCTTAAAAATATTTTAAATATTTAATTCACTCCTATTATCAATTCTAATACATTATCTTTGTATCTTTAATTTAAATGCAACAATGTCATTTTATATTTCGTAGCATTTTTTGTGATCAACCTTGGTTGTCCCTGCTGATTGGTGGATAAATTAATCCAACAATAAAACAGAAACCCCCCCACAGTTCACAATATTTGAGCAATTATATGCCTTTCAACATAAAAATAAAGAGACAAAGAGAACTCTTAAAAACTGATAAGAGGAGTAAATTATCAAGTTGATTAACATTGCATGCTCTATTTGAATTAAATTTTAAATAATTTTTGGTTCACTTTCACTTTAAATATGTTATAATGTTGATTTAGAATGATACTTACAGCTGTGCCTGGGAAGGACGATCTGACACCTCGAACAATGAAGGTTGGGATAGGGGGGAGGGATGGGATATTGGTGGGAAGGGCTTGGATGGGGCTGGCGAGGGCTGGGGTGCCGCTCTGGGGGAGCCCGTACAGCTGGGGATTCTTGGGAATGGTGAGTTTGGGACTGGGCAGGTTGGGGAACTGTACGGGCCAAAATACGGGAAGAGCGGCGAATGGGGACAATTCTGGGAGGGACAGGCCTGGAGGAATGGGAAGGGCCAGGAAGGTCTTGTGCCTGGTCAGGGGCTTCTACAGGGGGAGGGGCCTGGGCAGGAGCTTCTACAGGGGGAGGGGCTTCTACAGGGGGAGGGGGCTGGGCAGGGGTGGGAGAATGATGCCCAGAAGTGGAGTGTCCATCTGAAATATATCAAATATATATTAACATCTCATACATCATGATCTCAAAGAAAGGCATTTCAACATGATTAGGTTTTATATATACTTAGAAGTGGTTTACAATTGATTAACAATGATGATATAAGGATATGGTATGCATATAGTTACTCAAATGAATAGCAAGGAGTGTCTGTCCAATAAGAAGATGATTATTGTGGTTTGTCATGGAATATGCAAGTGACATCATGATTTCATTAACCCCTTAACGACCGAGGACGTGCAGGGTACGTCCTCAAAAAAAAGGCAGTTAATGCCTGAGAACGTACCCTGCACGTCCTCGGTTTGGAAAGCAGCTGGAAGCGATCCTGCTCGCTTCCAGCTGCTTTCCGGTTATTGCAGTGATGCCTCGATATGGAGGCATCCTGCAATAACTTTTTTAAGCCATCCGGTGCAGAGAGAGCCACTCTGTGGCCCTCTCTGCACCGGAGATCGGTGGCTCCCTGCGTTGGTGGGTGGGAGCCGGACCGGGAGGCGGGTGGCGGCCATCGATGGCCCTGGTTATGTGCAGGGGGGGCGGGATCGTGGGCGCGCACGGACGCGCGCGCGTGCACGGGAGGGCGGGGGCGGGCGCGTGCACGGGGAGGGAGCGGGTGGGAACCGCTACACTACAGAAAATGTGTTAATAAAAAATGTTTAAATGCCTTAATATTTAAAAAAAAAAAAAAAAAAGATCAGCAAGGTGGTGGGGGTTTGTCTGTGTGGGGGGGGGGGAAGCTACACTACAGAAAAAAGCCAAATAAATATAAAAAAAGCACTTTTTTTTTGCAAACTGGGTACTGGCAGACAGCTGCCAGTACCCAAGATGGCCCCCAATGAGGCAGAGGGGATGGTCAGAGAGCGGTTTTGGGGGGGATCTGGGAGGTTGGGGGCTAAGGGGGGGATCCTACACCCTAGCATATGTAAATATGCTAAAAAATTATTATTTTTTTTTAAAAAAAACCTTTTATTTTAGTACTGGCAGACTTTCTGCCAGTACTTAAGATGGCGGGGACAATTGTGGGGTGGGGGAGGGAAGGGAGCTGTTTGTGAGGGATCAGGGGGTGGGATGTGTCAGGTGGGAGGCTGATCTCTACACTAAAGCTAAAATTAACCCTGCAAGCTCCCTACAAACTCCCTAATTAACCCCTTTACTGCTAGCCATAATACACGTGTGAGGCGCAGCAGGATTTAGCGGCCTTCTAATTACCAGAAAGCAACGCCAAAGTCATATATGTCTGCTATTTCTGAACAAAGGGGATCCCAGACAAGTATTTACAACCATTTGTGCCATAATTGCACAAGCTGTTTGTAAATTATTTCAGTGAGAAACCTAAAATTGTGAAAAATTTAACTTTTTTTTCAATTTGATCGCATTTGGCGGTGAAATGGTGGCATGAAATATACCAAAATGTGCCTAGATCAATACTTGGGGTTGTCTACTATACTACACTAAAGCTAAAATTAACCCTACAAGCTCCCTAAAAGCTCCCTAATTAACCCCTTAACTGCTGGGCATAATACACTTGTGGTGCGCAGTGGCATTTAGCGGCCTTCTAATTACCAAAAAGCAACGCCAAAGCCATATATGTCTGCTATTTCTGAACAAAGGGGATCCCAGAGAAGAATTTACAACCATTTATGCCATAATTGCACAAGTTGTTTGTAAATAATTTCAGTGAGAAACCAAAAGTTTGTGAAAAAATTTGTGAAAAAGTGAACCATTTTTTGTATTTGATCGCATTTGGCGGTGAAATGGTGGTATGAAATATACCAAAATTGTCCTAGATCAATACTTTGGGATGTCTACTAAAAAAAAATATATACATGTCAAGGGATATTCAGGGATTCCTGAAAGATATTAGTGTTCTAATGTAACTAGTGCTAATTTTGGAAAAAAGTGGTTTGGAAATAGCAAAGTGCTACTTATATTTATGGCCCTATAACTTGCAAAAAAAGCAAAGAACATGTAAACATTGGGTATTTCTAAACTCAGGACAAAATTTTGAAACTATTTAGCATGGGTGTTTTTTGGTGGTTGTAGATATGTAACAGATTTTGGGGGTCAAAGTTAGAAAAAGTGTGTTTTTTTCAATTTTTCCTCATATTTTATATTTTTTTTTATAGTAAATTATAAGATATGATGAAAATAATGGTATCTTTAGAAAGTCCATTTAGTGGCGAGAAAAACGGTATATAATATGTGTGGGTACAGTAAATGAGTAAGAAGAAAATTACAGCTAAACACAAACACCGCAAAAATGTAAAAATAGCCTTGGTCCCAAACGGACAGAAAATGGAAAAGTGCTGTGGTCATTAAGGGGTTAATTAAAAATCAGACATAAATGAAAAAATAATACAAGCATATGTTCATGCTGCATGATATGGAAAGGGGGGGCAGTAGTGGATTCTAAAAGAAAAGGAATAATCCTTTTTCAAGTGCCAAAGCAGTAGACTTTCCTCATGAAAATGTTTACAAACAATAAGCCATGTTGGATACATGTTAGATAGCTTTCACATACCATCAGACTCCATGGACACCTCTTCCTCCTCCGTCCCACATGTTACATCAATATCTGTAAAACATAACATGCTGTGTACACATTAATATCAGATATTATCATATGTTACTGTTGCTACAAGACACACATCAATGTTGCATTAAAGATATACTGATCCAAAGTTATGATTTACATCATTTTGATGGAGCATACAAATGCCATTAGATTTGTTATTCTCAATGAGTAATAATGTAATGTTAGTGTTTGGATTTCATATAAATTCACAAAATAAGAGTACATGCAACATTTGAGAGTTCTCATGTGTGTATCACTTCATGATTGTTTACACAATTTAAAAGAAAAACAAACATATGTTATCCATCTTCTGAACAACAACGGTGTAGACTAAGAAGCTTTGAGATATTAATCTTTCAATATTTAAATAAATTAGAGATATAATCATAGTACTAAATTATATGTTTGATTCAAATGTAATGCTTCATCAGAATCATGATCATAATATAGATTACAAATACACCTTCAATGACATATGAATGAGTCAATGGACTTACCAGAATGCTTGGAAAGCATTTCCAAGTCAGTGCTGGATCCCCCCGGGCTCTCAACAAGAACTAGAGCTATGAATGATATAGATATCTATTAGTGAACACAGTTTAGACATCACTAAGTCACATCATTATCGATTTTTACAAAAATTATACTTAGAACTGAGAACAATAGAGCACTAATCTGAAGAATAAATGCATGAGTGAATCCAGGTTATTCTGAATATGTTTAATTTCTGACTATATTAGACACACAAATCATCTCATATGATTATATTGCATATCTAAATATAGCCATTGATCAATGTTTTTAAACGAATACACACAAACAACATTTTAAAAACGGGTGATAAATCAAACCAAAACCATGTGTCATATCGATCCATTTGTGCAATTGATCACAATGCAAAACAGAAGTTATTCATCCAAATATGTAATCATGGTGCTGTTAGAGTATGCTTATATCTATAAAGTAAGTCCAAGACTGAATATGTCATTTAGATATCAATATTGTTTCATCCAAACAGTGTAATGAGGAATGAATCAATTGATTATTAAAGGGACACTGACATCAATTTGGTTAAAACATTGATTTTTTAATAAAATGAATGTTTTATTTAATTTGACATTTACTCCTATAATTTTTATGTTATTTTATTTTAATGCAGCTTTGACATTTTTTAGGTCATTAAATATTGCTCGTGGAAGGTATACAACAATCATCAAGAACAACCCAGGTTGGTCACCAAAAATGGACCTGCATCTAAAATTACATTATTGCTTTTAAAATTAAGATAACAAGAGAATGTTGAAAATATGATTATAGGAGTAAATAAAATATTTGATTGATATTGCATGCTCTATGTGAATGACAACAGAAATAATATGTGGTCAGTGTCCCTTTAAGATTTAAATATATTAATGTGTCAATTTTGCTGTTAATGAATTTTCATAAACATATGTTGATGTAATGAATGGTATTGAGCATGCAATAACAAGAAAAACTGTAATTTAAGAATATCAACAATATTCTTTAATTAGCCTCTCTTAAAGGGACATGAAGCGCAAAATGTGTTATTGGATTAATTGTTCAATTAAATCCAGCCTGTGATTTAAAAATATTAGTGAAAATCACGTGTCTAAATCCGTCATTTTTTAATTTTGTTTTCATGTCCCTTAAATGATAGCAACCCAAAAACATATGTAATGTATATTGTTAAAATATTAACATATGCAAAAATGTGTGATTGTTGTCAAAATATATCAAAACAATGACAAGCAATACACAGGGGCAGAATATAAATTTGACAGGAAACTAATCTAACAGTAAAATGAACATATCAAAAATAGAAGCGATATATTCAAATTAACATAATTTATGATTTCTACTACAATGTAATCAAAACCTGTATTTTTGAATTTTAATTTGAAATAAACACAAAAGATAATTAGAGTATCCATATAAATTTCGACAAATGTGAATGTATTATGTTATGTAATGTTGTGTACATGTTTCAAAGACAAATTGCTATTAAAATGAGACATACCATAGTCTTGAGAACCCTGGCCCGAGGGTCCCGCAGCAACATCCATATCTGTAAAATATTCAATGAGGATTGGATATCATTAATAATAATCAGGACATGTATCGAAAAAAGATAAAAATACATTTACATTTAGTAAATAAGAATATATTTTTATTCACATGAGTTAATTGTTTCATCAATTAATGTCTCAATAAATCGATCCTGTATTCTTATTTTCAAAAATTTATGTTGTTGACTGTAGCTTTAATTAATTTCTTTAATTTTTGCATTATCATCAATTGATATCTATATTTCCTTGTTTATTCTTTTGATCTTGCTAGTATATTTTGTATAATGTAGAAGATTATAAATAAGGATACTGTATTTTTCCCATATATACTAATTAACATATACATTTGACCAACATGTGTAAAGCAATGCCAGTTACAGCAAACCCATGTTCACGTGTGTGCGCAATTCTATCTTTCGTGATCATTACGCAATGATTCTATGCGGAATTGCGCATCCGTGAATCAGAATTAATTTGGATATAGTAGTGTGATGAGTATCATTTCATAACAAATTATGATATATTTTCAATTGGGTGTATTACGAGATGGAAATCGTATATTTGTTAATATTGAACAATAACAAATAATATTTATAACTGGCTTCTGATTAGAGATTCAATGTATGAAATGGCGGATGCTCAGGATTTCACGGATGCGCAATTCCATTTTCACTCTGTGATGCATATTCTGGATAACGCAAGAAGCATCATTCCTATTTCATGTGTGACAAATCTAAAATCAGATATCATATGTAGCGTATGTTGTGAGATCTATATAGGTTAAATATATGACTATCTACACATTTATTAAAATTATTTTAAAATATTAATATATTATATAAAGTAGGATATTTACCTTGTTCAGCCTCCATTTCTACTCCTCCCAGGCCACCGGACGGAGAAGCAGCTGCACTGGACCCCGGGTCCTGAGTTTTGGATCCAGCAGCTGTGAGGGAAGAAGAAGAGGCTGAGGATGGAGAGGATCTAAATCTTTTGGGGATCCGGAGATTGAGGAGCTGGCATAAAGTCACCTCATAAGGGAGTAGGTAGAGTTTCCGTGGGGGTTTAATTTTGCGTCCATCCCTCCGACGGGCTTGTACCCACTCCTTTATGAGGTCGACTTTCTTGTGCAGACGCAACCTCATATCTCCAAACCTCCGCATGATCTGATCCTGGCTCCTCTGGACGCCCAACACCAATTGAACTTTATTGGTGATTGACTCCTAGAGGGCCTTCTTAACATGCGCATCTGTCGACTTCTTCTCGTTCCCAAACAGCTGCGGATAAAACATCTGGACGGCGTGGACCAGTGCAGCGCTCTCCTGCTTGGCAAACCTGGGAGGTGTCATGCCTGCTGGGTTGTTGAATATATTATAAGAATAATAATAATAATAATATATACTGCCTGCAGGCATTAGAGAACTGACAAAGATGGCAACATGTAATGGACTTTTATATGGTGAAGTAAACATGAGATGCACCATGTGACATGTTATCTGTACATCTGATTGGATAAAAGTTTTAAATATTGTTATGTCTGTGAGACCATCCTGACTCAAGTTGTGTTTGTGTGATGAACTCTGATTGGCCGTTCCTTAATGTTTCATATCTTAGTAACTTCCATACACATACCTCCTGTTGGTGCTGTTACTTCATTTTTCATGTAGACTTATTTGTAACTCATGGGCCTGTCATGCGGATATGTGTGACGCAGATTTAATATACGTGATCCGTTAAATATTAATGTTTAAATTCTCATTAAAATCTAATACTGTCACATTATTAAATGTTGTAGACATTTCTCGATTTAATATCGTTCTGTTTCTTTAATACAAATACGTTGGATTAATACACATTTAACATTGTATGTATTTATTGTTCATTAAATCAATTTCGTGACTTATTGTGAAGTATTGACATTGCTCTATTAAATGTATTTATAATGCACATTGATTGTGTACTATTGCGTGACATTCGTCTAGAATGTTTAATTATGCGAATCTCGTGTTGCAAGATACGTTTCCCACGCAACATTTCAGAATGCGCAATTTCTGGTTATAATGTCCGTAACTTGGATAATCTGTTTATAAATGTTAAACTACAGGTTTAATTGTTATTAGTAAATAAACCTCGAGCTTGTATTTGTATGAACTGCTCATATATGTTATTGTGCAATGGCGTCTTTATTTTTAAAGAGACATTACAACAAAACAATTTTTAAAAATGATCTGTAGAGATAAAAAAATGTTTAGACTTTAAAATGTAACTCAAGTTATCTTTTGATTTAGATATCCTTAACAGAAGAAATTTCAATGCACATGGTTGAGCCAATCACATAAGGCATCTCTGTGCATCCACCAATCTTCATCTACTGAGCCTATCTCGATATGCTTTTCAAGCAAAGTATGTCAAGATAATGAGATAAGAGAAGTAAAAGACACTCTTTAAATCTCTTAAAGGGACACTGTACCCAAAATTTTTCTTTCGTGATTCAGATTGAGCATGAAATTTTAAGCAACTTTCTAATTTAATCCTATTATCAAATTTTCTTCATTCTCTTGGTATCTTTATTTGAAATGCAAGAATGTAAGTTGTTTAAAATTCAATACACAATATATTTTTTGGAATGTCCCTTTAAGGACCAAACCATTAGGAATATGTTGATTTAACATTGTAGAAATAAACTAAAGGGGAATGAAAATACATATAGATATGTGATATCTAACCAAGAGGTAAGATAAATAATTATGTGAAATTATATTACTAACTAGCTATAGTTAAATGACCCTTCAAATGACTCCACTAGAACAGAAAATCAATCAATATGGCATCCAATAACTAGCTTGTGCGAAATATGAAGTTAACTGACTTACCATTTTCATGATTTTTAAAGCTAGATTTATGAAAATAATGTTCTTGTATACCTAAGGAAGATACAAGATCTTATAAAACAAATTTAAAATTCAACCACACTGTCACTTTAATGTAAGTGAACCACTTTCCCTTCTTAAAAGTGAAAATAACAAAGTTTTTATGTCGAATTCTGACTACATATACGAAAATATTTTAAAATTTTAACATCTATAAATTACACAATAAAAGTATCGATGGATTTCACTCCCAAATTAATTTATAAAAGCTACTTGACTTTAACATTCTCTGAATAAGTGGATTTTTGAAAATTAATTCAATACATGATGCCTAATTTGATATTATGCATGTGCTTGTCAAATAGACAACTACCAGTCATGGGAGTGAAAAAAATTTTTTATTGACAGATTATATGGATATTTAGTATAATCTGTTAAAAAGATGGTCTTTAATAAAAATAATAAAAATAAAAGGTTTATTATTAGAAATTCTTTTTTTTTTATCACAAAAATAAATAGAACAAGTGTAATTCATCACAGATGAAAATCTGAAAAAAAGAGAAAAAAAAACATTAGTTATTTAATACACACATGTCGTAAAATATTCATTAAATAAAATAAATTTAAAATCATCTTGTGTCTATGCTCTAACTTTTTGCAAAATTTTATAAAGATATTTTGGAATATAAAAAACAAACATAAAATCTATACCTATCCATCATTTAAAATACCATTATATTGTGTAATCAATATTACATTTAAATATCAGCATTTCCAATTATACCAAATAATACATATAACATTTAAAATATTAAAAATACATATATGTATGCTGAACATAAATGTAATATTTCATGTCCATTCAAATACCTCTATATCAACTATAATATGTATTCCTTTGTCTAATTGTTCATAATTCGATTCTTCTGTATCACAAAGTAGTGGTAATGTATGTAAGCTACAAATATTCTAATATAGGACATGTATCTTTTCAAAATAGTTTACATTCTTCTTCCTGTGATTCTTAACTAGCATGCATTGGGCAAACCAACCTGGATTATGCATGGTCTTTGAAAGTCAATTCTCTAGAAAACAGTTTATCTTCAATAGGTGTCTTAATCATCATTTCCAAAATTGAGGACTGTGAAATACCATCTAAAAATAAAAAAATAATCTAAGTGTCTCCAATAGGATGCCGCCACAGCCTTAATCCATCAAATAGTTGCCACTTACCATGTGAACGTGTCTTTGTATGGTTTTCAAGGTCAGCACATTTGAAAGACAATGCCAGACATGATCCCATTGGTATTCTTCACTTTCAATCTTTGATTCTTCAATTTCAATCTTGGATTCTTCACTTTCAGTCTGGGAATTCTTCACTTTCAGTCTTCGAATTCTTCACTTTCAGTCTTCGAATTCTTCACTTTCAGTCTTTAGATGAAGTCATCTCCCTAATGGCAGAAAAAGTGTGATTAAAAATATTATTACAAGTGCGTGAATCAGTTCTGTACCCCTCTCCCACCCCCCATTTCTGAAAAAAATTCTGTCACTAGCTTACTAAGCGTGTGTAGCATCTTGTGTTATGTTCTATCAATCAAGCGTGAAGATGAATCATATTGAGGAGAACGAACCTCTAATGTGTGACTTTGAATCTGACTTTGAACCATAGTCATGCTAGAGGATAGTCATGCTAGAGGATCCCTTTCTGAGTATTTAAATTTTAAGTAATGTATAAACTAAATACTAGTTTTTAAAATGTATGCCATATGATGTATTTTTGTTGAAAATTCCTGCCAGCCACAGTCCATACATTTATACTTACCAGCTGATGTTGTCTTTAAAAACCAGGTGGTAAAGACTCGCTGCAGGACCCAATGACCAGAGCATCACCTATATTAATAAATGTAAAAATTGTCATAATTTGATGAACAATCCTAACATGTTTGCACAATTCTCTACTTGTCATTTCCCTAGAGTTCACATCTATTGACAATACTCCATTCTAACTTCTATTATTTACCGTCTGAAGTGGCGGTTGATGATGTCTGCTCTGACATTGAGCCCCTCGTCCCGGAATGGCCCCTCTAGAACAGGCTCGTCCTCCTCATCTTGGAGGAGGCGTTGGGGCGCCTGGACGGCCTGCAGCATTCCAGCCCGCTGTGCAATATTATGCAGGACGCTACAGGCTATAACAATCTTAGCCACCTTCTGAGGGCTGTACTGGAGGGCTCCTCCCGACCTGTCAAGGCATCTGAATCTCATTTTGAGGAGCCCAAACATCATCTCGACCACAGCCCTAGTTCTCTTGTGCACCCTATAGTAGTGCTCCTGAGCCTCATCAGTAGGGTTACGTAATGGCGTAATGAGCCAAGGCCGGCTCATGTAACCAGAATCACCTATAAATTATGAACAGAACAAAATTAAAATTGAATCCACAAAAATGTAATTATATTAAACAAATTTATTTGTGTACACGATAATCCAATAACAAATGTTTAAATTTAAAAATAATAATCTAGTTCAATCTTATTCTCTATCTGCCCATTTCAGCTAAGACATGCTACATATGCGTATTTCGCATAAACCAGACCTTTGATCAAATACAAACTAAATGGTTAAATTGCATTTTCAATCTCCCCATTTAAGCTAAAACATGCTACATATCTGCTTTGAGCTAAAACTAGACATTTGCGTAAAGAGACAATTACATGGTTAAATTGCATTCGCTATCTTCCCATTTCAGCTAAGACATGCTACATATGCGTATTTCGCATAAACCAGACCTTTGATCAAATACAAACTAAATGGTTAAATTGCATTTTCAATCTGCCCATTTAAGCTAAAACATGCTACATATCTGCTTTGAGCTAAAACTAGACATTTGCGTAAAGAGACAATGACATGGTTAAATTGCATTCACTATCTTCCCATTTCAACTAAGACATGCTACATATGCGTATTTCGCATAAACCAGACCTTTGATAAAATACAAATTAAATGGTTAAATTGCATTTTCAATCTGCCCATTTAAGCTAAAACATGCTACATATCTGCTTTGAGCTAAAACTAGACATTTTCGGAAAGAGACAATGACATGGTTAAATTGCATTCGCTATCTGAGCATTTAAGGTAAGACATGCTACATATCTGTTTTGAGCTAAAACTAGACATTTGCGGAAAGAGAAATAAATGGTTAAATTGCATCCTATAGCTACACATTACACTAACAGTTTAATACTATAGAGGCAATTGTCTAACTAATTAACCATGTTGTGCACAAATACTCACCAACGAGATACCCAGGTGGAAATTGTCTTTCCTCAAACTGCCGCCACAGGGAGATCAGAGAGAGGATGTGGGCATCATGACAAGCCCCGCCGAAATTCGCACACACTTGCATAATCCTCATACGTGCGTCAGAAACATACTGCACGTTGAGGCTATGGAAATGTTTGCAATTTCGGAAGGGCAAGTCATCAGCTGGAGCATGCAGCGCAATGTGGGTGCAATCTATTGCTCCCAAGACATTGTGCAATTCAGCAATAGCAAAGAATTCCCTCTTCAGGCGCCTCCAATCACCATCATTTTGAGGGAATCCTATGCTGATACGTACCATGGCATCCAGAAAGTTATCAAACACCCCAGAGAATGTACCTTGAGACAGGCCATGCATGTAAATCTCTCCTGATTGAAAACTCCCGGAGGCCAGGACGTATATACAACTTAGCATCTTAGTGATGCCAGGGACAACAGTCCTTATTCGTATACGTGGCTCCATATGAGGTCTAAGAACATCGTAAAGGCCAATGAGCTGTTCGCGATTGAGCCTATACTTGTCATAAACCTCAAAGTCGCTCATGTTTTCCAAGGTGGGTCTTACCCTGTATACATGAGGACCTCTAACCAGACGAGCCCTTTGTCTCACTCGGAGCCGCCGAGGCTGCCTGATTCTATCAACCGCTACTCGGGCAACAGCACCACCAGCAGCGTCTACCAGATCATCGTCATCCATATTTGCCAAGCTTAGCAGCACGAAGCCAAACAGCAGAGCAAACACAGCGCAAGGAGTAACAAGGTATGCAAAAACACAGAAGCGAATTGATACAATGTCGATCACCATGGACGCTTTGGCCATGTTTTTTGGGGATTTATTGTGCAATTAGTCCAATGGTAGCGTGTTCGTAATGATTGCTAATTGTATTCACTTGTTTGTATGTGAGCGGCGCGAATGCTTTTAAAGTGGGCGGTTTACTTAGGTGTTTGCTGAAATGTTGTTTTCCCCCAATGAATCTCACTATGAAAGTGTAAACTATCACACATACAGTGCATGTTTGTAATGTTTGTTCATATCCGTAATAAATATTTATTAAACGCGATCTTATATTAAAAAGCACACGTCCACGCTAACATGAATGAAAGTGCATACTTGTGTATAATGTGCATAGAATGTGATCGATCATTGTTGCTGCAATATTGTTTGTAAACGATAAAGTAACAGCTGACATCTCTAGTATTGTATATATAAGTGATTGGCGAGATGTAAATATTGTACGCGTCCCATTAAAATCGCACTTATACTGAAGATCTTCCGGCTGCCATCTGTAGTATTGTATATATAAGTGATTGGCGAGATGTCAATATTGTACGCGTCCCTTTAAAATCGCAATAATACCAAAGATCTTCCGTCTGACATCTGTAGTATTGTATATATAAGTAATTGGCGAGATGTAAATATTGTACGCGTCCCATTAAAATTGCACTAATAATTCAGAACTTCCGGCTGTCATCTGTAGTATTGTATATATAAGTGATTGGCGAGATGTCAATATTGTACGCGTCCCTTTAAAATCGCAATAATACCGAAGATCTTCCGTCTGTCATCTGTAGTATTGCATATATAAGTGATTAGCGAGATGTCAATATTGTACGCGTCCCATTAAAATCGCAATAATACTGAAGATCTTCCGGCTGCTATCTGTAGTATTGTATATATAAGTGATTGTGGCGCAATATCAATATTGTACGTGTCCCATTAAAATCGCCATAATAATTCTGAACTTCCGGCTATCATCTGTAATATTGTATATATCAGTGATTTGCGAGCTGACAATATTTATTACGCGTTCCATTAAAATCGCCATAATAATGATGTTCCAAACTGTTGTTTACGTATATGTTGTATTGTAGTATTGAGTGCTAAAGTTCTGAAAGGGGCGGTACAGACCTAAAGCTGTAATGTGTATGGTTGAATCTTCTAATGACGTCATCATATTATTAACCTGCCTGTGTAGTTATGAAATCCTCATTGTGTTGTTGTATTTTACTACATTGTTATTGTGTTCTGATTAAAATATAAATGTGTGCTTTGTGTTTGGCTTGCGTGATGCGTGTTATGTACATAGACGTATATATTGTGATTGTGTCCCACATATGCTGACTTCTCTAAAGCGGTCTCGCATTGTTGTTCCTTCCCATAAAGTGACAGCTGTAATCTGTTCTAATGATGTTCTTATTGTACGTAATTCCTAATGGTATATTGTGAGCGAATCATGATGTTAAAGGTACAGTAAAATCCCTATTTTCTGTTTCCTGATTCATAGAGAGAATGTAATGTGTTTTTCCCCCATCATTTGAATGTACATGTATGAGTGAATGGTGTAAAAGTAAAGTATGTGCATCTATGAAGGATCATGTGTTAAGCCTATGTAGATATGCTGTTGCTGCAAGCATATGAGTTGAATAAATGAAATGCAATAATAAAGGTAAATGAGAGGTGTTTCCCATTGTCTACTGTTTGTGAATCCTGAAATGTTCCAATTATTTTTGTGTCCGTTTAAATGTGATGTAATTGTTGAAAATGTTTGTTACTAGTGATGGTGATTTGTAGTTGATGTAATGTAAAAGTATCAGACAATTTAATGTTGTTGTGAATTTCCCATAAGTAAACTCCATAAGTCCACCATAGGGAAATAGCCATTTCTTGATCTATTTATCATAGCTGGGGCTAACGCAGAAAAACAGGAGTTATTTTCAGAATTCTAGCACTGGTATTTAGAGTTTTTTTGTCTAGGCCTTTTGCGTGCGTTAGGGAAATCTGTCTGTCGCGTGCACGAGCACGTCTTCCCCATAGAAGTCAATGGAGGCTCAAAATGTGTGTGTAAATAAAATCCAAGACTGGTTTTGAGCGTAAAGTGAGTGACAGAACAAAAAGTGAATAGCAGCACTCCAATAGAATCTTCAAATTGTTTATTGCATATCCAGGAGTACAAAAAGATAGCAACGTTTCGGACTACATGTCCTTCATCATGCCATACATACATCACTTCCTACCCCTCCTTATATACCCCTTGGGACACACCCACAATCTAATTAACTCTTTACAAACTCCTAATACTGTTTTATTACTTCTGCATATGTGGGTATCCTAGATATTAAACATCAAATTTACTAAACTAATTTACAATTCACCTATATTACATAAGAAGGTGAAACATATACACAATTTTTTGAAGGCATCAATATTAATTAGACAACATTCAATTTAAAGAAAAAGGGTCTGTCGCAGAATACCTCGAGTGAATCGATGGGGGACTCAGACGAAATGGCGGCAAACGATTCCGCCGCGGAGGGAAAAAGCACCGTCACAGGAACGGGGAAACAGACACGCAGTACCCGTCAAGGCAGCAGTCGAGCACAGCGCAAGAAATAGGTGATATCGGTGAGGTATTAACAGAACAACCTATGAAAGAGCAAAAGGACAGACTGGTGATTAATATTTCAGATCATATCTTAAATAATGAGGAACTTTGTGTCCTGGACAAGTAATTGTCATTTTGCCAACAAAATAAATGTGATTTTTTTTTTTTTTTTTTCTTTTCCAACAAGCTTTATTGGTATAAATAATAATTTTACAATTGCCATGGAAATAATCCGGCGTGGTATAACATAGACAATAAAACAATGAAAATGAAATATACAAAGGGCAAGACCAGTAATGATCATTGTATGTAAGTCCAAGGATCCAAGTATTTGTTGAGTCCCACATAAAGTTCTGGCCAAGGACATAGTAGCTTGTGGATTTTTTCTTTTTTATAAAGTAACACATGTGGATGAAACTTCCACATTAACATTTAAACAAAGCAAAGCAATGCGACAGAGATCCATGTAAAAGATAGAAGGGTCATACTGATACTGGTATACGTGAGAAATAAGTTGCAGTCTTCAAGGAGTTAGTTAAGTGATAGGGTATAAGGTCTAGAGAACCAGTTCGGAGGAAGTATGGCTCAAGGGTGAATTTCCGGATGGGTCAGGTGCGTCCTAGTTTTGAGATGTGTTACGGGGGATGATGTGGCTGTACAAGGTGTCGGAGTGTCTAAGAAGATATTAGGTAGTTATGGCAGAGATCTAGAAAGTGTGTGAGTGTATGTTTCCCAATAAAAGGACATGGCGCAGTAGAAATCCATCCTTTTTGTTTTCTGGTAGTGAAACCTTTCCAGGGAAAGGAGAAGAGTGACATTATGTACCCAATCTTTTTGAGTAGGGATGTGTCGCTGTTTCCACAGTCTAGGTATCAGCTGCTTAGCCCCACTAAGCATGATGTACAATAAGACCTGTCTGTATTTGCATTTGATCTTAGGGGGTTTGTTAAATAATAGCGTCAAAGGATTGAAAGGGATAGATGTATTGAGTACCTTTTGGATTTCTCTGTGGATGTCCAGCCAGAAAGGCTGAAGTGTGGGGCAATCCCACCAGATGTGGAGGAGTGTACCAACTTGTTTGCAGTCTCTCCAACATAGTGGGTCTGTGTGAGGGTAAATCTTAGCGAGCCTGCTGGGGTAAAGGTACCATCTTTCTAAGAGTTTTATGTTCGTCTCAGTGATTCCCATTGAGGAGGGGGCCTTCCCCATTTGTTGAAATATAATGTCCCACGTCTCAGAGGGGATCTCATGGCCTAGCTCGGCTTCCCAAGCTTTTGTATATGACGGAAGGTTTTTGGAGTGTAGAGTGATTAGGATTCTATATATCTTAGAGAGAGTGCCCTGCACTAATAATGTAGAGTGGCATAGTGTTTCAAATGGATTTAGATTTCTAACCAGGTTATGTTTGTCTTTATGGTGGGAGAGAAAGTGTGCTAATTGTAAATATTCAAACCATCTTTCAAAAAAGCTAATGTTCTTGTTCGCAAGGGTGGTTTTCTGGATGATGGTACCTTTTTCTAGAACAAGATGGCAGGGTAAACCCGCTGATAGAGTGTACCGGTCCTGGGACCGTTTATGAAGTAGTGGAGGGAAGTCTTTGTTGTGTAGTAGAGGGGTAAGTGGTGAGGGTATGGTCGATATACCCTTTTGTGAACCTATGAGGTGATCCCATGTGGAGAGTGTATCAGTCACTAACGAGGGTGTAAGAGATGGTAGTGTCCTATGTTGCCTGTATGTCCAGCAAACTGACCCAAGACTTCGTGAAGTAGATAAGTCATGTTCAAGCTTGACCCATTCTTTATCAGTACTGTTTTGCACCAGTCGACTATTCTGGTCAGTTGTGCTGCCTGTGAGTAAAGTAAAAGGTTGGGTACTCCCAGTCCCCCCTCATCTCTTCTCCTATAGAGGGTGGTTTTAGAGATTCGAGGGCGTTTATTTGCCCATATAAAGCCGTTAACGAAAGATTGCACACTACGAATGTAATGTAGGGGGGGGGTTGTATGGGTAGGGCTTGGAACATATATAAAAAGCGAGGCAGGATGCTCATTTTGAATGCTTGGACTCTACCAAGCCAGGAGAGGAATTTGTTACGCCAGGCTCTCATGTCTGTTCTGATGGAGTCAAAAAGGTGTTGGTGGTTTTGTTGGTGTAGAGCTTCTTTTGAGGTCGTTAGCTTTATCCCTAGATAGTTTATGGAAGAAGGTTGGAATCGGAATTGGTAGTGATTAGTGATCTGCTGAGCTGTCTGGTCTGAGATGCCAATACCTAGAAACTCTGATTTCTGTTTATTTATTTTGAAATTGGAGAGAGTACTATAGATGCCTAAAGCCGGTAAAAGTGCTTCCAGAGATTGTGAGGGGGAAGTCAGTGAGAATAAAATATCGTCCGCGTAGAGTGTTAGTTTGTAGTGAGTATCTGCTATATAAATACCGTGGACTTTTTCATCATTCCTAATCCTGGAGGCAAGGACCTCCATGGCCAGAATAAACAATATGGGAGAGAGAGGGCAACCCTGTCTCGTTCCATTTGTTATTGGGAATGCATTTGACAGGGAGTCGTTTAACTTAATACGGGCTTTCGGCATATGGTATAGGGCAAATATTTTCTCAATGAGTTTGTTTCTCAGGCCAAAACGAGTGAGCGTTGATCTAAGGAACAACCAATCCAGCCTATCAAAAGCCTTTTCGGCATCGATGGCAAGGAAGATAGAAGGAATGTTTTGTGACTGCGTGTATTCGATTAAGTTTAGGATTTTGATGGTATTGTCTCGCGCCTCTCTTTTGGGGACAAAACCTACTTGATTTGTGTGGATTAGTTGGGGGAGGAACTTATTAAGTCTATTTGCTATGAGTTTAGCATAAAGCTTAACGTCTACGTTTAGTAGTGAAATGGGACGAAAATTAGATGGGCTATCTGCGGGTTTTCCGGTCTTAGGGATCACTGAAATGTGTGCTTCCAGCATAGGGGGAAGAAAAGGGTGTTCCTGGTCAACTAAGTTAAATAAGGTGCATAGGTGTGGAAGCAGGGTGGGTGCTAACTTTTTGTAGTAAGCGACCGAGAGACCGTCAGGGCCAGGGCTTTTGCCTGATGGTAAGTCTTTAAGGGTGGTTATGAGCTCTGTCATAGAAAAAGGTTCGTCCAGTTCTGTCGCTTGTGCATCAGAGAGTTGCGGTAAAGGGGTGTTTAGAAGATAATTGTTTATGACATTACTGGGGTCAGGGGGGCGGTCGGGATTAGAGAGGTTGTAAAGATTAGAATAATACGCCTCAAATTGGGAAAGTATTTCAGAGGTGGTATTGACAGTTTGGTTCGTTGGAGATTTAATTTCATGAATGTAGGTTTTAAGTTTTTTCAGTTTTAAGGAGCGTGCTAGGAGTTTTCCCGCTCTATTGCTTTCGAAGTAGAATTTTTGTTTAGTCAGTAGGGCCAGTGCATTAGCTTCACTAAGTTGTAAGTCATGTACAATTTTCCTGGCTTTCATTAAGTCAGCTAATAGTTGGGGGGAGGAAGGGTTTCGCTTATGGTCATATTCAAGTTTGGCTAGTAGGTCAGTGGATGTTTTGTATACCTGCCGTGCTTTCTTTCTAGCTTGTGCTTGTTGTTTAATTAATTCCCCCCTGATAAAGCATTTATGGGCCTCCCAGACAACAAAAGGATCTGTTTCCGGTAAGGAGTTAAATCTGAAATACTCCTGTAGAAGCTTTTCTAAGTTGGGAACTAGAGTTGGGGAATCTAATAGTTTCTCGTCTAGTTTCCACTGAAAGTTGCCACTAGGTGCTGATGGCCATTTAAGTGTTGTTGGTACAGCCGAGTGGTCTGACCAAACGGTATGTGAAAGCCTGGAGGATAGTACATTGGAAAGGCCTCTTTGATTAGTAAAAAGGTAGTCAATTCTGCTATATGAACTATGAGGGGCAGAGAAAAAGGTATAATCCCTCTTCTCAGGGTGGACGAATCTCCAGGTGTCAAATAGAGTCTGGTCTAGCATAAGTTTCCATAGTTGCTTGATTGTGTGTTTAGGAGTTGTGGGTCGAGGGTTCGAGGAATCTAAATGTGGTTGAATGGGGAGATTGAAGTCTCCCCCTAGATATAGTGCACCTATTGTGTGGTCTAGAATCGTAGCGAAACTTTTCCTGAAAAAGGGGAGCTGTCTGGTGTTGGGAGCATAAAGATTGACCAGTGTCACCGGGGAGCCAAACAGGGTGCCAGTTACACATAAAAACCTGCCTTCAGAGTCAGTGTAGGTTTGGATGTGAGTAAAAGGGATCTGTCTACTGATTAGGATGCTTACGCCGTGCCTCTTGTGGTCAAAAGAGCTGTGGAAACTTTGAGTATAGAAACCTCCAAAATAGTTAGGTTCCTTGTGTTTTAAAAAGTGAGTCTCTTGAAGGAAGAGAATATCACCCCCTTTCCTATGTAGGTCTCTCATGGCTAGTGAGCGTTTTTGTGCAGAGTTCAAGCCTTTGGTATTCTGACTCAGTAATGTGAGAGTTTTAGTGTGGCCTTCCATGGTGCTGATGTGTCTGGTGTCTGTAGTTGGATGACTGCAATAGATGATAGGCATACATGTGTGGTTGTAGAGTATAAAAAGAAAGTTGTGTTAAGTATGCCCTAGGGTCTGCATCTCTGTCGCATAGCAAAGAAAACATGAATAAGAACACAAAACAAAACATACATTTTCTCATAAAAAATCTAGATACTAATGCAAGCATTAAACTTTTAGTGTTAAGAGGGAGGGATTTTGAATGTCTCACCGCACCCAGTCCTCTATTACATAGCATCAACTTTAAGAACGTGGACCAAAACATAATAATGAGAAAAACAACATAAGAAAAAAACAAATTGCATATATTATTTCTTAATATACAACATCTTAGAATGTGTAAGGTCATATGACTTTGCTAAAACGAGGGAGGTTGTAGACCAGCTCCTTTTTTATATTACTTAACTTTTAATCTAACATTTGCCCGAAACAGCCCAGCCCTAGAAACTATATTTTCAACAGGGCTTTTACCGTTTTTAACATTCCCAACTAAGGGCTGTTTTTTTTTTTTTTTTTTTTTTTTTATATTATCAATGCACCGCTAAGAGCTGTTATGGGGAGGGCTACGATAGCATAGGGTGTCAGTGTTAGCCCTTATACATACTGGTGACTATTCATTAGCATTGTATTGTAAGCAATAATGTTAAAGCAATACCTATGTGTGTACAGAGATCTTAATACATTACCAAAGCACAGTTCGTTTGTTGCGGGTTTTGTCTTTGTGGCGGCTCCCCAGAATGCTCATCATTGTAATCTGGGTCAGGAAACAGTCCCTAAGTTACAGAGTGGGGCGAGGTGCCTCTAGGACGTGCCAGTGTCTGGTGCTTGGATCTAGGAATGATCTTTTGCCATTCTCCAGCAGCCGTTCTTAGCGTTTTTTTCTTGGGAGGTTCAGCCTGATCTTCAGTTGATAGGCTCTCTGGTGGATCTATTTCTAATGCTGAACAGAAATCGTTAACATCTTCTTGAGACTTGCAGTTCAGCTTCCTGTTGCCATGTAGGACGTAGAGGTGGAAAGGGAATCCCCATCTGTATAGAATTTTCTTTTGGCGGAGGAGTGCCTTTGAAGTGTTCGTTGCGACAGGTCCTGATAAAATTGGAGAACCGTTCCCCTAAACTTCACGGGCTGGTGCTTGCGTGAGAGGTTCAATAGCTCTTCTTTCACCCCAAAGTCTTTAAATTTCATAATTATATCTCTTGGAGGTGCCGTATCTGGAGGTTTTGGCCTGAGGGCTCTGTGCGCCCTTACCCAGGGGATATCAGTGGAGGGAGGGATATTTTTGAGGTGGGCAAAGAGTGCTGGAAGATAAGTTGGAAAATCCTTAGGTAACACGGATTCAGGAACGCCTCTGATTCTGAGGTTTTTCCGGCGACTGCGGTTCTCAAGATCCTCAATTTTATCGTGTAGGTCAGCTATAATTGTTGTGTGATGGTTCGTGGTGTCTTGGACCGCATTGATTTCTTCCTGTAAATGATCAGAGAATTCTTCTAACGCTTCCACTCTATTGCCCATAGAGTGCAGGTCTTGTTTGAGTTCAGCTATCTCTTCACGTATGCATAAGCGAATAATGTCCGCTATGTCCTGTTTGGATGCCAACGTAGAGAGGATAGCGTTTGGTACTGAGGTGCTTTCTTCTGATCTGTCCATATTTTTTTGCGGCGTGGTCATCTTTTGTGAAAGTGACCCTCTAGTCTCGTCGCTTGCTGGGGTCCTTGAGCCTGAAGGGGAGAAAAACTGGTCCACCAGGTTATCTTTTCGGCTGGGTGTCTTTAGTATTTTATGAGGTTTTGCTGAACGCTTGGTGTTCATGGCGCCTCTGTGTCCTGGGGCTGTGATTGTGTGACTGCCGTTTTTTGAGGCCAGTGGCTGTAAAATAACTGGCGTAGCTAGTTAGTGAGTGAGACTGCTGGTGCTGTCTGGTACTGTAGTAGGTAAGTTCATTTAATGAATGCTTGGTGTCCCACAATAAGGTCTCTTGTGATGGATATGTTCTGCAAAATGACCCCTTATGAACTAGGAGCCTGCCTATATTAAATAGAGAGTGGATGACAGAGTTGTCTGAGGGCTTTTAACTAGTATGTCTCTGGTCTTGATGTAATGAGACTTTGGGTTTAGGAGCCTTTCTCTGTTATTTACTATTTCAAGTAAAGTATTGCCCCACGTGGTGTCTCTGCTACAGGGTCAATCACTTGTTACAAGTATTTTTATTATTAATGTTTGGGGTTTTGTAAATCCTGTGCTGATTTTGTTGCACCCGGTTGTAAGGGTGTGTTAGGTACTGTATCTTGTGGGGCTTTGAGTCTGGAGATCGGGTATTCTTGCGGTCTGCAGCCTTTTATATTTTATCTATGGTGCGTGTGGAGTGATACTGTGAGACTGGCAGCCGTCTATTTCCACTCTTTAGGAGGCCGCTTGCAGAGACTTGTGTGTGTGTCCTCTTTTCCTGTCACTGTGTTATATTGCGGCGGCTTAGGGCCGGAGGAGTTTGGGCTGCAGCGTTTGAAATTTGTGCCCGACTCCCTGTTACTGAGAACTCCCGCCCCGGGGATCCAATATGGCGACGCACTGTCTGTGTGCGGCAAGGAGGAGGATACCGCTGCCGGTAAGTGTAGAGGTCTACAGCTGTGAGCGTTTGCTCTGACTCACCTACCCCAGGTCTGGTTATGTCGGTCTCGCGGCTACGATCTGAGCTCTGGACGGTGATAAACGCCGGGAGAGCTTTATATGCGGCTCCGGCCGTGGGATCAGCTGTGCTTAGCGCTAGCACCTGTCTTCTTCTTGTTCATTTAGAGTCCATAGCTCCCAGTGGGTATAGCAGTCTTGTCCATCATTTTTATCTTAATTAACTTAGATATATAGGGCTATTTTGGGCATTATTGCGGAGCTGTCTTACAGAGCTATGGTGTTACACAGCCATCTTGGCTGCGGCCAGCTCCGCCCCCCCATGTGATTTTTTTTTAACTTGATCAGGATTTATATGAATTGTTTAGAAAGATCAAATTGAAATCGTTTTTTGCATTAAAGAGTAATGAGGGGAATGTAATAACATCTGAGAATGTGAATATATATAGATCAAGTTCAAGTAATCAATTAAGTTTTAAGAGATTACAACTTAAAAACAAAAAAATATTTAATCCTCAATATTACCATAAAAGCATAGATACATTTATCTCCCAAGTGTATTGTGATATTAATAAATTGAAAAAGAAACACAGCACCAGGGGATTTAAATTTAAACACAGGGGCCTAGATTTGGAGTTTGGCGGTAGAAGGGCTGTTAACGCTCCGCGGGTTTTTTTCTGGCCGCACCATAAAATTAACTCTGGTATCGAGAGTTCAAACAAATGCTGCGTTAGGCTCCAAAAAAGGAGCGTAGAGCATTTTTACCGCAAATGCAACTCTCGATACCAGAGTTGCTTACGGACGCGGCCAGCCTCAAAAACGTGCTCGTGCACGATTCTCCCATAGGAAACAATGGGACTGTTTGAGCTGAAAAAAAACCTAACACCTGCAAAAAAGCAGCGTTCAGCTCCTAACGCAGCCCCATTGTTTCCTATGGGGAAACACTTCCTACGTCTGCACCTAACACTCTAACATGTACCCCGAGTCTAAACACCCCTAACCTTACACTTATTAACCCCTATTCTGCCGCCCCCGCTATCGCTGACCCCTGCATATTTTTTTTAACCCCTAATCTGCCGCTCCGTAAACCGCCGCAACCTACGTTATCCCTATGTACCCCTAATCTGCTGCCCTAACATCGCCGACCCCAATATTATATTTATTAACCCCTAATCTGCCCCCCTCAACGTCTCCGACACCTGCCTACACTTATTAACCCCTAATCTGCCGAGCGGACCTGAGCGCTACTATAATAAAGTTATTAACCCCTAATCCGCCTCACTAACCCTATCATAAATAGTATTAACCCCTAATCTGCCCTCCCTAACATCGCCGACACCTACCTTCAATTATTAACCCCTAATCTGCCGAGCGGACCTCACCGCTATTCTAATAAATGTATTAACCCCTAAAGCTAAGTCTAACCCTAACACTAACACCCCCCTAACTTAAATATAATTTACATCTAACGAAATAAATTAACTCTTATTAAATAACTTATTCCTATTTAAAGCTAAATACTTACCTGTAAAATAAACCCTACTATAGCTACAATATAAATTAAATAAACTACCTACAATTACCTACAATTAACCTAACACTACACTATCAATAAATTAATTAAACACAATTCCTACAAATAAATACAATTAAATAAACTAGCTAAAGTACAAAAAATAAAAAAGAACTAAGTTACAAAAAATAAAAAAATATTTACAAACATAAGAAAAATATTACAACAATTTTAAACTAATTACACCTACTCTAAGCCCCCTAATAAAATAACAAAGCCCCCCAAAATAAAAAATTCCCTACCCTATTCTAAATTAAAAAAGTTACAAGCTCTTTTACCTTACCAGCCCTGAACAGGGCCCTTTGCGGGGCATGCCCCAAGAATTTCAGCTCTTTTGCCTGTAAAAAAAAACATACAATACCCCCCCCCCAACATTACAACCCACCACCCACATACCCCTAATCTAACCCTAACCCCCCTTAAAGAAACCTAACACTAAGCCCCTGAAGATCTTCCTACCTTGTCTTCACCATCCAGGTATCACCGATCCGTCCTGGCTCCAACATCTTCATCCAACCCAAGCGGGGGTTGGCGATCCATCATCCGGTGGCTGAAGAGGTCCAGAAGAGGCTCCAAAGTCTTCCTCCTATCCGGCAAGAAGAGGACATCCGGACCGGCAAACATCTTCTCCAAGCGGCATCTTCGATCTTCTTCCATCCGGTGCGGAGCGGGTCCATCTTGAAGCAGGCGACGCGGATCCATCCTCTTCTTCCGTTGTCTCCCGACGAATGACGGTTCCTTTAAGGGACGTCATCCAAGATGGCGTCCCTCGAATTCCGATTGGCTGATAGGATTCTATCAGCCAATCGGAATTAAGGTAGGAATTTTCTGATTGGCTGATGGAATCAGCCAATCAGAATCAAGTTCAATCCGATTGGCTGATCCAATCAGCCAATCAGATTGAGCTCGCATTCTATTGGCTGTTCCGATCAGCCAATAGAATGCGAGCTCAATCTGATTGGCTGATTGGATCAGCCAATCGGATTGAACTTGATTCTGATTGGCTGATTCAATCAGCCAATCAGAAAATTCCTACCTTAATTCCGATTGGCTGATAGAATCCTATCAGCCAATCGGAATTCGAGGGACGCCATCTTGGATGACGTCCCTTAAAGGAACCGTCATTCGTCGGGAGACAACGGAAGAAGAGGATGGATCCGCGTCGCCTGCTTCAAGATGGACCCGCTCCGCACCGGATGGAAGAAGATCGAAGATGCCGCTTGGAGAAGATGTTTGCCGGTCCGGATGTCCTCTTCTTGCCGGATAGGAGGAAGACTTTGGAGCCTCTTCTGGACCTCTTCAGCCACCAGATGATGGATCGCCAACCCCCGCTTGGGTTGGATGAAGATGTTGGAGCCAGGACGGATCGGTGATACCTGGATGGTGAAGACAAGGTAGGAAGATCTTCAGGGGCTTAGTGTTAGGTTTATTTAAGGGGGGTTTGGGTTAGATTAGGGGTATGTGGGTGGTGGGTTGTAATGTTGGGGGGGGGTATTGTATGTTTTTTTTTACAGGCAAAAGAGCTGAAATTCTTGGGGCATGCCCCGCAAAGGGCCCTGTTCAGGGCTGGTAAGGTAAAAGAGCTTGTAACTTTTTTAATTTAGAATAGGGTAGGGAATTTTTTATTTTGGGGGGCTTTGTTATTTTATTAGGGGGCTTAGAGTAGGTGTAATTTGTTTAAAATTGTTGTAATATTTTTCTTATGTTTGTAAATATTTTTTTATTTTTTGTAACTTAGTTCTTTTTTATTTTTTGTACTTTAGCTAGTTTATTTAATTGTATTTATTTGTAGGAATTGTGTTTAATTAATTTATTGATAGTGTAGTGTTAGGTTAATTGTAGGTAATTGTAGGTAGTTTATTTAATTAATTTATTGATAGGGTAGTGTAAGGTTTAATTATATCTTAGGTTAGGATTTATTTTACAGGTAATTTTGTTATTATTTTAACTAGGTAACTATTAAATAGTTCTTAACTATTTAATAGCTATTGTACCTGGTTAAAATAATTACAAAGTTGCCTGTAAAATAAATATTAATCCTAAAATAGCTATAATATAATTATAATTTATATTGTAGCTATATTAGGATTTATTTTACAGGTAAGTATTTAGCTTTAAATAGGAATCATTTATTTAATAAGAGTTAATTAATTTCGTTAGATGTAAATTATATTTAAGTTAGGGGGGTGTTAGTGTTAGGGTTAGACTTAGCTTTAGGGGTTAATCCATTTATTATAGTAGCGATGAGCTCCGGTCGTCAGATTAGGGGTTAATAATTGAAGGTAGGTGTCGGCGATGTTAGGGAGGGCAGATTAGGGGTTAATACTATTTATGATAGGGTTAGTGAGGCGGGTTAGGGGTTAATAACTTTATTATAGTAGCGGTGCGGTCCGCTCGGCAGATTAGGGGTTAATAAGTGTAGGCAGGTGGAGGCGACATTGAGGGGGGCAGATTAGGGGTTAATAAATATAATATAGGGGTCAGCGGTGTTAGGGGCAGCAGATTAGGGGTACATAGGGATAACGTAGGTGGCGGCGCTTTGCGGTCGGCAGATTAGGGGTTAATTATTTTAAGTAGCTGGCGGCGACGTTGTGGGGGGCAGTTTAGGGGTTAATAAATGTAATACAGGGGTCGGCGGGGTTAGGGGCAGCAGATTAGGGGTACATAAGTATAACGTAGGTGGCGGTCGGCAGATTAGGGGTTAAAATATTTTAATCGAGTGGCGGCGATGTGGGGGGAGCTCGGTTTAGGGGTACATAGGTAGTTTATGGGTGTTAGTGTACTTTAGGGTACAGTAGTTAAGAGCTTTATGAACCGGCGTTAGTCAGAAAGCTCTTAACTCCTGCTATTTTCAGGCGGCTGGAGTTTTGTCGTTAGAGGTCTAACGCTCACTTCAGAAACGACTCTAAATACCGGCGTTAGGAAGATCCCATTGAAAAGATAGGATACGCAATTGGCGTAGGGGGATCTGCGGTATGGAAAAGTCGCGGCTGAAAAGTGAGCGTTAGACCCTTTAATCACTGACTCCAAATACCAGCGGGCGGCCAAAACCAGCGTTAGGAGCCTCTAACGCTGGTTTTGACGGCTACCGCCGAACTCCAAATCTAGGCCAGGATTTCTATTTTCTCTTGAAAGGAGAGAGATAGTTTGTTGAATATTAAAAATAACAAACTATTAATCATTAAATCTGCTGATAAGGGCGGAGCCACTGTGTTACAGAATAAAGGGGATTATGTATCAAAAATATTACGCCAGTTGTCTGATAAGGATATCTATTTGCCGATTGCATATAATCCTGTGTTTATCATTCAGAAGGAATTAAACAAATGTATTGATGTTGCTATTCAAAAAGGCATTATTGGACATGAAGAAAAAGAATTTTTGATAAGCAGGCACCCGAGAACACCTGTCCTATATACACTACCGAAAATCCATAAAAACTTGATGAGACCACCAGGTCGTCCAATTGTGGCAGTTGTGGACAGTGTGTTCTCGGGTGTCTCTGTTTATCTTGATCGTATCTTGAGGAGGTTTGTGGTGGAGTCCCAATCATTCATCAGGGATACTAGGGATTTCCTAAATAAATTGGAGGATATCTCTGTTTCTCTGGATAAATGTATACTTTTCAGTATGGATGTGTCCAGCCTATACACCTCCATCAGTCATGATGGGGGTGTGGGGGCAGTGGACAAAATGATGACAGATTCAAATTTGTTTACTGGGGAAGAGAAACATTTTGTATTGGAATTATTAGACATTATACTTCGTTATAATTACTTTTTATTTCAAGATCAGTTTTATATTCAAAAGCAAGGTACAGCAATGGGCTCCAATGTCGCCCCTACATATGCCAACATCTATATGAGTATATATGAAGAAAAACTTGTTTATAGTAATAAACTGTTTAAACAATATGGCGCCACATGGTGGCGCTATATTGATGATGTATTTGGCATATGGCTGGGCGACATTGGAAGCCTATTGCAGTTTGTGGATACATTAAATCTTTCTACAAGGAATATCAAGTTTACCCTGGTTCACAGTGAGGAAAGTGTGGCCTTTCTAGACACTTTGGTTTTTAAAGATAAGGATAGAATCAGGATAGATTTGTATGAGAAAGAGACTGACAGGAATGATCTTTTGTTAGCAAGTAGTGCACACCCTCAATCTTTAAAGAACTCCCTACCAAAAAGCCAGTTGATGCGGGTACGCCGCATTGTGTCAGAAGACAAATTAAGTGAAAAAAGGCTGAGGGAGATGGGAGATCTCTTTTTGGATCGAGGATACGATGAGAATTTGATCCACAAGGAAATTGATAAGACACTTGAGATGACAAGAGAGAGTCTGTAAAAACCACAAGAGAAATTTAAAAAGAGGAATGGGGACAAATTGTTTTTTGTCTCCAAATACAATGAATTAAGTACACAAATTTATAAGATTATTTGCAGACATTGGTACATCTTAGCAAATTGTAATTCAGACATACCAGAATTTCAGCAGACACCTATGCCTGCATATAGAAGAGGTATGAACTTAAGAGATTCTTTGATAAAGGCAGACATTGGGAGTACTAAAAGTGAAAAACAGAGATATATTACAAGTAAAAATTTGGGTTGTTACCCATGTCTTGGTTGTTCCCATTGTAATAGTATGATTAAGGGACCCACGTTTGTACATCCACAGTCAGGCAAGAAATTTTGGATCAAAGATTTTCTAACATGTAATACAGAGTATGCCATCTACCTCCTTAAATGCCCATGTGATTTGATCTATTTAGGAGAGACGACCCGTAGGGTACGTGATAGAATCACAGAGCATAAATCAAACATCAGGAGAAAGAATTTAAAATCCCCTGTAGCCACTCATTTTTTAGAAGCCCAACATGGGGTGAGCCAACTCAGATTCCAAATTTTGGAACATGTTCCCCCTGGTAGACGAGGGGGGGATAGGGAACAACATTTGAAACAAAGAGAGGCATTTTGGATTTTTACTTTGAATTCATTAGTTACATTTGGTATGAACAAGGATTATGATTTGTCTGTTTTTCTTTAGGAATTTTTTCTTTAAAATTTGTTAATTTGTGATTACTAATCTCTATGTTTATCTTTCTTTTATCTCTCTTTTCTTGGATGATCAGTATTGTATATGAAGCTAGATGTCACCCAGACTTTGAGAATGTGTGGTGATGTTATGAAAAAAGAAAAAAGAAAAATAGTAATGATATAGGAAACCTATAATTGAATATTGACATATGCTAAGTATGGTTTTTTGCTTTTTTCTTTAAATTGAATGTTGTCTAATTAATATTGATGCCTTCAAAAAATTGTGTATATTTTTCACCTTCTTATGTAATATAGGTGAATTGTAAATTAGTTTAGTAAATTTGATGTTTAATATCTAGGATACCCACATATGCAGAAGTAATAAAACAGTATTAGGAGTTTGTAAAGAGTTAATTAGATTGTGGGTGTGTCCCAAGGGGTATATAAGGAGGGGTAGGAAGTGATGTATGTATGGCATGATGAAGGACATGCAGTCCGAAACGTTGCTATCTTTTTGTACTCCTGGATATGCAATAAACAATTTGAAGATTCTATTGGAGTGCTGCTATTCACTTTTTGTTCTGGAATTTGATTGCTGGGCTGTGCAGTGCCTAGCGATAGCGTGCACCCATCCAATAACAGTGTGAGCTGGACTTTCATGATTGACGTAAAGTGAGTGACGTCATGGTCTTGTGTGAAAAAGTAGCTAAATCGTGTTCATTTCGTAATAAATAACTTCTTTGTGTATGTAATGTGGTGTATATTATTTGTATGCATCAATGAGTGTATGTTTGTGATAATATTATTAGTTAGATGTAGCTATATGAGTGTCTTTTCCCGTCTGTCAATGTAAGTCAATGGCAAAATGGATTTGTGTTTTTTTTTCTAACACCCGAGATCTCGCAAATTTGATCCTTTCTATTTTGATGAAAAAAAATTACATATGAAAAATAAATATAGTGTAGTGTTTGTATGAGTGCAAGTGTACTTTGTGTAATATTTGTTTTGTGATTTGTGGATGTTTATTTTGTCGGCAGATGTTAAATCCTGAGTCAGAGTTGTCGGTAGAGATTTCAGCGTTCGGAAATTTTGGAGTGTCGGTAAGTAAACTCTAAATACCAGCGGGCGGCCAAAATCAGCGTTAGAAGCCCTATACGCTGGTTTTGACGGCTAACGCAAAACTCTAAATCTAGGCGATAGTATGGAACACACCTGAACTGGGTGGAGTGCTTTAAATCAAAGGGCTTTGGTTAGTACCCTAGTGATGAATCAGTAAGAAATTATGATCAAGCACATCTAATGAAAGCATATGTTTTTAAATGCACATATTGTGGGAGTGCTGCCAAAGTGACAAAAATAAATATAATTTAGACACAGGAATTGGCGCACCTCCAAACACATGAGACCACATATTATTTCACAAATTTAAACTTTTTTTTCCTTTTTGTCTTTGTACTGCAAAAAATTGCCTTCTTAATATTTCAACATTTTTTAAATAAAGATGGGATCTTAGTCACACAATATGGCCATATTCTGCTCAGCCAGTCACCACTTACAAGGTGTCCCATAAAAGACTGCTCCTAACTCTATGAAATTAGCCAAACTATGCTGAATAATGCAATTTGTAATATATCAAAATAAAATTTCAAACCTCTCATCCAGACTACATGGGATGAGGCTTCCTGGCTACATATTATTTCACATATTTCAAACATATCTCTTAATGCTGCAAAAATTGCTTTCCCAATATATCCTGATACTATAAAATTAGCCAATACAATTCTTATATACCAAAGAGAAATTCCAAAATTACAATACTATACCACTCACCCAGACTGCATGGGATGAGGCTTCCTGGCTTTATATACACACAGATAGAGCAACATGATGTAATGCGGGTGCTTTAATCTCAGTACTTTTGTTTTGTGGCACATGATAGCTGTCAGTGTTAGCCTATAGGAGATACGCTAGGATCAGCTGAGTGATGGGGAATGTGGCCTAACATCTGTTTGCATGTTGTACCTGGGGATTGGCCAAATCAGATGACGTATTTGGCATCAATGGACAAGCACCCATTCGTGGGTTGACGGGATGGTATTATGATGTGGGCATCCAATGATGGTATAGGTGGTTGTGACAAGGCTGTGTGACCGGGATATAGCCACTTGTTGGCACCTGAAATAATACGTTATTGATGCGCACGTAGTATACTTTCTGTTGCGCTATGGGGAGTGTATCTGGGTCAGTGATCAGAATTATGCCTTGTGATTGGCTGACACTGAGGGCACACAGTGTGATGATGGTGTTCACGCCCCCCCTTCACTCAGCTTCGGTAGGATTCCACCACGCTGAAAATGTTTGGTAATGGTGGTGCATAGAGCTTATCTTATATTGTTTCACCTTTATGGATTCAATGCTTTAGATGTTTAGATGTTTTATTTTTGTTACTATAGCGCTGCAAGTATTATGATTGATCTTTATGAAAGGTCTAAGTAATATTAGATATGGATCTCCATGGTTCTAGGGTTCTATGGTTTAGGATATTGTGTCACTGAATATACACACTATATGCACTTTGGTTGTTCATACTAATAGCATGATTAAATGAGTTATGCACTTATGATATGTAACACATATGCCTATATTGTTATATTTGTGTTTACATTATGTATTGTGTATATTATCACTTGTTTGCAATTAATTAGTATCAACTGTGATACCTTTGTGAATGGTTGTGGAGGAAGTAGGAGGAGCCTGTTTGAGTATAGTATGTAAGCACTATTTTTGTTCACTTTATGGTTGTCTGAGGAAGGAGTGAATACCCCGAAATGTTACACATTAAAGTTGCTGTGGTTTAAATCGAGAGAGTGCAATTTTTGGATTATATATATATATATATATATATATATATATATATATATATATATATATATATATATATATATATATATATATATATATATATATATATTTATATATATAATATATATGTATATATATATATAGATATATACACATACACACACACGCGTTGACATCTTTTTCCATCAAACACCGTCATATACCATATCCCTTTACAATATTTTTATTAATATTTAACTGATGTATTTGTTTGTGTACATGTGTGTGCAATACTTTATTTAATGTTATCTGAATTATTAGGGAAGGCTTGCTAAAAAGGACACATATATACAGCACTCATGGGTTCTACAGTATCATAACTTCTTTAAAAACATTCGGCTAGATTATGAGTTGTGCGTTAGGTTAAAAAAGCAGCGTTAAGATGTCCTAACGCTGCTTTTTAACGCCTGCAGGTATTATGAGTCTTGCAGGTACAGGTGTACCGCTCACTTTTTTGGCCAGACTTGGAAATACCGCAAATCCACTTACGTAAATTGCGTATTCTCTTTTTTCAATGGGACTTGCATAGCGCCGGTATTACGAGTCTGACAAAAAGTAGCAGTACACCCTCTCCTGTCAAGACTGGTAACGCATTTTAAAGTCAGTAGTTAAGAGTTTTATACTACAACGCCGGAGCATAAAACTCTTATCTAAAGTGCTAAAAAGTACACTAACACCCATAAACTACCTATTAACCCCTAAACCAAGGCCCTCCCGCATTGCAAACACTACATTTTTATTAACCCCTAATATGCCGAACCGGACATCGCCGCCACTATAATAAATATATTAACCCCTAAACCGCCACACTCCCGCCTCGCAAACATTAGTAAAATATTATTAACCCCTAATCGGCCATCCCTAACATTGACGCCACCTACCTACATTTATTAACCCCTAATCTGCAGCCCCCAACGTCGCCGCCACTATATTAAAGTTATTAACCCCTAAACCTAAGTCTAACCCTAACACCCACTAACTTAAATATAATTAAAATAAATATAAATAAAAATAACTATAGTTAACTAAATTATTCCTATTTAAAACTAAATACTAACCTATAAAATAAACCCTAAGCTAGCTACAATATAACTAATAGTTACATTGTAGCTATCTTAGGGTTTATTTTTATTTTACAGGCAAGTTTGTATTTATTTTAACTAGGTACAATAGTTATTAAATAGTTATTAACTACTTAATAACTACCTAGTTAAAATAAATACAAAAGTACCTGTAAATTATAACCTAACCTAAGTTACAATTACACCTAACACTACACTATAATTAAATTATTTCCCTAAATTAAATACAATTAAATACAATTAAATTAAATTAGCTAAAGTACAAAAGAAAACAAACACTAAATTACAGAAAATAATAAACAAATTACAAGACTTTTAAACTAATTACACCTAATCTAATCCCCCTAACAATTCTATCAGCCAATCGGAATTGATGGGACACCATCTTGGATGACGTCACTTAAAGGAACCTTCATTCAGTCTTAGCCGTCGTCAGAAGAGGATGCTCCGCATCAGATGTCTTGAAGATGGACCCGTCCGCGCCGGATGGATGAAGATAGAAGATGTCGTCTGGATGAAGACTTCTGCCCGTCTGGAGGACCACTTCGTCCGGCTTGGATGAAGACTTCTCCCGGTTTTGTTGAGGACTTTGGTCTGGTTGGATGAAGACTTCTCCCGGTAAGGTGATCTTCAAGGGGTTAGTGTTAGTTTTTTTTAAGGGGGTATTGGGTGGGTTTTAGAGTAGGGTTGGTTGTGTGGGTGGTGAGTTTTAATGTTGGGGGGGATTTGTAATAGTTTTTTAAAGGTAAAAGAGCTGATTACTTTGGGGCAATGCCCCGCAAAAGACCCTTTTAAGGGCTATTTGTAATTTAGTGGGAGGGGCTTTTTTTTGTTAGGGGGATTAGATTAGGTGTACTTAGTTTAAAAATCTTGTAATTTGTTTATTATTTTCTGTCATTTAGTGTTTATTTTTTTGTACTTTAGCTAATTTTAATTAATTGTATTTAATTATATTTAATTTAGGGAAATAATTTAATTATAGTGTAGTATTAGGTGTAATTGTAACTTAGGTTAGGTTTTATTTTACAGGTACTTTTGTATTTATTTTAACTAGGTAGTTATTAAATAGTTAATAACTATTTAATAACTATTGTACCTAGTTAAAATAAATACAAACTTGCCTGTAAAATAAAAATAAACCCTAACGGCTAGATTTAGAGTTCTGCGGCCAAAGGAGTGCGTTAGCTACGCTGGCTTTTTTTCTCCCGCACCTTTTAAATACCGCTGGTATTTAGAGTTCACAGAAGGGCTGCGTTAGGCTCCAAAAAGGGAGAGTAGAGCATATTTACCGCCACTGCAACTCTAGATACCAGCGTTGCTTACGGACGCGGCCAGCTTCAAAAACGTGCTCGTGCACGATTTCCCCATAGGAAACAATGGGGCTGTTTGAGCTGAAAAAAAGCAGCGTTCAGCTCCTAACGCAGCTACATTGTTTCCTATGGGGAAACACTTCCTAAGTCTGCACCTAACACCCTAACATGTACCCCGAGTCTAAACACCCCTAACCTTACACTTATTAACCCCTAATCTGCCGCCCCCACTATCGCTGACCCCTGCATATTATTATTAACCCCTAATCTGCCGCTCCGTACACCGCCGCCAGCTACGTTATCCCTATGTACCCCTAATCTGCTGCCCCTAACATCGCCGACCACTATGTTATATTTATTAACCCCTAATCTGCCGCCCCCGCTATCGCTGACACCTGCATATTATTATTAACCCCTAATCTGCCACTCCGTACACCGCCACAACCTACATTATACCTATGTACCCCTAATCTGCTGCCCCTAACACCGCCGACCCCTATATTATATTTATTAACCCCTAATCTGCCCCCCACAATGTCGCCTCCACCTACCTACAATAATTAACCCCTAATCTGCCGACTGGATCTCACCGCTACTATAATAAATGTATTAACCCCTAAAGCTAAGTCTAACTCTAACCCTAACACCCCCCTAACTTAAATATAATTTAAATCTAACGAAATAAATTAACTATTATTAAATAAATTATTCCTATTTAAAGCTAAATACTTACCTGTAAAATAAACCCTAATATAGCTACAATATAAATTATAATTATATTGTAGCTATTTTAGGATTAATATTTATTTTACAGGCAACTTTGTAATTATATTAACCAGGTACAATAGCTATTAAATAGTTTATAACTATTTAATAGTTACCTAGTTAAAATAATTACAAAATTACCTGTAAAATAAATCCTAACCTAAGTTACAATTAAACCTAACACTACACTATCAATAAATTAATTAAATACAATACCTACAATTATCTACAATTAAACCTAACACTACACTATCAATAAATTAATTAAATACAATACCTACAAATAAATACAATGAAATAAACTAACTAAAGTACAAAAAATAAAAAAGAACTAAGTTACAAAAAAAAAAAAAATATTTACAAACATTAGAAAAATATTACAATTTTAAACTAATTACACCTACTCTAAGCCCCTAATAAAATAACAAAGCCCCCCAAAATAAAAAAATGCCCTACCCTATTCTAAATTAAAAAAGTTCAAAGCTCTTTTACCTTACCAGCCCTGAAAAGGGCCCTTTGTGGGGCATGCCCCAAAGAATTCAGCTCTTTTGCCTGTAAAAAAAACATACAATACCCCCCCAACATTACAACCCACCACCCACATACCCCTAATCTAACCCAAACTCCCCTTAAATAAACCTAACACTAAGCCCCTGAAGATCTTCCTACCTTGTCTTCACCACGCCGGGTTCACCGGTCGATCCAGAAGAGCTCCTCCGATGTCTTGATCCAAACCCAAGCGGGGGGCTGAAGATGTCCATGATCTGACTGAAGTCTTCATCCAAGCGGGAGCTGAAGAGGTCCATGATCCGGCTGAAGTCTTCTATCAACGGCATCTTCAATCTTCTTTCTTCCGGATCCATGTTCATCCCGCCGACGCGGAACATCCATCTTCACCGACGAATGACGGTTCCTTTAAGGGACGTCATCCAAGATGGCGTCCCTCGAATTCCGATTGGGTTATAGGATTCTATCAGCCAATCGGAATTAAGGTAGGAAAATTCTGATTGGCTGATGGAATCAGCCAATCAGAAACAAGTTCAATCCGATTGGCTGATCCGATCAGCCAATCAGATTGAGCTCGCATTCTATTGACTGTTCCGATCAGCCAATAGAATGCGAGCTCAATCTGATTGGCTGATCGGATCAGCCAATCGGATTGAACTTGATTCTGATTGGCTGATTCCATCAGCCAATCAGAATTTTCCTACCTTAATTCCGATTGGCTGATAGAATCCTATCAACCAATCGGAATTCGAGGGACGCCATCTTGAATGACATCCCTTAAAGGAACCGTCATTCGTTGGGAAGTCGTCGGTGAAAATGGATGTTCCGCGTCGGCGCGATGAACATGGATCCGGAAGAAAGAAGATTTAAGATGCCGTTGATAGAAGACTTCAGCCGGATCATGGACCTCTTCAGCTCCCGCTTGGATGAGGACTTCAGCCGGATCATGGACATCTTCAGCCCCCCGCTTGGGCTTGGATCAAGACATCGGAGCCAGGACGGATCGGTGTGATACCCGGCGAGGTGAAGATAAGGTAGGAAGATCTTCAGGGGCTTAGTGTTAGGTTTATTTAAGGGGGGTTTGGGTTAGATTAGGGGTATGTGGGTGGTGGTTGTAATGTTGGGGGGGGGGTTGTATGTGTTTTTTTTACAGGCAAAAGAGCTGAATTCTTTGGGGCATGCCCCGCAAAGGGCCCTTTTTAGGGCTGGTAAGGTAAAAGAGCTTTTTTAATTTAGAATAGGGTAGGGCATTTTTTTATTTTGGGGGGCTTTGTTATTTTATTAGGGGGCTTAGAGTAGGTGTAATTAGTTTAAAATTGTTGTGATATTTTTCTAATGTTTGTAAATATTTTTTTATTTTTTGTAACTTAGTTCTTTTTTATTTTTTGTACTTTAGTTAGTTTATTTCATTGTATTTATTTGTAGGTATTGTATTTAATTAATTTATTGATAGTGTAGTGTTAGGTTTAATTGTAGATAATTGTAGGTATTGTATTTAATTAATTTATTGATAGTGTAGTGTTATGTTTAATTGTAACCTAGGTTAGGATTTATTTTACAGGTAATTTTTTAATTATTTTAACTAGGTAACTATTAAATAGTTCTTAACTATTTAATAGCTATTGTACCTGGTTAATATAATTACAAATTTGCCTGTAAAATAAATATTAATCCTAAAATAGCTACAATATAATTATAATTTATATTGTAGCTATATTAGGGTTTATTTTACAGGTAAGTATTTAGCTTTAAATAGGAATAATTTATTTAATAAGAGTTAATTTATTTCGTTAGATTTAAATTATATTTAACTTAGGGGGGTGTTAGGGTTAGAGTTAGACTTAGCTTTAGGGGTTAATACATTTATTATAGTAGCGGTGTGGTCCGGTCGGCAGATTAGGGGTTAATTATTGTAGGTAGGTGTAGGCGACGTTGGGGGCGGCAGATTAGGGGTTAATAAATATAATTTAGGGGTCGGCTGTGTTAGGGGCAGCAGATTAGGGGTACATAGGTATAATGTAGGTTGCGGCGGTGTACAGAGCGGCAGATTAGGGGTTAAAAAAAATATGCAGGTGTCAGCGATAGCGGGGGCGGCAGATTAGGGGTTAATAAATATAATATAGGGGTCGGCGATGTTAGGGGCAGCAGATTAGGGGTACATAGGGATAACGTAGCTGGCGGCGGTGTACGGAGCGGCAGATTAGGGGTTAAAAATTTTTAATAGAGTGGCGGCGATGTGGGGGGACCTCGGTTTAGGGGTACATAGGTAGTTTATGGGTGTTAGTGTACTTTAGAGCACAGTAGTTAAGAGCTTTATAAACTGGCGTTAGCCCAGAAAGCTCTTAACTACTGACTTTTTTCTGCGGCTGGAGTTTTGTCGTTAGATTTCTAACGCTCACTTCAGCCAAGACTCTAAATACCGGCGTTAGAAAGATCCCATTGAAAAGATAGGATACGCAAATGGCGTAGGGGGATCTGCGGTATGGAAAAGTTGCGGCTGCAAAGTGAGCGTTAGACCCTTTCCTGACTGACTCCAAATACCAGCGGGCAGTAAAAACCAGCGTTAGGAGCCTCTAGCGCTGGTTTTGATGGCTACTGCCCAACTCTAAATCTAGGCCAATGATAGCTACAATGTAACTATTAGTTATATTGTAGCTAGTTAAGGGTTTTTTTTTTTACAGGTAAGTATTTAGTTTTAAATAGGAATAATTTAGTTAATTATAGTAATTTTCTTTAGATTTTTTAAATTATATTTAAGTTAGGGGGTGTTAGGTTTAGGGTTAGACTTAGGTTTAGGGGTTAATAACTTTAATATAGTGGCGGCGAGTTGGGGGCGGCAGATTAGGGGTTAAAAAATGTAGGTAGGTGGCAGCGATGTTAGGGCCGGCAGATTAGGGGTTAATAATATTTAACTAATGTTTGCGAGGCAGGAGTGCAGCGTTTTAGGGGGTAATATGTTTATTATAGTGGCGGCGACGTTGGGGGCAGCAGAATAGGATTAACAAATGTAGATAGGTGGCGGCGACATTGGGGGCGGCAGATTAGGGGTTAATGAATATAATGTAGGTGTCGGCGATGTTGGGGGCAGCAGATTAGGGGTTCATAAGTATAATGTAGGTGGCGGCGGTGTCCGGAGCGGACGATTAGGGGTTAATAATTATAATGTAGATGTCCGGGGCGGCAGATTAGGGGTTAATAAGTTACGATTAGGCGTGTTTAGACTCAGGGTTCATGTTAGGGTTTTAGGTGTAGACATACATTTTATTTCCCCATTGGAATCAATGGGGCTGCGTTAAGGAGTTTTTCGCTGCTTTTGTCAGGTGTTAGACTTTTTTTCAGCCGGCTCTCCCCATTGATTCCTATGGGGAAATCGTGCACGAGCACGTTACACCAGCTCACTGCTGACTTAAGCAGCGCTGGTATTGGAGTGCGGTAATGAGCAAAATTTTGCTCAACGCTCACTTCTTGTCTGGTTTGTAAAAACCTGTATTACCAGCGCTGTCTGTAAGTGAGCGGTGAGTGAAAACTGCTCGTTAGAACTGCACAGCCTCTAACGAAAAACTCGTAATCTAGCCGATTTTGTTTATTGATTATGTGTGGTAGATGAGTGCAACTTTAAAACACTTTTATTGGTATTAACTTTAAAAATGGGAAAAAAATAAAAACATTATTTGTTGTATTAATTGGTTTTGTAATTTTCCCTATAGGCCTTGCACAGGTTTGGGAAGGAACCTTGACTTGTCCCATTTGGCCAAATGTGGTAACTAACCCTTCCATTTTTGCTTTTAATCTTAGATGAGAGCTTGTGAGCTTGTAAGTGAGTGCTGGAGTCCCCTTCCATGTTTTTTATATGTCTAGGGTGATTACATAAGCCTGTGCACCCTTCCCTTGTTCCCAGTCTGTTGGATTGAGAGCTTGCATTGTGTGGCTGTTTTAGGGACCCAAGATTTGGAAGGAACCTTGACAAGGTACCTGGGCTTGTCCCATTTGCCCAAATGTGGTAACTAGTGATGTTGCGAATTGTTCGCCGGCAAATAGTTCCCAGCGAACATAGCTTGTTCGCGTTCACAATGGCGGGCGAACATATGCGATGTTTGATCCGCCCCCTATTCATCATCATTGAGTAAACTTTGACCCTGTATCTCACAGTCTGTAGACACATTCCAGCCAATCAGCAGCAGACCCTCCCTCCCAGACCCTCCCAGCTCCTGGACAGCAGCCATTTTAGATTCATTCGGAAGCTGCATTCTTAGTGAGAGGAGGGACAGTGTAGCTGCTGCTGATTGAATAGGAAAATTGATAGCTAGGCTAGTGTATTCAGTGTCCACTACAGTCTTGAAGGACTCATCTGATCTCTGCTGTAAGGACAGCATCCCAAAAAGCCCTTTTTAGGGCTAGAACATCAGTCTGTTTTTGTTTTTTTTTCCTGTGTAATCTAATTGCAGTTGCCTGACTTCCAAGTCACTTGCCCAGTGCCACTACTTATATCTGGTGTAACAGTAGTGTAAATTAAAAAAAAAAAACTTTTTTGACTGTGAAATATTAGTCTGCTAGTGTAATCTAATTGCAGTTGCCTGCCTGCCAGCGTGTGTGCCAGGCTCACTTGCCCAGTGCCACCATTCATATCTGGTGTAACAGTAGTGTAAATTTAAAAAAAAAAACTTTTTTGACTGTTAAAAATCAGTCTCCTTGTGTAATCTAATTACAGTTGCCTGCCTGCCAGCATGTGTGCCAGGCTCACAGCGTATACTGTGCCCACTTGCCCAGTGCCACCCCTCATATCTGCTGTAACAGTAGTGTAAATTTAAAAAAAAAACTTTTTTGACTGTGAAACATCAGTCTGCTTGTGTAATCTAATTGCAGTTGCCTGCCTGCCAGCGTGTGTGCCAGACCCACTTGCCCAGTGCCACCACGTATATCTTGTTTAATAGTAGTTTAAGTGTACATTTAAAAAAAAAAACTTTTTGGACTGTGAAACATCAATCTGCTTTTTGTGTCAGACTTACAGTGTATACTGTGCCCACTTGCCCAGTGGCACCACTCATATCTTGTTTAATAGTAGTGTAAGTGTACATTTAAAAAAAAAAAATCTTTTTGGACTGTGAAACATTAGTCTGCTTTTTTGTGTCAGGCTCACAGCGTATACTGTGCCCACTTGCCCAGTGGCACCACTTATATCTTGTTTAATAGTAGTGTAAGTGTACATTTAAAAAAACAAAAAACTTTTTGGACTGTGAAACATCAATCTGCTTGTGTAATCTAATTGCAGTTGCCTGCCTGCCAGCATGTGTGCCAGGCCCACTTGCCCAGTGCCAACACTCATATCTGGTGTAACAGTAGTGTAAATTAAAAAAAAACAAACTTTTTTGACTGTGAAACATCAGTCTGCTAGTGTAATATAATTGTAGTTGCCTGCCTGCCAGCGTGTGTGCCAGGCTCACAGCGTATACTGTGCCCACTTGCCCAGTGCCACCACTCATATCTGGTGTAACAGTAGTGTAAATTAAAAAAAAAAACTTTTTTGACTGTGAAACATCAGTCTGCTTGTGTAATCTAATTGCAGTTGCCTGCCTGCCAGTGTGTGTGCCAGGCTCATAGCGTATACTGTGCCCACTTGCCCAGTGCCACCACTCATATCTGGTGTAACAGTAGTGTAAATTTAAAAAAAAAAACCTTTTTTGACTGTGAAACATCAGTCTGCTAGTGTAATCTAATTGCAGTTGCCTGCCTGCCAGCATGTGTGCCAGGTCCACTTGCCCAGTGCCACCACTCATATCTGGTGTAACAGTAGTGTAAATTTAAAAAAAAAAACTTTTTGGACTGTGAAACATCAGTCTGCTTTTTTGTGTCAGGCTCACAGCGTATACTGTGCCCACTTGCCCAGTGGCACCACTTATATCTTGTTTAATAGTAGTGTAAGTGTACATTTAAAAAAACAAAAAACTTTTTGGACTGTGAAACATCAATCTGCTTGTGTAATCTAATTGCAGTTGCCTGCCTGCCAGCGTGTGTGCCAGGCCCACTTGCCCAATGCCAACACTCATATCTGGTGTAACAGTAGTGTAAATTTAAAAAAAACAAACTTTTTTGACTGTGAAACATCAGTCTGCTAGTGTAATATAATTGTAGTTGCCTGCCTGCCAGCGTGTGTGCCAGGCTCACAGCGTATACTGTGCCCACTTGCCCAGTGCCACCACTCATATCTGGTGTAACAGTAGTGTAAATTAAAAAAAAAAACTTTTTTGACTGTGAAACATCAGTCTGCTTGTGTAATCTAATTGCAGTTGCCTGCCTGCCAGTGTGTGTGCCAGGCTCATAGCGTATACTGTGCCCACTTGCCCAGTGCCACCACTCATATCTGTTGTAACAGTAGTGTAAATTTAAAAAAAAAAACTTTTTTGACTGTGAAACATCAGTCTGCTTGTAATCTAATTGCAGTTGCCTGCCTGCCAGCATGTGGGCCAGGCCCACTTGCCCAGTGCCACCACTCATATCTGGTGTAACAGTAGTATAAATTTAAAAAAAAAAACTTTTTTTTACTGTGAAACATCAGTCTGCTAGTGTAATCTAATTGCAGTTGCCTGCCTGCCAGCATGTGTGCCAGGTCCACTTGCCCAGTGCCACCACTCATATCTGGTGTAACAGTAGTGCAAATTTAAAAAAAAAAAACTTTTTTTACTGTGAAACATCAGTCTCCTTGTGTAATCTAATTACAGTTGCCTGCCTGCCAGCGTGTCTGCCAGGCTCACATCGTATACTGTACCCACTTGCCCAGTGCCACCACTCATATCTGGTGTAACAGTAGTGCAAATTTAAAAAAAAAAAACTTTTTTGACTGTGAAACATCAGTCTCCTTGTGTAATCTAATTACAGTTGCCTGCCTGCCAGCATGTGTGCCAGGCTCACAGCGTATACTGTGCCCACTTGCCCAGTGCCACCACTCATATCTGCTGTAACAGTAGTGTAAATTTTAAAAAAAAACTTTTTTGACTGTGAAACATCAGTCTGCTTGTGTAATCTAATTGCAGTTGCCTGCCTGCCAGCGTGTGTGCCAGGCCCACTTGCCCAGTGCCACCACGTATATCTTGTTTAATAGTAGTTTAAGTGTACATTTAAAAAAAAAAAACTTTTTGGACTGTGAAACATCAATCTGCTTTTTGTGTCAGACTTACAGTGTATGCTGTGCCCACTTGCCAAGTGGCACCACTCATATCTTGTTTAATAGTAGTGTAAGTGTACATTTAAGCAAAAAAAAATTTTTGGACCGTGAAACATCAGTCTGCTTTTTTGTGTCAGGCTCACAGCGTATACTGTGCCCACTTGCCCAGTGGCACCACTCATATCTTGTTTAATAGTAGTTTAAGTGTACATTTAAAAAAAAAATAACTTTTTGGACTGTGAAACATCAATCTGCTTGTGTAATCTAATTGCAGTTGCCTGCCTGCCAGCGTGTGTGCCAGGCCCACTTGCCCAGTGCCACCACTCATATCTGGTGTAACAGTAGTGTAAATTTAAAAAAAAAAAACTTTTTTGACTGTGAAACATCAGTCTGCTAGTGTAATATAATTGTAGTTGCCTGCCTGCCAGCGTGTGTGCCAGGCTCACAGAGTATACTGTGCCCACTTGCCCAGTGCCACCACTCATATCTGGTGTAACAGTAGTGTAAATTTAAAAAAAAAAACTTTTTTGACTGTAAAACATCAGTCTGCTTGTGTAATCTAATTGCAGTTGCCTGCCTGCCTGCCAGTGTGTGTGCCAGGCTCACAGCGTATACTGTGCCCACTTGCCCAGTGCCACCACTCATATCTGGTGTAACAGTAGTGTAAATTTAAAAAAAAAAACTTTTTTGACTGTGAAACATCAGTCTGCTTGTAATCTAATTGCAGTTGCCTGCCTACCAGCGTATGTGCCAGGCCCACTTGCCCAGTGCCACCACTCATATCTGGTGTAACAGTAGTGTAAATTTAAAAAAATAAAAACTTTTTTGACTGTGAAACATCAGTCTGTTTGTGTAATCTAATTGCAGTTGCCTGAATGCCAGCGTGTGTGCAAGGCTCACAGCGTATACTATGCCCACTTGCCCAGTGCCACCACTCATATCTGGTGTAACAGTAGTGTAAATTTAAAAAAAAAAAAACTTTTTTGACTGTGAAACATCAGTCTGCTTGTGTAATCTAATTGCAGTTGCCTGCCTGCCAGCGTATGTGCCAGGCCCACTTGCCCAGTGCCACCACTCATATCTGGTGTAACAGTAGTGTAAATTTAAAAAAAAAACTTTTTTGACTGTGAAACATCAGTCTGCTATTTTAATGTAATTGCAGTTGCCTGCCTGCCAGCGTGTGTGCTAGGCTCACAGCGTATACTGTGCCCACTTGCCCAGTGCCAGCACTCATATCTGGTGTAATAGTAGTGTAAATTTAAAAAAACAAAAAAATTTTTTGACTGTGAAACATCAGTCTGCTTCTGTAATCTAATTGCAGTTGCCTGCCTGCCAACGTGTGTGCCAGGCCCACTTGCCCAGTGCCACCACTCATATCTGGTGTAACAGTAGTGTAAATTTAAAAAAAAAAACTTTTTTGACTGTGAAACATCAGTCTGCTAGTGTAATCTAATTGCAGTTGCCTGCCTGCCAGCGTGTGTGCCAGGCCCACTTGCCCAGTGCCACTACTCATATCTGGTGTAACAGTAGTATAAATTTTAAAAAACAACTTTTTTTACTGTGAAACATCAATCTGCTTGTGTAATCTAATTGCAGTTGCCTGCCTGCCAGCGTGTGTGGCAGGCCCACTTGCCCAGTGCATCCACTCATATCTGGTGTAACAGTAGTGTAAAATTTTTTTACAAAAACTGTTTTGACTGTGAAACATCAGTCTGCTTGAGTAATCTAATTGCAGTTGCCTGCCTGCCAGCGTGTGTGCCAGGCCCACTTGCCCAGTGCCACCACTCATATCTGGTGTAAAAGTAGTGTAAATTAAAAAAAAAACTTTTTTGACTGTGAAACATCAGTCTGCTAGTGTAATCTAATTGCAGTTGCCTGCCTGCCGGCATGTGTGCCATGCTCACAGCGTATACTGTGCCCACTTGCCCAGTGCCACCACTCATATCTGGTGTAACAGTAGTGTAAAATTAAAAAAAAAAAACTTTTTTGACTGTGAAACATGTCTTCTTGTGTAATCTAATTGCAGTTGTCTGTCTGCCAGCATGTGTGCCAGGCTCACAGCATATACTGTGCCCACTTGCCCAGTGCCACCACCCCTATCTGGTGTAACAATAGAGTAAATTTAAAAAAAAAACTTTTTTGACTGTGAAACATCAGTCTGCTTGTGTAATCTAATTGCAGTTGCCTGCCTGCCAGCGTGTGTGCTAGGCTCACAGGTTATACTGTGCCCACTTGCCCAGTGCCACCACTCATATCTGGTGTAACAGTAGTGTAAATTTAAAAAAAAAACTTTTTTGACTGTGAAACATCAGTCTGCTAGTGTGATCTAATTGCAGTTGCCTGCCTGCCAGCGTATGTGCCAGGCTCACAGCATATACTGTGCCCACTTGACCAGTGCCACCCCTCATATCTGGTGTAACAGTAGTGTAAATTTTAAAAAAAAAACTTTTTTGACTTTGAAACATCAGTCTGCTTGTGTAATTTAATTGCAGTTGCCTGCCAGCATGTGTGCCAGGCCCACTTGCCCTGTGCCACCACTCATATCTGGTGTAACAGTAGTGTAAATTTAAAAAAATAAAAACTTTTTTGACTGTGAAACATCAGTCTGTTTGTGTAATCTAATTGCAGTTGCCTGCCTGTGCCCACTTGCCCAGTGCCACCACTCATATCTGGTGTAACAGTAGTGTAAATTTAAAAAAAAAAAACCTTTTTGACTGTGAAACATCAGTCTGCTTGTGTAATCTAATTGCAGTTGCCTGCCTGCCAGCGTGTGTGCCAGGCCCACTTGCCCAGTGCCACCACTCATATCTGGTGTAACAGTAGTGTAAATTTAAAAAAAAAACTTTTTTGACTGTGAAACATCAGTCTGCTATTTTAATGTAATTGCAGTTGCCTGCCTGCCAGCGTGTGTGCTAGGCTCACAGCGTATACTGTGCCCACTTGCCCAGTGCCAGCACTCATATCTGGTGTAATAGTAGTGTAAATTTAAAAAAACAAAAAAATTTTTTGACTGTGAAACATCAGTCTGCTTCTGTAATCTAATTGCAGTTGCCTGCCTGCCAACGTGTGTGCCAGGCCCACTTGCCCAGTGCCACCACTCATATCTGGTGTAACAGTAGTGTAAATTTAAAAAAAAAAACTTTTTTGACTGTGAAACATCAGTCTGCTAGTGTAATCTAATTGCAGTTGCCTGCCTGCCAGCGTGTGTGCCAGGCCCACTTGCCCAGTGCCACTACTCATATCTGGTGTAACAGTAGTATAAATTTTAAAAAACAACTTTTTTTACTGTGAAACATCAATCTGCTTGTGTAATCTAATTGCAGTTGCCTGCCTGCCAGCGTGTGTGGCAGGCCCACTTGCCCAGTGCATCCACTCATATCTGGTGTAACAGTAGTGTAAAAATGTTTTACAAAAACTTTTTTGACTGTGAAACATCAGTCTGCTTGTGTAATCTAATTGCAGTTGCTTGCCTGCCAGCATGTGTGCCAGGCCCACTTGTCCAGAGCCACCACTCATATCTGGTGTAACAGTAGGGTAAATTTAAAAAAAAAAACTTTTTTGACTGTGATACATCGGTCTGCTTGAGTAATCTAATTGCAGTTGCCTGCCTGCCTGCCAGCGTGTGTGCCAGGCCCACTTGCCCAGTGCCACCACTCATATCAGGTGTAAAAGTAGTGTAAATTAAAAAAAAAACTTTTTTGACTGTGAAACATCAGTCTGCTAGTGTAATCTAATTGCAGTTGCCTGCCTGCCGGCATGTGTGCCATGCTCACAGCGTATACTGTGCCCACTTGCCCAGTGCCACCACTCATATCTGGTGTAACAGTAGTGTAAATTTAAAAAAAAAACTTTTTTGTCTGTGAAACATCAGTCTGCTAGTGTGATCTAATTGCAGTTGCCTGCCTGCCTGCCAGCGTATGTGCCAGGCTCACAGCATATACTGTGCCCACTTGACCAGTGCCACCCCTCATATCTGGTGTAACAGTAGTGTAAATTTAAAAAAAAAAACTTTTTTGACTTTGAAACATCAGTCTGCTTGTGTAATTTAATTGCAGTTGCCTGCCAGCGTGTGTGCCAGGCCCACTTGCCCTGTGCCACCACTCATATCTCGTGTAAAAGTAGTGTAAATTTAAAAAAACAAAACTTTTTTGACTGTGAAACATCAGTCTGCTAGTGTAATCTAATTGCAGTTGCCCGCCTGCCAGCATGTGTGCCCGGCCCACTTGCCCAGTGCCACCACTCATATCTGGTGTAACAGTAGTGTAAATTTAAAAAAAAGTCTGCTTGTGTAATCTAATTTCAGTTGCCTGCCTGCCAGAGTGTCTGCCAGGCTCACATCGTATACTATACCCACTTGCCCAGTGCCACCACTCATATCTGGTGTAACAGTAGTGCAAATTTAAAAAAAAAAAACGTTTTTGACTGTGAAACATCAGTCTGCTTGTAAAGGGTATACTCAGGCGCCAGCAATACGGAGGCTAAGGTTAAAATACGAATTTATTACTATATTATTACAATTATTACAACTGCATGGATCCACGCTAAAATGCTAAAAACAATGATCTAAAAGTCTAAAAACAATCTATCTCTATAGTGAGGAACTGACTGTTATGGAGTTACCCTATACAGTACAGTATGTCCCAGTGGGTTACCAAAGGGACAGACAAAAGACAACAATAAGTACAATAGGAAATAAAAATTACAATAAGTACAATTGAAAATAAATATAAGAAGAAGATGTGTTTGGAAAATGATGGTTCAATGGATGATGTCCAAGTGAGTTAGTGAGAAATTCTACTCTTAGCGGTGAGTGTCCGTGTAAAAAATGTAAAAAAGGAAATCCCAATGTGAAAAAGTATAATCAGTGAAAAAAATGATGATAAGTGCGGTGTCCTGGGAAATTAAAAAAAAATCAAGATCACTATTAAAAACAATGTTATAAACAATATTAAAAAACAATCCTGTGAGTGTCTCAAAGTGTCTTGATAAAGGCCTATGAGAGGCCGAAACGCGTAGACCTGGTAAGCTCTATTCCATTAGGAGGATTTTATTGTGAAGTTTTTACACATTGTGTCTTGTTTCTTTCCTTGCAGGTTTTTTCTGTTGTTTAATTTTTGGAGCATTATTTTTGGTGTATTGATTATTTTTATACACTGAGCCTATTTTTATACACCGAGCCTTCTTTCACACTGGACAGCACAGAATAAACAGATTATCATTGGATTTCTTTTGGATACTTATAGGATTTTTTTGGACACTCACAGGATTTTTTTATTTTTTCATCAAACACTTTGAGACACTCACAGGATTGTTTTTTAATATTGTTTATAACATTGTTTTTAATAGTGATCTTGATTTTTTTTTAATTTCCCAGGACACCGCACTTATCATCATTTTTTTCACTGATTATACTTTTTCACATTGGGATTTCCTTTTTTACATTTTTTACACGGACACTCACCGCTAAGAGTAGAATTTCTCACTAACTCACTTGGACATCATCCATTGAACCATCATTTTCCAAACACATCTTCTTCTTATATTTATTTTCAATTGTACTTATTGTAATTTTTATTTCCTATTGTACTTATTGTTGTCTTTTGTCTGTCCCTTTGGTAACCCACTGGGACATACTGTACTGTATAGGGTAACTCCATAACAGTCAGTTCCTCACTATAGAGATAGATTGTTTTTAGACTTTTAGATCATTGTTTTTAGCATTTTAGCGTGGATCCATGCAGTTGTAATAATTGTAATAATATAGTAATAAATTCGTATTTTAACCTTAGCCTCCGTATTGCTGGCGCCTGAGTATACCCTTTGCATTTCTGTTCACACTTGGTGGTAGCTAGGTACCACCGACTCGGGCACATAAGGTTTAGTTGGCGCTGGGATACATCTCCTCTTTCCACTATCAGTCTGCTTGTGTAATCTAATTACAGTTGCCTGCCTGTCAGCGTGTGTGCCAGGCTCACAGCATATACTGTGCCCACTTGCCCAGTGCCACCACTCATATCTGCTGTAACAGTAGTGTAAATTTAAAAAAAAAAAACTTTTTTGACTGTGAAACATCAGTCTGCTTGTGTAATCTAATTGCAGTTGCCTGCCTGCCAGCGTGTGTGCCAGGCCCACTTGCCCAGTGCCACCACGTATATCTTGTTTAATAGTAGTTTAAGTGTACATTTAAAAAAAAAAACTTTTTGGACTGTGAAACATCAATCTGCTTTTTGTGTCAGACTTACAGTGTATACTGTGCCCACTTGCCCAGTGGCACCACTCATATCTTGTTTAATAGTAGTGTAAGTGTACATTTAAACAAAAAAAAAACTTTTTGGACTGTGAAACATCAATCTGCTTGTGTAATCTAATTGCAGTTGCCTGCCTGCCAGCGTGTGTGCCAGGCCCACTTGCCCAGTGCCACCACTCATATCTGCTGTAACAGTAGTGTAAATTTAAAAAAAAAAACTTTTTTGACTAAGAAACATCAGTCTGCTTGTGTAATCTAATTGCAGTTGCCTGCCTGCCAGTGTGTGTGCCAGGCTCACAGCGTATACTGTGCCCACTTGCCCAGTGCCACCACTCATATCTGGTGTAACAGTAGTGTAAATTTAAAAAAAAAAAACTTTTTTGACTGTGAAACATCAGTCTGCTTGTAATCTAATTGCAGTTGCCTGCCTGCCAGACTGTGTGCCAGGCCCACTTGCCCAGTGCCACCACTCATATCTGGTGTAACAGTAGTGTAAATTTAAAAAAAAAAAAAACTTTTTTGACTGTGAAACATCAGTCTGCTTGTGTAATCTAATTGCAGTTGCCTGCCTGCCAGCGTGTGTGCAAGGCTCACAGCGTATACTGTGCCCACTTGCCCAGTGCCACCACTCATATCTGGTGTAACAGTAGTGTAAATTTAAAAAAAAAAAACTTTTTTGACTGTGAAACATCAGTCTGCTTGTGTAATCTAATTGCAGTTGCTTGCCTGCCAGAGTGTGTGCCAGGCCCACTTGCCCAGTGCCACCACTCATATCTGGTGTAACAGTAGTGTAAATTTAAAAAAAATACTTTTTTGACTGTGAAACATCAGTCTGCTATTGTAATCTAATTGCAGTTGCCTGCCTGCCAGCGTGTGTGCTAGGCTCGCAGCGTATACTGTGCCCACTTGCCCAGTGCCAGCACTCATATCTGGTGTAACATTAGTGTAAATTTAAAAAAACAAAAAACTTTTTTGACTGTGAAATATCAGTCTGCTTGTGTAATCTAAATGCAGTTGCCTGCCTGCCAGCGTGTGTGCCAGGTCCACTTGCCCAGTGCCACCACTCATATCTGGTGTAACAGTAGTGTAAATTTTAAAAAAAAAACTTTTTTGACTAAGAAACATCAGTCTGCTTGTGTAATCTAATTGCAGTTGCCTGCCTGCCAGTGTGTGTGCCAGGCTCACAGCGTATACTGTGCCCACTTGCCCAGTGCCACCACTCATATTTGTTGTAACAGTAGTGTAAATTTAAAAAAAAAACTTTTTTGACTGTGAAACATCAGTCTGCTTGTAATCTAATTGCAGTTGCCTGCCTGCCAGCCTGTGTGCCATGCCCACTTGCCCAGTGCCACCACTCATATCTGGTGTAACAGTAGTGTAAATTTAAAAAAAAAAAAACTTTTTTGACTGTGAAACATCAGTCTGCTTGTGTAATCTAATTGCAGTTGCCTGCCTGCCAGCGTGTGTGCAAGGCTCACAGCGTATACTGTGCCCATTTGCCCAGTGCCACCACTCATATCTGGTGTAACAGTAGTGTAAATTTAAAAAAAAAAAACTTTTTTGACTGTGAAACATCAGTCTGCTTGTGTAATCTAATTGCAGTTGCCTGCCTGCCAGAGTGTGTGCCAGGCCCACTTGCCCAGTGCCACCACTCATATCTGGTGTAACAGTAGTGTAAATTTAAAAAAAATACTTTTTTGACTGTGAAACATCAGTCTGCTATTGTAATCTAATTGCAGTTGCCTGCCTGCCAGCGTGTGTGCTAGGCTCGCAGCGTATACTGTGCCCACTTGCCCAGTGCCACCACTCATATCTGGTGTAATAGTAGTGTAAATTTAAAAAAACAAAAAACTTTTTTGACTGTGAAATATCAGTCTGCTTGTGTAATCTAAATGCAGTTGCCTGCCTGCCTGCCAGCGTGTGTGCCAGGTCCACTTGCCCAGTGCCAGCACTCATATCTGGTGTAACAATAGTGTAAATTTAAAAAAAAAAACTTTTTTGACTGTGAAACATCAGTCTGCTAGTGTAATCTAATTGCAGTTGCCTGCCTGCCAGCGTGTGTGCCAGACCCACTTGCCCAGTGCCACCACTCATATCTGGTGTAACAGTAGTATAAATTTAAAAAAAACAACTTTTTTTACTATGAAACATCAATCTGCTTGTGTAATCTAATTGCAGTTGCCTGCCTGCCAGCGTGTGTGCCAGGCCCACTTGCCCAGTGCATCCACTCATATCTGGTGTAACAGTAGTGTAAATTTAAAAAAAAAAACTTTTTAGACTGTGAAACATCAGTCTGCTAGTGTAATCTAATTGCAGTTGCCTGCCTGCCAGCGTGTGTGCCAGGCTCACAGTGTATACTGTGCCCACTTTCCCAGTGCCACCACTCATATCTGGTGTAACAGTAGTGTAAATTAAAAAAATAAAAATAAAATTTTGACTGTGAAACATCAGTCTCCTTGTGTAATCTAATTGCAGTTGCCTGCCTGCCAGCGTGTGTGCCAGGCCCACTTGCCCAGTGCCACCACTCATATCTTGTTTAATAGTAGTGTAAGTGTACATTTAAAAAAAAAAAAACATTTTGGACTGTGAAACATCAGTCTGCTTTTTTGTGTCAGGCTCACAGCGTATACTGTGCCCACTTGCCCAGTGCCACCACTCATATCTTGTTTAATAGTAGTGTAAGTGTACATTTAAAAAAAAACTTTTTGGACTGCGAAACATCAGTCTGCTTTTTTGTGTCAGGCTCACAGTGTATACTGTGCCCACTTGCCCAGTGGCACCACTCATATCTTGTTTAATAGTAGTGTAAGTGTACATTTAAAAAAAATTACAGGCAGAGGCAGGCCACCCCGCAGGTGCCGTCGTGGTCGTGGTGCTGTGATTCCCTTTGGCCCTAGAATAATGCCCAGTGTTCAGAGGCCACGTACCATGAACGCGAAAAGTTCTGAGGACATAGTTGACTGGCTAACACAGGACACCCAATCTTCTACAGCTTCCGCTCAGAACCTTGATGCACCATTCACCTCCAGCTTAGCTTCGGGCACCTCTCAAGTTACCACTCGCCCACCTGCCACCACCACCAACACTAGCACCACAGACACTTCACTTGATCTGTCAGAGGAGTTATTTACACATCAGTTTGAAGAAATGAGTGATGCACGACCATCATTGACAGAGGATGTAGATAACAGTGATATGTCTCAGTCAGGCAGCATTACAGACATGGACGTACAGTGTGATGATGATGGTGATGTTGTACCCGCTGCTGCTTCCTTTATTGATTTGTCAGATACAAGTGAAGCGGTTGATGATGATGCGTCCGTGGATGTCATGTGGGTGCCCGCTAGAAGAGAAGAAGAAGAGGGGGAAAGTTCAGATGGGGAGACAGAGAGGAGGAGGTGGAGACGAGTTGGAAACAGGTGGAGGTCGTCATAAGGAGCTAGTGGCACAGTCAGACAGCATGCATCGGCACCCGGGGTCAGCCAGACAGCACGCCAATCAACGCATGCTGTTGCCACCACCAGAATGCCGTCATTGCAGAGCTCGGCAGTGTGGCATTTTTTTTGTGTGTCTGCCTCTGACAACAGCGATGCCATTTGCAACCTGTGCCAAAAGAAACTGAGTCGTGGGAAGTCCAACACCCACCTAGGTACAACTGCTTTGCGAAGGCACATGGTCTCACATCACAAACGCCGATGGGATGAACACATGAGTAGAAGCAGCACACAAACTCAAAGCCGCCATCCTCCTCCTGGTCCAGCATCTTCAGCCATGTCAACCACTGCTGTACTCCTTGCCCCCTCTCAACCATCCGCCACTCAGTCTCTCTTACGTAGCAGTTCCTGGTCATCTGCCCACAGTCAGGTGTCTGTCAAGGACATGTTTGAGTGTAAGAAGCCAATTTCCCAAAGTCACCCCCTTGCCCGCTGTCTGACAGCTGGCTTGTCTGAACTCTTAGCCCGCCAGCTTTTACCATACAAGCTGGTGGAGTCTGAGGCATTAAAAAAATTTGTATCTATTGGGACACCGCAGTGGAACGTACCCGGCCGAAATTTCTTTTCACAAAAGGCAATCCCCAACCTGTACTCGATTGTGCGAAAGGATGTAATGGCATGTCTGGCACACAGCGTTGGGGAAAGGGTCCATCTGACCACTGTGAAAAATAAAGTTAAGCGCTCAAAGCACGGGTGTATCTAAGTGATGTGTAGTTAAACGTAAAATAAAGTGTCCAGTCTGCAATCAGCAAAATAATGATATATTGGTAATGTATAGAAGGATTATATATATATATATATATATATATATATATATATATATATATATATATATATATATCAGAAGAGAGACAGAGGCATAAATATAGTAACAAATGGAAAATTCCAAGTGCCAATTTATTTTACTATTAAAAACAGAGGTGTCTAGATTTCTAAAACAATACAATGTAAAATAAAGGGATGTCTCCCTTAAATATTGTATAGATACATATAAAATAAGCATAAAAGAACGATAAGAAAAGTACTTGCGCTTTATCGAAAGTGTAACGATGTCCCAAGAAATTAGCTTGCCAAGTGGCAAAAAAGTAACTGTTCGGTTGCAGGCCTTAATTGCCTGGTTTGTGTGGTTGGCGTTACTGGTTGAAAGAAAAGAGCGCCTTTTTATGTAGAGGTGACGTGATGTCACGTTTTTATGATAGCAGGTGATGTTACCGTGGCAACCCCTATTCCTAAATCTGTAAGGAAGTCCTGGGGGATTTAAAGATAATCTTTGCGGTCACGAAAATTGATAGCTTGGTTGTCGTTAGAAATGACTAGCAGGATCTTGAAATGTAGAAGTTGGTCTTTGCGGTCACTAGTAGCCACTGGGTTATCCTTTGTTGAAGGACTTGGCGGTCGTAAATAGCGACTAGGAAAACATATGGATCCTTCAAGTTGAAGATTAGGTGGTCGTTAGTAACGACTAGAGGATCTTAGAATGTGTAAGATGGTCTTTGCGGTCGCTAGTAGCGACTGGGTTATTCTTTGTTGAAGAACTTGGCGGTCACAAGTAGCGACTAAGAAATTCTTTGGAGATGGTCAGTTGTGTGGTCGCTAGTAGTGACTAAGAGTTTCTTTGTAGATAAGTTGGTGCCAAACTGCACAGCAGTTGGTAGAGTTAGTTGACAGTTGGTGCCAGCAAGCACATAGAAATTCAAAAATAAAGTCCTTTGAATCATAAACTTGTTAACAAATAGCAACAATGATAGATTTAAAATAAATAGCAGAAAGCACAGTGTCAGGTCAACACGTTTTGCCCTTATGCTTTATCAAGACATGTTAGTCTGTGCTGCTATGAGAATATTTAAATGCCTTCAGTTAATCTGATTGGCTGTCTCAGACAATTAATTAAAGGTGGAATGTGTAAACAGGGTGTTGGGATATTTAAGGTGGAATTCTTTGTTCAGTAAGTGATAAACTACTTATTATTCAAGGTGGTGTTATAATATAACCAGAATTATTGGAGTATACAATAATCCTATGGCGGAGATAAAGGGAATGAAGAATGTAATTGAGATTATTGTACTAAGTAGTGTACTATTGTACACTAAGGTTATATATACAAGAATGTATCATAGATATTATATAAAAAATCTAGGAGGAAGTCCAAATATGTGGATAGGGATGGATCAAATGAATTAAACAAGTTATACATTATAATGAATCGATGTATGCAGGGAAGAGAAAAAGTAAATACCAGTGGTAGACTATAGGAAGGGGGAGATATCTAACTCTGAGTTAAGCCCTCTTGGATGTAGGGTGTCCATATCATAGATCAATTTGGCTTCTAGTTTTAGGAGTTGTTTTTCCAGATTACCCCCCCTCCAATTAAGTTTAACTTTAGCTAGGCCCCAGAATCTGAAATGCTTCAGATTATTCTGATGGCTTTCTCTGAAGTGTGAGTATAGATGTGTGTCGAGATTCCCTCTGTCTATACATGAAAGGTGTTCTCTGATCCTTTCACGGAGGGTCCTGGTAGTTTCTCCTATGTAATATTTTTTACAAGAACACTCAATGATGTAAATAACCCCTTTGTCTTGGCATCTTATAGTTTCTCCAATTTTAAACTTAAAATTATTCACTTCTATTTCTTTTAATTAAGAGCTATATTTACAAGAGCGACATCCAAAGCATGGGAAAGAAACAGAAAGTTTAGTTCCTTCTAAGCTTACCTCATAGCTATTTCTTTTTATGGATTTTAGTTCACTCTGTGCTAGGGTACTTCTGAGATTTTTTGCTCTTCCGTAGATTATTTTTGGGTATACAGATACTTTGTCTCCGATTATTGGGTCCGACTGCACTAAGTGCCAGTGTTTTGTTAGAATTTTTTTGATTAGACTATTATTACAATTATAGTCTGTAATAAATGATACTTCAATGGTATCTTTTTTGTCATCATAATTTGTTGCATGTTTGTCAGTCTTATATTTCTATCTATTTTATCTACATCTTCCTTAGCTGAATTGATAATTCTTTCATTGTAACCTCTTTCCCTGAATTTATTCTCTAGAATTGATATTTGTCTTTCATAATCTGTGTTTCTGGAGCAGTTTCTTTTGATTCTTAGATATTGCCCTTTAGGTATATTATTTTTCCACCTTTCCAAGTGGCAGCTTTTATAATGTACGAAATTATTGACGTCTACCTTCTTAAAGTGTGTTGATGTAATAATTTGATCGTTTATTACTTCAATTTCTAAATCGAGAAAGATTGCTTTGTTTTTACTGTATGTGTATGTGAAATTGATGTTCCTGTCATTCTTATTCATGTCATCACACATTTCTTTTAGCTCAGATTCTTCACCCTTCCATACAAATATAATATTGTCTATGTATCTCTTATACAGTACAAGATTTGCACCCAGCTTATGCTGAGGGAAGAAAGTTTCCTCCCAATATCCCATAAAGAGATTCGCATAGCTGGGTGCAAATCTTGTACCCATAGCCATCCCAGTCTTTTGTAGAAAAAACTTTCCATTAAATGAAAAATAATTTTGATTTAGGATAAACTCAATACCTTCTAACAGAAAGTCTTTTTGTTCTTTCAGCAAAGTAGCATCCTTTTCTAAATAACTACTGACTGATTGGATGCCAAGTTCGTGGTTTATGATGGTATATAATGAAGTGACGTCACAAGTTACTATAGTGTAGTTCTCTTCCCATTTCATGTCATTGAGGATTTGTAAAATCTCTGTTGTGTCTCTTAGGTAAGAGGGTAATTTCTTCACATAAACTTGAAGGAATTCATCAAGATACTGGGATAGATTCGAAGTTAATGAATCTATCCCCGAAATAATAGGTCTTCCGGGGGGGTTTTGTTAAACTTTTGTGTACCTTAGGTAGGTAATAAAATATGGGTATTTTAACTTGCTTAGGGGTTAGAAATTTGTATTCTTTGTTATTTAGAATACCTTTCGTTTTTGCTATATCGAGTATTTTAGTTAGTTTAGAGGAAAACATTTTTGTTGGATCTAAACTAAGTGTTTCATAGGTATTCGTGTCTCCCAATAATCTCTGTGCTTCCCCAAAATATTGTACCCTGTTCATAACCACCACTCCTCCCCCTTTGTCGGCGGGTTTGATGATTATGTTCTCATCAGATTGAAGGTTTTTTAGAACTCTTTTTTCTTTTATTGTTAAATTATTATTATATTTTATTTTAGTATTAGCCTTTTTGATATCTCTTTGAACCAATTTTTTGAACATTTCAAGATTCTTTCCTTTCTCAGTTGTTGGGTAGAAGGTTGATTTTGGTTTAAGTTTAGAATGTTTAAGGGAAGTGTTATCATTAGGGGTGGGATCAGTATGTGTGGGTCCTTGCCAGTTCCTCTCAATAGGGTTTTTTAAGAAATACCTTTTAAGAGTAAGCTTTCGGACATATTGGCTTATATTAATATGTGTATTGAATTTATTGAGTTTTGTGGTTGGTGCAAAGTTTAAACCAAGATTGAGTACTTTCTTTTCTTCCTCATTAAGTATTTTGTCACTAATGTTAAAAATCCCAGATTCTGATGTTATTTCAGTCTTTTTGTGTCCCTTTCCCTTTCTATCTCCTCTGGTGCCTCTCTTGTTCTTTTTCTTAGGGGTGGGTCTGTGTTGTGTTCTGTGTTTTTGGAGGTTCCTGGTGTTGGATGGGAAATCTCTAAAAAATGGTTCTCATTATTTTCTTGGTGGTCATCATTTAATGGTTCATAGCGATTAGATGTTTTTACCCTCCAATCATTGTTATAACTATCTTTATCATAATTATGATATGTATATTGTTGTCTATGGTGTTTAGGTCTCTCCCAATAATCATTTGTGTGTTCATAGTATGACCTTTGATTGTCATGGTAGTTTGTATCCCTATAGTTTCTATTAGATTGCATATGGTTTCTTTGCCCATTATGTCTTCTTTGTTCGTAGTCTTCTCTGTTATAATGATAATGATCATTAAATGGTATATGTCTATTGAATTCCCTCCTCTATTGAATTCACCAAATTTTAGGCAGCTTTAGGATGGAGGATGACATATTTATGTGGAGGGAAAAAACCCTTAAAGAAATATCTAAAAAAGAGAATTTTGATACACATTATGAAACCTGTGATTTACATACAGTCATGGGAGAACTAGAAAGAAATTTGACAAGTGAACTAAAGCAAAAAACAGAATTGAATTTTCTAGATAAATATATCACTATGAAAATAATTCCTAGAGGTGTAAGGTTGAAAAAGAATTGCACTTTTGATTTAATAGAAACACTACAGAACGAATGGGACGAAGCGCTTGAAAACGCATCACTAACACTTTTAAACATTTTTAAAAAATCAAGAGAAATATCACTTGACACTATCGAGAAAAATATCACTACACTCAGAACAAAATTATCAGATAAAAAAGAGCATCAAGAATATAAAAGTAAACAAAGAGAAATCATGTCAAATTTGAACACACTTAATAAAGATCTCCAAGAGGTAAAATGGAGAAAACTGAATAGAGATAAAGATGATTATCAAAACCTAGAAATAACCAAAGATAACGACACTACAAACAAAGAAAAACATCACATAAGGTTTGACACAAATAAACCACAAACTCCACAACAAAGAGAAAAATCTAATTATAAACCTAGATCAAGATCAAACAATGGAAATTACACTAGACCATTATCATATAATAATTCTGATTATGGCACAAACAATATATCCAATTATAACAGAACGCCACATAACTACAATAGAGAGAGATGGAGGGAATTCAATAGACCTATACCATTTAATGATCATTATCATTATAACAGAGAAGACTACGAACAAAGAAGACATAATGGGCAAAGAAACCATATGCAATCTAATAGAAACTATAGGGATACAAACTACCATGACAATCAAAGGTCATACTATGAACACACAAATGATTATTGGGAGAGACCTAAACACCATAGACAACAATATACATATCATAATTATGATAAAGATAGATATAACAATGATTGGAGGGTAAAAACATCTAATCGCTATGAACCATTAAACGATGACCACCAAGAAAATAATGAGAACCATTTTTTAGAGATTTCCCATCCAACACCAGGAACCTCCAAAAACTCAGAACACAACACAGACCCACCCCTAAGAAAAAGAACAAGAGAGGCACCAGAGGAGGTAGAAAGGGAAAGGGACACAAAAAGACTGAAATAACATCAGAATCTGGGATTTTTAACATTAGTGACAAAATACTTAATGAGGAAGAAAAGAAAGTACTCAATCTTGGTTTAAACTTTGCACCAACCACAAAACTCAATAAATTCAATACACATATTAATATAAGCCAATATGTCCGAAAGCTTACTCTTAAAAGGTATTTCTTAAAAAACCCTATTGAGAGGAACTGGCAAGGACCCACACATACTGATCCCACCCCTAATGATAACACTTCCTTTAAACATTCTAAACTTAAACCAAAATCAACCTTCTACCCAACAACTGAGAAAGGAAAGAATCTTGAAATGTTCGAAAAATTGGTTCAAAGAGATATCAAAAAGGCTAATACTAAAATAAAATATAATAATAATTTAACAATAAAAGAAAAAAGAGTTCTAAAAAACCTTCAATCTGATGAGAACATAATCATCAAACCCGCCGACAAAGGGGGAGGAGTGGTGGTTATGAACAGGGTACAATATATTGGGGAAGCACAGAGATTATTGGGAGACACGAATACCTATGATACACATAGTTTAGATCCAACAAAACATTTTTCCTCTAAACTAACTAAAATACTCGATATAGCAAAAACGAAAGGTATTCTAAATAACAAAGAATACAAATTTCTAACCCCTAAGCAAGTTAAAATACCCATATTTTATTACCTACCTAAGGTACACAAAAGTTTAACAAAACCCCCCCGGAAGACCTATTATTTCGGGGATAGATTCATTAACTTCAAATCTATCCCAGTATCTTGATGAATTCCTTCAAGTTTATGTGAAGAAATTACCCTCTTACCTAAGAGACACAACAGAGATTTTACAAATCCTCAATGACATGAAATGGGAAGAGAACTACACTATAGTAACTTGTGACGTCACTTCATTATATACCATCATAAACCACGAACTTGGCATCCAATCAGTCAGTAGTTATTTAGAAAAGGATGCTACTTTGCTGAAAGAACAAAAAGACTTTCTGTTAGAAGGTATTGAGTTTATCCTAAATCAAAATTATTTTTCATTTAATGGAAAGTTTTTTCTACAAAAGACTGGGATGGCTATGGGTACAAGATTGGCACCCAGCTATGCGAATCTCTTTATGGAATATTGGGAGGAAACTTTCTTCCCTCAGCATAAGCTGGGTGCAAATCTTGTACTGTATAAGAGATACATAGACGATATTATATTTGTATGGAAGGGTGAAGAATCTGAGCTAAAAGAAATGTGTGATGACATGAATAAGAATGACAGGAACATCAATTTCACATACACATACAGTAAAAACAAAGCAATCTTTCTCGATTTAGAAATTGAAGTAATAAACAATCAAATTATTACGTCAACACACTTTAAGAAGGTAGACGCCAATAATTTCGTACATTATAAAAGCTGCCACTTGGAAAGGTGGAAAAATAATATACCTAAAGGGCAATATCTAAGAATCAAAAGAAACTGCTCCAGACACACAGATTATGAAAGACAAATATCAATTCTAGAGAATAAATTCAGGGAAAGAGGTTACAATGAAAGAATTATCAATTCAGCTAAGGAAGATGTAGATAAAATAGATAGAAATATAAGACTGACAAACATGCAACAAATTATGATGACAAAAAAGATACCATTGAAGTATCATTTATTACAGACTATAATTGTAATAATAGTCTAATCAAAAAAATTCTAACAAAACACTGGCACTTAGTGCAGTCGGACCCAATAATCGGAGACAAAGTATCTGTATACCCAAAAATAATCTACATAAGAGCAAAAAATCTCAGAAGTACCCTAGCACAGAGCGAACTAAAATCCATAAAAAGAAATAGCTATGAGGTATGCTTAGAAGGAGCTAAACTATCTGTTTTTTTTATCCATGCTTTGGATGTTGCTCTTGTAAATATAGCTCTAAATTAAAAGAAATAGAAGTGAATAATTTTAAGTTTAAAATTGGAGAAACTATAAGATGCCAAGACAAAGGGGTTATTTACATCATTGAGTGTTCTTATAAAAAATATTACATAGGAGAAACTACCAGGACCCTTCGTGAAAGGATCAGAGAACACCTTTCATGTATAGACAGAGGGAATCTCGACACACATCTATACTCACACTTCAGAGAAAGCCATCAGAATAATCTGAAGCATTTCAGATTCTAGGGCCTAGCTAAAGTTAAACTTAATTGGAGGGGGGGTAATCTGGAAAAACAACTCCTAAAACTAGAAGCCAAATTGATCTATGATATGGACACCCTACATCCAAGAGGGCTTAACTCAGAGTTAGATATCTCCCCCTTCCTATAGTCTACCACTGGTATTTACTTTTTCTCTTCCCTGCATACATCGATTCATTATAATGTATAACTTGTTTAATTCATTTGATCAATCCCTATCCACATATATGGACTTCCTCCTAGATTTTTTATATAATATCCATGATACATTCTTGTATATATAACCTTAGTGTCATACAATAATCTCAATTACATTCTTCATTCCCTTTATCTCCGCCATAGGATTATTGTATACTCCAATAATTCTGGTTATATTATAACACCACCTTAAATAATAAGTAGTTTATCACTTACTGAACAAAGAATTCCACCTTAAATATCCCAACACCCTGTTTACACATTCCACCTTTAATTAATTGTCTGAGACAGCCAATCAGATTAACTGAAGGCATTTAAATATTCTCATAGCAGCACAGACTAACATGTCTTGATAAAGCCTAAGGGCGAAACGCGTTGACCTGACACTGTGCTTTCTGCTATTTATTTTAAATCTATCATTGTTGCTATTTGTTAACAAGTTTATGCTTCAAAGGACTTTCTTTTTGAATTTCTATGTGCTTGCTGGCACCAACTGACAACTAACTCTACCAACTGCTGTGCAGTTTGGCACCAACTTATCTACAAAGAAACTCTTAGTCGCTACTAGCGACCACACAACTGACCATCTCCAAAGAATTTCTTAGTCGCTACTTGCGACCGCCAAGTTCTTCAACAAAGGATAACCCAGTCACTACTAGCGACCGCAAAGACCATCTTACACATCCTAAGATCCTCTAGTCGTTACTAACGACCACCTAATCTTCAACTTGAAGGATCCATATGTTTTCTAGTCGCTATTTGCGACTGCCAAGTCCTTCAACAAAGGATAACCCAGTGGCTACTAGCGACCGCAAAGACCAACTTCTACATTTCAAGATCCTGCTAGTCGTTTCTAACGACAACCAAGCTATCAATTTTCGTGACCGCAAAGATTATCTTCAAATCCCCCAGGACTTCCTTACAGATTTAGGAATAGGGGTTGCCACGGTAACATCACCTGTTATCATAAAAACGTGACATAAAAAGGCGCTCTTTTCTTTCAACCAGTAACGCCAACCACACAAACCAGGCAATTAAGGCCTGCAACCGAACAGTTACTTTTCTTGGGACATCGTTACACTTTCGATAAAGCGCAAGTACTTTTCTTATCATTCTTTTATGCTTATTTTATATGTATCTATACAATATTTAAGGGAGACGTCCCTTTATTTTACATTGTATCGTTTTAGAAATATAGACACCTCTGTTTTTAATAGTAAAATAAATTGCCACTTGGAATTTTCCATTTGTTACTATATTTATGCCTCTGTCTCTGTTCTGATATATATATATATATATATATATATATATATATATATATATATATATATAATCCTTCTATATATTACCAATATATCATTATTTTGCTGATTGCAGACTGGACACTTTATTTTACGTTTAACTACACATCACCTAGATACACCCGTGCTTTGAGCGCTTAACTTTATTTTTCACATTGCTTTTGCCACATTGTATTCTTGGAGGGGAATTCACTAGTTAAGCTGGGTACAGTCCTTTAGCGCCAACAATTTTCTTTTCTCCATCTGACAACTGATAGCTGGTCTGCAAAGCATGGTCAGGGCAGGTATATCACCTACACTACGCATTGGGTAAACCTGCTGATGGCTGACAAGTATGGAATGCTTGGCTCTGCAGAGGAGTTGGTGACACCGCCACGACTTGCAGGCAGGCCTGCTGCTACCTCCTCTACTCCTCCTACTCCATCCTCTTCCATAACCTCTTCCTCGGCTGAGTCCTCTTCTGCTGCTTTTTCTTGCTCCACATCAATGGCACCCCCCCAGCTCCCCAGGTACTATTTAACATCCCGGATACGGCAGTGTCACGCCGTCTTGGGGTTGACTTGCCTGAAAGCAGAGAGTCACACCGCACCAGCACTCCTGTCCGCCCTGAACGCACAGGTGGATCAGTGGCTGACTCTGCACCAACTGGAGATTGGCAAAGTTGTTTCTGACAATGGAAGTAATTTGGTGGCGGCATTGAAATTGGGCAAGTTGACACATGTGCTGTGCATGGCACATGTGTGTAATCTGATTGTACAACGCTTTGTGCATAAGTACCCAGGCTTACAGGATGTCCTGAAGCAGGCCAGGAAGGTGTGTGGCCATTTCAGGTGTTCCTACACTTGTCAGATATCCAGCGGCGAAACAACCTGCCAGTGAGGCGCTTGATTTGCGACAGCCCGACACGTTGGAATTCAACACTCCTAATGTTCGACCGCCTGCTCCAACAAGAAAAAGCTGTTAACTAATATTTGTATGACTGGGGTGCTAGGACAGCCTCTGGGGAGCTGGGGATTTTTTTGCCACGCTACTGGATGCTCATGCGCAATGCCTGTAGGCTCATGCAACCTTTTGAGGAGGTGACAAACCTAGTTAGTAGCACTGAAGGCACCATCAGCGACATCATACCATTTGTTTTCTTCCTGGAGCGTGCCCTGTGAAGAGTGCTGGATCAGGCCCTAGATGAGCGTGAAGAGGAAGAGGAAGAGTTGTGGTCTCCATCACCACCAGAAACAGCCTTATCAGTATTGCTTGCTGGACCAGTGGCAACGCAGGAAGAGGATTGTGAGGAAGAGGAGTCAAAGGAGGAATGTGGCTTTGAGGAGGAGGAGGACGACCAAGCACAACAGGCATCCCAGGGTGCTCATTGTTGTCACCTATCTGGTACCCGTGGTGTTGTACGTGGCTGGGGGGAAGAAGATACCTTCAGTGAGATCAGTGAGGACGAGGAACGGGACATGAGTAGCTCAGCATCCAAACTTGCGCAAATGGGGTCTTTCATGCTGTCGTGCCTGTTGAGGGACACTCGTATAAAAAAGCTGAAGGAGAATGAACTGTACTGGGTGTCCACACTACTAGACCCCCGGTATAAGCATAAAGTGACTGAAATGTTACAGAATTCTCAGAAGTCAGAAAGGATGGAGCAGTTCAAAAATAAATTAAAAAGTATGCTTTACACAGTGTATAAGGGTGATGTCACAGCACAACGGGAATCTAACAGGGGAAGAGATGAAAGTAATCCTCCTCCTCCCATGACCACGCCGGCAAGGACAGGACGGTTTCCAGATGTGTTGTTGATGGAGGACATGCGGACATTTTTAACTCCTATGCATCGCCACAGCCCTTCGGGATCCAGCCTCAGAGAACGACTCAACCGACAGGTAGCAGACTACCTCGCATTAACTGCGGATCTCGACACTCTGAGGAGCGATGGACCCCTTGACTACTGGGTGTTGACCTGTGGCCTGAGCTATCCCAATTTGCAATCGAACTTCTGGCCTGCCCCGCTTCAAGTGTCCTGTCAGAAAGGACCTTCATTGCAGCAGGAGGTATTGTCACTTTGAAGAGAAGTTGCCTAGGTCAAAAAAGTCTTGATTATCTCACCTTTATTAAAATGAATGAGGGATGGATCCCGAAGGGACTGACATTGGGCGATACATTCGAGTAAAAAAGGCCTGATGAGATGAGCTGCCTTGGGCTAAAAATGGTACACACGCTGCTGTATTTTATCTTCGAATGCCGGATGACTTGCGTGACTTATCCGCCAACAACTAGGGTTCAAGCCGCAATGTTTTAGGGCACTTTCTAACTGTCAAACAAACATCAATTTTTCTGGCTGCTGCTACAGCAGCGGCTGCAACAATACCTAATTTTTGAGGCATGTGTACATGCCTAATTTTTCTGGCCTCTAGTGCTGCACTGTGACTTCAAAACCCAAACAAAAAAAAAGGCACATAACAGGGATTAAACTGCTAAGAATAGTACTACTTAACACACCACTCATATCTGGTGGCACAGTAGATTGCACGCGCAGTGCCCCAAAATCAATGCCATACCTGTACTCGATTGTGCAAAAGGAAGTCATGGCATATGGATTCTTTCATGCTGTCATGCCTGTTGAGGGTCGGGGACCCTTGTATAAAAAGGCTGAAGGAGAACGACCTGTACTGGGTGTCCAAGCATCTTTTTCCATCTCCCGATTCCTAAAAAATATCTCCAGGTTCCTAAAATCGATGCCATACTTGTACTCGATTGTGCAAAAGGAAGTCATGGCATATGGGGTCTTTCATGCTGTCGTGCCTGTTGAAGGTAGGGGACCCTCTTATAAAAAGGCTGAAGGAGAACGACCTGTACTGCATGTCCAAGCATCTTTTTCCATCTCCCGGTTCCTAAAAATGATCTCTGGGTTCCTAAAATCGATGCCATACCTGTAATCAATTGTGCAAAAGGAAGTCATGGCATATGGGGTCTTTCATGCTGTCATGCCTGTTGAAGGTCGGGGACCCTCTTATAAAAAGGCTGAAGGAGAACGACCTGTACTGCATGTCCAAGCATCTTTTTCCATCTCCCAATTCCTAAAAAATATCTCTGGGTTCCTAAAATCCATGCCATACTTGTACTCGATTGTGCAAAAGGAAGTCATGGCATATGGGGTCTTTCATGCTGTCGTGAATGTTGAGGGTCGGGTACCCTCGTATAAAAAGGCTGAAGGATAACGACCTGTACTGGATGTCCAAGCATCTTTTTCCATCTCCCGGTTCCTAAAAACTATCTCTGGGTTCCTAAAATCAATGCCATACCTGTACTCGATTGTGCAAAAGGAAGCCATGGCATATGGGGTCTTTAATGCTGTCATGCATGTTGAGGGTTGGGGACCCTCGTATAAAAAGGCTGAAGGAGAACGACCTGTACTGGGTGTCCAAGCATCTTTTTCCATCTCCCGGTTCCTAAAAATTATCTCCGGGTTCCTAAAATCTATGCCATACCTGTACTCGATTGTGCAAAAGGAAGTCATGGCAAGTGGGGTCTTTCATACTGTCGTGCCTGTTGAGGGTTGGGGACTCTCGTATAAAAAGGCTGAAGGAGAACGACCTGTACTGGGTGTCCAAGCATCTTTTTCCATCTCCCGGTTCCTAAAAATTATCTCCGGGTTCCTAAAATCGATGCCATACCTGTACTCGATTGTGTAAAAGGAAGTCATGGCATATGGGGTCTTTCATGCTGTCGTGCATGTTGAGGGTCGGGGACCCTCGTATAAAAAGGCTGAAGGAGAACGACCTGTACTGGGTGTCCAAGCATCTTTTTCCATCTCCCGGTTCCTAAAAATTATCTCCGGGTTCCTAAAATCGATGCCATACCTGTACTCGATTGTGCAAAAGGAAGTCATGGCATAAGGGGTCTTTCATGCTGTCGTGCCTGTTGAAGGTCGGGGACCCTCTTATAAAAAGGCTGAAGGAGAACAACCTGTACTGCATGTCCAAGCATCTTTTTCCATCTCCCGGTTCCTAAAAATGATCTCTGGGTTCCTAAAATCGATGCCATACCTGTACTCGATTGTGCAAAAGGAAGTCATGGCATATGGGGTCTTTCATGCTGTCGTGCCTGTTGAAGGTCGGGGACCCTCTTATAAAAAGGCTGAAGGAGAACGACCTGTACTGCATGTCCAAGCATCTTTTTCCATCTCCCAATTCCTAAAAAATATCTCTGGGTTCCTAAAATCGATGCCATACTTGTACTCGATTGTGCAAAAGGAAGTCATGGCATATGGGGTCTTTCATGCTGTCGTGCATGTTGAGGGTCGGGTACCCTCATATAAAAAGGCTGAAGGAGAACGACCTGTACTGGATGTCCAAGCATCTTTTCCATCTCCCGGTTCCTAAAATCCATGCCATATACATGTCCCCTGATAGGGGAAACTGCAGTGGAAGGTACCCGGCCAAAATTTCTTTGCACAAAAGGCAATCACGGACCCCAACCTGTACTCGATTGTGCAAAAGGAAGTACCCTTACCATGGGTCCCAGCCCGCACGGCTTTGTCTGGGAAATTATATATCTATCAAATCTATTTATTTATCTATCAAATCTATCTAACTGTCAATCATATCTATCAAATGTATACTGCATCTATTGATCTATGTAATTCGTATCTATCAAATGTATATTGCATCTATTGATCTATGCAATTCATATCTATCAAATGTATATTGCATCTATTGATCTATGTAATTCGTATCTATCAAATGTATATTGCATCTATTGATCTATGTAATTCGTATCTATCAAATGTATATTGCATCTATTGATCTATGTAATTCTTATCTATCAAATGTATATTGCATCTATTGATCTATGTAATTCGTATCTATCAAATGTATATTTCATCTATTGATCTATGTAATTCGTATCTATCAAATGTATATTGCATCTTTTGATCTATGGAATTCGTATCTATCAAATGTATATTGCATCTATTGATCTATGTAATTCGTATCTATCAAATGTATATTGCATCTATTGATCTATGTAATTCGTATCTATCAAATGTATAATGCATCTATTGATCTATGTAATTCGTATCTATCAAATGTATATTGCATCTATTGATCTATGTAATTCGTATCTATCATTTGTATATTGCATCTATTGATCTATGTAATTCGTATCTATCAAATGTATATTGCAACTATTGATCTATGTAATTTGTATCTATCCAATGTATATTGCATCTATTGATCTATGTAATCTATGTTTCTATCTATCAAATCTATCTATCTCGTGGCCGGACTGTTTTGTGACAGCCACTTGTGTTTCGGCCAAATTTGAAGTAGGAGGACCGACCAAGCATCTTTTTCCATCTCCCGGTTCCTAAAATCCATGCCATATACAACTCCCCCGATAGGGGGAGTAACAGGTATTAAACTGCTAAGAATAGTACTACTTTACACACCACTCATATCTGGTAGCACAATAGATTGCACGCACAGTGCCCCAAATTTGAACCAGGAGGACCGACCAAGCATCTTTTTCCATCTCCCGGTTCCGAAAATCCATGCCATATACACATCCCCTGGCGCCGCAACTGCCTCTGGGAACCTTACCATGGGTCACAGACCGCACGTCTTGTAATTCTCTGTCTGGGAAATTAAATATCTATCAAATCTATCTATTTATCTATCAAATATATCTAACTATCAATCGTATCTATCAAATGTATATTGCATCTATTGATCTATGTATTTCGTATATATAAAATGTATATTGCATCTATTGATCTATGTAAATCGTATCTATCAAATCTATATTGCATCTATTGATCTATGTAATTCGTATCTATCAAATGTATATTGCATCTATTGATCTATGTAATTCGTATCTATCAAATGTATATTGCATCTATTGATCTATGTAATTTGTATCTATCGAATGTATATTGCATCTTTTGATCTATGGAATTCGTATCTATCAAATGTATATTGCATCTATTGATCTATGTAATTCGTATCTATCACATGTATATTGCATCTATTGATCTATGTAATTCGTATCTATCAAATGTATATTGCATCTATTGATCGATGTAATTCGTATCTATCAAATGTATATTGCATCTATTGATCTATGTAATTCATATCTATCAAATGTATATTGCATCTATTGATCTATGTAATTCGTATCTATCAAATGTATATTGCATCTATTGATCTATGTAATTTGTATCTATCATATGTATATTGCATCTATTGATCTATGTAATCTATGTATCTATCTATCTAATCTATCTATCTCATGGTTGTGCAAATGGACTGTTTGCGGTTGTTTGCGTTGCGTTACACGAGGAGTTTGGTCTGTCACTGTGAAGCGGGCGTAACCCTTACACTACCTGATCGATACAACATCATACCTGATGTTTTAAAGCACGTTATTCCAAACAATTTAGGAATGTTAGGTGATTTAGGCACTTTATGGCTTAAAACCAGACTCTGCATCAACTATGTAATTTTCCGTGGGAGTTTTGCCATGGATCCCCCTCTGGCATGCCACAGTCCAGGTGTTAGTCCCCTTGAAACAACTTTTCCATCACTATTGTGGCCAGAAAGAGTCCCTGTGGGTTTTAAAGTTCGCCTGCCTATTGAAGTCAATGGCGGTTCGCCCAGGTTCGCCGGTTCGCGAACAGTAGCGGAAGTTCGAGTCCGCCGTTCACAAACCGAAATTTTTAGGTTCGCGACATCACTATTTACCAGCATCCATTATACAGTACTCTTTGGAGTAGCAAAAAGGTGGACGCTTTTGGGAGGTACCCCCATGTTTGCTCTGTTTACGGTAGTTAGCTGGCCAGCTTAATTAGCATAAATTTGTTTGCTATCATTTGTATACATATTTACCGTATTAGCCACTCTACCCTGGGAGTTAGTATCCTCCTGTATTTGTTCCAATTTCTTTTGTATATATGTTTGTTTTGCTTTCATACTGTTTGCTTATTTGTATATCACATATATCACGTTTATCCTTGTAAATGATATTCAATTCTGACACCTGCAAGTTGCAGCTAATAAATATGAGAGGAACTTTGTTCTCTCTAAAACGTTTTTGTGTGCAAATTTCCCTTTCTTTAAAGTGACAGTAATGTATGTCATTTAGTCCTTCTTTACTCATAGTATGTATATATATATATATATATATATATATATATATACATATATATATATATATATATATATACACATACTAGTTAGTAAGCCTGCTCAGAGGGCAGTCTCTGTGTTGTAAATACAAAAAATAAAAAATAGAACTACAGAAAAAAATAAACACATTATCCAAAATAAAGAAATTAAACCTAATCCCTATGAAAATAACATATACATACATATTTTAAATTTGCTACGCGACTTACACCCTTCACTGTGCTTAGGTTTTGTGCCATGTATGACGGCATCAGAAAAAGGTTTTGGAGTTTGTGTTCATAAATATGGGTCACCTCAAATACCAGCGCACAATTGTGCAATTTTGCTCTCCACTCGTAATCTGGTCCTTAATTTGTTAATTGCTGACACGATACAAGCCCCATTGGTGCCCTAAACAGCTGAAGTATTTAAAATGCTGGTGCATTGAGAATAGAAAATGCTAACATTCAAACAGTGATAACCTTTACTAGATGCATGTTTGCCAATAGATCTATATTGCAAATGTGTTTCTATTCAAAGATGTAATTCAATTGTGTGCATTTAAATTTTGACCAGAATTTCCCTTTAATTTGCAAAAACCTTGAAACAGTCTTTACATTTAGCAATTTAGATTCAACACTATTTTTTTTATATTTACAGTAACTATATTGTTAATGCAGGGAGTTTCCCAGATAAGGAAGGGCTTTAGGTTTCTTGGCAGAAGTTCCCAGATGGTTACAGATTGTTTTCTTTTTTCACCATAACCTTTAAAAGGAATTACCTCTGAGTTAACAGTTTAACATCGCCCCTTTGTCAGTGATTGTCATATAAAGCATGAATTAAAAACATGAATCCAGCATTTGATAACCTCAGAGAACAAAGAACAGATCAATAAAAACAGGTAATATTAGACAATTGTTTTCAGATTTTAACAGAAATATCTGTTTTGAACAAAGGTATAGATATTTTTCACTGCTGAAAGAAGTTTGATTTTGTAGTGACAGTGACAATATCTGTTTTAATACAAAGAAATCTGAAAATCTACTTTGATGATAAAATTTATACTGACAGTTGATAAAAATGAAATCTTGCAAGAAAATATATCAGTCATAAATAACGACTGATATGGGTAGATTTATTAAGCAGCGGATGCTGCAATCTACCTCCGATGTTTCAGTCTCGCCGGAAACATAAGTTAAGAAGCAGCGGTCATAAAACCACTGCTCCTTAACTCGTCCGCACCTCTGAGGTGGCGGACTTCAATCATCCCAATATGATCAGGATGATTGACACCCCCTGCTAGCGGCAGATTGGCTGCGAATGTGCAGGGGGCAAAATTGCACAAGCATTGTTAAATTACCTTATTTACAACTGTTCCAAATGTTATATCATTAATATATATATGTCTTAGCATGAGCATAATATGCTCCAAATTTAAAGGTGGTAATAAGTCAAAGGTGAGATTCATATCAGTGCTTTTTAATTTTAATGAAAGCGTTTTTGCAACACATATATTAGAAAAAATGCTTCTAGTAAGTTATCTTTTGTTTCAGTGAGAACTTTAACTTTGCAGAAGCATACGTACATATGATGTGCTTGCTTAGGCACAGTAAATGTAAACTGAAATGGTGATAACATTTTCTAGTAGCATTTTTGCTAATACATATTTGTTGTAAAATATTTTTAAATGATCCTTTGTGAATTAAAATTTTTACTACCATGATCCTTTAGGTCTCATTAACCATATATTAAATTATGTTTTCCCTAGGTTTTATTATGCTACAAATTAAATATTGGGGTAATATTCAATAATGTCTGTAATATGCCATACATTAAGTATATTCAAATACTGGGCCAGATTACAAGTAGCGTGCTAATGTTATTGTGAAATGCTATAAGCAATATCAGCGCCCTACATGATACTACAAGTCCATGGTAAGCCCCATTTACCAGAGTAGGACAACAAACCAATGTAGACAGGGCATCTGCCAATACCCTAAAAAGTATATCCAAATATCAAAATCCACAGCACTTTTTCAATGAAACATATCTTAGCTTTATTGATCCATCAACATAACACAGTATGCAATGTTTTGAGACAAGCTCTTAATCTTGCATAAGTGTAAAAGAATACTGTCACCCTTATTTTGTGCCATTATGGCTATCATCAGATTTCATATTCTGTTACTGCCACCTATTGGTAAAAACAATTTATTACAAACATATTCCACATTATTAAATTGTATTTTTTCTTTTTAATAATTTTTAATCTATTGTAATACTTATACTAGAATCACAAAAAAAGTTAAAATATAATTAAATTGTATATATCTACTACTGGCAATGTTTACTATCTCTGACTACCACATTATCCCATTGAGCCTATTGTATTCATTTTACAAAAAGACTGACCAACTATACTCTGTTGAGTTATTCTGGATACATTGGCCTCTATTTATCAAGCTGTCAACCGCAAATATGCTGGAATTCCACAGCGTATTTGTGGCGAGCCTGATTCGCCTTAGTTATCAAACCCTACAGACCGGCAAAAGTAGAATTTAGTGACGTAACTCAGTCCGACACAGATCAATGCTTACGTCACTCCAGATATTCTAAATGCAAGTTCGGCACTATCTGACTACTTTTGCTAGTTATCAAATAACTAGCAGGTATGCTCAACATTTTTCCAGCCCAGCGTACCTGGTTTTCAATCCGCTGCCCTGGAGGCAGCGGATGCCATAGGAATCAATGGGAGTCTGACAGCAGCGAAAGCTCATGTTCGCTGCTGCCCGATATCCCATTGATTCCTATGGTAATGTCTACACCTAACACCCTAAACACCCCTAATCTGCCCCCCCCACACCGCAGCCACCTACATTATACTTATACATTATACTTATTAACCCCTAAACCGCCGCTCCCGAAGCCCACCGCCACTCTAATAAACTTGTTAACCCTTAAACCGCCGATTCCGGACCCCACCGCAACTAAATAAAATGTTTAACTCCTAAACTGCCGCTCAAGGAGCCCACTGCCACCTACATTATATTTATTAACCCCTAATCTGCCCCCCCTACACCGCTGCCACTATATTAAATGTATTAACCCCTATACCTAAGTCTAACCCTAACACCCCCTAACTTAAATATAATTTAAATAAATCTAAATAAATATTCCTATAATTAACTAAATTATTCCTATTTAAAACTGAATATTTACCTATAAACTAAACCCTAAGATAGCTACAATATAACTAATAGTTACATTGTAGCTAGCTTAGACCTAGATTTGGAGTTTGGCGGTAGCTGTGAAAACCAGCGTTAGAGGCTCCTAACGCTGGTTTTAGGCTACCGCTGGTATTTAGAGTCACTCAAAATAGGGTCTAACGCTCACTTTTCAGCCGCGACTTTTCCATACCGCAGATCCCCTTACGTCAATTGCGTATCCTATCTTTTCAATGGGATCTTCCTAACTCCGGTATTTAGAGTCGTTTCTGAAGTGAGCGTTAGACATCTAACGACAAAACTCCAGCCGCAGGAAAAAAGTCAGTAGTTAAGAGCTTTCTGGGATAACGCCGGTTCATAAAGCTCTTAACTACTGTACTCTAAAGTACACTAACACCCATAAACTACCTATGTACCCCTAAACCGATGTCCCCCCACATCGCCGCCACTCGATTAAATTTTTTTAACCCCTAATCTGCCGACCGCCACCTACGTTATCCTTATGTACCCCTAATCTGCTGCCCCTAACACCGCCGACCCCTATATTATATTTATTAACCCCTAATCTGCCCCCCACAACGTCGCCTCCACCTGCCTACACTTATTAACCCCTAATCTGCCGAGCGGACCTGAGCGCTACTATAATAAAGTTATTAACCCCTAATCCGCCTCACTAACCCTATAATAAATAGTATTAACCCCTAATCTGCCCTCCCTAACATCGCCGACACCTAACTTCAATTATTAACCCCTAATCTGCCGACCGGAGCTCACCGCTATTCTAATAAATGTATTAACCCCTAAAGCTAAGTCTAACCCTAACACTAATACCCCCCTAACTTAAATATAATTTAAATCTAATGAAATTAATTAACTCTTATTAAATAAATTATTCCTATTTAAAGCTAAATACTTACCTGTAAAATAAATCCTAATATAGCTACAATATAAATTATAATTATATTGTAGCTATTTTAGGATTAATATTTATTTTACAGGTAACTTTGTATTTATTTTAACCAGGTACAATAGCTATTAAATAGTTAAGAACTATTTAATAGCTAAACTAGTTAAAATAATTACAAATTTACCTGTAAAAGAAATCCTAACCTAAGTTACAAATAAACCTAACGCTATACTATCAATAAATTAATTAAATAAACTACCTACAATTACCTACAATTAACCTAACACTACACTATCAATAAATTAATTAAATACAATTGCTACAAATAAATACAATTAAATAAACTAGCTAAAGTACAAAAAATAAAAAAGAACTAAGTTACAAAAAATAAAAAAATATTTACAAACATAATAAAAATATTACAACAATTTTAAACTAATTACATCTACTCTAAGCCCCCTAATAAAATAACAAAGCCCCCCAAAATAAAAAAATGCCCTACCCTATTCTAAATTACTACAGTTCAAAGCTCTTTTACCTTACCAGCCCTGAACAGGGCCCTTTGCGGGGCATGCCCCAAGAAATACAGCTCTTTTGCCTGTAAAAAAAAACATACAATACCCAAGCCCCCCAACATTACAACCCACCACCCACATACCCCTAATCTAACCCAAACCCCCCTTAAATAAACCTAACACTAAGCCCCTGAAGATCATCCTACCTTGTCTTCACCATACCAGGTTCACCGATCGGTCCAGAAGAGCTCCTCCGATGTCCTGATCCAAGCCCAAGCGGGGGGCTGAAGAGGTCCATGATCCGGCTGAAGTCTTCATCCAAGCGGGGCAGAAGAGTTCTTCCATCCGATTGAAGTCTTCATCCAAGCGGCATCCATCCGGAGCGAAGCGGCAGCATCCTGAAGACCTCCACCGCGGAACATCCATCCTGGCCGACGACTGAACGACGAATGACGGTTCCTTTAAATGACGTCATCCAAGATGGCATCCCTCGAATTCCGATTGGCTGATAGGATTCTATCAGCCAATCGGAATTAAGGTAGGAATATTCTGATTGGCTGATGGAATCAGCCAATCAGAATCAAGTTCAATCCGATTGGCTGATCCAATCAGCCAATCAGATTGAGCTCGCATTCTATTGGCTGATCGGAACAGCCAATAGAATGCAAGCTCAATCTGATTGGCTGATCGGAACAGCCAATAGAATGCAAGCTCAATCTGATTGGCTGATTGGATCAGCCAATCGGATTGAATTTGATTCTGATTGGCTGATTCCATCAGCCAATCAGAATATTCCTACCTTAATTCCGATTGGCTGATAGAATCCTATCAGCCAATCGGAATTCGAGGGACGCCATCTTGGATGACGTCATTTAAAGGAACTGTCATTCGTCGTTCAGTCGTCGGCCAGGATGGATGTTCCGCGGTGGAGGTCTTCAGGATGCTGCCGCTTCGCTCCGGATGGATGCCGCTTGGATGAAGACTTCAATCGGATGGAAGAACTCTTCTGCCCCGCTTGGATGAAGACTTCAGCCGGATCATGGACCTCTTCAGCCCCCCGCTTGGGCTTGGATCAGGACATCAGAGGAGCTCTTCTGGACCGATCGGTGAACCTGGTATGGTGAAGACAAGGTAGGAGGATCTTCAGGGGCTTAGTGTTAGGTTTATTTAAGGGGGGTTTGGGTTAGATTAGGGGTATGTGGGTGGTGGGTTGTAATGTTGGGGGGCTTGGGTATTGTATGTTTTTTTTACAGGCAAAAGAGCTGTATTTCTTGGGGCATGCCCCGCAAAGGGCCCTGTTCAGGGCTGGTAAGGTAAAAGAGCTTTGAACTGTAGTAATTTAGAATAGGGTAGGGCATTTTTTTATTTTGGGGGGCTTTGTTATTTTATTAGGGGGCTTAGAGTAGGTGTAATTAGTTTAAAATTGTTGTAATATTTTTATTATGTTTGTAAATATTTTTTTATTTTTTGTAACTTAGTTCTTTTTTATTTTTTGTACTTTAGCTAGTTTATTTAATTGTATTTATTTGTAGCAATTGTATTTAATTAATTTATTGATAGTGTAGTGTTAGGTTAATTGTAGGTAATTGTAGGTAGTTTATTTAATTAATTTATTTATAGTGTAGTGTTTATTTGTAACTTAGGTTAGGATTTCTTTTACAGGTAAATTTGTAATTATTTTAACTATTTTAGCTATTAAATAGTTCTTAACTATTTAATAGCTATTGTACCTGGTTAAAATAATTACAAAGTTGCCTGTAAAATAAATATAAATCCTAAAATAGCTATAATATAATTATAATTTATATTGTAGCTATATTAGGATTTATTTTACAGGTAAGTATTTAGCTTTAAATAGGAATAATTTATTTAATAAGAGTTAATTAATTTCGTTAGATTTAAATTATATTTAACTTAGGGGGGTGTTAGTATTAGGGTTAGACTTAGCTTTAGGGGTTAATACATTTATTAGAATAGCGGCGAGATTCGGTCGGCAAATTAGGGGTTAATAATTGAAGTTAGGTGTCTGCGATGTTAGGGAGGGCAGATTAGGTGTTAATACTATTTATGATAGGGTTAGTGAGGCGGATTAGGGGTTAATAACTTTATTATAATAGCAGTGCGGTCCGGTCGGCAGATTAGGGGTTAATAAGTGTAGGCAGGTGGAGGCGACGTTGTGGGGGGCAGATTAGGGGTTAATAAATATAATATAGGGGTCGGCGATGTTAGGGCAGCAGATTAGGGGTACATAGGGATAATATAAGTAGCGGCGGTTTACGGAGCGGCAGATTAGGGGTTAATAATAATATGCAGGGGTCAGCGATAGCGGGGGCGGCAGAATAGGGGTTAATAAGTGTAAGGTTAGGGGTGTTTAGACTCGGGGTACATGTTAGAGTGTTAAGTGCAGACGTCGGAAGGGTTACCACATAGCAAACAATGGGGCTGCGTTAGGAGCTGAACGCGGCTTTTTTGCAGGTGTTAGGTTTTTTTTCAGCTCAAACAGCCCCATTGTTTCCTATGGGAGAATCGTGCACGAGCACGTTTTTGAGGCTGGCCGCGTCCGTAAGCAACTCTGGTATCGAGAGTTGAAGCTGCGTTAAAAATGCTCTACTCTCCTTTTTTGGAGCCTAACGCAGCCTTTATGTGGACTCTCGATACCAGAGTTATTTTTATGGTGCGGCCAGTAAAACGCGGGCGTTAGTTTTTCGGGTCGTTACCGACAAAACTCCAAATCTAGCCGTTAGGGTTTATTTTTATTTTAAAGGCAAGTTTGTATTTATTTTAACTAGGTACAATAGTTATTAAATAGTTATTAACTATTTAATAACTATCTAGATAAAATAAAGACAAAAGTACCTGTAAAATAAAACCTAACCTAAGTTACAATTACAGTTAACACTACACTATAATTAAATTAATTAAATAAATTAACTACAATGAAATACAATTAAATTAAATTATCTAAAGTACAAAAAAAACAAAAACACTAAATTACAGAAATTAATAAAATAATTACAAGTTTTTTAAACTAAAAAAACCTAATCTAATCCCCCTAATAAAATAAAAAAGCCCCCCAAAATAATAAAAAGCAATACCCTATACTAAATTACAAATAGCCCTTAAAAGGGCCTTTTGCAGGGCATTGCCCCAAAGTAATCAGCTCTTTTACCTGGAAAAAAAATTACAATACCCCCCAACATTAAAACCCACCCCCCTTACACCCAACCCTACTCTAAAACCCACCCAATACCCGCTTAAAAAAACCTAACATTAACCCCTTAAAGATCACCCTACCTTGAGAAGTCTTCACCCAACCGGGCCGAAGTCCTCAACGAAGCCGGGCGAAGTGGTCCTCCAGACGGGCAGAAGTCTTCATCCAAGCCGGGCAGAAGAGGTCCTCCAGACGGGCAGAAGTCTTCATCCAGACAGCATCTTCTATCTTCATCCATCTGACGAGGAGTGGCTCCATCTTCAAGACATCCGACGCGGAGCATCCTTCCTGGCCGACGACTACCAGATGAATGAATGTTCCTTTAAATGACGTCATCCAAGATGGCGTCCCTTGAATTCTGATTGGCTGATAGAATTCTATCAGCCAATCAGAATTAAGGTAGGAAAAATCCTATTGGCTGATGCAATTAGCCAATAGGATTGAAGTTCAATCCTATTGGCTGATCCAATCAGCCAATAGGATTGAGCTTGCATTCAATTGGCTGATTGGAACAGCCAATAGAATGCGAGCTTAATCCTATTGGCTGATTGGATCAGCCAATAGGATTGAACTTCAATCCTATTAAACCTCAGATTTTTACTCTCCTGTATACCATAATAGGTGGAGTTTTGAAAAAAAGTTAACATTTTTATTACAATCTCTTAGTATGTGCCAATGCCTATTTACAATTTTAAATATGACCTCACTATGTGTCCCATACTGAGATACAAATACCATTCTTTCTTTCTTTTTCCTAACCCCTAATTTAGATGTATTATCTAAAGCCCCAAAAGGTTGTTTAATTAGTTGTTTTGGGTAACCCCTTTTGGCAAATGTTTCTTCCATTTCTTTTAATCTTATTCCAATATTTACTTCCTCACTCACTATTATCTTAACTTGCAACAATTGGCTTTGCGGAAGCTATCATAAATTATCATAAGTATTTTTATCCTTTTCTTTTGTATATAAATCAAATTATATTAATACTTTCATAGACTAATGTATCCAATAATGATACTCAAGTCTCACTACATGTCAATTATTATTATACTTTATTTATGAAGCGCCAACATATTCCGCAGCACTGTCCATGGGTACAATTCATTTAAACAAAACAATTATATAAAACTTGTAAGAGACAGGACAACATTTTACAAACACATACAGGAAGAATTGAGGGCCCTATTCCAGTAGGAACTTACAATCTGGAAGGGTAGGAGGTTGAGAAACATGAGGTGAGGACTGCAAGATTAAGAACTATGTTAATGCAGGGTTAGATGAGGGAAATCTTAGACTATTATTGAGCTGGGTGGTAGGCTTATCAGAACAAAAAAGTCTTCATGGAGCATTTAAAGGAAAAAAGATTAGTGCAAAGCCTGACAGCACAAGGGAGAGTGTTCCATAGGTTAGGTGCTGCACGACAGAAGTCCAGCGGTCTAGCATGGGAGGAGGTGATAGTTGAAGATGCAAGGAGCAGGTCATTGTTGGATCTTAGTGGACGGGCTGGAGTATACTTGTAGATTAGAGAGAATATGTAGTGGGGGGCGGCGCTGGTTAGAGCTTTGTATGTATGGGTGAGAATTTCACATTTAATTCTGCTGTGAATGGGGAGCCAATGATGGGACTTGCAGAGAGGTGAAGCAGAAACAGAGTGACGGGAAAGGTGGATTAGCCTGGCAGAGGCATTTAGGATGGATTGAAGGGGGAGAGGCGGGACTGAGGAAGGTCAGTAAGTAGGTTATTGCAGTAGCCAAGTCGGGAAATAACAAGGGAGTGTATTATTTGCTTCGTGGTGTTAGCGCACAGAAAAGGGCGAATCTTGGAAATATTGCATTGGTGGTTGCGGCAGGATGAAGAAAGCGATTGGATGTGGGGGACGAAGGATAGATTTGAGTCAAGTGTAACTCTGAGGCAGCAGACTTGTGGCAATGCCGTTGAAGGATACAAAATTCAGAAATTGGCTTATTGCTTGAGGAGGGGATTAGAAGGCGCTTAGTCTTGGACATGTTAATCTTTAGGTGGTGAGAGGCTATCCAGGAAGAAATACCAGATAAGCATTCGCTGACATGAGAAAAGACAAAGGGAGAGAAAGCAGGGGTGGAGAGGTAGATCTGGGTGTCATAAGCATTGAGGTGATATTTTAAGCCATAACTGTTGATAAGTTTACCCAGTGAGAAAGTATAAATAGGGAAAAGTAGAGGACCCAGAACAGATCCTTGAGGTACTCCAACAGACAGAGGCATTGGGGAGGAGAATTTGCAAGCAAATGACACAGAAATAGACCTGGGAAAGAGATAGGAGTGAATCCAAGAAAGAGCAATGTCACAGAGACCAAAAGAGCTAAGGGTCTGTAGGAGGAGGGGGTGGTCAACTGTGTTGAAGGCAGATGAGAGGTCAAGTAAGATGAGTATAGAGTAGTGGCCATTACTTTTGGCAGAGAGAAGATTGTTATTAACCTTGGTAAGGGCAGTCTCAGTTGAGTGTTTGGGGCGGAATCCAGATTACAGGGGGTCAAGCAAGGAGTTGGTTGACAGGAAGTGGTTTAGGCAATTGTAAACTAGTTTTTCAAGGAGTTTTGATGTTAGTGGAAGCAGTGATATGGGGCAGTAGCTTTTAGGAGAATTAGGGTCAAGGGAGGGTTTTTGAGTATGGGAGTGACTTTTGCGTGTTTGAAAGAAGATGGGAAAGAACTTGTAGAGAGAGATAGGTTGAAGATGTGAATAAGAGCAGGCGTGAGGGTGGAAGACAGGGAGGGTATTAGATGGGAAGGGATAGGGTTGAGCGGTCAGGTAGTTAGGCGTGAAGAAGATAGTACGGAAGAAACTTAATTCTCAGTGGCTGGATGGAAGATGCAGAGGGTGGCAGAGGAAGTAACAGGTCCTCTTCTTGGAAGATTGCAGGTTGGTGTTGTCTTGAGCACTAAAGACAGACAGGGGTGGAGCAGGTGGGTAGAGGAGAGAGTTAAAGGTGGAGAAGAGTCATTTAGGGTTTGAGGATAGAGTAGATATAAGAAAAAAGTAGGTTTGCTTGACTAAGTGAAGGGCAGAAGTGTATGAACGAAAAATAAACTTATAGTGTATGAAATCAGGTTCAGAGTGAGTTTTCCTCCAGACATGCTCAGCAGTATGGGAGCATTTTTGCAAATTGCCTGTTTGCTGAGAGTGCCAGGTCTGTAACTGATGGCCTGATGGTTTGCCCAGTGGGGTAGGGGCAAGTGTGTCTAGTGCAGAGGAGAGAGTTCTGTTATAGTGGGCTGTAGCAAGATCAGGGCAGGTTATAGTGTGAGGGAGGAGATCTTGAATGATTTTTGAAAATTGGAGTGGATCCACAGCGTGTAGATTTCTACAGGTGCAGGGGCAGGATGGAGAAGTGGGTTTAGCTTTTGCATTAATATTATAGCTGACCAGGTGATAATCTGAAATGGGAAAAGGGTGACAGGTAAGGTCAGATATAGAGCAGAGGTTGGAAAATATCAGGTTGATGGAGTGTCCATCACAGTGAGTAGGGAATAGGGTGGATTGTGAAAGGTCGAAGGAGGATGTGAGTGAAAGAAGTTTAGAGGCAGCAGGGGCAGATGTGTTGTCAATGGGAATGTTGAAGTCCCCAAGAATTAGGGTTGGTATATTTGTAGAGAGAAAGTGAGGAAGCCAGGCGGAAAAGTTGTCAAGGAATTGGGAGGTCGGTCCGGGATGGCCATAGGAAGAGGGTGGAGAACAGGCGAATACAGTGGACTTCAAAAGAGGTGAAGGAGAGAGATGGAATTGGAGGTAAGTATTGATAAGTGCAGGATATGTCAATGAAAATTCTAGGCCCCTAACTTCTGAATTCAATGTATTTAAAAAATGTATTAGAGATCTTTGATCCCCCAACATACGCCAAGTATATTGTCGATGTAGCGCCACCATTATGACGGCATCAGAATGAGGCTCCTATAGGAGCCTATGGAAGCAAGCTATTGCACCGGTATTACAAAGTAGAAAGCTAATAGCACGCAAGCAATATTTAGCGCTCCATTTGTAATCTAGCCCTTACTTAGGAATAACATTTCTTGGCAATCCAGCCAAAAAGGTGTAATTAAATAAAGCTTCAATTTAAAAAAAGTGAGACAAATATCACACATATTATATCCCTGTATATCTATATGCCTGTATTATTGACAAAATCAGATTTGTTCAGATATAATTCTACAAAGTGGACTTTATACGGAGAATCAAGAAAACTATAGTTAGCCTTACAATCTTTGTAGAATGTGTTTCATTTGGCAACTGTATTTATAGTGACCTTAGACTGAAGATTAAGAACTCATCACTATTGCAATTTGGATTTAGAGCAAGCCACTCTATCTCCTTGGTCTTTGTCATATCATACACAGGAAACATTGAAACATCAATTATATATAGACGACAGTACTGAAAACCGCATATAAGTATATGAAATATACAATACATGGTTTTTTTTCTACCAATAACTGGCAAGAGAGGGGATGAACTAAGAAAGGCACTCAGAATGATAAGAAAGTTGAAAGGAAAAGGAAAGAAAATTCACAATGGGGAGAAACCAGAAAGATAGGGTAAAAAAAAAAAAAAAAAACGAGAAGAGAAGAGAAAGAAAATGGATGTTGGATTCTTCAAATTGAGATTTAATGGTCAGTGTTCTGGAGCTTGCTGTATCCTCTGAGGTTCTGATAGTTATTATTTATAGTAATTTAATTTGCTCATGTGAGTCTGCTAGTAAATATCCAATCTCTCCTTTTTAATACAGAAAAGTTAAAAAAAGCAAAGATTTTCTTCCCATTGAGGGGTGTGTTGTTTGCTTATGTTGCAAGGAGGCTAGAGCTAGAGATTATTTAACTCTCTCTCTATACTTGCGTTCCTACTTCCATAGTGTATATGCTGGGGGCATATGACCCTTCTTCACACATATTTTTTTTACTAATCTTCATATTCTGGTATAGTATTTAAGTAGAGCATAAAAATATTAGCACAATAGTACGCTAACATCGCTAGAGCAAAATCCATAGCGCTCCTATTTTTACTTCCATTTTACAAGTTGAAAGTAAATTGTTAGTGCTTGGCATACTAAAATTTTAAGGTTGGATAGTGTAACCTCGCTAAATTCTTCACCTTACAGAATTTTATAGGGAGCACTGTAAAACACAGATCTGGCTTTTCATTTGAGCACTAACTTGAAGGTGCGCTAAGACGAAGGTGCGTTAAAAAAAAAAGAAAATATAGTGTTCTTTACAAAGTCTTAAACTATGTTTTATCAGGGATTAGGAAGGTGTGTGAGTGTGCACATAGATATGTACACACACACACATATATATATATATATATATATATATTCATATAAAAAACATATTGGGGCATATTTATCAAGCTCCGTATGGAGCCTGATGCCTCGTGCTTAAAGACCGCTGCTCATAACCTGTCCGCCTGCTCTGAGGCAGCGGACAGAAATCGACAGAAATCAACCTGATCGAATACGATCGGGTTGATTGACACCCGCTGCTAGCGAATCTGCAGGGGGGGGTATTGCACCAGAAGTTCACACGAAATGCTGGTGCAATGATAAATTGTCTGCATTTATCGATGTGCAGCGGACATGATCCGCTATATTGTAATGTCCACTCGCAACATAATAAATAGGCCCCATTGAATCCTTCATAGTCCAGCACCTTGTCATAGAACAAATCCCTTTTAATCAAAGTTAAAACAATGGCCTAGATTCATCCAAACCGGGCGAAGTGGTCCTCCAGACGGGTAGAAGTCTTCATCCAAGCTGGGCAGAAGTGGTCCTCCATACGGGCAGAAGTCTTCATCCAGACGACATCTTCTATCTTCATCCATCCGGAGTGGAGCGGGTCCATCTTCAAGACATCCGACAAAGAGCATCCTCTTCATCTGACAACTAAAACAGAATGAAGGTACCTTTAAGTGACGTCATCCAAGATGGCATCCCTTAGATTCCAATTGGCTGATAGAATTCTATCAGCCAATCGGAATTAAGGTAGAAAAAATCCTATTGGCTGATGCAATCAGCCAATAGGATTGAAGTTCAATCCTATTGGCTGTTCCAATCATCCAATAGAATGCAAGCTCAATCCTTTTGGCTGTTTGGATCAGCCAATAGGATTGAACTTCAATCCTTTTGGCTGATTGCATCTGCCAATAGGATTTTTTCTACCTTAATTCCGATTGGCTGATAGAATTCTATCAGCCAATCGGAATCTAAGGGACGCCATCTTGGATGACGTCACTTAAAGGTACCTGCTTCATTCTGTGTTAGTCGTCGGATGAAGAAGATGCTCCGCGTCGGATGTCTTGAAGATAGACCCACTCCGCGCTGGATGGATGAAGATAGAAGATGCCGTCTGGATGAAGACTTCTACCCATCTGGAGGACCACTTCGCCCGGCTTGGATGAAGACGTCTCCCAGTAAGTGGATCTTCAGGGGGTTAGTGTTAGGTTTTTTTAAGAGTGTATTGGATGGGTTTTATTTTTTAGATTAGGGACTTTGGCCGGCAAAAGAGCTAACTGCCCTTTAAAGGGCAATGCCCATCCAAATGCCCTTTTCAGGGCAATGGGGAGCTTAGGTTTTTTTAGTTAGGGTTTTATTTGGAGGGGTTGGTTGTGTGGGTGGTGGGTTTTACTGTTGGGGGGTTGTTTGTATTTTTTTTTTACAGGTAAAAGAGCTGATTGCTTTGGGGCAATGCCCCGCAAAAGGCCCTTTTTTTTAGGGGCTATTGGTAGTTTAGTTTAGGCTAGGGTTTTTTTTATTTTGAGGGGGCTTTTTTATTTTAATAGGGTTATTAGATTAGATGTAATTAGTTTAAATTTCTGTAATTTGTTTATTATTTTCTGTAATTTAGTGGGGGTTTTTTGTACTTTAGCTAATTTAATTTAGGTAATTGTATTTAATTTAGTTAATTTATTTAATTGTAGTGTAGTGTTAGGGGTTAGTGTAACTTAGGTTAGGTTTTATTTTATAGGTAAATTTGTATTTATTTTAGCTAGGTAGTTATTAAATAGTTAATAACAATTTAGTAACTATTCTACCTAGTTAAAATAAATACAAACTTGCCTGTAAAATAAAAATAAACCCTAAGCAGGATACAATGTAACTATTAGTTATATTGCAGCTAGTTTAGGGTTTATTTTATAGGTAAGTATTTAGTTTTAAATAGGAATAATTTAGTTAATGATAGTAATTTGATTTAGATTTATTTAAATTATATTTAAGTTAGTGGGTGTTAGGTTTAGGGTTAGACTTAGGTTTAGGGGTTAATAACTTTAATATAGTGGCGGCGACATTGGGGGCGGCAGATTAGGGGTTAATACATATAATGTAGGTGTTGGCGATGTTGGGGGCAGCAGATTAGGGATTCATAAATATAATGTAGGTGGTGGCGGTGTTCGGAACAGCAGATTAGGGGTTAATAAGTATAATGTAGGTGTCGACGATGTCAGGGGCGGCAGATTAGGGGTTAATAAGGGTAAGATTAGTTGTGCTTAGACTCAGGGTTCATGTTAGGGTGATAGGTGTAGACATAACTTTTATTCCCCCATAGGAATCAATGGGGCTGCGTTAAGGAGTTTTACGCTGTTTTTTTGCTCTCCCCGTTGATTCTTATGGGGAAATCGTGCATGAGCACGTTACACCAGCTCACAGCTGACTTAAGCAGCGCTGGTATTGGAGTGCGGTAATGAGCAAATTTTTGCTCAATGCTCACTTCTTGTCTTTTAACGACGGGTTTGTAAAAACCTGTAATACCAGCACTGTAGGTAAGTGAGCGGTGAGTGAAAACTGCTCGTTAGCACCGCACAGCCTCTAACGCAAAACTCGTAATCCAGGTTAATGATATTAAAACAAAAATTATTGAGTGAAGTACTTTATTTTGTATATGTTTTACATGTTTTTTGTTATACTTTTAATTTAACACTAACACAGTGGCATATTTAGGTTTTGTGCTGCCCTAGGCACTCAAAATTTTGCTGCCCCCCAAAAAGGTTTTTTTCATAACAATTGTAACAATTCAAAAGAAAATGGGCTAGCAAAACACTTGCATACAGGTGGGTTGAATTGCATGCATATCATACCATTTTCTCCCTGAGAGAAGGGAGAGAAGAGAAGGGGAGGGTAAAAAAGGGAGGGGAAGGAAGGAAGGGAGGGAGAGAAGAGAAAAGTGGGGATGGAAAGAAGGGAGGGAGGGAGTTGAGGGAGGGAGGGAGTGAGTTGAGGGAGGAAGGGAGGGAGAAAGGGAAAGAAGAATACACTTTGAAACAATCACTGCCCTTAACATGCAACAACATACAGTAATTACCATCATTCAAGTAATGATGAAACTTTTTAAGTGTCCGTCTACTATTTACTCTGTTGGTTCATGAATGCAGACAAAGCTAGCTAACATACATTAGCGCTGAGAGTTTATGATTAGACATCACAAGCTGATCTAAGCAGTGCACAGACGCATCCAGTCAGTTAGTTACTAAAAGCTGCAATAAGCACTGCGCTCCAAACCCACCACAGCTGACAAGGGGAGGCAGCATATCGGCTCAAGGTCTTGTCCTCTAGCCTCACCTTGTAAGCATATCCCTGGGCAAGTTTCTCACCAAGAACGCTTCTACTGCAAAAATGCCGGCAGCTCTAAATGAAGCAACGGTTTTAAAGAGCACTGCCTGTAAAGAGCAACCTTGATCATCGCACATGCCTTGTCATCTCTGTAAAAGCCTGCACTTTATCGCTCACTGTACTGTGTGCTGGCTTTTAGAGAGAGGATAGAGCAGATGTGCTGCCCCTCCAAAATCTGCTGCCCTAGGCACCGGCCTTGTTGGCCTAGGCCATAATACGTCCTTGCACTAACACTTTACATCAGGAGGCCGAATTATCAAGCCGTCAACTGTGCTGCATTCGCCGGCACCAATACGCTTGCCTAACATTGCCTAACATCGTGGCCACGGACCTGAATACGATCTCCATATTTATAAAAAAAAGTCGGCAAAAAGCCGCGCATCAAGTATGGGGCGATGAGCAGTGGACTGTTGTTAACTAACAATCATCGATCTCACTGCTATTCGCCTTTTTCCCAACTTTATTTATACCCTGTCACTAAACATTGCCATTATACTAAAATGTTTAACCCCTATCCCGCCGTTCCCCGGATCCCTCTGCAACTAAATAAATGTATTAACCCCTAAACCGCCGCTCCCGGACCCCACTGCCACTAAATAAATGTATTAACCCCTAAACCCCTGGCCTCCCACATCACTTCCACTTACTAAACCTATTAACCTCTAAACCGCCAGCACCCCACATCGCCATAAACTAAATTAAGCTATTAACCCCTAAACCTAACAACCCGCTAACTTTACATTATAATTACCTCATCCCTATCTTATAATAAATTTAAACTTACCTGTAGAATTAAATTAAACTATATTAAACTATTAATTAACCTACCCTAAATTTTATACTAAAATTACATTAAACTATATTAAACTATTAATTAACCTACCCTATTATACGAAAATTACATTAAACTATATTAAACTATTTTGTATTTTATTGTACCCTATTGTATCAATGCAATGTTTTGTGATCTCAGGACATACTTGAAAACGAGAGAAATCTCAATGTATCCTTTCTGGTAAAATATTTTATAAATAAATAAATAAATATTAATTAACCTACCCTAACTAGTATACTAAAATTACATTAAACTAACAATTACTTTAACTATATTACGTATTTAAAAACCTAACCCTACTCAAGTTCTATATATCTACTATTAAAAATTACTAAATTACAAAAAAATAACAACTAAGTTACAAAAAATAAAAAACACTAAGTTACAAAAAAAAACACAGTATCAAAAATAAAAAAGAAATACACCTAATAGCCCTATCAAAATAAATCAGCCAATAGGATTGAGCTTTCATCCTATTGGCTGTTGCAATCAGCCAATAGGATTGAGCTTGCATTCTTTTGGCTGATTGGAATAGCCAATAGAAAGCAAGCTCAATCCCATTGGCTGATTGGATCAGCCAATAGGATGAAAGCTCAATCCTATTGACTGATTGCAACAGCCAATAGGATTTTTTCCCCTTTAATTCCTATTGGCTGATAGAATTCTATCAGCCAATCGGAATTTAAGGGACACTATCTTGGATGACGTACCTTAAAGCGAAACTTCATTTGTCGTTGACCATCAGAAGAAGAGGATGCTCCACGCTGGATGTCTTGAAGATGGAGCCGCTCCGCGCTGGATGGATGAAGATAGAAGATGCCGTCTGGATGAAGACTTCTGCCTGCTTGGATGAAGACTTGGGCCTGCTTGGATGAAGACTTCTGCCGGCTTTGCTGAGGACTTCTGCCGCTTACATGAGGAAGGATGTCCGGTCTTCGAAAAAGTGGATCGTCGGTGGTTAGTGTTAGGTTTTTTAAGAGTTTATAGGGTGGGTTTTATTTTTAGATTAGGGACTTTAAGCAGTAAAACAGCTAAATGCCCTTTTAAGGGCAATGTCCATACAAATGCCCTTTTCAGGGCAATGGGGAGCTTAGGTTTTTTATATAGGGTTTTATTTGGGGGGGTTGGTTTTGTGGGTGGTGGGTTTTAATGTTGGGGGGGTGTTTGTATTGTTTTTTACAGGTAAAAGAGCTGTTTTCTTTGGGGCAATACCCAGCAAAAGGCCCTTTTAAGGGCCATTGGTAGTTTATTGTAAGCTAGGGTTTTTTTTTATTATTGTGATAGGTCTCTTATATTAGGTGTAATTATTTTTTCTTTTTGATACTGTGGTTTTTTATTTTTTGTAACAGTGTTTTTTATTTTTTGTAACTTAGTGATATGTAATAGTAGATTTAAATACCTTGAGTAGGGTTAGGTTTTTAAATATGTCATATAGTTAATTTAATTGTTAGTTTAATGTAATTTTAGTATACTAGTTAGGGTAGGTTAATTAATATTTTAATATAGTTTAATGTAATTTTAGTATAATAGTTAGGGTAGGTTAATTTATAGTTTAATATAGTTTAATTTAATTCTACAGGTAAGTTTTACTTTATTATAAAATAGGGATGAGTTAATATTTAATTTAAAATTAGCGGGTTGTTAGGTTTAGGGGTTAATAGCTTAATTTAGTTTATGGCGATGTGGGGGGCTGGTGGTTTAGGGGTTTATACATTTATATAGCTGCGGTGGGCTCCGGGAGTGGTGGGATAGGGGTTAATACATTTATTTAGTTGCAGTGGGCTCCGGGAGCGGCAGGATAGGGTTAATACTTTTATTTAGTTGCGGTGGGCTCCAGGAGCGGCGGGATAGGGGTTAATAATTTTATGTAGGTTTCGGCGATGTCGCGGCAGCAGATTAGGGGTGTTTAGACTCGGGGCTTATGTTAGGGTGTTAGGTGTAAACGTTACTGGTTTTCTACCATAGAAATCAATGGGATATCTGGCAGCATCGAACATAAGCTTTTGCTGCTTTCAGACTCCCATTGATTCCTATGGCATCCGCGGCCTCCAGGGTGGTGGATTGAAAACCAGGTACGCTGGGCTGGAATAGTGGTGAGCGTACCTGTTAGATATTTGATAACTTGCAAAAGTTGTCAGATAGTGCCGCATTTGTATTCGGAACATCTGTAATGTTGTAAGCATCGATCTGAGTCGGATTGAGACCGACGGATTGTATGTTACGTCACAGATTTCAACTTTTGCCGGTCTGTAGGCTTTGATAACTAGGTCGAATCAGACTCGCCACAATTACGTTGTGGAATTCCAGTGTATTTGCAGTTGACGGCTTGATAAATATCCCTCCAGGTCTCCCTGCAAGCAACACAGTACTCACCACTTATAATACACGTAGAATAAACTATTTTACCATTTACTTGTAATACCACATTGTGCAATATTCTTAGTACAGGGCCGCATTATGGATACAGCGCTTAGCGCTATCAATAACACTCCATTTGTAATCTAGTCCTCTGTGTTTAAATTACTTCTTACAATTAAAATTATTTTGTGTGATTGGTATTGATAAATGCTTATTTTTATATGGTTTTCTTGTGGTTGTTTGGCAGACATAGGACATATGTTTTTGGTAACCCATATATGTATTTACTAATGGGTCTACGTTAGATGTAACAGCTTGTGGTCATATATGTATTTGGTATTAATTTAAGTGCTTTTTTGTGTTATTTTGATATTTTAAGGAAAATAACCAGCTTATATCGTGTTTATTATCATTTGGCACTATGGTCAGTGTTTAGCCTGTGTTTGATGTTAATAGATAGATGTAAGGTTGTATATTCTATTTTTAGAATATTAACAAGAGCCATGGCTTTTTAACAACTGTAATGTAGAATGTATATAATAATTTATTTAATAATTAATTAATTAATTAATTAATTTTATTATTAATAGTTTTACTAATACATCATATACAAATGTATGCAAAATAAACATATATTAAATATAACATGTACCATTAGAAAGAAAAACAAAAAATATTTATAGTTTTTCCACATACATATATAGAGCCAAACAAATCATGTTTAAAAACATTCATTGTAAAACTGAAAAAATGCTAACAATCTCAGTGTTGTTTAATAATGGGCATGGATGAAATTGTCTTCAACTAAATTAAAACATGTCCCTTATTACTCTACAGGTTGTAGATTCTATACAGAATGGATGAGACGGATGACCACATAGCAATTGTGGGACTAGGTTGTAATTTTCCTGGGGGTAAGTTATCTATTTATTAAATGCTAAACTCCTAAATACAAGAAAGTTCCTTACACTAGATAGCAAAATGTTCCCAAGTCATATAGGAAACTTCTATTTAGCATTTAATTTAGTCCGTCTCAGCTCCGCATGTGATATTTTTTTAACAGGTTGAAGAATATTAGAGGTTGCATAGTGAGCTACGTAACTCAAACCAGGTTTACACTTCCAATGAATAAATTTTTTTGCATTAAAATGGTTGATGCAATGTAACCACTTGAGGACTAGATAATGGGTGGAGCACAATCTTTTGCGCTCAACTCCGTATTACAAGTGGAGCGGGGATTAAATTACTGTAAATTAATTAATTTCAAACATAAAAGTATGCTCGTATTACAAGTTGAAAGTGAATGCAATCGTTCAAACAAAATATAATTTTGCTCTCAAACTTTTTACTTAACGTGAAAGGTCATGTAAAGAGTTTGGGCTGAGAAAAGACACACACACAAGCTTTTTTTTATTGGCTGAATTAAATTAGAATTTGAATATCAGACAATAGAAATGCAGGTGCACCCCTATATAAGGGGGACCTTGCATTCAATCGTGAGTGTGCTTCAGTGACAGCATGGACTGGCTCGTAAGCTTACATTCCTGTTTTTTCAAATAAAGATACCAAGAGAACAAAGGATAATTGATAATAGGAGTAAATTAGAAAGTTGCTTAAAATTGCATGCTCTAGAGTTCCGGAGGAGGAGCTCAGGTGTATGGTCATGCAAGACACCTGCTCTGATTTACCTTCCTTCAAGCCTGCTGGCGGGAAATCTGCGCCCAAACCCACAGACCTAGGGCGGCTTGTGTAGCCAAAAAAATTCATCGCTATCGGAACCTGCTTTAGTGCCATTCCAAAGCACTAAACTGCATTCAGCAGTACCCACAAGGACCTATAAAGCCTTGGCAAAATCTATCGCTTATACCTATATGTCACATAACTACTAACAAACCTGCTACACTATGTAGTGAAGAAGTACAGAGGGATTAATCTTTGGTTAAACCAGCGCACCTTTTATCCGCACCTTCCTGAACTTTTCTTACCAGGTGCTGGTGTTTATAAGTGGACTCTTCAGTTCCGACGACTGAGCCTAACCTGAACCCTTAAACAAAAGAAACTGGGTCCCGACTAAAACAACACCTATTCTAACTAACCGCTGATATTCCAATCCCAAATCCTACCTGGTCTCATGGAGTAACGGAGGAGAACCTTAGACCTAACACGACTTTTTCTCAGCCCCACTCACCTCTGCAACCATACCCGGCCTGGGGCGAAGACTTCAAACTCATCGGACAGCGTTCACCTGGGGGATAGCTGTCGCACGCTTTGATCCACAGTGTTCTGACCAGCAGGAAGGAGCGGAGGCGCAGTGGTACCTTGGGCGGCAGTTCCTATTGGTTCGGGGTCTCCCTCCCACCGGTGCTGCGTGAGGGACCCGGACCACGTCACATTGATGCGCTGCCTATTCTGAAACAAGCAGCTGTGAGCCCTCGACGCCTGAACTGGGCCCTGCTCCACCGAGTGGCTTGATTCGAGACTCCTCTTGCCTCTCTCTTCTCAGCCCGGTGCTTCCCCTCCCACCGGTGCTGCGTATAGGGGAAGCCCGGTTTTTCTCGGAAAGGACGCTCCAGATGTCGAATACTCCTGCTTAGGAGTTGGTAAAGTATATGAGACTCAAACTGTCCTATGTATGCACTCCTCAGTGAACTCCTGAAACTTTAGCATCAGCCTATGCATATGCTCTATTTAATACCCATATCTGCTTGCTATAACCTTAGCAGTTAATAACATTTTTTCCTGAAAGCGCATTAACTTTCCATGCCTCTCCTATAAAAACCTATATGAAAAGTGCTATCTCGGGGATGGACTTTTTTCTACACTCTAAGATAAAACTTCGGGCTAAGAGCAAGGAAACATATAGAAAACGGGAGAGAAAGGGGGAAAGATAAAGAAAAAAAAAAAAAGCAAAGTGCAAAAGAAGGGAAAAAGAGTTGGAAAAGAAATATTGAACTGTGTTATTTCTCATCAAGTATCTAACCTCTTTTCTATTTTTTCCTATATAATAGAGTTCAGTAGATTCATTAGAATCTGGTTAAGATATACCTATATAGATACATGTTGAAAGGCTTTCTATATCTTGGGAGCTTACATAAGAAAAGAAAAAATATTCTTGTGAAATTTTGCAAAAAACCTCCTTTATTTATATTTTTAAGAACTGAATATATTTTGGAAATGTATGAATATATAATTTGCATGGAAAATATCATATAAAGTGTAAAAAGTTACTAAATAGTTGAGTACTGAGGAAAGGTCTTTAATTTCAGTACCCACAGCTGTTAACTTAGATTAGTACCTTAGTTTATAAGTACCGGTAGAATAACGAAAATGATGTTACTTTAAGCTACTTTGTTCTGATGCTACTTATAAACACTAGGGAAGCTTGATTACAAAATATAGCACTACTAAGACAAGTTGAGAATACTTGACAATAGAGTATATTAATATTAAATTGGTAATTCCCTTCAGGTTTCTTACTGAAGGTGTTATGAACATACATAATTAAGTTTAAATGATTAATATCGTTGTAACAATACTAAATCTATAAAACCTAGGCAACGATATTGTACTATTATACAGTTACAGCTTAGGTATTTAAGCTTGTGAACATAAATACCCACTATAATATCATTGCTCAAATACATAAAAAGCTGTCTAACTAACACAACAAATTGCTACTAACATATAAAGAAGTAAATTATTAAATCTGAAAACTTGTATTTTATAAGAGAGAGAAAAAGAGAACAGTCATCTAATCTTCTCTGTCCATACATTTAATAACAGATTGGTGTTTGCTGTTTTGACAAAACCAAGAGTTAAATTTTCCTAAAAAATCCTTTTTTTTTTTTTTTTTTTTTTTTGTACTTAAAGTACAGTAACTTCCTGTAACTGAGTCTCTGTCATAGTCTCGAACACTTTAAACTGAACATTTATACTAATAACTAGAATAAACTCACATCCCTACTAATTCACACTATCCAGTCTAGGCTAACCTAAATATCTATTACCACTATTCCTTGGAATATAATTTTTCCCCACATTCCTTCACACCAACACGCCCTCACATCCCTTTACTTTTAAGCAACACACGAGAACAATACACCTATATAATTTGATAAACGTTTTTTCACAATTACCTCCCCCTCATTAGCACAATAAACACGCAGCTTATGGATAAATTTCTTTCGACTGCACCTAAGGCACCATCACCGACTATGGCAGTTAGACACAGGGACAGGAAACCCAAAAATACTCAGGATTTAGTTACTGAACCGCAGACAATCTCACCCCAGATAGCGCCTATCCCAGAGCCTTTTAATTTACAAAATTTGGTTGGAAGCATAACTGAAGCTCTCACACCCAAATTTGATGCCCTTAGGGCAGAGATTAAACAAGACATTTCTTCACTAACCCAAGAGATCAGGCAATTCTCCAATAGATTACAAGAAGTGGAACAACGCGTGTCAGATCTGGAAGATCTAACACTAGGACATAGCTCTAAAATAGAAACTTCAAGTAATAATATTAAAAAAATAATTGATAAATTGGAAGACTTGGAGAATCGATCTAGAAGAAATAACATACGAATAATAGGCCTCCCAGAGAACAAGCAATATGATGATTTATGCTCTTTTATATCTGACACGCTCACAAAGGCTCTGGGCATCCCCTTAACTTATCATCCGATTTTGGTAGCGAGAGCTCATAGACTTGGCACCCCTCACTTACATAATAAAAATGATAACCGCCCAAGACCAGTTATTGCAAGACTACTTAATTTTCAGGACAAAAATATGATACTACAGTATTTCAGAAAAAATCAGCCAATTCTCATAGATAAAGCCAGAATCTTAATTTTTCAAGACTTCTCGGCTTACACAACTGCTAAGAGAAGAGAGCTGGCCCCTATTTGCACCAAGTTTATACAGAGTGGTCATCGCGCCACTATAATATATCCCTTTAAATTAAAAGTTGTAGCTAACGATAAAATACATCTATTTGAGGATGTTCAATTGGCTGAAAACTTTCTGAAGACCCTAAGCGTAAAATCTCACTAAGAAATGATTCTGTTGTATAATGAGGAATTAGGCCTTGTGGCTAGGGAACCCCCTTGGGTTAGGGTGGATTTGTTTAATCTATGTAAGTCTCTTACCCCCTTCCTCCCTCCCTTCTTTCCCCCCCCCCTTTTTTTTTTTTTTGTGTTTTGCTCTCTCTCCCCTCCCTCCCACCCGTGTAAATGATACAATCAGCCAATAACTTAAAATTAGTATCTTGGAACGTGGGAGGTATCTCCACTCCCATTAAACGGAAGGCGATACTTACCCACCTCCGAAAGACTAAAGCTGATATCGGCTTTCTACAAGAAACCCATTTAAACTTAGAAGAATCTTCAAAATTGAAGACACAGTGGGTTAGAGAAGTTTTTGCAGCACCAAGTGTTGGGAAAAAGAGAGGCGTGGCCATACTTATTGGGAAAAGACCTGGGGTGATGGTTTTGCACTCTGAGGCCGACCCTGAAGGGAGATATATCTTGGTAAAAATAAAAGTCTCACACACAATTTACACACTTTGTAATATATATGGACCAAATAATACTGATCCTGAATTCTGGAATTTGATTCAGTCAAAACTTCTTTTAGTTAGTGAAGGACACTTGATATTAGGAGGTGACTTCAATATGGCACCAAATTGCCCTCTAGATAGACTCAGAAATAACGCTAAACAGTTAAAACAGAAAAAAGATAACTTAGACTCTAAAATATTTAATCAAATTAAGCATAACCTAATCCTACGTGATATTTGGAGAGCTCAGAACCCCGACACACAAGATTACACCTGTTTATCAAAAGCTCATAAAACCCTCTCTAGGATTGATCTATTCTTAATAGATCAACATATACCTATAACAAAAGTAAAAGCGGATATAATGCCAATCCTTCTATCCGATCATGGTCCCATCTCTCTTGAGCTATATTCTGATCACCCCAAACCTAAAATATCACGATTCTTTTTTCCCTATCATCTAACTCCAGATTTAAAATTTAAAAATTGGATTAAAGACAAATTCACCGAATATCTCAACTTTAACAAAGAATACATACAGCGCCCAGATATATTTTGGGAAACGGCAAAGGCTGTAATTAGAGGAGAAATTATCGCCTATACTGCCAAGTTAGCTAAAAAGGTAAAGTTAAAGGAGAGGGAAATGAGTAATCATTTGGTTAATTCATATAACCATTTTCTGCTTATGAAAACTCCCCAAAATTGGGCAAAATATGTCCGCGCTAAATCTATTAGAGATACTTTTCTAATGACCCAAGAAACCAATAGGGAAATTAGGTTCCAGGCTAAATTATACAGATTTGGCAACAAATCTGGAAAAATGTTAGCCAAGTTGGCTAAAAACGAAGGAAAAAAACCAATGATAGAAAGATTATCTCACCAGGGGAAGCAGATAATGAAACCAGAAGAAATATTAGATGTATTTACTGAATATTACCGAAACATATATACATGCAGAGGTTATGATGCTGTCCAAGCATCAGAGTTCTGGAGCAAAATCACCTATCCCACAGCTACTGCCGAAGAGAGAGCCACTCTCAACTCTCCTATCTTAAAAGAAGAGATAGAGGAAGTAATCGCCAATCTTTCCCTGAATAAAGCACCAGGCCCAGATGGGCTCCCAAACGAATTTTACAAAATTCTATCAGCTGAAATAACACCCTACCTGAGCAATCTTTACAATGAGCTATACATTAATGATAGGTCGGTCACCCCCTCCTTTTCTTCTTCATTTACGACATTGATTTTAAAAGGAGGAAAAGATCCATTACAAAAAGAGTCATATAGGCCAATTGCTCTCCTAAATTCCGATTACAAAATCATGACCGCTATACTAGCAAACAGGCTGCAATCTGTCTTAATGAGAATTATTCATACGGATCAAGCTGGTTTTCTCAATAAACGAAACTCGGCGGCAAAAATTAGAGAACTCTTGGTTACAATGGACTACGTCCAGAACCTTCCTCCCTCTGAGGCGGAGAGAGCGGACACCCCAGATCTAGCTATTCTGTCAATCGATGCTGAAAAAGCATTTGACTCGGTAATTTTTAACCATATAATATCATCTCTATCAAAATTTGGGATTAAAGGAAAGTTTTCTGATTTCTTAGCAAATTTACATGCACAATCTCACACACAATTGATAGTCAATGATACTATCTCTTCCCCGATTAGAATAGATAAAGGAACACGTCAGGGCTGCCCTCTCTCTCTGCTTCTTTTTGACATAGCGATTGAACCTTTAGCAATCATGCTAAGGGAATCTCTGGACGGTATAAAAATTTGGAATTTCAGGATAAAAATTGGACTGTATGCGGACGATTTATTAGTTTACCTATCTAATACAAAACTCAATATACCAAGGCTCCTTCAAATAACAGATCATTTTGGTTCTTTTTCAGGTTACAAAGTTAATAAATCAAAATCTGAAATCCTCTGGTTAAGAAGAAATAACAGCTCTATTCCAAATACCCCATTTAGCGTGGTTTCTGAATCTTTTAAATACCTGGGTATTCATATACCAACTGACTTAAAAAACCTATATAAATTAAACATAACTCCTATACTAACCAATATTAAGGAGAAATTAAAAGACTGGCAGCATCTACCATTATCTACCTCCGGCCGGTCAGAACTATTTAAAATGATTCTTCTCCCTAAACTTTTATATATTCTGCAGAATGTCCCACTGATTTTGCTGGAGAAAGATATTAGATCTATTAATACTTGGCTTAGACAATTCCTTTGGCAGGGAAAAAGAGCTAAAATATCTCTTACCAAACTTACTGCATCAAGAGACCAGGGAGGACTAGCAGTTCCAGATGTTAGATTCTATAACCTTAGTTTCCTAGCCCGTATCATAATGGACTGGATTTTTGCCAAGAATTATGTTCTTAATAACGAATTAGAATCCAGCGTCTGTGAACCATATCTCCCACTAGCTATGATACACTGCTTACCAAAAGAACTCCCAACAAAGATAAAGATTCTTAAAACCATATATAATCCTATCAAGGCCTGGTGGAAGATAACTAAGCTCCTCGCAATTACTAACACTGTCTCAAACTACCTCCCCCTGATAGGGAATCCACAGTTCCAAGCAGGCATAAATTCCACAGTCTTTAATTGTTGGCATAAGAAGGGCCTTAACAAAATAAGGTGCCTAATCAACACTGATAGACAATGTGTTAAGACCTTTGACGAACTGAAGAGCGAATTTAATCTTGATAACAAAGACTTTTTTGCATATTTGCAAATAAGACACTTCATCGCCGACTTAACTAAAGAGGCCCGATGGCACTGGGCGTTAGATAAGTTGGAAAACTGGCTAATTTTAAACAAAAATGGCTATATGTCTGTTGCCCCATGTTACCACATACTTATTGGTAAAAAGAACGCCTCCACTTTGGATAAGATGGCAGCGATATGGTCTTCTCTAATACCTCAAAGCAACATTGACACTAAAACTCTTCAGTTATCATTCAATAAAGTGGCATTGACCACATTGTCGGCTACTTGGCGAGAGGCACATACTAGACTCCTTCATAGAGCCTATTTCACTCCGGAGAAAGGCCTCAGAGTGCATAACCATCATTTCAACAAATGCCCTAAATGCTCCTACCCTGCAGCAGACCTCATACATATGTTCTGGTATTGTCCCAAAATTAGAAATTTTTGGAGCAAACTAGAACATTGGCTTAAAATTACTCTAAAAATTGAGACACTTACTCTATCGCTATACCAAATCATATTATGCCTAAATAAAGAAGATATCCATCAAAACATTGAAAAATTAATAAATCTCTCTATCCTAGCCTCTAGATATTTGATTTGTAAAAAGTGGAAAATGAGAACACACCCGACGATTACTGAAGTCAAGAATTATTTAAAAAAACAGTGTGTAATAGAACAAAAAGACACAAACATCGACAACGAAATAGATATAATAAACTTCTTTAATAAATGGGCAGCGTTCATAAAAACATTTCACGAAAGGGAAATTGACTACCTGATCTTTCCATTTAAAAACTCAGAAGTAGTTCTCCTTGGTATTTGGTAATTAGGGAGGGAGGGGAGTGAGCTTCTAACACTTCTCTGATTTGTTTCATTCTTTCTATCAAGGTGATTTATTTTTTTTTTTTTTTATTTTATTTTTTTTCTCTCCCCATGTATGGTTGTTTGATGTTTGATTGTGTTTGTTCGTCTGATATGTTCTCCTCGTTTGTACGAGATGTCATGTAGGGCATGACGCCCGTGAAAATTCCTTGTAGGGGGGAAGGAGAGGGGAGGGTGGAGGGGAAGGGGGGAAAAGAAAAAATAGACAGACAAAAAAAAAAAAAAACCTCCCAGCAGAACATACAACTTAACTTAGTAAAATATTGGTATCAATGTCAAATATTTTCTTTTTCTTTTTGTATTTGTAATTTCATGATTTATGTCTTCTCTGTTATTAGCCCTGCGTGGCATAAAATGTGATTTTTCTTTTCTCTGTATGCTCTGCTGGTTATAAATAAAATTTAAAAAAAAAAAAAATTGCATGCTCTATCTGAATCATGAATGAAAAAAATTGGTTTCTGTATTTCTTTAATGATAATTATTGCTTTTGTTATGTATAGCATTTACACATATTTACATACATTTTCATTCAAACATTCATTCATGTTTTTTCTGTCACTATGTAGGCGAAGGAATAGATAACTTTTGGAAAGTTATTTTGGAGGGGAAAAATTGTACTGTGGAGATACCTGCTGAAAGGTTTAATACAAAACTCTGGTTTGATAAAGATTATAACAAACCAGGCAAGATAATTACAAGCCGAGCAGCTCTTATAGATGGGTAAGTGTTTTTTTTTTTATTATACTAAAATTCAATGAGAGGTAATAATATTTTGCTCATTCAATGATCCCATGAGAGCAAGGTTCAAATCCTACTGTATCTGTATATTTATTTTAATGTTTTGTTTTCATGAAATATTATTTTTAACATGCTTTATTATTGTTATTATTAATATTATTATTATTCTTTATTTATAAAGCGCCAACAGATTCTACAGCGCTGCCCATGGGTACAAGAATAAAAAGTACAACAGAGAAACAATAAAATAAAAGACAACATTTTACAGACAAATACAGGGGGAATTGAGGGCCCTATTCCTGTGGGAACTTATAATCTAGATGGGTAGGAGGATGGGAAACAGGAGGTGGAGACTGCAAAGGTGAGAATGATATTAGTGGGGAGATAGATGAGGGCAACTGTTAGGTAAGTGAAGTTCATTTGTTAATGAGTCGGGTGATAAGCTTCCCTGAACAAAATGGTCTTTAGGGAACGTTTAAAGGAGTAGAGGTTAGGGGAGAGTCTGACAGCTTGAGGAAGTGCTTTTCAGATGGTTCGTGCCGCACAAGAGAAGTCCTGTAGTCTAGCATGAGAGGAGGTGATAGTAGAGGACGCAAGGAGCAGGTCATTGTTAGATCTTAGGGGCAGGCTGGAGTATATTTGTTGATGAGCGAGGTCAGGTAGGGTTGGGCAGCATTGGTGAGGTATTTGTAGGTCAGGGTGAGAATTTTGAATTTAATTCTGCTGTGAATGGGGAGCCAGTGAAGGGACTCACAGAGAGGTGCAGCAGAAACGGAGCTTCAAGAGAGGTGAATTAGCCTGGCAGATGCATTTAGGATGGATTGAAGGGGAGAGAGGTGGGAGAGAGGGAGGCCAGTTAGCAAGTTATTACAGTAGTCAAGTCGGGAAATTACCAGGGAGTGGATTAGCAGTTTAGTAGTTTCGTCACTCATAAACTGACGAATTTTGGAGCTATTGCATAGGTGGTTGCGACAGGATGAAGAGAGCAGTTGGATGTGGGGAATTAAGGACAGATTTGAGTCAAGTGTGACTCCGAGGCAGCGGACTTGGGGTGATGGGGAGATAGTGGTGCCGCCAATAGTGATGGAAAAATTAGAAACTGCAGTAGAGTTAGAGGTGGGATTAGAAGTAGTTCGGTCTTGGACATGTTTATTTTTAGGTGGTGAGAGGCCATCCAGGAGGAAATGCCAGATAAGCAGTTGCTGATGTGAGAATTGACAGAAGGAGAGAGTGTAGAGGTGGAAAGGTAGATCTGGGTATCATCAGCATAGAGGTGGTAGTTGAAGCCATAGCTGTTTACCCAGTGAAGAAGTGTAAAAAGAGAAGAGTAGAGGACCCAGGACAGAGCCTTGAGGTACTCCAACAGACAGAGGCAATGGAGAGGAGGAGTCACCAGCAGAAGAGACTGAGAAGGATCTGTTTGAGAGATAAGAGTGAATCCAGGGGAGGGCAGTGTCACAGAGCCCAAGAGAGCTGAGAGTCCATAGAAGAAGGGGATGGCCAACAGTGTCAAAGAAGGCAGCAGAGAGGTCAAGTAAGATGAGTATAGAGTAGTAGCCTTTGTTTTTAGCAGAAAGGAGATCATTAGTAACCTTGGTGAGGGCAGTATCAGTTGAGTGTTGAGGATGGAAGCCAGATTGCAGGGGGTCGAGCAGTGAGTTGGAGGACAGGATGTGGGTTAGGCAATTGAAAACTAGTTTTTCAAGGAATTTTTTAGCTAGCGGGAGCAGTGATATGGCGCGGTGGTTTACAGGAAAGTTAGGGTCAAGGGAGCATTTTTAAAATGCACAGCAAAGCCTTTTAATTATCTTTACTACATGTAAAGTTATAATAAATTTAGTAAAAGGGTGATGGCTTTTTTGCATAATGATAGATTGTGTTGTGAAATGTACACCTTTTTTGTTTGTAAACGGCTTCAAAATATTTTTATTTTATTTTTTATATTTCCTTAGTTTATTTCCCCTGCTTGCTCTCCTTGATTTACTCATTTATCTTTGGGTGATGTTTGTTTCAAAGTGTGTGCTTACCTTAAACAGGGACCCAGTTTTTAATATTATGTGACAGAGAAATCCACAATACCATGGTTCATTAATTGCTCTACACGCAACCAAAGATTATTTGAAATAACATTAGTAACTTAAACTATTTGAAAGCATAGATGTGGGAAGCCATCAAACCATAAACTATGCCTCAATATTTGCTGATCCCCAAAGCCTGCTGCTCTAGGCACAGACCTAGATGACCTAGGCCAAAATACACTTGTGAACTGCCCAAAAATCTATTAGCACACTGACTTTTATAATGATGATGAGGATTTACACAATAATAATAAATGTAATAAATATAATGCACCCAACACAAAGAAGGTGCGGCTTGGCATAGGTCACACAATAGTATAGTAAACAGTAGAGGAGTAGCAAGTATAACCAATAATTGCAGGACTTCAATGTGCTGAGTAGGGCAGCGCTATTACAGTGGCTCAGGTCACTGCCCTCACATCCTCACAAGCTGTTCTCAATAAAAACATACAGCAGTGTGAATGCACTGTTTCCTGGCTACATGCATATATATACACATATAAACACTATTAATTTGTTTTTAATAGAAATATTTAAAATTCCTTTAGGGTTGTATATAGGCCTCCATTATATGATGTAAGACTGGACAATCTCTTATTAGAACAAATAACAAAAATGACCATGAAGGGTAAGGTTATAGTTATGGGGGACTTTAATTTGATATTCATAGACTGGAAGATTCCCTGTGCTAGATCAGCTACAAGCAGGTATATTCTTGAATTATTGCAAGGAGAATTATTCGAGAAACCAACTCAAAAGAAAGCTATATTAGATTTAATACTTGGAAACAATGATACAGTATCAGATGTGTCTAAAGGTGAGAACTTAGTATTCACTGATCATCATTTTGTTTGGTTTAGTATTCATGTGCAGGCACTGTCCACCCAGACTAAAAGAAAAGTTTTAAACTTTATCAAGGCTGATTTTTCATACATGTGAGAATTCCTAAACAACTATGTAAAAGGGCAAACTCTTATTACAGGGGCTCAAGAGCATATGTCTTGCTCATGATACACTACAAGAGGAGATGGCAACTGACAACATAGGTAGTGGTTGACAATGATGCAGTAACTGCCTGCTATACAACTTGAAATGATGGTAGAGAGAGTCAATGCAGGTGGAAACGGTTGACCTAAAACTCCTAAAGCTCATAATCAGGTTCCTCCTGGTCCAGAGTAAAGGGCAGCTATAGATCCTCATCAGCCTAACCAGAGACTGGGAAAATCTGTTCCGTAATTCCCTCTTCTCCCTGACTATTTTGCACAATGGGATCATCTACTACTCCTGTAAATTCTGTTCTGCTGCTGCTGGGAGACAAGCTTCTGATAAACCCACCAGGCTGTTGCTATAAAATATGGAGGCTATTTGGAGAGTGGTGGAACAGACAGTAGCAAGACTGATGGTGACACTGGGTGAACTCTGATACAGGTGGTTTTAGAACTAGACTAAATTAGTAGAAGTAGAAGCAGACACTGAGATATTATTATTATTATTATTGTTGTTATATATTTTACACCCAAATAAAAAGGTATGTTACTATGGCGCTGTAGAAAGACTAAAGCAAACTGCCAGGTACCCACAATTCCCCCACTGCAATAAAATATATGGTTTAAATTAGATGAGGGCTACACTCTACTACAATATATGTAATACTGATAGAATACTAGTAAGAGTATAGACAAGAATAGACATGCACTGTGTTCAATATAGGCAGCCACTGAGAAATTATTATTAATTAGTGTTGTTATATATTTTACACCCAAATGAAAAGTTATGCTACATAACTACTATGGTGCTGTAATGTCCAAAGATTCCAGCACCTGGGAGTAGACAGTGTGCAAGCTATAGGGGAATCTGCACAATACTCCAGAACAAGCAGCATAGACAAGGAATAACCGCACCACCAAGGTTCAAAGTTGCCAAGGGTTCTTTATTAAGCCAGACTGTAATTAACAACAACGTTTCGGACCCATGTTCTTAGTCATGTATGATTAAACAAGCACTGACCTCTCCTTAAAATACTTTTACAACCCCCCCCCCCCCCCCAATTAAGTTACCTGTTCAAAATCTACCTATTGGCCACATCTCCATCTAGTGGTCATGTTATGTTACAAACCAGAAACCATCAAGATTATAACACAAATGTCAAAGAATTAGTTATACCCAATGCCTTGAAAAAGTATTCACAGTATTGACTTTTTACCTATTTTGTTACATTATAGCCTTAAGTTCAATGTTTTATTAATCTGAATTGTATGTGATAGATCAGAACACAATAGTCTAAGTTGGTAAGTTGGTGAAGTGAAATGAGAAAAATATATAAATAAAACTATTTTTTAGAAATAGAAAACAGAAAATTGTCATGTGCGTATGTATTCACCCCCTTTGTTATGAAGCCCATAAAAAGCTCTGGCACAACCAATTACCTTCAGAAGTCACAAAATTAGTGAAATTATATCCACCTGTGTGCAATCTAAGTGTCACATAATCTGTCATTACATATACACACCTTTTTTGAAAGGTCCCAGAGGCTGCAACACCTAAGCAAGAGGCGCCACTAACCAAACACTGCCATGAAGACCAAGGAACTCTCCAAACAAGTAAGGGACAATGTTGTTGATAAGTACAAGTCAGGGTTAGGTTATAAAAAAATATCCAAATCTTTGATGATCCCCAGGAGCACCATCAAATCTATCATAACCAAATGGAAAGAACATGGCACAACAGCAAACCTGCCAAGAGACGGCCGCCCACCAAAACTCACCGACCGGGCAAGGAGGGCATTAATCAGAGAGGCAGCACAGAGACCTAGGGAAACCCTGGAGGAGCTGCAGAGTTCCACAGCAGAGACTGGAGTATCTGTACATAGGACAACAATAAGCCATATGCTCCATAGTGTTGGGCTTTATGGCAGAGTGGCCAGAAGAAAGCCATTACTTTCAGCAAAAAACAAAATGGCACATTTTGAGTTTGCAAAAAGGCATGTGGGAGACTCCCAAAATGTATGGAGGAAGGTGCTCTGGTCTGATGAGACTAAAATTGAACTTTTCGACCATCAAAGAAAACGCTATGTCTGGCGCAAACCCAACACATCAAATCACCCAAAGAACACCATCCCCACAGTGAAACATGGTGGTGGCAGCATCATGCTGTGGGGATGTTTTTCAGCAGTCGGGACTGGGAAACTGGTCAGAGTTGAGGGAAAGATAGATGGTGCTAAATACAGGGATATTCTTGAGCAAAAGCCTAGTCAAAGCCCAGACCTCAAGCCAATAGAAAATCTGTGGTCAGACATAAAGATTGCAGGTCCCAAGCGCAAATCATCCAACTTGAAGGAGTTGGAGCAGTTTTACAAGGAGGAATAGGCAAAAATCCCAGTGGTAAGATGCGGCAAGCTCATAGAGACTTATCCAAAGCAACTTGGGGGGTGAATAGTTATGCACATTGACTTTTTCTGTTATTTTGTCCTATTTGTTGTTTGCTTCACAATAATAAAAAGGTTGTGAGGCAACAAAACACGAAAAATGCCAATGGCATGAATTCTTTTGCAAGGCATTTTACATAGGCACTGAATGCAAATGTATACATTATTTATTCATCTATTTTTATTTTTTTTTCAAATTCAATCTTTTGTTGAGGAAAAACAAACAAACAACAGAAAGCACCTTAAAGACATGGTAAAGGTTTACAGGCACAAGTACATTCATAGGAGTTATACAGGTTAAAGAGAAAGCGTAAATAAAGCTTTGCACAAGGTAACCTCAACAGATCACAGCAAGTATAACCTGGGATAAGCTATCTATGCAGCCTAATAGTCCATATCAACTCAAAAATTCAATGTCAAGTACCTTACTCGTGCTTATACATATTCTTCCTCATTTTGATATTATGATATTATTAAGAGTGTATCAAACAAGAATAAACAAAAATTCACAGGTAATTGCTATAAAACAATCCGGGACTTACCTAGTCCCAACAAGCACCGGACAAATCCCCGACCCCACAGTATGAAAGTATATAAAAGACAGAGCTCAGCGTATAAGTTACGCCTATGAGGTTTATTGACTGAATGTGGGTAGGGAACATATGACTAGATCCTGTGACAGAAGAGATAACATTAGGGCAGCTTCTAAGGGACATGAATCCTAAATCACATATAACTGGATAACAGGAAGAGGGGTGGGGGAATGTGTACATCATAAGGATGGAGAAGGAGGGGGGAAAGGAGGGGGAAAGGAGAAAGGGAACGTTGAAAGTATACTATTTCTAAGTCTTTTGACAGTTGATCCAGAGTGTGAGCCTAAATAATTGGGACCTGAGGTCCTCCCCTGTGAACTGAGGTAGATTGAAGGCATAGATGAGACTCCCATGGTTTCCATATAAGGCAATACTGGGTGATTTGATTATTAATTTTAAAGATGCCCTCCTCCATCTGCTTAAGGTAGTTAAGGTTATCTACTACTCCCTGCAATTTTGGGGGGTTTGGCTTTTTCCAATTTCTCGCAATGAGGCAGAAAGTAGAACATATTCTAGTAGGGTTTGTAGGTGTTTGGGGAGGGACGCAACGTCCAGATGTAAAAGAGCAGTGCTTGGTTGGTTGGGGGGGGGGAGGCCCAATGAAACGCATAGCTGGCGAGTTTTCTCCCAATAGGGAAGCAATACTGGGCAAGACCACCAAATGTGGGTGGGGGTCCCTGGTTCTCCACAGCCCCTCCAACAGAGGGGAGAATGGTCAGGATATATTTTTTGTAATTTAGTAGGGACTATTTGCCATCTGGTTAAAAGTTTGTAAAATAGCTCGTACATAGTAACACAGTGGACTGCTAACTTGGTTGTTGAAATGGTATGGAGTCACTGCTCAGAGGTGTACTCTTGTCTCCACTCCCGCTCCCATGAAACAATGTGAGCAGTTTTAACAGGTCTTGAGTTGTGGGTGAGAAATTGATAATGATGCGTAAGTGGCTTATTCAGCTGAGAGCCAGCTACAAATCTAGCCTCCCAAGGGGTGAGATCTTGTGGTGGTCCCTCTAAAAAGCCCCATGCACCCATGAGAGATCATAATCTAACCAAATCAAATTGTAGCCTAGATGGTATCTCATAGGTGTCGATCAGTTCCGGGATAGTTAAGAGACACCTGTCCTGATAGAAATCAGCGACTCTAGATAGGGGTACTTTTTTCCAGGCGACTATGTGAACATTAAGTAATCCATGAAGAAGTCTTGCTACCATATGTATAGGAGAGGGATGAGGGGAGACAGAGAGGTGATGTCGCAATCTGAGCCACGCCTCCCAGCACTCTTTAATACAGTGATTTGAAATGATAGTTTATCCGAGCAGTGCTGAGGAATCCACAAGAGGTCTTCCAAATAAATGTAAGCCGGTAGAGAGGCTTGTTCCAAATTGCGCCACCTTGCCTGGGGAAGATTACTCCCCCATGCTAAGGCATGTGAAAGCATGGCAGCATCATGGTAGGCACTAATATTCGGCACCCCCACCCCTCCCTCCTCGACTGTGGATTGTAGGATATGAGCTGTCACCCTTGGTCTCTTATCATTCCAATTATAGTGGTTAAAGATAGACTGGAATTTTAATAAAGTTGTCTTTGGGACTGGAATGGGGAGAGATCGGAAAAGATAGACTAGTTTGGGTAAAAGCATCATTTTAATGGCTGCAACTCTGCCTAGCCATGAAATTTCTTCATATCTCTTAGAGGTTAAAGCTTGACTCAAAGATCTATGGAGCGGGTCATAGTTGTGGGAAAGCGTTATGACTTTATCATGAGACAAGAATACCCCAAGATGTTTAAGTCCTTTAGAAGACCACTTAAAGGAAAAAGATTTTTGTAGTTGAAGCAGCTCTGGAGGGGGAATGCCTATAGCATATGCCTCTGTTTTGGTAACATTTAGTTTATAGTGGGATAGGTAGCCAAATTGTTTGAAGAGGTCCATAAGGGGAAGAAAGGAGGTTAGGGGGTTAGTCAGGAAGACGGTTAAATCATCCGCAAAGAGGGCTAATTTTTGTGGTGTATCATAAAGGGTCAGACCCTGAATGTTCGTAGAGCGTCTAATCGCAGCTGCAAGTGGCTCTATTACTAGAGCAAAGAGGGTCGGGGAGAGAGGGCAACCTTGTCTTGTTCCATTGGTAATTTTAACCTTATGGGAACAGAATCCCACTCCCTTAATGACAGCCGAAGGATTACAATAAAGTGCACCAACCGCGGTTGAGAAGGAAGCTGGGATACCAAAAGCCACCAGGGTCCGAAACATATAATCCCACCTCACCCTGTCAAAGGTTTTTTCAGCGTCAAGGGACAGGGTGAGTAGAGGAAGAGACATATCTGCTGACTCCATAAAGATATCTAGGAGTCTACGTGTGTAAGCCCCCCTAACTGGGCTGTTGAATGGTCTGGTTTGTGCTTATTGACTAATTCTAGTTTTCTTAAGCCCGAATAAAGTTTTGCTAATGGCTGCCTATGTTTGTGCCTCTCTTGAGACTCCTTTTTAATGAAAAAAAAAACTCTCATAAATGCTTTGAAAGTTGCCCATAGGATCTCAACGCTGGTGTCCCCAGTATCATTCAAGAGGAAGAATTCTGAGATTGTTTTAGATATGTCTGATGAGTCTTTCCCAACAAAGCTATGGTCAAATATTCGCCACATAGGACAATTAGCAGGTAGGCTAAGTAGAGAAAATTCAATACACACAGCGTCATGATCAGACCACGGGCAAGAATGTATCGAGGGGCATGTGAAAGAGTCTAATGACCAAGGATCGCACTGGAAAAAAATCAATGCAAGAGTAAGAACCATGAGTTTTTGAAAAATGGGAATAGTCTCTCTCAGTTGGTGAAAGTGATCTCCATACATCAGATAGATTGAACTGATACATCAGCTTGTGGAAAGCGTTAGAGGTCGAAATGGTGCTACGGTCACTAGGGTGATCTTTGGGGGTCTTTTTATCAAGGTGAGGATCCAAGACCAAATTGAAGTCAACCCCTAGCAGTAAATGGTCTCTCATAATTTTTTCTAGTTGAGTTAAGAAAGACCTAAAGAAGGGGATTTGCTTGGAGTTGGGTGCGTAGACGGAGACAAGTGTATACATGACCCCATTAAATTTACCTATAATAATTAAAAAGCGACCTTCGGGGTCCCTTTCAATGTAATCTATATCACAAGTGATGGATCTATGAATTAGAATTGCAGTGCCTCTCTTTTTCTGCAAGAATGAGGCAGATTCACACACCGGAAAATACTTGGAGCCTTGGAAGAACCGGGAGCCCTCCAGCCAGTGTGTCTCCTGGAGAAATGCAATATGTATCTGGTGGGACTTAAGGTAATTAAGGAGAAAACTGTGTTTTGTGGGGGAGTTTAAACCTTGCCCATTTAGGGTAGCTAATTTGAGTTGAGGCATGATAGGGGCAAGTGAGTAACCCAGAATTATGTGAGTCTAGAAGTGGGAGCCAAAGGTCAAGGGGTCAGTCATAAAAGGGAAAGGACAGGGAAAAGGGAGGACAATGCAGTGTGGGAAGGATGGAATATAGTGGCACCTATTCAGGTACATGTCTAAAAGCTGCTGAAATGGGGTCAGGGAAATGCCCGGAGCATAAAATAGGTAGAGGAAAGTGTTATTAAACACATTTATGATGAGTGTCCTCTAGACAAAAAGTCTGGAGGGCACAACTCGTTTTGTGGGAGGGGGGGGAGCAATAAGAGGAATGGCCATCTCCTCCGCTGACCATATGGTAAATAACTGCTAGCTGAGTGCATCCCCCATATGGGGGGTGCCCCCTAAGCCGTCCTATGACATGAGGCTACATTAAATAAGGAATGGGTAATGCAAGAAGGAAAATGAATAGGGTCTGTGTGGGGTATGTGGGGGAGACGGCACAGGGTAATAGGGGGCTATTTATCAGAGGCAGGTGTTAAAGGAAGAGCTTCTATACTATATTCTGAACATGTGTGGTTCAAATATGTCTAGCCCAATCTGGAGGTGTTTTTTTGTTGTTGTTATTTTTATTTTAATATATTGGGCCAAATATGGCTGAAATGGGTCAGATAGTACCTAGAAAGCATAGTGAACACAAATAACAGTAAAATAACACATATTGTGGAGTCAGAGAGCACAACAAGCACAATGCAACATAAATGTGACATAGCAATAACATCTATTAACAAACAGGATCAATTAACTATTACAGCGCAGTAGGCTAAGGCAAGCAACAAACCATCTGACCTAAACATATTCCTGCGTCAATATCTATAGGTAATACAATTCTACATCAAAGTCCTATGGACCTTTATAAAGAGTAATTACCATCTAGTCAATCTAAATTTTGTAATTTATTGAGCCAAATAGGGCTCAAGTGGGCCCAAATGAATCGAGATAACACATAAAGTCTAATGATTGTAATGAAGACAAATAATAGTGTATTGACACATATTGTAAAACTAAAACCAAAACATGTTGTAGCAATGTGACCTAACTAAACTACGTAGATTAAAGGTAATGTAAAGTATAAATTGCCCATTGTTATACAGAGGGTGCATGGACCATCCACGAACTCAGCCTATCTGGCTATGACCCTACGTCTATATTTAGGGGCTAAAAGATTCAACATTCTGGCCCTATAGTGCTCAATTATCTTTAGCAATTAAAAATTAAAAATTAAATGAAACATATAAAAGTATACATGAGTCCAAACAGACATTGTCAGGAATACAGTCTCACGTGTCTTGACAGGTGTATCCTCTTCTGCAGAGCTGTTGGAGATAAGATTGTATTGAAAAGATAGAATTCAAGGACCACATATCTACGAAGAGGTCCCTGACATAGGTCCCCTGTGCCTACAGGAAGTAGAGGGCGATATATCTAATGAAAGACACTGTCCAGACCCCTTCACTCTTGGAGGTTAGAAACTATCTCTGGAGAAGGCTGGGATGTCCTGTGTTGCTGGACTCTCCAGGGCAGGGGTTGCCACTCTGAGGTTTTAGAATTGAGATGTCTGGGGTTGGAGGGTTTTTCAGATGTGGAGGAGAGATCCGGAAGAAGATCCCATCTCCGAAGAAGGTCCCTTGCCTGCTGGCTATTGGAGGCTACAAACTGTTGATCATCCTTTGTAATGAACAGTCTAACAGGGAAGCCCCATCGGTATTTAATGATGTTGTCTCTCAGAATCTTTGTGAAGAATTGAAAGTTTCTTCATAACTGTAGGGTATGGGGTGAAAGGTCCGGGAAGACTTGCAAGCAGGCAAATTTATATGGAACATTTTTATCTCTCGTGATCGCCCTCAGAAGTTTTTCACGGAATGTGAAGTAGTGTAGGTGAACCACTACATCTCTGGGTTTATCAGCCTCCATGGATCTGGGTCTCAACGCCCTATGAGCCCTATCTATAAGTGACTCCGGGGCAATGATTGAGCCTAGGACAGCAGTGAAGAATTCTTGTAGAAAATCCCCCAGGTCCTGAGGTTGGACCAGCTCGGGGATACCTCTGATGCGCACATTGTGCAGCGCAATCTGTCCTCCAGATCGGCCAGTTTGCTCTCGAGCTCAGTAATTTGGAGAGCTAAATTCTGTGAGTAGCTTGATAGATTGGTGTGCTCCACTATGAGATCTTCCTGTTTGCGCTCGAGAGTATCAGTGTGCTCCCCTATAGCGAAAATGTCCCTTTTAAGATCAGCGTGTGATTTCTCAAATTTCCTGGAGAGGGAGTCATGATGGGACGCAAGTATAGATTTGATGGAGTCAACGAGATTGTTAGATATCGAGTCAGGTTGTGACGAGGCGGCTGAGTGCCGTTTTATAGTGTTCTGAACCTGTGATGTCAACATGTTTGGGGGGACTGGATTGTCTTCCTCAGATAAGGTTTGTGCCTGTAACGTGGGAGAGCGAAAGTGATCAACAACTGTACGCCTGGGCAAGGAGTTACCCTTCTGTTTCTTCCTGTTAGCTTGAGACATTTTGTGAGAAATAGGTGGTGGCTAACAGACTGCCTGGAGATAAATCAGAGGTTTCTTTAGAGTGAAGGAGAGTTATCCACACCATGTAGTCTGGATATGAATAGTCAGCGGAGAGAGGGCCATTTACATTGAATTTAGAACATTATGCAGGTAGGTGGACCATCTAAGTAGTTAGTTCACCCTGAAGCACAGCTCCCAAAGGTTTCAGAGAGACCTCACCAAAAGCTGCCACTTGCAAGAGGAAAGGGTATAAATGTGGAGGAACACTTCAACTTCTGCACTTTATTCAGTAGGTCTACACCAAGAATGTTGGGTTTGCAAATGTAGAGGGACCAACACAGTGACACAGGGGAGTGTAAAAAAAAGGGGGACTGGAACCCTTATTCTCAGATGGCCACATGACTCTCTACATATAGGTGTGTGAGGGATCAGACCTGCAAAGCACCCCACTAGTGGTGGTACGTGTTAAGGGGCCTCACCTTGGCTGTCGTAATCCTCAACTGTCCCCTGACTCCAATCAAGGACCTCCGGATCTAATTGGTGGCTCAGCAGCACTCTGGAGTAGAAGCGCCAGATCCAGAACACTGGTGCAGCTTTCCGGTGAGGTAAGTGGAGCCGGTCCCGCTGAGAGATGGCGTCTGTAAGGCCAAGACCCTGTGAGAGAAGTCCGCCGTATCGAGAGGGTTTGTCAGCCTGGCACTAATATTCGGCACCCCCACCCCTCCCTCCTCGACTGTGGATTGTAGGATATGAGCTGTCACCCTTGGTCTCTTATCATTCCAATTATAGTGGTTAAAGATAGACTGGAATTTTAATAAAGTTGTCTTTGGGACTGGAATGGGGAGAGATCGGAAAAGATAGACTAGTTTGAGTAAAAGCATCATTTTAATGGCTGCAACTCTGCCTAGCCATGAAATTTCTTCATATCTCTTAGAGGTTAAAGCTTGACTCAAAGATCTATGGAGCGGGTCATAGTTGTGGGAAAGCGTTATGACTTTATCATGAGACAAGAATACCCCAAGATGTTTAAGTCCTTTAGAAGACCACTTAAAGGAAAAAGATTTTTGTAGTTGAAGCAGCTCTGGAGGGGGAATGCCTATAGCATATGCCTCTGTTTTGGTAACATTTAGTTTATAGTGGGGTAGGTAGCCAAATTGTTTGAAGAGGTCCATAAGGGGAGGAAAGGAGGTTAGGGGGTTAGTCAGGAAGACAGTTAAATCATCCGCAAAGAGGGCTAATTTTTGTGGTGTATCATAAAGGGTCAGACCCTGAATGTTCGTAGAGCGTCTAATCGCAGCTGCAAGTGGCTCTATTACTAGAGCAAAGAGGGTCGGGGAGAGAGGGCAACCTTGTCTTGTTCCATTGGTAATTTTAACCTTATGGGAACAGAATCCCACTCCCTTAATGACAGCCGAAGAATTACAATAAAGTGCACCAACCGCGGTTGAGAAGGAAGCTGGGATACCAAAAGCCACCAGGGTCCGAAACATATAATCCCACCTCACCCTGTCAAAGGTTTTTTCAGCGTCAAGGGACAGGGTGAGTAGAGGAAGAGACATATCTGCTGACTCCATAAAGATATCTAGGAGTCTACGTGTGTAAGCCCCCCTAACTGGGCTGTTGAATGGTCTGGTTTGCGCTTATTGACTAATTCTAGTTTTCTTAAGCCCGAATAAAGTTTTGCTAATGGCTGCCTATGTTTGCGCCTCTCTTGAGACTCCTTTTTAATAAAAAAAAACCTCTCATAAATGCTTTGAAAGTTGCCCATAGGATCTCAATGCTGGTGTCCCCAGTATCATTCAAGAGGAAGAATTCTGAGATTGTTTTAGATATGTCTGATGAGTCTTTCCCAACAAAGCTATGGTCAAATATTCGCCACATAGGACAATTAGCAGGTAGGCTAAGTAGAGAAAATTCAATACACACAGCGTCATGATCAGACCACGGGCAAGAATGTATCGAGGGGCATGTGAAAGAGTCTAATGACCAAGGATCGCACTGGAAAAAAATCAATGCAAGAGTAAGAACCATGAGTTTTTGAAAAATGGGAATAGTCTCTCTCAGTTGGTGAAAGTGATCTCCATACATCAGATAGATTGAACTGATACATCAGCTTGTGGAAAGTGTTAGAGGTCGAAATGGTGCTACGGTCACTAGGGTGATCTTTGGGGGTCTTTTTATCAAGGTGAGGATCCCAGACCAAATTGAAGTCAACCCCTAGCAGTAAATGGTCTCTCTTAATTTTTTCTAGTTGAGTTAAGAAATACCTAAAGAAGGGGATTTGCTTGGAGTTGGGTGCGTAGACGGAGACAAGTGTATACATGACCCCATTAAATTTACCTATAATAATTAAAAAGCGACCTTCGGGGTCCCTTTCAATGTAATCTATATCAAAAGTGATGGATCTATGAATTAGAATTGCAGTGCCTCTCTTTTTCTTCAAGAATGAGGCAGATTCACACACCGGAAAATACTTGGAGCCTTGGAAGAACCGGGAGCCCTCCAGCCAGTGTGTCTCCTGGAGAAATGCAATATGTATCTGGTGGGACTTAAGGTAATTAAGGAGAAAACTGTGTTTTGTGGGGGAGTTTAAACCTTGCACATTTAGGGTAGCTAATTTGAGTTGAGGCATGATAGGGGCAAGTGAGTAACCCAGAATTATGTGAGTCTAGAAGTGGGAGCCAAAGGTCAAGGGGTCAGTCATAAAAGGGTAAGGACAGGGAAAAGGGAGGACAATGCAGTGTGGGAAGGATGGAATATAGTGGCACCTATTCAGGTACACGTCTAAAAGCTGCTGAAATGGGGTCAGGGAAATGCCCGGAGCATAAAATAGGTAGAGGAAAGTGTTATTAAACACATTTATGATGAGTGTCCTCTAGACAAAAAGTCTGGAGGGCACAACTCATTTTGTGGGGGGGGGGGGGAGAGCAATAAGAGGAATGGCCATCTCCTCCGCTGACCATATGGTAAATAACTGCTAGCTGAGTGCACCCCCATACGGGGGGTGCCCCCTAAGCCGTCCTATGACATGAGGCTACATTAAATAAGGAATGGGTAATGCAAGAAGGAAAATGAATAGGGTCTGTGTGGGGTATGTGGGGGAGACGGCACAGGGTAATAGGGGACTATTTATCAGAGGCAGGGGTGTTAAAGGAAGAGCTTCTATACTATATTCTGAACATGTGTGGTTCAAATATGTCTAGCCCAATCTGGAGGTGTTTTTTTGTTGTTGTTATTTTTATTTTAATATATTGGGCCAAATACGGCTGAAATGGGTCAGATAGTACCTAGAGAGCATAGTGAACACAAATAACAGTAAAATAACACATATTGTGGAGTCAGAGAGCACAACAAGCACAATGAAACATAAATGTGACATAGCAATAACATCTATTAACAAACAGGATCAATTAACTATTACAGCGCAGTAGGTTAAGGCAAGCAACAAACCATCTGACCTAAACATATCCCTGCGTCAATATCTATAGGTAATACAATTCTACATCAAAGTCCTATGGACCTCTATAAAGAGTAATCACCATCTAGTCAATCTAGATTTTGTAATTTATTGAGCCAAATAGGGCTCAAGTGGGCCCAAATGAATCGAGATAACACATAAAGTCTAATGATTGTAATGAAGACAAATAATAGTGCATTGACACATATTGTAAAACTAAAACCAAAACATGTTGTAGCAATGTGACCTAACTAAACTACGTAGATTTAAGGTAATGTAAAGTATAAATTGCCCATTGTTATACAGAGGGTGCATGGACCATCCACAAACTCAGCCTATCTGGCTATGACCCTACGTCTATATTTAGGGGCTAAAAGATTCAACATTCTGGCCCTATAGTGCTCAATTATCTTTAGCAATTAAAAATTAAAAATTAAATGAAACATATAAAAGTATATATGAGTCCAAACAGACATTGTCAGGAATACAGTCTCACGTGTCTTGACAGGTGTATCCTCTTCTGCAGAGCTGTTGGAGATAAGATTGTATTGAAAAGATAGAATTCAAGGACCACATATCTACGAAGAGGTCCCTGACATAGGTCCCCTGTGCCTACAGGAAGTAGAGGGCGATATATCTAATGAAAGACACTGTCCAGACCCCTTCACTCTTGGAGGTTAGAAACTATCTCTGGAGAAGGCTGGGATGTCCTGTGTTGCTGGACTCTCCGGGGCAGGGGTTGCCACTCTGCGGCTTTAGAATTAAGATGTCTGGGGTTGGAGGGTTTTTCAGATGTGGAGGAGAGATCCGGAAGAAGATCCCATCTCCGAAGAAGGTCCCTTGCCTGCTGGCTATTGGAGGATACAAACTGTTGATCATCCTTGGTAATGAACAGTCTAACAGGGAAGCCCCATCTGGTATTTAATGTTGTTGTCTCTCAGAATCTTTGTAAAGAATTGAAAGTTTCTTCATAACTGTAGGGTATGGGGTGAAAGGTCCGGGAAGACTTGCAAGCAGGCAAATTTATATGGAACATTTTTATCTCTCGTGATCACCCTCAGAAGTTTTTCACGGAATGTGAAGTAGTGTAGGTGAACCACTACATCTCTGGGTTTATCAGCCTCCATGGATCTGGGTCTCAACGCCCTATGAGCCCTATCTATAAGTGACTCCGGGGCAATGATTGAGCCTAGGACAGCAGTGAAGAATTCTTGTAGAAAATCCCCCAGGTCCTGAGGTTGGACCAGCTCGGGGATACCTCTGATGCGCACATTGTGCAGCGCAATCTGTCCTCCAGATCGGCCAGTTTGCTCTCGAGCTCAGTAATTTGGAGAGCTAAATTCTGTGAGTAGCTTGATAGATTGGTGTGCTCCACTATGAGATCTTCCTGTTTGCGCTCAAGAGTATCAGTGTGCTCCCCTATAGTGAAAATGTCCCTTTTAAGATCAGCGTGTGATTTCTCAAATTTCCTGGAGAGGGAGTCATGATGGGACGCAAGTATAGATTTGATGGAGTCAACGAGATTGTTAGATATCGAGTCAGGTTGTAACGAGGCGGCTGAGTGCCATTTTATAGTGTTCTGAACCTGTGATGTCAACATGTTTGGGGGGACTGGATTGTCTTCCTCAGATAAGGTTTGTGCCTGTAACGTGGGAGAGCGAAAGTGATCAACAACTGTACGCCTGGGCAAGGAGTTACCCTTCTGTTTCTTCCTGTTAGCTTGAGACATTTTGTGAGAAATAGGTGGTGGCTAACAGACTGCCCGGAGATAAATCAGAGGTTTCTTTAGAGTGAAGGAGAGTTATCCACACCATGTAGTCTGGATATGAATAGCCAGTGGAGAGAGGGCCACTTACATTGAATTTAGAACATTATGCAGGTAGGTGGACCATCTAAGTAGTTAGTTCACCCTGAAGCACAGCTCCCAAAGGTTTCAGAGAGACCTCACCAAAAGCTGCCACTTGCAAGAGGAAAGGGTATAAATGTGGAGGAACACTTCAACTTCTGCACTTTATTCAGTAGGTCTACACCAAGAATGTTGGGTTTGCAAATGTAGAGGGACCAACACAGTGACACAGGGGAGTGTAAAAAAAAGGGGGACTGGAACCCTTATTCTCAGATGGCCACATGACTCCCTACATATAGGTGTGTGAGGGATCAGACCTGCAAAGCACCCCACTAGTGCTATTATAGAAAGCTGTGTTGAATGAGGATGGTTCAATGCTGTACAGTGCATGGAGTAGGCCTATTCTTGCTTGCAACTAATAGGAAACCACGTGACTGCTGTAGAGCCTGCTTAGGTTTCACAGCGGCAGTGTAACTGAGTATGGCAGATATACTCCTAAATATGTATTGTGGCCATTCAGATCTATATTGATAATTACTCCTGCTGTGAACCAGAATTGTGTGACCAGTGAGGCCAATGCAGTGGGGCTGCTGTGAGTGCGGGTACTTTCGTGGAGGTGCGTCACACTTTCAGATTGAAAATGGCGGTACGTGTTAAGGGGCCTCACCTTGGCTGTCGTAATCCTCAACTGTCCCCTGACTCCAATCAAGGACCTCCGGATCTAATTGGTGGCTCAGCAGCACTCTGGAGTAGAAGCGCCAGATCCAGAACACTGGTGCAGCTTTCCGCTGAGGTAAGTGGAGCCGGTCCCGCTGAGAGATGGCGTCTGTAAGGCCAAGACCCTGTGAGAGAAGTCCGCCGTATCGAGAGGGTTTGTCAGCCCGGGTGTCAGTGTCGGAACCTCTGATGGCTAATGCCGCGATTACAACACGGATGTAGGAGGGAAGGTTTCAGCTCCTCCAGCTATCTGCAGATGGGCCGAAATTAGAGCCGGTGAAAAGCTTCTCAGACCTTGGCAAAGATGGAGATTGCTATAGAGGAGTGCCTAAAGTCCATCCGGAACCTGAATGGGACTTCTGGCAGTTGTTTTGAGGCTAATATTTTGCTTTAAAGTAGCTTTAAGGAACTTTAAAGCCCTAACGTAGTTGGAGCTCTGAGTGAGCACGTCTTGTCTCTTAGTGAGCTAGCTCCGCCCCCCTTATTTATCTATTTACTAAGTATACCTCTATCCAAATATATACCTCTATAAAAATATAGACCAATCAAGTTCCTTATTCATCCCTCCTGGAGCCCAAGTGCCAAGTTCAAAGATCAAAAATGCCTTTCTTTTTTTTTGAGCAATTTTAACCGGTCACCCCCCCCTCCTTGGATGCTTAGCCTGTTTTAAAATTTGGACTCTCAGCTCACTTAAAATTATGTCCAGCCAACAAAAATGATGGGCTACAGGGGCATCTGTTTTATTAGTTCTGATATTGCATTTAATTAGGTAAATTGCAAATATTGCAGGTATGATACCCCCTAATGTTATATTTTTTACCTGTGCTGGGATGATTAAATGTCTAAAGACCACTGCTCCATAACGCTGTCCGCGAGAGTATTACAATCTGTCTCCTATTTATAAAGATCAACTGACAGACCATGGTCACACTTTGATACGCTTGTGTCCAGGAATACAATACTCTCTTCACTAGACATCAGTTAAAATTTTATGTTGCAAGTAGCTGCATTCAAATCCTATACAAAGCTTATCAGGGTTCCAATGTCACCCATTCACAAGCCCAAAATATTGTCTATATAGCGCCACCAAGCGGCGCCATAATACAAAAATAAAGGATGATTATAAACAAAATATTTCTCGAACATATTCATATAAATATTGGCATATGTAGGGATGGCATTGGAACCCATAGCCGTACTTTGGAGTTGAAGATTATAGCTATCCTCAAAAGGAAATAGTTACATCTCAAAACAATATTGAGTAACCGCAAAATAAATTCCACCTGTGAAGAAGTGCATCGGTCAGATTCACTTAACCTTTTACCCACAGCTCCAATATCAGCTTCATGTGTATTAGCTGTATACAAAGAAAGCACATCAATGTCCTTACCGTTCTCTAGTTGCAAATTTTGTAATTTCACTAAAAAAATCCCTGTATCTTTAATATAGGAACTTGACAACACAAATGGTCTGAGTACCTTATCAAGATAGAGACTTTAGATAAAACGGAACCCATACCAGGAACAATAGGGCTACCAGTTGTTGTTTTTTTATCTTTGTGCTTTGTACTTTAGGGTGTGTATACATCACAGGGGTAATATCCTCAGAATCCAAAATAAATGTAATTATATCATTATTGAAAATGAAATTTTTTGGCTTTAATAGAGGATTTTAATTCCCCAAAGGGGAATCTGAAAGATGTTTTGGTTAGGGCAGACATTGGTCCATCCAAGTATCCTTCTCAGAGGTTAATTTGGAAGACAAAAAATCTGGGTTGTTTTCCCTGCCTTCATTTTTCAAACTGCAACAGCCTAATAAAGGGTTCTACATTTAATCATCCCAGAACGGGTAAAAAATATGAGGGGGGTGACCGGATTAAATTGCTCAAAAAAAGAGAGGCGTTTTTTTATCTTTGAACTGGGCACTTTGGCTCCACTTTGGCTCCAGGGGGGATGAATAAGAAACATCATTGGTCTATATTTTTATAGAGGTATACTTTGTAAATATAAATATATAATGTATGAATTTGCATTCAGTGCCTATGTATAACTAATTTTGTGAAATTTGTGTGTTATGATTTTGATGGTATCTGGCTTGTAACATAACATGACCACTAGATGGAGATGTGGCCAATAGGTAGATACAGGTAACTTAGGTGGGGGGGGGTTGTATAGGTATTTAAAGGTAAGGTCAGTGCTTGTTTAAACATACATGACTAAGGACATGGGTCTGAAACGTTGATGTTAATTACAGTTCATCTTAAAGGGACACTGAACCCAATTTATTTCTTTTGTGATTCAGATAGAGCATGAAATTTTAAGCAACTTTCTAATTTACTCCTGTTATCAAATTTTCTTTATTCTCTTAGTATCTTTATTTGAAATGCATGAATGTAAGTTTAGATGCCGGCCCATTTTTAGTGAACAACCTGGGTTGTCCTTGTTGATTGGTGGATGAATTCATCCACCAATAAAAAAAGTGCTGTCTAGAGTCCTTAACCAAAAAAAAAAAGTTTAGATGCCTTCTTTTTCAAATAATGATAGCAAGAGAACAAAGAAAAATTGATAATAGGAGTAAATAAAAAAATAGCTTAAAATTGCATGCTCTATCTGAATCACGAAAGAAAAAAATTGGGTTCAGTGTCCCTTTAATAAAGAACCTTTGGCAACTTTGAACCTTGGTGGTGCAGCTATTCCTTGTCTATGCTACTATGGTGCCGTAGAGAGCCTATAGTAAATTGCCTGGTGCCAACGGCGTTCCCACTGCAATAACATATATAAAGTTTCAATTAGATGAGGGTGACACCATACTACGATATATGTAATAATGATAGTATACTAGTAACAGTGTATGGAACTGACATTCACTGTGTGCAATACAGATAGATACTGAGAAATTATTATTATTGTGTTTATATATTCCACTTCCAAATGAAAAGTTATACTACTATGGTGCTGTAGAGAGTCTAAAGCAAATTGTCAGCAGTGTCCCCACTGCAATAACAAATATGGTTTTAATTAGATGAGTGGTGCACCTTACTATGATGCTATATATAATACTGAGGGTTAGCTAGGGACAATATATGGAATAAATATGTACTATGTGCAACATAGGCAGCCACTGAGAAATTAATATTATTCTTATATATCTGCACCCAAATGACAATATATGCTACATAACTAGTATGGTGATGTAGAGAGCCTATAGCAATCTGCTAGAAACCCACGGTGCAATGGAAAATATATTGTTTCAATTTGATGAGGGGTTCTATTAAAATTTATTATATGATATCTCATATATTAAATAATAATTTTCTAACTATAGCAAAAAAATTGTAGCAAAAAAATTGATGCAGTAAAACTGATTCTGCAGACTAAAGGCTAGATTACTGGTGCGGTTTGCGGGCGTGAGAGAAAATAACTATAAGTGGATGGTTATTTCTACGGCAAGCTCATTTTAGCAATTGGTGCTTATAAAATTATCCAGAGATCAGATATTTGGTTAATTTTCTAAGGCCTAGATTTGGAGTTTGGCGTTAGCCGTGAAAACCAGCGTTAGAGGCTCCTAACGCTGGTTTTAGGCTACCGCCGGTATTTGGAGTCACTCAAAATAGGGTCTAACGCTCACTTTTCAGCCGTGACTTTTCCATACCGCAGATCCCCTTACGTCAATTGCGTATCCTATCTTTTCAATGGGATCTTTCTAACTCCGGTATTTAGAGTTGTGTTTGAAGTGAGCGTTAGACATCTAACGACAAAACTCCAGCCGCAGGAAAAAAGTCAGTAGTTAAGAGCTTTCTGGGCTAACGCCGGTTTATAAAGCTCTTAACTACTGTGCTCTAAAGTACACTAACACCCATAAACTACCTATGTACCCCTAAACCGAGGTCCCCCCACATCGCCGACACTCGAATACATTTTTTTAACCCCTAATCTGCCGACCGCCACCTACGTTATCCTTATGTACCCCTAATCTGCTGCCCCTAACACCGCCGACCCCTGTATTATATTTATTAACCCCTAACCTGCCCCCCACAACGTCGCCTCCACCTACCTACACTTATTAACCCCTAATCTGCTGACCACAAAGCGCAGCCACCTACGTTATCCTTATGTACCCCTAATCTGCTGCCCCTAACACCGCCGACCCCTATATTATATTTATTAACCCCTAATCTGCCCCCCACAACGTCGCAGCCAGCTACCTACAATAATTAACCCCTAATCTGCCGACCGCAAAGCGCCGCCACCTACGTTATCCTTATGTACCCCTAATCTGCTGCCCCTAACACCGCCGACCCCTATATTATATTTATTAACCCCTAACCTGCCCCCCACAACGTCGCCTCCACCTACCTACACTTATTAACCCCTAATCTGCCGACCGCAAAGCGCCACCACCTACGTTATCCTTATGTACCCCTAATCTGCTGCCCCTAACACCGCCGACCCCTATATTATATTTATTAACCCCTAATCTGCCCCCCACAACATCGCAGCCAGCTACCTACAATAATTAACCCCTAATCTGCCGACCGCAAAGCGCCGCCACCTACGTTATCCTTATGTACCCCTAATCTGCTGCCCCCCACAACGTCGCCTCCACCTGCCTACACTTATTAACCCCTAATCTGCCGACCGGACCTCACCGCTATTCTAATAAATGTATTAACCCCTAAAGCTTAGTTCCGATCAGCCAATAGAATGCAAGCTCAATCTGATTGGCTGATTGGATCAGCCAATCGGATTGAACTTGATTCTGATTGGCTGATTCCATCAGCCAATCACAATATTCCTACATTAATTCCGATTGGCTGATAGAATCCTATCAGCAAATCGGAATTCGAGGGACGCCATCTTGGATTACGTCCCTTAAAGGAACCGTCATTCGGCTAGTAGGCGTCGGGAGAAGAGGATGTTCCGCGTCGGAGGTCTGCAAGATGGATCCGGAAGAAAGAAGATTGAAGATGCCGTTGATAGAAGACTTCATCCGGATCATGGACCTCTTCAGCTCCCGCTTGGATGAAGACTTCATCCGGATCATGGACCTCTTCAGCTCCCGCTTGGATGAAGACTTCAGCTGGATCATGGACCTCTTCAGCCCCCCGCTTGGGCTTGGATCAGGACATCGGAGGAGCTCTTCTGGACAGATCATTGAACCCGGTTAGGTGAAGACAAGGTAGGAAGATCTTCAGGGGCTTAGTGTTAGGTTTATTTAAGGGGGGTTACGTCCCTTAAAGGAACCGTCATTCGGCTAGTAGGCGTCGGGAGAAGAGGATGTTCCGCGTCGGAGGTCTGCAAGATGGATCCGGAAGAAAGAAGATTGAAGATGCCGTTGATAGAAGACTTCATCCGGATCATGGACCTCTTCAGCTCCCGCTTGGATGAAGACTTCATCCGGATCATGGACCTCTTCAGCTCCCGCTTGGATGAAGACTTCAGCCGGATCATGGACCTCTTCAGCCCCCCGCTTGGGCTTGGATCAGGACATCGGAGGAGCTCTTCTGGACAGATCGTTGAACCCGGTTAGGTGAAGACAAGGTAGGAAGATCTTCAGGGGCTTAGTGTTAGGTTTATTTAAGGGGGGTTTGGGTTAGATTAGGGGTATGTGGGTAGTGGGTTGTAATGTTGGGGGGCTTGGGTATTGTATGTTTTTTTTTACAGGCAAAAGAGCTGAACTTCTTGGGGCATGCCCCGCAAAGGGCCCTGTTCAGGGCTGGTAAGGTAAAAGAGCTTTGAACTTTAGTTATTTAGAATAGGGTAGGGCATTTTTTTATTTTGGGGGGCTTTGTTATTTTATTAGGGGGCTTAGAGTAGGTGTAATTAGTTTAAAATTGTTGTAATATTTTTCTTATGTTTGTAAATATTTTTTTATTTTTTGTAACTTAGTTCTTTTTTATTTTTTGTACTTTAGCTAGTTTATTTAATTGTTGTTATTTGTAGGAATTGTATTTAATTAATTTATTGATAGTGTAGTGGTAGGTTAATTGTAGGTAATTGTAGGTATTTTATTTAATTAATTTATTGATAGTGTAGTGTTAGGTTTAATTGTAACTTAGGTTAGGATTTCTTTTACAGGTAATTTTGTAATTATTTTAACTATTTTAGCTATTAAATAGTTCTTAACTATTTAATAGCTATTGTACCTGGTTAAAATAAATACAAAGTTACCTGTAAAATAAATATTAATCCTAAAATAGCTATAATATAATTATAATTTATATTGAGCTATATTAGGATTTATTTTACAGGTAAGTATTTAGCTTTAAATAGGAATAATTTATTTAATAAGAGTTAATTTATTTTGTTAGATTAAAATTATATTTAACTTAGGGGGGTGTTAGTGTTAGGGTTAGACTTTAGGGGTTAATACATTTATTAGAATAGCGGTGAGCTCCGGTTGTCAGATTAGGAGTTAATAATTGAAGTTAGGTGTCGGCGATGTTAGGGAGGGCAGATTAGGGGTTAATACTATTTATTATAGGGTTAGTGAGGCGAATTAGGGGTTAATAACTTTATTATAGTAGCGGTGCGGTCCGCTCGGCAGATTAGGGGTTAATAAGTGTAGGCAGGTGGGGGCGACGTTGTGGGCAGCAGATTAGGGGTTAATAAATATAATATAGGGGTCGGCGGTGTTAGGGGCAGCAGATTAGGGGTACATAAGTATAATGTAAGTAGCTGCGGTTTACGGAGTGGCAGATTAGGGGTTAAAAATAAAATGCAGGGGTCAGCGATAGCGGGGGCGGCAGATTAGGGGTTAATAAGTGTAAGGTTAGGGGTGTTTAGACTCGGGGTACATGTTAGGGTGTTAGGTGCAGACTTAGGAGGTGTTTCCGCATAGCAAACAATGGGGCTGCGTTAAGAGCTGAACACGGCTTTTTTGCAGGTGTTAGGTTTTTTTTCAGCTCAAACAGCCCCATTGTATCCTATGGGGGAATCGTGCACAAGCACGTTTTTGAGGCTGGCCGCTTGCGTACGCAACTCTGGTATCGAGAGTTGAAGCTGCGTTAAAAATGCTCTACGCTCCTTTTTTGGAGCCTAACGCAGCCTTTATGTGGACTCTCAATACCAGAGTTGTTTTTATGGTGCGGCCAGAAAAAAGCCGGCGTTAGTTTTTCGGGTCGTTACCGACAAAACTCCAAATCTAGCCATAAATATGCCCCAAATGCCCCCAAAGTACAGTGCAGTGTATTTGATTAAAAAAATAAAAAAAATACTATTTTTATTTTTAATAAAATAACTGCACTAGGCAGTTTTTGGGGTCTAAAGTTGGTGGGAGTGGGGTGTTAGAAAATAAACGGCACTAAAATGTGTCTTTACATTCCAGTCTATGGGAACTGTGTGTTCCCTGTAAATATAAATATATATGTATATATACATATATATTTATGTGCTAATCTGTGTATATACACATATTAACACATAAATATATATGTATATAATCATATTTATATTTGCTGCCATTGCTGCAATACTTACTTACTTTACTGCTCTTAGATTCTGATGCCATCTCTAATTGCATCAGAAAGAGGCTCCCATTGGAGCCTATGGAAGCGCGCTATTGTGAGCGCAATGCTTCCTAGCAATGTGAATGCAAGTTTGCATTCGCATTGCGCTTAACTTGTTATACCAGCGCACATTAGCGTGAGCTGGTATTACTCAGTGAAGCGCTAATTTCGCTTGCACTCAAGGGATTTTTAAAGCTCCACTTGTTGTAATCCCCAACTAAGAGCCAGATTCCAAGGGGTGTGCTAAGTGTAGCACGCAAGCGATATGGGGTATTTCTCAGCTCTTTGTGTACGAAAGTAAGTTACAAGTAAACGTGTTTGTTTGAACGCAATCAAATTTAATTCATGCCGGGTTAGCCCAGGAGGAAGAGTAAAAAAGTTATTTAAAATGAATATTGTTTCTGGCCACTTTGAAATTGCTGCCAAGCTCAGCCTACTGATGACATCATAATCTGGGCTGCATCTAAGCACTCTTATGAATAATATTGGCAGTCTGTTGAATCCAACTAGTGAGCCGTTTGTGATTGGACACAATATGCAGCCAGATCAGGATGTCATCAGTGGGCTGAGCTTGGCAGCCATTTCAAAGTGGCTCATAAAAAGTATGGGGATAGTGCTATACAGCTGAAGAGATTTAAAGACATATAAGAATATATAGCAATGTGTCTGTGCACATAGAAGAATATATAGCAATGTGTCTGTGCACATAGAAACAAGTGGTATAGATATACTCTAAAGTGTATGAAGTACTATATGTATAAAAATGTGGTTAAATGCACATGAATATGATGTGGTTAAATGCACATGATTACAATGAAGAATTGTAGCTATAACATGTAAATGAAGTAATAATCTGAAATATATGCAAAAGCGAATATGTCACATAAAATGGTTATTTAATATGACAGACAAAAAATAAATTAAAAGAAGATGCCGGCATCAAATAGTAGACAATTAATACACTTAATATATAAAAAAATTAGATACAAATGTTTAAATATATAGAAACTAACAGTGCAGCTAAAAATAGCTGAAACAATTAGGTGTAATTTGCAAGTTAAAAATAGATCATGATAATATATGGTACCTGATACAATTACAATTTCTATGAATACAGTCCTTATTAAGGGTTTAGAGTCCCAGATGGTAATAGCTGAACTCCAGAAAGAACTTTAAACGGGTATGTCTACCCTAAATTTCCAATTTTTTAGATATACAGAATTCCTCTGTGATCCAAGTGTTCCAAGTGTGAGCGGTTGTGTCTCAGTGATAGCGAAGTTGTGGATCGTTTGATTCAGATGCTAAGACAGGGACATTTGTTTGTGCGCCAACAAAACTGGACAATGTCTCGCAGTCTGATTAGCAAGTAGTTCCGGTGTTGAGGTCAAAAAAATATGCTCAGCACAGGGAGACTGATAGATGAATTTCGTAGCAATATCCACTATACAAAAAGACTGGCAGATTGGTTAGCTAGTAGATCCTGGGACAGGGATTATACATATAGAGGCTATTCTGGTTATTCAAAATAGCTCAATGTACCTGTCCTACTGCCAGACAATTCCAAACCTTACCAGCTGTATATCAAAGTAAAGGTGGTGATGAGCCATTTCAAAGTGGCCAGAAACGATATTCATTTAAAAAAAAAAAAAAATGTTTTACTGTTCCTGCTGCATGATACAGAAAGGGTACAGGAGTATATAAGGTAAGACTTTAAGATGATCAAGGTGTAGACTGTCCCTTTAAATATATATTTATTTATACATATATTTATATACATATGATAATGTTCATGTAAAATACATATATATATACCTACATATCTAAAGGAATATATATATATACTCCGCCAAATGTATGTGTCTACCTGGTTTCCATGCAGAGATTTGTTCACTTGAAACATTCAGTAAAAATATACATTGAGTTGCAGAGAACAATGAGTATAATAAATATAAGAATTATTATACATGTTACGGCCATAGGCCTAGATTCAATAAAACTTGTTTGTGAAACTAATATCTCATCGGGAAAAAAAATTGTGCAACATCATAGCTGTAAAATTGTGTAATTCAGAGATTTGTACCCATCCCTCATAACAGACATGAAATGCAAATTCACCTCTATTATAATCAAAGGAGCTACAACCATTTAACAACTGTTAAATGGGGAAAAAACACCTACTATTGAACTATCTACTCTAAAATATGCACAAAAGACTATTGTTGAAAAGTGAAATAAAAATGGAAGAAAATTAAAACCGGTCAGATCTGCATTGAGACAAGACTACAAGACTTTCACTGGGAAATAGACTTTAATAATTCCAGATGTTTAGGTGAAAAACCCTGTTGTTCTGTCTGAGACAGTGACGTGCGGTGAGTTCAGAGGCTGGTGAGGCTATTAATAATGTTGCTTCATTCTCTTGTTATCCTTTGTTGAAGGACATGCATCAATGCACAACTGGATGCTAACTGAACATATTAAATGAGCCAATGACAAGAGGCGTATGCACAACCACCAATCACCAGCTGCTCCGAGTAGTGCATTGCTGCTCCTTAGCCTACCTTGGTATGCTTTTCAAAGGATACTAAAAGAAAAAAGCAAATTGGATAACATAAGTAAAATGTAAAAGTCTTTAATATTGTATGTTCTATCTGAAACATAAAAGAAAAATGTTGTGTAGAAAATGAACATTAATATATTCTTCAATAAAAAGCCTAAACACTTTCCATGTTTGTTGTTTTTGTGATAAGAGTGTTATAATGACTCTTACGACAGTAGTTAGCAGAAATACCCATCAAGCACACAGACATAAATCACAAGGCTAACGTGTGAAATCTGTATTTATGATAAATAAAGAGAACTGACATGCATTTTCAGACAACTATAACTTTCTGTGATTAAAAGCCTGCAAAGTTTAATCAACAGCTCTTGGAGAATCAGCAGCAGAGCAGCCTATATCAGATTTCAGTTTTTACTTTGTAACCCATAGACTGCCAGTCCAGTAATTCCTAGAAGACATTGCAAGCTTCAGTTACAGTAGCAGTCACTATCTGCCAGTGCCTTGTCCCTGATGTGCTATAGATTGTTGCCATAATGTTCAGCCCCTTACTACTAAAAAAATGTAAAGAACATAATTCTAATCAGTGAGCTGAATTTAATATGGGTGGTGCAATGTTCCAGAAACCCTTAAAAAAACAAAAAACTTTTTGTAGAAAGGCAACAGTCACAGTGACACTTCAGTTTTGCTTAGAACTAGCACAGCATTAGCAATGTATTTCAATCAAAGGTAGACTAGTTTTTGGATGGAATCTACTACTTAAAAATGTATATTCATTTCATAGGGAAGACTAGTTTATGGATGGAATATACTACTTGATAAGTTGATATTAATTTCATAAGGTCAGTCACTGACCTTATGAAATTAATATAAATTTATCAAGTAGTAGATTCCATCCAAAAACTAGTCTTCCTTTGATTGAAACACATTGCTAATGCTGTGCTAGTTCTAAGCAAAATGGAAGTGTCACTGTGACTGCTGCCTTTCTACAAAAAGTTTTTTGTTTTTTTAAGGGTTTCTGGAAAGCAGTTGCACCACCCATATTAAATTCAGCTCACTGATTAGAATTCTGTTCTTTACATTTTTTTGTGACTGCTGCCTTAGCCTAGCCTAATAGCCTTAAAATTTAAAAGCCTTTTAAATTTAAGGCTATTAGGCTAGGCTAAGGCCCCAGGGTAGTACTGTTACATAGAAAGGGGTAATACTTATTACTGCACAGGGTAGTAATGTGATACCCAAAGGATGAATAATTATTACTGCCCAGGGTAGTACTGTCACACACAGAGGGGGAATACTTATTACTGCCCAGGGTAGTACTGTCACACAGAGAGGGGGAATACTTATTACTGCCCAGGGTAGTACTGTCACACACAGAGGGGGAATACTTATTACTGCCCAGGGTAGTACTGTCACACAGAGAGGGGGAATACTTATTACTGCCCAGGGTAGTACTGTCACACAGAGAGGGGGAATACTTATTACTGCCCAGGGTAGTACTGTCACACACAGAGGGGTAATACTTATTACTGCCCAGGGTAGTACTGTCACACACAGAGGGGGAATACTTATTACTGCCCAGGGTAGTACTGTCACACACAGAGGGGGAATACTTATGACTATACTTATTACTGCACAGGGTAGTACTGTGAAAGGCAGCAAGGCTTGTGTTTGTCCCCACCGGCGCCTGCATATTCCACCCGACTCGGTCCCGGCACTCAGCAGGTGCTGCTGATCCACCATATCCCTTCCAGTTCCAGACAGTCCCTAACCAAATTCTGTGTATTCAAATGCACTTTTTTATACTCATTAAAACAGGAAGATCAAGGGGTAAAAAGTCCTAATGATGATTTGAGATCAGATAAACAGCATTAAACTAACTGCAGCTAAAATGTATGCAAAGGCTGATTCAGTTACACATCCTTTCCCTTCTAATGCTGTTTCCTTTTTACACTGACATCATGGTTTTTAGTTCTTTCCTTTCCAGCAGATACATTAACATGTGAATCTCACTATGAAACAGCATAGACTTCCATTTCACAAACTGATCACAGGGAAAGTGATAGCAGTAACAGGAAAAATGTACTAGCACCTCCTATTAGTTTCTTAGAAATACAGTTCTACATCTCTGTGTGTGACATAATAGTATGATGTAATATAGCAGCTTGCAGGTAATCTGGAAACAGCACAAGCATATGGGGTTCACAAGAAGCAATGCTATGCAGATTGCTGACATCATGACTGATTAATGTCAATGCCTGATTTTACATGAGCACAAATTCCTGTACTAGCTAAAGCACACTGAAAATATGCAACCATATTTGGCTCCATGTACTAAGCCGTCAATTCATCCGTCATTTTAGACGCGGATAAACTCGCAGTTACTCGCCGCGGGCGGAATGGTGTCCGCTGTCACTATGTACTAATAATCCCCCAATAAATAGACAAGTCTAGCCCGCCGCGAGCAGTGGCGGATTATTGATAAATTTGACGCCTCGCTCGCCGCGACTAAGCTGATGTACTTAACTTTCAGTTGAATTGTCTGGCCAATTATTAACACGTGACATGCAAGGTGTCACGAACATCATAGTAGTCGCGGGAATAGAATTTTGCTCCTATAAAAGTTCAACTTATCTAAACAACTTTATTATTGTTCAAAAATTTTTGAAGAGTGATAACAGAGCGTTATTTTTGTAATATTTATTTACAATTTGGATATGGCTTCATCTGGATCTGATAATATATAAATATTAATATAAAAATAATTATAAAGATTGACAACTATACAATACAAATTTAAAATATAGATTACTCTTTAATTACAGTCGACAAATTTGGCGCAATTTATGTACATGGAAATGAGAGACAAATTAGACGCCAGTTATTCTGTACAATGCTGATATTACTGCCTTTTATATATGTCTAACGAGGTGGGAGCGGAAATTGTAGCGAGCGGACAAATAGATTTTTTAGTACATTCGTTTTTGGCGAGTTGGTGGTCAAATGTGTCTAATTACAGTGAAAAATGGAGAGGTAGCGAGGTTTGGCGGATAAGTACGCTCGCAATTTTAAAGATGCGAGTTTGAACATAGTTGACGACTTTGTACATATCAGTTTGCGAGTTTTGACGCGAGATTTGTTGCGGGTAGCTCGCTGACTGCTTAGTACATGGAGCCCATTGTCTGTCTTATCTTGATGCAGAATAAGCATACAATTGCCCTCAAGTCAGTACTGCAATGAGCAGGGATACCAGGGGTAAATAAAATAACAACCTAGCATTAGGGAGACAATATACATAAATAACATATGTGGGGTTCAAATGGAACACTGTAATCTATAAAATTCTGATACAACTGAAGTTACTAGCAGCTAGATTTCTTGAGTAACTTGAGTTTTTCATTACATTATTGGCTTAAGGGAGACATGAGCTAAAGATAATCTTTAAATTAACTATCAGCATGGGCTGCTGTAGCCTACTTTGCCTAGGCTGAACAGATATGCCTCTAAATCTTGTTGACAGTCACATCAAAGAATACATGCAAATCTGTCCTCTGCTGAACAGAGCTTACACTCAAGAGAAAGTTATGCAAAGGGATAATAAGGCACATTGGAAATTGTAACGTTTTTTTAAACTTCATGCTGTATCCAGGGCTGGACTGGGAATAAAAAGCAGCCCTGGAAAAATTGCAGAGCAGCCCTATATTTCATAATGTCCACAGATTACATGTACAACATATACATATATATATATATACATGCATAAACACACACAAATATATATTATATATATATATATATATATATATATATATAAAACATGGAAGGGAACTGCACTCCAAGACCGGATCAGGTACACATCCTGTGACTCAGCAACATCCAGCCCTGGGTGCTAAATAGCACTCCAAAAAAGCTGTGATGTCACCAGAGCCACAGGCAGTTAACCCCAGTCCAGAATGGGTGCAAGAACCAAGGGAGATTACAAATAAAAAGTAATACAACACATAGAAACACCCAGCACTCACCAGCTAGCTCACAGCTAAGATAAAATCACAACTGGAAAGGTTAGTCACCGCATCTGGCCAAATGGGAAAGCTCAGGCACCACGTCAAGGTCCTTTCCATAGCCTGAGTCCCTAACACAGGCACACCATCATGCAAGCTCACAGAGCCAAACAAACTGAGAACAAAGAAGGGGTGCACAGGTGGCTGTAATCACCCATAGAAAATACAAAACATGGAAGGGAACTGCACTCCAAGACCGGATCAGGTACACATCCTGTGACTCAGCAACATCCAGCCCTGGATGCTAAATAGCACTCCAAAAAAGCTGTGATGTCACCAGAGCCACAGGCAGTTAACCCCAGTCCGGAATGGGTGCAAGAACCAAGGGAGATTACAAATAAAAAGTAATACAACACATAGAAACACCCAGCACTTACCAGCTAGCTCACAGCTAAGATAAAATCACAACTGGAAAGGTTAGTCACCGCATCTGGCCAAATGGGAAAGCTCAGGCACCACGTCAAGGTCCTTTCCATAGCCTGAGTCCCTAACACAGGCACACCATCATGCAAGCTCACAGAGCCAAACAAACTGAGAACAAAGAAGGGGTGCACAGGTGGCTGTAATCACCCATAGAAAATACAAAACATGGAAGGGAACTGCACTCCAAGACCGGATCAGGTACACATCCTGTGACTCAGCAACATCCAGCCCTGGATGCTAAATAGCACTCCAAAAAAGCTGTGATGTCACCAGAGCCACAGGCAGTTAACCCCAGTCCGGAATGGGTGCAAGAACCAAGGGAGATTACAAATAAAAAGTAATACAACACATAGAAACACCCAGCACTCACCAGCTAGCTCACAGCTAATATAAAATCACAACTTGAAAGGTTAGTCTACGCATCTGGCCAAATGGGAAAGCTCAGGCACCACGTCAAGGTCCTTTCCATAGCCTGAGTCCCTAACACAGGCACACCATCATGCGAGCTCACAGAGCCAAACAAACTGATAACAAAGAAGGGGTGCACAGGTGGCTGTAATCACCCATAGAAAATACAAAACATGGAAGGGAACTGCACTCCAAGACCGGATCAGGTACACATCCTGTGACTCAGCAACATCCAGCCCTGGGTGCTAAATAGCACTCCAAAAAAGCTGTGATGTCACCAGAGCCACAGGCAGTTAACCCCAGTCCGGAATGGGTGCAAGAACCAAGGGAGATTACAAATAAAAAGTAATACAACACATAGAAACACCCAGCACTCACCAGCTAGCTCACAGCTAAGATAAAATCACAACTGGAAAGGTTAGTCACCGCATCTGGCCAAATGGGAAAGCTCAGGCACCACGTCAAGGTCCTTTCCATAGCCTGAGTCCCTAACACAGGCACACCATCATGCAAGCTCACAGAGCCAAACAAACTGAGAACAAAGAAGGGGTGCACAGGTGGCTGTAATCACCCATAGAAAATACAAAACATGGAAGGGAACTGCACTCCAAGACCGGATCAGGTACACATCCTGTGACTCAGCAACATCCAGCCCTGGGTGCTAAATAGCACTCCAAAAAAGCTGTGATGTCACCAGAGCCACAGGCAGTTAACCCCAGTCCGGAATGGGTGCAAGAACCAAGGGAGATTACAAATAAAAAGTAATACAACACATAGAAACACCCAGCACTCACCAGCTAGCTCACAGCTAAGATAAAATCACAACTGGAAAGGTTAGTCACCGCATCTGGCCAAATGGGAAAGCTCAGGCACCACGTCAAGGTCCTTTCCATAGCCTGAGTCCCTAACACAGGCACACCATCATGCAAGCTCACAGAGCCAAACAAACTGAGAACAAAGAAGGGGTGCACAGGTGGCTGTAATCACCCATAGAAAATACAAAACATGGAAGGGAACTGCACTCCAAGACCGGATCAGGTACACATCCTGTGACTCAGCAACATCCAGCCCTGGGTGCTAAATAGCACTCCAAAAAAGCTGTGATGTCACCAGAGCCACAGGCAGTTAACCCCAGTCCGGAATGGGTGCAAGAACCAAGGGAGATTACAAATAAAAAGTAATACAACACATAGAAACACCCAGCACTCACCAGCTAGCTCACAGCTAAGATAAAATCACAACTGGAAAGGTTAGTCACCGCATCTGGCCAAATGGGAAAGCTCAGGCACCACGTCAAGGTCCTTTCCATAGCCTGAGTCCCTAACACAGGCACACCATCATGCAAGCTCACAGAGCCAAACAAACTGAGAACAAAGAAGGGGTGCACAGGTGGCTGTAATCACCCATAGAAAATACAAAACATGGAAGGGAACTGCACTCCAAGACCGGATCAGGTACACATCCTGTGACTCAGCAACATCCAGCCCTGGGTGCTAAATAGCACTCCAAAAAAGCTGTGATGTCACCAGAGCCACAGGCAGTTAACCCCAGTCCGGAATTATATACAAATAATTTTGGTGTGCAAGGTTCTAAAAATATAAAATAATATAAAAAAAACAAATAGTGTTTATCTTACACTGCAACTTATGAGAAACTAAGCTAGAATAGTAATGCTAGAAATGCATAAACATAGATTGATATACACAAACAAAACAACACCATTTTGTATAAAATATTTACATATACACCTATAGAAATACACAATTGTGTATATATATATATATATTATACAAAATGGTGTTGCAGTTTGTGTATGTACTGTATGTGTGTATGTTTGTATAATATATATATATAGTGTTGAAAGTGTGAACACCTGCAATCTGAAGCTTACATTAGCTGAAGCAATAAAAACAGAGCTGCATTTTTTACATAAAAAGGTCATAAACCTTTTTAGGTTATATCAAGAGCAATGAGAGAGATTATAGATATTGGGGCACTGGAACAAGAAACATAAAAAGAACTTTAAAAAAACTTTCCTGCTTCAATGGTACTTACTACAAGGTACTGCTGTGTGGTTGTTCTGCTCTTCTTATCGTCTGCTAAAGAATTTATGGCCAGTCTGGCTCTGCCTGCACAGGAAATAGTTTCTCTCCCTCATAAGGACTAACGTGACCCCCCGGTCTCCTACTGCACTGACCCACCAGTCATAAAGTAATAAAAGTAAAAGCATAGCCATAGATCTATCATCTTCACTGTTTACACAGCATGTGAGCAAAGGGGGAGGCATCAGGGAGGGGGAAAAAAGTAGCGGCCACATTTTTAAGTTGAACACTGCAGTGCACATATTTTGCTGGAATAGATGCTGGCTTGCTGCTGTAATTTGACAGGTCAGCCAGCCCAGCTGCAGCAGCCCACAGGGAAAATTCCTGGCATCCGGACCCGGTGGCCCAATCCAGCACTGGCTGTATCTGAAATCATGAACTTTTATATAACTCCCTTATAATTACTGCATGTCTTTCCACAAAGTGCTGCTATCATGAGGGCAGAATGTAAATCAACTAAAAACCCACAGTTATCTGCACAATTAAGCAATTTACATTCTGCCCTCATAGCAGCACTTTGTGGAAAGACACGCAGTAATTATAAGGGACATCTATAAAAGACAACATGTTCATTAAGGGTTAGAGTTCTGCAATCTGCACCATGACCATGCTGGCATACAAAACCAAACAAGGTCCGACTCCTTACCAAGAACTGAAGATCAGCTCAGCTGCTGACTCACCGCACAGTCCACAGTCGACACCACAGTTCACTCCACACCCGGGTTGTCACTCACTATATGCTCCCATGATGCATGATTGCACCGCTGCCTCTCTCAGTCTAGCAATATAACTCTCTGTCTTCCCGCCCGACGTCCAGAGTGACTTCCATGACATCACTCACGAGCAGTGCACTGATTGGCTGGTCAATTGGCTGGGCTCCGGAGGCGTTTAGAGAGCAGCCTCTTGGGAGCAATATGGGCCGCAAACTAAGAGACTTAACCACTGGGTGGCAGTCTCTGCGGTTCCCATATGAAAAAATATCCTCAGACATCCATATTGCGCAAAGGGAGGGCAGCTGAACGGCTCAGCGCCTCTCCTTCCTTGCGCAATATGGATGAGTTATATTGAATAATAGTAAAAAAAAAATACTTTTGCACTTTGAAGTGGTGGGGGGTTGGAGGGGTAGGGTATACAAAAAAAAATCAAACAAATAATAAAAAATAAAATAAAAAATATATATATTTATTTTTTGTACAAAGTATTAAAAAAAAGTGTAATTACACACAGAGGACAGGTGAGGCGCTGCCTCACCTGCCTTTTGCAATAATACCCTAATGAAAGGGAGACCCCTAAAAACACCCGTAGGTACCACTTTTGAGCAGTGAAGAGTAATACTCAGTGAAATGTTCACTGGTTTGTAATGGCCACACACAAATCCTAGATGTATGAATAAACAAGGCTGTCCTGGTAATCACCTTTAAGAAAAGGGAAAAAGCTTACCCTCTCTTCACGGCCTTATTCGTGCTCGCTGGGTGGAGAGCTGTTCTGGAGGCCTTCCTCCTAGGCTCTACTGCGGATCACCACTCTTCAGCTTGGAGCGAACTCCCACAAGCAAATGACCGCAGACACGCTGCGCTGGCGTCAGCCCAAACACCCCGGGCTCTGCAAAATGACGTCAAAGGACGCGGCCGGCTTGTGAGGGGGAGACTGATATCCGGATGAGGACAACTCCAAATGGAAGGACAGCGTTAGCATCCAGACTGTATGGCCAATCTTCACCTCCTTGAATAGGTAACCTCCAGGGGTGTACCCGCTGCAAACAATTCCGTTAAGGGCTTAAAAACTTGAAAGAAAGTACAAAGTACGGAATTTGCAGTAAAAGTTTTCAATGCTTTATTATCCTTTTAAAAGTGTACATGTACAAAAGACAAACATATGCCCTCACCTGCCTCCTATGACTGCACGTCACTGGTCTGAGAGGTTTCTGAGATGCTTCTTATTCTCTCCAGCAATACTATTTTTCTATAAATAAACAGACTTGAATGGTCTACACTTAGATATCAAGCATGTTACTGAAGTTTTTGTAGTTGAAATTGTTTTAGCCACAAAGCAAAAGGTTCTTCTTTCATGTGTGAGACTTCATGTAATGGCCACTTAACGCAACTATAGATCCCCACTATAGGAAGCCCACTATCACTGTACTCTGAAAAACAGGTGAAGCAATGCTGACTAAATGTTAAACATGTTCTCACATTTACAACTAGCTTTAGAGGCAACCTGACGAGCATATATGAATCAAGGCCATAGTCACAGATATAGTAAAGTATCACGTTTTCTTATTATAGAAACTCTATAATCATTTGTCTTGTTTATCTAGATTTAATGAATTTGATAATGAACTGTTTGGAATACATGCATCAGAAAGTATATCCATGGATCCACAGCAGAAACTGCTTCTAGAGTGCACATACAGGACATTTGAAAATGCAGGCATTCCAACAGAGAATATCAGTGGAAGCAAAACAGGAGTGTTTATTGGTAAGAAAAAGTTAAAGGCTATAAATGTTATAAACAAATATGTGTGTGTGCTTAGTTGGGATTCTGAAATTACACTCCATGCCCCATAACCTTTTGCACTGAAAATCTGTGCAGGTCTGATCAAGAGTTATAAGCATTTGGAATAATTAGGATCAGGGTCGGCGCTTCCATAAGGCCAAAAAGGCCACTGCCTTATTTCGCCCAGAAAGGGGAGCGCAATAACTCAGCTAGTGTCGAGACAGCAACAGAAACATGTGGGGATTTTTATTATTATTATTTTTTTTAACTTTTCAAATACTAGTTTCATTTAAATTGGACAGGCATTAGTGCATGCAGTGGCCCCTCACTGGCTACCCCACCCCGATGCTGAAACATTCCCTCCCTATCACCTTCAGTCAGCCCCGGTCACATTCTTTAGCTCATAACACAAGGAATATGACTGGAGAGAAAGAGAGAGGAGGAGGTGGAGCATGAGCAGAGCAACAAGTGCAAGGAGTAAGGGAGCAGTAATAGTGTGCCCAGCAAGTTTGAAGACAGCCAGAGAACTTGGAGAAGATCTGTGGGTCTAAGTTAAGTACAATTAATTTATCAATCATCACATCACCCCTGCTTGGAGCCTGGTTGTATAAATGTAATCAACTGTTGCTTTTGCTTTGCAGAGCACAATAGAGCACAATAGTCCCTGAGTATACAGCAGACTTTCAGTATCACACCCTCCCCAACCCCTCATGCATCTGTTTGCCCTTTAGGAAACTTTATAATTATCCACTATTTTCATTGTAGGGATGACTGTAAAAAAAACTAATATTTCTTTGGTTAGAACAATGCCCTGAGTTTAATTATATCCAGGGCAAAGATGCACGGGGATAGTTAATTAAATTGTATAATAAAATAGAGAAAATAAAGACTATCCTATCCAGCACTAGCTAATTTCAAATAATTAAATGTATAGGGTAGGAAAAAAGGCAGTCCTCCACCCCTAAGAATACTCTATAAATGGAAAATATTGTGTGAACAGAAATTCCTATCTATTAGTTACAGTCAAATAGGCATAATATAAATTTAACCATTAAAGGTACAGTCAATACCAGAATTGTTGTTGTTTTAAACGATAGATAATCCCTTAATTACCAATTCCCCAGTTTTGCATAACCAACACAGTTATAATTATACACGTTTTACCTCTGTAATTACCTTGTATCTAAACCTCAGCAGACTGCCCCCTTATTTCAGTTCTGTTGACACTTGCATTTTAGCCAATCAAAGCTCTCTCCATGTTAAATTCACGTGCATGAGCTAAATGTTATCTATATGAAACATGCGAACTAATGCCCTCTAGTGGTGAAAAACTATAAATATTCATTTAGATTAGAGACGGCCTTCAAGGTCTAAGAAATTAGCATATGAACCTCCTAGGGTTAGCTTTCAATTAAGAATACCAAGAGAACAAAGCAAAATTGGTGATAAAAGTAAATTGGAAAGTTGTTTAAAATTACATGCCCTATTTGAAACATTAAAGTTTTTTTTGGACTTGACTGTCCCTTTAATCAATAATCAACTTTAGTGCACATATGAAACAGTTCAGAGAGCTCTCAAAATCATTCAACAAATAAATAGAGAACACAAAATCTAAGAAATAAGATTCAAAAGTTCCTCCTGTTACAGCACAGGAAAATGTATGGAGAAAACAACTGAAATCAGTTCCACCATGGCATCAAAGATAATTATGAGTTGAAAAAAGAAAGTTCAATGGAAGAAGTGGAGCTAAATGAAATAAGGCTAAATATTGCCCTGGATTCCCCTTTACCAATTGCAGATAAGCTCCCAATAGGGCTACAGAGAATTCAATCACTTTAGACAATTTTCGGAAGATGGGGGGATAGTGTACAAGACAATGTCCCATTTAATTATAATAGCACTCCTAGCATCAATGGTGTACTCACTCAGAAATACTTCCCTGGGTACCTATAGTAGGAGAATGCCAGTGCACATCACGCCGTTCTTGGGACAGGTAAGGACCCTTCTGGCCTCTATCCCTGTTGGTGTATAAGACAACATCATATAGATTAGACAGAGACTCCATTCACAGGTAGTTCATGCTTCTCACCTTGTCGCCGTCCGCTGAGGTGTCAGTTAACCCCTTAAGGACCAGCGACGTACCCTGTATGTTACTGGCCTTTTTTGGGGACTTGATTGTTTTATAGTGCGGTCTTGCCACCAGCGTTGAGACTGCTCTATTCCACAAAGCCTGCTGGAGGGAGGGCATTAATAGCGTGTTCTTGCTAGACTTGTGCTATTATGTCTTGAAAAAACCCTTAACGACCAGTGACATACAGGGTACATTGTGGTCATTAAGGGGCTATGTACGCCCCCGTCTACACATGTGAGTAGAAAGCAGCTCAACACAGCTCCAAAAATCTTCTGTATCTGTGGTTCATAAATGATACTGTAGAAAGCCAGCTGGACATGTAACTTGAATGCCCACAATGCGTGTTTCACCCCTTTAGGCACTGGGGCTTCATCCGACTTGTTTAGCAATTATAAAATCAGAGAGTTTGCAAGACCTATATAGGGGAGGAGAAGTAAAACTTCTCCCTCTTTCTGCCGTTTATATTTCCATTTGCTAGGGTGAAATTGTAACTTATAAACATTCGCCTAGATTACGTGTTTTGCGCTTTAGAGAGTGCGAAAGGAATGCAACAAAAGTTGCATTATTTCACCCTCCATAGCGCTGCCATTACAAGTTTCTGAAAAGCCGCCTTGTGCGTGCATGCAGTAGCTTTCATCCTAATGGCTGATTTGAATTTCAAAAATCAAATCAGCCAATAGGAATGCAAGGGATCCCATTTTGAAAAGGCTCCCTTGCATTGAAGATTCAGTAAACAGCAGTGACCGTATGAAGAGGACGTTCCGCGCCGGATGTCTTCAAGAATGGACCCGCTCCGCGCCGCCGGGATGAAGATAGAAGATGCCGCCAGGATGAAGATAGAAGATGCCACCTGGATGAAGATAGAAGATGCCGTCTGGATGAAGATTTCTCGCCGCCTGGATGTTCGGACTTCAGAAACTGTATGTGGATCGTCGGGGGTTAGTGTTAGGGTTTTTTTTTTTTTTACTTTTTTGGGTGGTTTTTTTTGTAGATTAGGGTTTGGGCTTTTTTAAAAAGAGCTGAATGCCCTACAAAAGGCCCTTTTAAGGACTATTGGTATTTTATTGTAGGCTAGGGTTTTTATTTTTATTTTGGGGGACTTTTTTTATTTTTATTGGGCTATTAGATTAGGTGCAATTGTTTTGATTTTGGATAATTTCATTTGTTATTTTTCGTAATTTAGTGTTAGTTATATTTTGTAATTTGGTATTTTGATTTTTTTTAATTTTAGACTTACATTTTTTTAGTAGTGTTTTTTGTAATGTGTAATTTAGTTTATTGAGAGCTCACTCCCATTGAGCTGTAATAAGGTTTGCGTGCACTCTCAAGCCGTTAAATATGCTGTCGGAAGCAATATTGTTTAACAACTGTTTCCAATGTCTCATTATACCTCAATATCGGCACATCCCATAGAAAGTAATAGAAGCCGTTAATCGATAAATTATACCAGGTTTCCAATGAAAGCACAAACTGTTAATACACTGCCGATACATTGAGAAATATTACACCCAGCTCAACTAGGTGTAAAAGTGGAAAATTGTGCTTTTTGAGACATATTGTCTATTGAAATTATAAAATTGCAGATAATGCAAGATAATGCAAGTGTTTTAATTTTGAAATAAATTGTTATAAGTAATATTTATTGTTGTCTCATGTATAGGAATAGTTGAACTTATATTCTAATAGAAATATCAGTATATATTTAAATATAATAATAAACATATGCCTAGGGCAGCAATACATATTACTTATATTTATGGAAAATATAATTATATTAAAAAATATTATTTGATTATTGTTAAAAATATGTATTATAAATAAGTGTATCTTATTTTTCTTAAGCGGTGATTACTGCTAAGGAGCACAAATGTTAAACGTAAATTCTATAGCGTAAGGTTGGGTTACCTTAGCAAATAATTGATTTTTAAAGAAATCCGACGTCAGATGGAAGCGTTAACATAACGTTAACGTACAGCTACACGAAAAGAGCAACTGCATGCAATGCGCAAAATATTTCAATGGAAACCTGGTACTAAAATGGAGCCGTAAATTACTTTAGCTGTCGGCCGCTTCGGTAGCTTTAACGACTCAATGGAAGCAAGCCCTTAATTGGTAGTTATTTTAATTTTAGTTTAATAGTTAGGTTAATTGTTAGTTTAACTTTTTTTATTTCACGGGTAAGTTTTTATTTATTTTAAGATATTGTATATTTTATTTAAAGAAGTTAGGGGGTTGTAAGGTTTAGGGGTTAATAGTTTAATTTAGATTTTTGTGATGTGGGGGGCTGAGGGTTTAGGGGTTCATAGGTTTATTTAGTGGCGGTGATGTGGGAGGCCAGAGGTTTAGGGGTTAATAACTTTCTTTAGTGGCAGTGATATCGGGAAGCGGCAGAATAGGGGTTTATATTTTTTTATAGTGTTGGCGATGTTGGGGTGTGGGGGAATATGGGTTAATAACTTTATTATAGTGGTGGCGATGTCGGGGAGAGACAGAATAGGGGTTAATAAGTTTAATAACGTGTTTGTGATGCAGGAGGGCCTCTGGTTTATTTGTTAATAGGTAGTTTATGGGTGTTAGTGTACTTTGTAACAGTTTAGTTATGAGTTTTGTGTAACAGTTTTGTTTTGCAAAACTCATAACTACTTCTCTCAGATGGCGGTATGGATTGTGTCGGTGTAGGCTGGAACACAAGCACAACTTGTAATAGAAATCCCACGTAAAAACGTCATTTTTTGGAGGGCGGGATTGACGTTGCGTTACAGGCTAAAATAATTGCGGTATAGCTATACTGACAAGACTCGTAATGGCTGCATTACTGTTTTTACTCTGAAATGGGCATTTTTTCAGCGTTAAAACCGTAATGCAAAACTCATAATATAGGTGATTGTTTGTAACAACAAAATATATAATAAAGTAGCATAGAATGTATACTTTGATCATATACTTTTTACATATGATTGATTAACCCTGTTATACACAGAGCTGCAATTAATGTTCTATTCATTATAATTATATATTTTTCCAAGAATATTATAAAAATAGCAGGACTCGACACAACAACTTCCCAATTATACATATTTGGGAGCAATTGTTATTATTTTCCAGAGGAGGACAGATGCCTCATTTTATATAAATAAATATTTATATATATATATATATATATATATATATATATATCAATCAACAAATCAAAGAAGGCACTCTCCGTTAGTTAAGCCGTTTATTAGTAAACGTTTTCGGGGTATCCCCCGTCCTCAGACCACTTAAAGGCATGAATAACATATCACCTTAAATACCTACTTACCCCCACCGTGAGACACCGCCATCAGACTCCCAGCTTCCGTGTAGCGCAACTGTGCATGCGCGTCCGGAACTAGGGAGAGCCAACGGGGACAAACTACAAAGCAAAAAGTGCAAAGTGAAAATCATCAAAAGTAACAAATACATACAATGGTGCAGCAATCGAAGTATAACTATACAGCTAGTATAAGTGCTGAGTCACATATTAGTATTCCTGCCTTCAAATAGGTATTTTTAATTTGGATACCATGTACCCAAAGGGACTCAATGTCCAGTTGGACTATCAATGCTTTTTGTAAGGGTTGTAGTAGATATATGCTCGCTGACTCCTTTCGGCTAGTTTAGTTGATAGGGGCAGTGTGTATTCAATCCACATGTCTTGTGAGCCATTTGTTGAATGAGTTTCTGGCATTAAGGGGGGTATTTGTAGCTAGGGCTCCCAACAATAATTTATCTGTCAATTTGAGGAGTAGGTTAGTAAATATTATGCATTGAATATGAGTGAACAGAGAGTGTCTTTGGTCTGAAGTTAGTTCTCTTAAGATGCATTGTCAGGTCTGCATGTTTCAACTATGTGCTTAATTTTACTTAAGTCTATATAATGTGTACTGATGTGATAGCTTTAACTATGTACTTAAGTCTAGTTGATGACAATAGATTACCACATTAATAGTGGATCTAGTACATATAGCCAACCCCTTGAATACATTTTGGCTCACAGGTTGGAGTGTAGTCAGGTTTTAGATGTACAATATAATACCTAAAACAGGGGGTAGGGACGATTATTATAAGTGACAGTGTGCCTAGTTGAAGGCAGGAATACTAATATGTGACTCAGCACTTATACTAGCTGTATAGTTATACTTCGATTGCTGCACCATTGTATGTATTTGTTACTTTTGATGATTTTCACTTTGCACTTTTTGCTTTGTAGTTTGTCCCTGTTGGCTCTCCCTAGTTCCGGGCGCGCATGCGCAGTTGCGCTTCACGGAAGCTGGCAGTCTGATGGCGGTGTCTCGCGGTGGGGGTAAGTAGGTATTTAAGGTGATATGTTATTCATGCCTGTAAGTGGTCTGAGGAAGGGGGAGACCCCGACAACGTTTACTAATAAACGGCTTAACTAACGGAGAGTGCCTTCTTTGATTTGTTGATATTGAGTGTTTGGAAGCGCACCCGGCAGCTGTATGAGAAAAGTGTGCTGGTTCCCTGCTTGTGCCTATATATATATATATATATATATATATATATATATATACACACATTACGTATACATTACGTAATACACATAAATATGTACAAATTGGAAATTTGGTTTAGGGGACAAAATTCTGAAAATTAATAAGGGTTTGATACTGGGGACCACTATTTTCAAAATTAAATTGTTTGGTGGTACTTATATCAGAAAATTCATTCACCCAAAAAGCCTGCACAATTTATTTCTTCATTCATTCCTTAAGGGGACAATGCATTTAAGTTATAAATCCATTTGCATTCCTGTTGCAATAATATTTTATCTAGATTGCCTCCTCGTTGGAGTTCAATTTTTTGAAGCCCTCTAAATTTTAAATCATGCTTGTTACTGTTGTGCATGAAGAATAAATGTCTTGCTACACTACTATTGTCCACCAATTTACTTTTAATGTCCATTTTGTGTTTTTTTATTCTTTCTTTTAATACTCTATACTTTTTTCCTACTTAATAAAAAGGACAGCTGCAGTAGACCAAATATATCTCCTCTTCACTTTTGAATGTTATGTGCCCTTGTATATAATGTGGATGGCCATATTTATCTACAAATTTATCACCAGTTTCCATATTGTTGCATACTAAGCATTTTGTGCATTTAAAGTTTCCATTAGAAGTTTTGTATTTAGAGAGTCAGGTATCTCTAGTGCCTGATGTAAAGTGACTCCTAACTAGTTTGTCTTTTAGATTAGGGGCTTTTCTTGCTGTCATTTTAGGATAATCTCCAACAAGTGAAGCTACCACAGAATCCAATGTTAGTACATGCCAATGTTTCATTAGTATTGATCTAATGTTGGCCCACCTATTGTTATAGGTACTTATAAATCTAACCAAATCATCCTTTTCTTTGGTTTATGGATTATATAGCATTCCCTCCCTCTGTGTGTATTTTGCTTTTTTGTATAGTTTTTTTCAAGCATTTCTGAGAATAACCTATTTCCCTAAATCTAAGGCAAATATCCTTTGCTTCTTGGTTAAAATCTTGTATGTTTGTACAGTTTCTTCAATGCCTGAGATATTGTCCCTGTGGGATATTGTCTAGTAGATGGCCTGGATGATGGCTGTATGCTCTTAAAAGTGTATTACCAGCAGTTTCTTTTCTATGTGTTGAGGTCAACAGATTTTGATTTATATTTTTAATTACTAGATCCAGAAAACTTATTTTGTGTGTGCTGTATGTTCAAGTATATTTCATTTCATTTTCCAATTTACCTAGGTACAGACATGCGTGCACAACACGTACCCATGGCTGTACCTAGAATTTGCTTATAACTTTTCTGTCAAAGACAAAATAGTTATGTCTGAGTATAAAATTTAACAATGAAATTACAAAATCTGTACGTTGGGAATACAAATATTTACATGATTCAACTCCTTTTTCATGAGGAATGGAAGAATATAATCCTTCCACATCGATTGCTACTATGATAGTATTTTTAATTAATGTTAATCCCTCCAGTTTTGTAAGTACATCTAGGGTATCTTTGACAAAGGAAGGTAAAGTATTAAGACAGGGCCTTAGGCAGTAATCAACATACTCAGAGATTTTCTCCATTAGGGAGCCTATGCCCGAAATTATGGGCCTCACCAGCAGTGGATTTATACCTTTATGCAGTCCTTTTCTTTTTTATTTGTTATACCTTCACCAAAAAATTGTTCTAATATGCCTTCTAGTAATTCAGAGTAACTGTCTGTTGGATCTTTTATGAGGCGCTTGTAGTGTATTTTATCCTTTGTCTGTTTTGTACAATCATGCATATAATCTCTGGTGTTAAGTACAACTACATTTCCTCCCTTGTCGGATGGTTTAATAGTAATGGTTTTATTGTTTTTAGTTTTGTTAGGGTATCCTTTTGTTTCTTAGTTAAATTGCTATTTGAAATATCGACTGTGTACATATACATATATATCTTTTTCAACTAATTTTACTACATTATGCACACTAGAGACTGTCGAAAGGGCATTTAATTAGATTTGTTTTTAAGAGAGCTGAAACCTATATGTTGGTGTGTCTGTTCAGATGCAGTGCCACTCTCTGATGCTAAATCCTCTAGACTCATTAGAACTTGACAATCATGTGTAGATTCTTTTATTTTTCCTTCATATGTTTTCTTTAATATTATTTTCCGTGCAAAGAGATTTAAGTCTTTTATGACTGTAAATGTATCACATTTGTGTGTAAGGGCAAAGGTTAAACTTTTTCCTAGAACCTGTATTTTAGAGTCTGTAAAATTCACATCAAAGAGATTCACTACTTTTTTAGTTTTAATTAGTTCTTCTGCTTCTCTTTCAACTGATTCCTCAATGGGTATTTTTGCCCTCTCGAGTCATTTGCTTTGTCCTTTCTGCCTCCCCTCCAGTATCTTTTTGGTGTTGTTGTCTCTGACCTAATAAATCTCTCCTCCTTCCACGTCTTGATCTAAACCTTTTTTATGTTTATCCTCTGATACAGAGCTACCTGATTCTGAGCTACTAGTGAAGTTAGAGGGATAGTTGTACATTTTATTTTGTTGATAATCATCCCAATCTCTCTCAAATGTTTGTCTTTTTCTAAATTTAATTGTGTCTTGACCTTTCCTTACCTCTAATTTTACAACTCCCATCAATTTCTTATATTCCTCATTAGTTTTCCATTCTTGGGGGCCAATTTATCAAGGGACGAATGGCCCCTGATGTCCCTGTTTCAGCGCGAGCCTCCAGGCTCGCCAGAAACAGCAGTTATGAAGCAGTGGTCCTTAACTGGTCTGCTGCCTCTGAGGCTGTAGACATCAATCCACCCGATCCTATACGATTGGGTTGATTGACACCCATGCTAGCGGCCGATTGTCCACAAATCTGCAGGGGACAGCATTGCACAAGCAGTTCACCGGCTATTGCCTTGCTACATGCTAAAAGTTGTCATCCACACCACTTGCATTATGGTGTGGCCAAAGGCCAGCTCATTAGGACTAAGCGCAATTGAACTGAAGAAACAACCTTTCAAGCGGAAAGCAAGGCATTACTGAAAAAATTGAGAGACAGAGGCTATCCAGACGGTCCCATCATAAAAGCTTACAATGAAGTAGCGGTAATACCAAGGTCCCCTTTCTTAAGCCCAAAGAGGTAGAACAACATAGTAAGGATAAGAGTGAAATCACTTTCGTGACAACATATACCAACTAGTATAGAAATATTTCTAAGATAATTAAGAAAAATCTCCCCATTCTAAGGGCAGATGATGCGCTAAAAGGCATAATAGAAAAATAATGCAGATTTGCATCCAGAAGAAATGTTACGATAGGGAATATGATTTCCCCCAGTGCACTTAAAAAAAACTAAGAAGATGAGTAGCTGGTTGAGTTGTAAGGGCCACTTCAGATATGGCACACAGAACTGTATTGCTTGTGATTTTACATTGTTAAGTAAGGTTTTTCAGTCTACATGTACCCAGATGGTATACTATTGCAAACAGTGTACTAATTGTAGGACAGATAATCCCATTTATATGATTCTTTGCAGCAAGTGTAATAAACAGTATGTAGGTTGTACCTCTAGGGAAACAAGAGTAAGGATTAGGGAACATTTAAATGACATTGATAATGGTAGGGCTACTACTGGAGCGGCCAAACATTTTATTTATGAACATCAATGCTCAGTGGATTTCTTCAGATGGATGGTTATTGATGTCATCAACAAAAAGCCAAGGGGAGGTAATAGGGTCCAAGAGTTGTTTTGGAGGGAAGCGTATTGGATCTTTACCCTTAAAACTCATAGACCCTTAGGGATGAATATTGAGGGTGACGTTGTTAAATTTTGGCAGTAATTATTGATGCATACTATCAACATGTGTTGAAGTTTGTATTTGTTTCACTTGACTAGTATTAATGGGAATGTGACTAGGAATTAGCAATAATGCACAAGGGGTAACAAGTTGATCTGGCCTTTTATATTCATGCCTCATTTTTGTGTTTATTTGTGTGTTTATCTGTCCAGTGATAAGTAGGTCACAATGGGGTCTACTATCACATGATTACAATTAGGCTTCTTCACAAGCCTCCGGCTTATAAGGTCCCATAGATCCAATATATATTGTGTAGCAGCACGTAAGTGCATAGATATATATTTTTAAACTACATTCTACATTATACATCCCATGCAATCGCATCTATGATTATGGCACATTATCCATCATCTTCATGTGGAGACGCAGCATATATTAACAGTGAGCTAATGACTTCAGAAGTCAATGGGAATTAGGACCAAGTATTTTCCAAAAGATAGAATCACGACTCACAATATTAAGAATAGGGAATGTTATCATTGGCGTAATATGGATAAAAATATTCATGCCATCCATATATAATCTGCAGTTAAAGTAGCTGCGCTCAATATTGATCATAGGCTAAGGTAATAAGTTAGGTTGTATATATATATCCAAGAGGTGTTTGGGTTGGTACAGTATCCGATGAGTATGTGAAGGGTATTTCTCTTTATTAAGGTAGATGGGAGGGGCACACACAGACACAGGTATCCAATGAGATAGTGAGGGAGCATATATGGCTCCACAGGTGTTACTAAAAGAATGAGTCTATGATTAAGGCTTAATAACAGCTGAAATGTGTCAGACTGACTAGTTATGTCTGTGTGTTTATTTTTATTTTCTTACTACACGTGTGCCGGATATTTTAAGATGTTTGAATAAAGGAACTTTCTACTTTTTATTCATCATCAGTATTCGACTACCTTTGCAAAGATGCAAATGTAATACTCCAATAAATGAATGCACTCACAGGACTTCTTTTTAAAACAACAATGAATTTAAAGGGACATGAAACCCAAACATTTTCTTTCATGATTCAAATAGAGAATACAATTTTAAACAACTTTCTAATTTACTTCTATTATCTAATCTGTTTCATTCTCTTGGTATCATTTGTTGAAGGAGCAGCTATGCACTAATGGCTTCTAACTAAACACATGGGTGATCCCATCACAATCAATATATATATATATATATATATGCAGCCACCAATCAACAGCTAGAACCTAGGTTCTCTGCTGCTCCTGAACTTGCCTAGATAAACCTTTCAGCAAAGGATAACAAGAGAAGGAAGCAAATTAAATAATAGAAGTAAATTGGGTAAAAAAAAATGTATCCTCTATCTGAATCATGAAAGAAAATTTTTGGGTTTCATGTCCCTTTAATGTAACGTTTTCAGAGCAAACTTCTCCTTCCTCAGCATTAAATTCATTGTTGTTTTGAAAATAAGTCCTGTGAGTGCATTTGTTTATTGGAGTATAAATATATATATATATATACACACATATAATATAGCTCAGAATGTTTTATGAAAAAATCTTTTCATTTTACAGGGACTTTAAATTCTACTCTTTTCTGCAATGATTTGCAGACAAGTCAGTGATGTTTTTTATAAGGGGGTTGAAACAGCTCCTAAAAGTAATGTATGCACATAGCAACATTACCTTCAGAGTAGGCCTTTTTAATGATACTTTTGACTGAAAGGGAGTACAGCCAATCACCTGAGATACAGTCAGTACTATAGGTTTTACAGAGCTGCTACCCTGCATATATTTTATTAACCAAGGCTTAGGAAGAGCAATGTGAGCACTCTATTACCTATGGAGCAGGATGTACTAAATGTTCCACCCGTCACATTTAGATGGCATTTTTAACACCCTGGAGATGAGCTTTTTAGTAAGTTACTACAAAGCTGGTCAAATATTCTTTTACTCATGGACTAAAAACTAAAATCAAAAGCTATTTAAATTAAAATAGTACTATAGTATTTGTTTTTTTACAGTATGTTTGTGTATGTAAGGATGTTTATGCATTGGTTTGTGTGTGTGTGTGTATACATTAGTGTGTGTGTGTGTATGCTTGAGTGTGAGGGTGTGAGTGTATGTATAAGTGTGTGTATGTATGAGTGCGTGTGTGTGTATGTGTTTGTGTGTGTGTGTGTATATGCATTAGTGTGTGTGTGTATGCATTAGTGCGTGTATTCGTGTGAGTGTGTGTATGCATTATGTTATTTGTGTGTGTATGCATTAGTGTGTGTATGTGTGAGTGTGTATATGTATTAGTGTGAGTGTGTGTATACATTAGTGTGTGTGTGTATGTATTGTGTGTGTGTGAATGCATTAGTGTGAGTGTATTTATGGGCGTGTGTGTATTAAGAGATTAAATCTCCTGAGTGTCTGCTCATACCATAACTAAGTGATAATTTAACACTTAACTTAACAGTTAAACTTTAATAACTTGTCAATAAAACTCAACACATTAGGTGGGTGAAAGATCCGTGAATCGTATTTATTAATACCAGCAATGGGAACTGGCAACAACAGGTAATAGAAACACGTGTGGCGGTTATCGGGGCCTACATGACTAACTATATATAAACCCTTCTAGAAAAATGGCCAAGGGACACTGCTGCAGACCACAAGGCGGAGATACTCAACGCAGCTTTGAAATGTAGGGGGTTCTTGGCCCGTTAATAACCATCCAGAGCACGCCCAAGCATACCAAGCCTGTGCCATCACCCTGACTGCAATGGCCATCATTCAAACCTCCTTCCAGCCTGCAGCCGTGATCCTGACCACCCGTCAGAGTAGGGTGCCAACGTTAGAAACTCCAAACCAGTAGGTCCAGCCTTGACTTGACGAACAGCATGTCAATAACTGGGGAGCTCAAGCTACCATCCTTGGACTTAAGGAAGTAGTTCAAGAAACCCTCTTCCTGCCTCAGACAACCTATTCTCATATAGAGACACTAACATAGAATGATTGCTGCCTTTTACAACAAATATAACATTTGCAATCATAACAATGCATAACAGGGATGGGAGGGTGAGGAAAGAGCTTCCAGGGATGCACAGGAACAAAGAGGAAGTGGGCTCCCTGCACATCCCATATATAAATTTGGTAAACCCCTCCCAACACAATGCAACATTGTAACAAATACACACACAGCAGCAGCACTCACTCAACCAGGCCTCGACCCTTAGTTACGCTCCAGGCTAATCACCCTGCACTTTCTTAAGGGATTAAATGCCCTAAATCTCCTGAGTGTCTGCTCGTAACATAACTAAGTGATAACAGTTGAACTTTAATAACTTGTCAATAAAACTCAACACATTAGGTGGGTGAAAGACCAGTGGGTCGTATTTATTATTACCAGCAATAGGAACTGGCAACAACAGGTAATAAAACATGTGTGGCAGCAATCGGGGCCTACATGACTAACTATATATAACCCCTTCTAGAAAAATGTCCAAGGGACACTGCTGCAGACCACAAGGCGGAGATACTAAATGCAGCTTTGAAATGTAGGGGGTTCTTGGCCCGTTATAACCAGCCAGAGCACGCCCAAGCATACCAAGCCTGTGCCATCACCCTGACTGCAATGGCCATCATTCAAACCTCCTTCCAGCCTGCAGCCGTGATCCTGACCACCCGTCAGAGTAGGGTGCCAACGTTAGAAACTCCAAACCAGTAGGTCCAGCCTTGACTTGACGAACAGCATGTCAATAACTGGGGAGCTCAAGCTACCATCCTTGGACTTAAGGAAGTAGTTCAAGAAACCCTCTTCCTGCCTCAGACAACCTATTCTCATATAGAGACACTAACATAGAATGATTGCTGCCTTTTACAACAAATATAACATTTGCAATCATAACAATGCATAACAGGGATGGGAGGGTGAGGAAAGAGCTTCCAGGGATGCACAGGAACAAAGAGGAAGTGGGCTCCCTGCACATCCCATATATAAATTTGGTAAACCCCTCCCAACACAATGCAACATTGTAACAAATACACACACAGCAGCAGCACTCACTCAACCAGGCCTCGACCCTTAGTTACGCTCCAGGCTAATCACCCAGCACTTTCTTAAGGGATTAAATGCCCTAAATCTCCTGAGTGTCTGCTCGTAACATAACTAAGTGATAACAGTTGAACTTTAATAACTTGTCAATAAAACTTGACACATTAGGTGGGTGAAAGACCCGTGGGTCGTATTTATTATTACCAGCAATAGGAACTGGAAACAACAGGTAATAAAACATGTGTGGCAGCAATCGGGGCCTACATGACTAACTATATATAACCCCTTCTAAAAAAATGTCCAAGGGACACTGCTGCAGACCACAAGGCGGAGATACTCAACGCAGCTTTGAAATGTAGGGGGTTCTTGGCCCGTTATAACCAGCCATAGCACGCCCAAGCATACCAAGCCTGTGCCATCACCCTGACTGCAATGGCCATCATTCAAACCTCCTTCCAGCCTGCAGCCGTGATCCTGACCACCCGTCAGAGTAGGGTGCCAACGTTAGAAACTCCAAACCAGTAGGTCCAGCCTTGACTTGACGAACAGCATGTCAATAACTGGGGAGCTCAAGCTACCATCCTTGGACTTAAGGAAGTAGTTCAAGAAACCCTCTTCCTGCCTCAGACAACCTATTCTCATATAGAGACACTAACATAGAATGATTGCTGCCTTTTACAACAAATATAACATTTGCAATCATAACAATGCATAACAGGGATGGGAGGGTGAGGAAAGAGCTTCCAGGGATGCACAGGAACAAAGAGGAAGTGGGCTCCCTGCACATCCCATATATAAATTTGGTAAACGCCTCCCAACACAATGCAACATTGTAACAAATACACACACAGCAGCAGCACTCACTCAACCAGGCCTCAACCCTTAGTTACGCTCCAGGCTAATCACCCTGCACTTTCTTAAGGGATTAAATGCCCTAAATCTCCTGAGTGTCTGCTCGTAACATAACTAAGTGATAACAGTTGAACTTTAATAACTTGTCAATAAAACTTGACACATTAGGTGGGTGAAAGACCCGTGGGTCGTATTTATTATTACCAGCAATAGGAACTGGCAACAACAGGTAATAAAACATGTGTGGCAGCAATCGGGGCCTACATGACTAACTATATATAACCCCTTCTAGAAAAATGTCCAAGGGACACTGCTGCAGACCACAAGGCGGAGATACTCAACGCAGCTTTGAAATGTAGGGGGTTCTTGGCCTGTTATAACCAGCCAGAGCACGCCCAAGCATACCAAGCCTGTGCCATCACCCTGACTGCAATGGCCATCATTCAAACCTCCTTCCAGCCTGCAGCCGTGATCCTGACCACCCGCCACAAGAGACAGGCCTGCAAATTAAATGGTCCAGACTCTTGCCACCACCACTACACCCTTAGGAGTAACGCCTGCCTGATGTTCTGAAGGAACAGATCTACTCCTGCCCCATCCTGCCTATATAAACCCTTATGGGCTGCTGAGATGTTCCTATGCTCAATAACAACACCCTCAAGGTCCCCTACCTGCTTCCTCAGGTCCCTATTTATCTTTTTCCTGACCTGGAAAGCTTCTTTATGGCACACCATGTGCTTCCACCACAATCTAGGGATCACATTCGACCACCTGGATTAAATCTAATGTAGGGATGGCCCCCACATCATTGCCGCCGGCATGTAAAATTAAAATGTGGGATTTTTCCCACCTTCTTGTGGCATCCTGTAACAATTCAGGCAGATCTGCCCAGGACAAACCCCTACGCCCTAACCAATGCAACACAGCCTTGGATGATGGAAATCCCAGATGTTGTCCTCCTGGCATGGTCGCAGCTCAAATTGCAACCCAGTGCACGTATGAATGGCCGACGAGTGGGTTTTTGAGTTGAACCATTTTAATTCACCTATTAAATTTAAAATGGAATGCAGTACGCAAAGCGTACACTTCCTGGACCTTAATATCTTTAAGGTCCCCACAGAAAGGTCATTCAGGTTTGGCACCTCGCTATATACCAAACCTACAGACAGAAACTCGCTTCTCTTATCTACTAGTTGCCATCCCGACCACTAAAAATTGGGTATTATCGCCTCTCAGTTAACGAGAGTAGTTTGCAACAATTCTGATTCTATCATCTTCCATACTCAGTTGGATGACATGTGTACTAAATTACAAGCTAGAGGTTATGCAAAAAAATACATTGATACAGCTAGACAACGATTGAATGGTCAATCTCCAAACACACTTTTGGCACAGACCAAGGCACTGAAACAGACCGCTACTGCAGACTTGAACTTCATCATGACGTTTGCTCCGAATCATCACTGTGTTTCTAAAGCAGTTCGCAATCGATGGGACATTCTACAGACTGACAAGAGCCTATAGAATTGGAGACTTAATCCTCCCCGTATGGCATATAGACGTGCCAGGAATATACGGGATATCTTGGTCAAGACTGACCCAAAAGATTCCTACCAAAAGGATACGTGGCTCAAATTCACCAAGAAAGGATGCTTCAGATGTGGAGACTGTATCAACTGTAATGGGATGCAGATGGGTCCCACCTTTCAACACCCACATTGCAGCAATCGCTATAGGATACAACACAGAGTCACATGCAGCAGCACCTATGTGGTCTATATCCTGATTTGTACGTGCTCCCTTGTCTATGTAGGGAAAACCATCACAACGTTCCGTGAAAGAATGGCTAATCATAGACATGCCATTAGGGATGACATCAAAAAGGGCACTTCAGATCAACCAGTGGCATGCCACTTTGCACAACTGAAACATAGTGTCTCTAGTTTGAGGACCATGATCATAGATCATATAGGATAAAGACACAGTTCACAGAAATTGGTCTGTATAATACTAGTCACAAAACAGTTCCTGTCTGTTCTTCTCTTTTTTTTGTTCTTCAACTAAGGCATATCCCTCCTGTATCAGATCAATGTAATTTCTTATTTTTGATTAGCATGTATGATCTGTGGCGTATGAGATTCCAATATTTATCAAAGGTTTATATCAAATGTTTTAAGCATAACCTCCGAACCAACAGCATACGATATATCATTTCTAGCCTTATATGAAACATGTACTATTTCAAGGATTTAGTGTGTCCTCTGCAAACAGTGCTTTGCTTTTAACATCGATATGGGACCTTTGCAGATCTGCACAGAAATGCTTCCACTAGCCTGATACATCACACAGCAGTGAATATGCAAATGAGCCATGTGCTACACACAGCTCCGTTACCATGGTTTTCAACTTTGTTGGTGCTGGTTGCACCTATGACAGGGGGCGTGACTTCAGTGATGTGCACGTGAATGTGCACACACACAGTTCAACTAAGTTTGCAATCAAGATAGAATGTGTATATAAAGCTGCATTGTCTTATAGTTTTTACCCTGTTTTTCCCTGTGGATGTCAGGCTTTGTCATCTGCCTGAAGGAACTGTTTAAACCATTTGATAAAAGTGCTGGTTGGCACCGAAACCTCATGGGATCGTTTTAATCTTTGAAAATTCTACAATAAAAGCTAAGTTTTATTTTTAAATCCAGTGAGTGCTATCTTATTGGTGATATATATATACAGGTAGCCCTCAGTTTATACCGGGGTTAGGTTCCAGAAGGAATGGTTGTAAATCGAAACCGTTGTAAATTGAAACCGAGTTTATAATGTAAGTCAAAGGGAAGTGAGGGAGATAGGTTCCAGGCCCCTCTCAAAATTGTCATAAGTAACACTTAATACATTATTTTTAAAGCTTTGAAATGAAGACTTTAAATTCTAAACAGACTTATAAACCTAATAAAATAATCACATAACACACAATATATAATTAAACTAAGTTAAATGAATAAAAACATTTGCTAAACAGCATTATAAACCTAATAAAATAATCACACAACATAGACTTCACTTGCATTTTTCTGCAAACAGTTCTTTCTATGCATTCCAATCTGGACTGATTTATAGGAAGATCTTGTTCCTTTGAAATCTGCTCTATAGCTCAGGTCTGGTTAAACTGATTAATTTCAGCTTGCTTGGCTTTGCTGCAACACAAGCGGACAGCTCCTCCTTCTGGCTATTTTAATAAATGCACTGCTTCTCAATGCTTTTCAATAGCAGTCACATGACTGGAAAAAAGGTTGTTATTCTGAAACGGTGTAAATTGAACCGTTGTAAAATGAGGGCCACCTGTGTATATATATATATATATATATATATATATATATATAAGCTCCAAACAGTGTGCACTCCAGAACAATAGTCCACAACAGCCTTGGGTGCAGCAAATCTTATCAAAATATCCACGAAACAAAGCGCACTCCAAAGGACTTATCATATGAGCAATGATCACTTTAATCAGCGCTTTGTTTCGTGGATATATATGTAGGTGTCCATCTGTGCCATTTTTAAAACTCTGTATGTTCTCTGTTATCCGTCGCCTACAGATTTTTATTTTTTACTATTATTAAAAGTTATATTTTATTGTAGGGGTCCTTACCACTCCATACTCTTTATAAGCGAGTGCTTCTTTTCCATTTCCATTTTCTGAGAATGGCCTTGACATGGGTTTGCCCGCTAACTTCTAAAATGTCAAAATTCTGCATTATAGAAGTTTGCTAAACTTCCTGAGGTTAAAACTTTTTTTCCGGGCATTAGTTGGAATTAGACTAATTGTGGAACCTATTTTAAAAAAATATCTATAAACTTAGGCTGCAGCCAAGAAAATTTCTTATAAACATCATAGACTCCCATATTGGGTATTACCTAAGGGTTATCTCAAGATGGACTTTTAATCACGTTTCAAAAAAACTGACTTTTTTATACATACATACTTTTTATACATATATAAACTTCATTTGAAAATTGTAATTGCGTTTATACAATTTTAATTCAGGTATATAGTCCTAAACTCCTGATTAGACAACAGCCTATCATATAACTGTGGGTTTTAAAATTGCTTTTGAAATTTGTCAAATATTGATACTATTGATACTGATACGCAAGAAATCAATATTAGATCAATTTAAGATTATTTAGATTACAAGGTTGGCCAACCTATCAGATTCATTTGTACATAAGAATCTCAAACTCACATGTTTTAAAAAAAAAACTTTTTTGTTTTTACTAAAATAAAATAAAATACATTTTTATTATGTACAAAATCTTATCTGGTGTCATAGAATAGATTTCTATTTACATTTTATATATATATATATTTTATATTTTCATATTTTAAAAGTCTCCATAAGGTATTAGCTCTTTTCCTATAAACTACTCTCCTTACAATTCCCCCTGAGAAGCATAGAGGAAGCTTCTAATAGTGAAAGGAGCTTATACCCACTAGCGTAAAATCTATATATCTTTTGACTTAGGAACCTATTTACCCACCCTGGAATCTGAAATTGCTTTTCTATGTATTACAAAGTTCTTCTTTTTTGATTATTGCATTCCATTGATATTGACTATTATCTTGGAAAGTGACCATTAGCAATCTCTTCTGCAAAGAGAGGCCTAGATTTGGAGTTCGGCGGTAAAAGGGCTGTTAACGCTCCGCGGGCTTTTTTCTGGCCGCACCATAAATTTAACTCTGGTATCGAGAGTTTAAACAAATGCTGCGTTAGGCTCCAAAAAAGGAGCGAAGAGCATTTTTACCGCAAATGCAACTCTCGATACCAGAGTTGCTTACGGACGCGGCCGGCCTCAAAAACGTGCTCGTGCACGATTCTCCCATAGGAAACAATTGGGCTGTTTGAGCTGAAAAAAAACCTAACACCTGCAAAAAAGCAGCGTTCAGCTCCTAACGCAGCCCCATTGTTTCCTATGGGGAAACACTTCCTACGTCTGCACCTAACACTCTAACATGTACCCCGAGTCTAAACACCCCTAACCTTACACTTATTAACCCCTATTCTGCCGCCCCCGCTATCGCTGACCCCTGCATATTTTTTTAACCCCTAATCTGCCGCTCCGTAAACCGCCGCAACCTACGTTATCCCTCTGTACCCCTAATCTGCTGCCCCTAACACCGCCGACCCCTATATTATATTTATTAACCCCTAATCTGCCCCCCTCAACGTCGCCGACACCTGCCTACACTTATTAACTCCTAATCTGCCGAGCGGACCTGAGCGCTACTATAATAAAGTTATTAACCCCTAATCCGCCTCACTAACCCTATCATAAATAGTATTAACCCCTAATCTGCCCTCCCTAACATCGCCGACACCTACCTTCAATTATTAACCCCTAATCTGCCGAGCGGACCTAACCGCTACTATAATAAATGTATTAACCCCTAAAGCTAAGTCTAACCCTAACACTAACACCCCCCTAACTTAAATATAATTTTAATCTAACGAAATAAATTAACTCTTATTAATAGAATAGAATGCGAGCTCAATCTGATTGGCTGATTGGATCAGCCAATCGGATTGAACTTGATTCTGATTGGCTGATTCCATCAGCCAATCAGAAAATTCCTACCTTAATTCCGATTGGCTGATAGAATCCTATCAGCCAATCGGAATTCGAGGGACGCCATCTTGGATGACGTCCCTTAAAGGAACCGTCATTCGTCAGGAGACAACGGAAGAAGAGGATGGATCCGCGTCGCCTGCTTCAAGATGGACCCGCTCCGCACCGGATGGAAGAAGATTGAAGATGCCGCTTGGAGAAGATGTTTGCCGGTCCGGATGTCCTCTTCTTGCCGGATAGGAGGAAGACTTTGGAGCCTCTTCTGGACCTCTTCAGCACCGGATGATGGATCGCCAACCCCCGCTTGGGTTGGATGAAGATGTTGGAGCCAGGACGGATCGGTGAACCTGGTATGGTGAAGACAAGGTAGGAAGATCTTCAGGGGCTTAGTGTTAGGTTTATTTAAGGGGGGTTTGGGTTAGATTAGGGGTATGTGGGTGGTGGGTTGTAATGTTGGGGGGGGTATGGTATGTTTTTTTTTACAGGCAAAAGAGCTGAAATCCTTGGGGCATGCCCCGCAAAGGGCCCTGTTCAGGGCTGGTAAGGTAAAAGAGCTTGTAACTTTTTTAATTTAGAATAGGGTAGGGAATTTTTTATTTTGGGGGGCTTTGTTATTTTATTAGTGGGCTTAGAGTAGGTGTAATTAGTTTAAAATTGTTGTAATATTTTTCTTATGTTTGTAAATATTTTATTATTTTTTGTAACTTAGTTCTTTTTTATTTTTTGTACTTTAGATAGTTTATTTAATTGTATTTATTTGTAGCAATTGTGTTTAATTAATTTATTGATAGTGTAGTGTTAGGTTAATTGTAGGTAATTGTAGGTAGTTTATTTAATTAATTTATTGATAGGGTAGTGTTAGGTTTAATTATATCTTAGGTTAGGATTTATTTTACAGGTAAATTTGTTATTATTTTAACTAGGTAGCTATTAAATAGTTCTTAACTATTTAATAGCTATTGTACCTGGTTAAAATAAATACCAAGTTGCCTGTAAAATAAATATTAATCCTAAAATAGCTATAATATAATTATAATTTATATTGTAGCTATATTAGGATTTATTTTACAGGTAAGAATTTAGCTTTAAATAGGAATCATTTATTTAATAAGAGTTAATTTATTTCGTTAGATTAAAATTATATTTAAGTTAGGGGGGTGTTAGTGTTAGGGTTAGACTTAGCTTTAGGGGTTAATCAATTTATTAGAATAGCGGTGAGCTCCGGTCGTCAGATTAGGGGTTAATAATTGAAGTTGGGTGTCGGCGATGTTAGGGAGGGCAGATTAGGGGTTAATACTATTTATGATAGGGTTAGTGAGGCGGGTTAGGGGTTAATAACTTTATTATAGTAGCGCTCAGGTCCGCTCGGCAGATTAGGGGTTAATAAGTGTAGGCAGGTGTCGGCGACGTTGAGGGGGGCAGATTAGGGGTTAATAAATATAATATAGGGGTCGGCGGTGTTAGGGGCAGCAGATTAGGGGTACATATGGATAACGTAGGTGGCGGCGCTTTGCGGTCGGAAGATTAGGGGTTAATTATTTTAAGTAGCTGGCGGCGACGTTGTGGGGGGCAGGTTAGGGGTTAATAAATGTAATACAGGGGTCGGCGGGGTTAGGGGCAGCAGATTAGGGGTACATAAGTATAACGTAGGTGGCGGTCGGCAGATTAGGGGTTAAAAATTTAAATCGAGTGGCGGCGATGTGGGGGGAGCTCGGTTTAGGGGTACATAGGTAGTTTATGGGTGTTAGTGTACTTTAGGGTACAGTAGTTAAGAGCTTTATGAACCGGCGTTAGCCAGAAAGCTCTTAACTCCTGCTATTTTCAGGCGGCTGGAATTTTGTCGTTAGAGCTCTAACGCTCACTTCAGAAACGAGTCTAAATACCGGCGTTAGAAAGATCCCATTGAAAAGATAGGATACGCAAATGGCGTAGGGGGATCTGCGGTATGGAAAAGTCGCGGCTGAAAAGTGAGCGTTAGACCCTTTAATCACTGACTCCAAATACCGGCGGTAGCCTAAAACCAGCGTTAGGAGCCTCTAACGCTGGTTTTGACGGCTACCGCCGAACTCCAAATCTAGGCCAGAGTTTCTTAGTTTTCAACCTTGACTTGTGATTCTCCATTTCTAATTATTCACAAGGTTAAGTCTATACTTTGTACTAAATTTGTTTGTCTTCCTAAGGAAAATATCAATCAAAAGTTGGTTGTTCCTTCATTGTGTTCAGATCCTGCTAACTCTAGGTAATGGATATTACATAATCTTGACATAGTCAAAGGTTTGAAGTTCTATCTCCAAGGTATTAACATATTTTAAAAAAATATCTACTTTGTTTTTTCTCACTACTGAAAAGTGATTCAAGACTTTCTTCAATGCGGGATAGTTGCCTTCTAAGGGCTAGATTACAATAGGAGTGCTAAATTATTGTGCTCCTGCAAATGAGTGCAATAATTAACCAGCCATTGCAAGTAACTGGTTATTGCTACTGCCAACTCAGGTAGCAATTAACGCTTATAAAATTAACCAGAGAACGGATCTCGGGTTAATTTTACAAATCTGCCCCAAATGCACCCAAAATACTGTCTAGTGTAGCCTAGGGAGCTTGTGGGCCTATGTTTCTGGCGAGTCTTCAGACTCGCCAGAAACAGCATTTATGAAGCAGCGGACTAAAGACCACTGCTCCATAACCCTGCCTGCCTGCTCTGAGCAGGCGTACAGAAATCGTCACAATTCAACCCAATCGAGTACAATCGGGTTGATTGACACCTCCCTGCTGGCGGCCCATTGGCCGCGAGTCTACAGGGGGCGGCGTTACACCAGCAGCTCTTGTGAGCTGCTGGTGCAATGTTAAATGCGGAGAGCGTATTGCTCTCCGCATTCAGCGAGTTCTTGCGGACCTGATCCGCACTGTCGAATCAGGTTCGCAAGACCTTTGATAAATAGGCCCCAATATGTCAGCATCTTTATTTTTTAATAAAAGTACTGCACTAGGCAGTATTTTTGGGTTAATGTTGGTGGGAGTGGAAAAAACGGCACTGAAAAGAGCCTTTCTGATGCAGTCAATTGGAACTGTATGTTCACAATAAATATATATGCTTATATACATATATATTTATGTGTTAATTTGTTTATATTTGTATATATTCACATATAAACACATAAATATATATGTATATAATCATATACATATATATATTTATACTTGCTGCCATTGCTGCAAAACTTACCCCCTTTGCTGGCGCAGAAGTTCTGATGTTGTCTATTATGGCATCAGAACTAGGTTCTCATAGGAGCCTATGAAAGTGCGCTCGGAGAGTAGAATGCTGCCTAGCAACGCGAAATCAAGTTCGCGTTTACATTGCGGCTATCTTGTAATACCAGCGCACATTATCATGCAATGGTATTACAAAGTGGTGCACTAATATCGCTTGCATGAAAGAGATATATAGTGCTCTTCTTGTAATCTAGCCCTAAGTGTATTACAGCTCTTTCTACAAGAGCAGTTGCAACATCGTGGGTTTTAAAAAAATTATGCATCTTTGGAGCAGATTTGCAGTCTTCTCTAAATACTTTATTTCATAGTTTATCACTTTGAGTTAATGCTTTTTAACAAGCAACTTTTGGCAGGAAAGTCCTTAAGGCCTCAGTATCGGCTAAATAAGAGCTGCCAGAAAAATTGTCCAACCCTGTCTGTAACATAGACCATTTGCTTGGGTATTGATCCCATATGTTATTAGGAATGTGGACGATCATCATCTTACAAAAGGAAACAAAATTTATGTTTACCGGATAAATTCTTTCCTTTCGGAATTATAATAGTCCACAGGCCTCGCCCAAGAATTTATCAGGTAAGCATTTTTTTTTCCAGCCAAGGAAAATTTATTTACAAATATTTAGGATGTATTTAAGTTTTTTTTTGTTTTTTTGGTTTTTTTTAATTCTTTATTAGAAAAATTGTATAAAATGTACAAAAAGAAAGATAAGAGTGTGAGCAAAACTTCAAACACATAACAAGAAAAAAAAAGTAATTTGGGATATTATTACATCTATAAAAATAGTTAACCATCACTGATTTATGGTACCCCACTGTTCCCCCTTCTTTCGCTTCACTATCTTTCCACTATAATTCAACAATCTTTAATCAAGATGCTAAATATCTTCGTACTATTATCTTATTGATTAAGACAAATATGGAACCTGTCCATTCCCCACTCATCCCCACCCCTCCGAGCATAAAAAAAAGAGAGAAAAAAAAATGGGCAAATTAACCCAATACTTCCTCGCTTCCCACGGACAGTGGGATTATTAGTGATATACTTAACACAGCATCTTCCCCCATATACTTAATAAATCCCAGCCATGTTTTCTTGTAACTCAAAACATTTCCTTTGTTATAAAATTTTGTATCGTAGGCCTCCAGGAACGCCTGTCTGAGTAGCTTTTTTTAACTGTTCCTATGGAGGGGATCTTATCATTTACCCAATTTGCATAGAGTAAGGATCTCGTTAAAATTATGACCCACTGTATAAATTTAGTGTTTACCCCCCCAGTTAACCTCCTTATTTAAGAAGATAGAATTTTCTCCCAATAAGTGAATCTTCTTCTTTGTAACCATAAGAAGGAGATATTCAATTTTACCCCACATCTGTCTAACCTTGGGACATGAAAACAGCATGTGGATTATAGATGGATCTACCTCCCCACATTTTACACATTTATTATCTATTGATTTATTCCATTGTTGTGCCCTTCTTGGGGTAATATAGTCAAAGTGTATTAATCTGAAGTGAGATTCTTTGAAATTGGCTGACTTTGTAATATTCTTAATAATTTCAAAGCTCTTTGGGAATAATCACACTGGTACTAAGGTTATAATTGCCCCACCTATTAGTGTAATCTGCAATAACTCTCTCCGTCTCTGGGGTTTGTAGTATACCATATAGAATAGATAAAAGACCCTTTTAACTCTTGGACAATCTAGGATCGGATGTTTATGAACGATCCTTGATTCTTCGACTAACATTTGCAACATATAATGTTTTGCCTGAAAAAAGTAAAACTTGTATGATGATGGCACATCATATTTAACTGAAACTCCCTGAAATTGTAAGGGTGTGTCGATAAAGGATTGATCAATTGATTTATATATATAATATTTTTAAGCCTCCAATGATGAAATACCTTATAACTTAAGCCTGGAATAAATCTAGGATTTCCCAAAAAGGGCAGATATCTAGTGGTCATATATCCATGACCTACCGATCTCATTGCCGTCCTCCAAGCCCTTATAATATCTTTATAAAGAGGATGTGCCCGAATTCTGAAACCGAGTTCCCTGTCTGAAGCGTGCAAAATAAATGGCAAAGATAATGGCCCACAAACTGCATCCTCTATTTCACGGTTCGAGAAATTATCCGCATGTGTTAACCAATCCAATGGATATCTTATTAAAGCTGCATTGTTATAATTTTTTAAGTTAGGGAGAGCCAGTCCCCCTTTAGAGATTGGAAGATATAATTTTTCTAATCTAATCCTCGGCTTTTTCCCTTTCCACAGAAAGTGCCGGAGTTCTTTCAAAAAATTGCGGATATCTATATCTTTTATCATTATTGGGAGCATTCTAATAAGGTAGAGAATTCTGGGTAGAATAAACATTTTAAATACTGTCACCCTTCCCATTAATGAGAGCGGCATATTAACCCATTGTTTCAATCTTTCAATATTGTGTTGAAGGGCTGGAGTAATATTTAATTCATACCATTTAGCTGGATCTGATGATAGGTAAATTCCCAAATAACTTAATTGCTGTGTTTCTATGAATTGATATAGTTGAGTATCCATTGGTTTCTTTAACCATAAAATTTTGGATTTAGAGTAATTGATTTTGTAACCTGATACCACTCCATAAGAGTCCAGTATATCTATTATACCCTTGATATATATCTGGGGATGAAACAAACATTAAAAGATCATCCGCAAAAAGCTAAATTTTAACCCTTTCTTTACCAATCTCAGCACCTACCAAAAAACTCCTAAGAAGAATGGCCAGTGGCTCCAGTACTAGATCAAAAAGCAATGGGGACATAGGACAGCCCTGCCTTGTGCCCCTCTTCAAGGGGAAGAGGGACGATAAATAGCTTTTGACCAAAACCAAAGCTTCTGAATCAGAGTATACATTCGCTATTAATCCCAAAAACCCACCCTCAAAACCATATCTAGCCAATACTTCCAACATGAATGCCCACTCGACTCTGTCGAAGGCCTTCTCTGCATCCAAAGATAGCAGGAAGGCCTCCGGCAGAGCCGAGTCATTCTCCCCACAACTGTGGCTACTATACTTGCATATTACTTGGAGTATCTTCCTTATATTCATTTCTGGAGTTCTACCCATTACAAACCCCGCCTTATCAATATGGAGTAATCTTGGAAGAATAGTTTTAAGTCAATCCACCATTATTTTCATCAATATCTTGTAATCAAGATTTAAAAGAGATATTGACCTGTAAGAAGATAATTGTGTAACATCTTTCCCCTCCTTAGGGAGGACAATAATATTAGCTGACTTAAATTGTGCAGAGATCTTTTGACTATGAATAAAGAAATGATTATATACTTCCCTCAGAGTTTCTACAATATCCTCTTTAAGGCATAGATAAAACTCTAGTGGCAAGCCATCCGGCCCAGGTGTCTTTCCCTTGCTCATAGCCTTTAGGGTATTTAAAATATCTATCTCAGTGATAGGTGCATTGAGCACTGTTTTATCTTCCTCTGTAATTTTTGGAAGCTTAATGTTTGTTAAAAACTTCTGAATAGTTTCTTTTTTAGGAGATTGAGATAGATATAGATCTGCAAAATATTTCTGAAATAATAATGTAATCTCTTCCACTTTATTTTGAATTTTACCCTCTGAGTTAATTAAACCTATTGTTTTCCTTTTTTTTTGTTCTATTTATCAAATTCGCTAGATATTTACTGCTTTATTCCCAAATCTTTCAAAATATGCTGAACCTTTCAAAAGGGCTTTCCCTGCTATAGAGAGCAAAAACTCATCTCTTTCTTTCCCTGCTTTATAATAAGCTTCTCTATTCTCCTTTGTCGGCGAATTTCTCATTCTTGAGTATGCTGAGGATAGAGCTGCCGAGAGTTTCTCCTGACTGATTTGGGCTTCTTTCTTTGCTTTAATTACGTATGTTGTAATATCTGCTTTCAAAGTAGCTTTTGCTGCTTCCCAGTAAATGTCTACATTCCCTGAATAATTCAGATTGTTGTACTTAAATTCCTGCCATTTACCCTTTAAAAACTGGGCAAACTTAAAGGGACAGTCTACACCAGAATTTTTATTGTTTTAAAAGATAGATAATCCCTTTATTACCCATTCCCCAGTTTTGCATAGCCAACACAGTTGTAATAATATACTTTTAATCTCTGTGATTATCTTGTATCTAAGCCTCTGCAAACTGCCCCTTTATTTTAGTTCTTTTGACAGACTTGCAGTTTTGCCAATCAGTGCCTGCTCCCAGATAACTTCACGTGCATGAGCACAGTGTTATCTATATGAAATACATGAACTAACACCCTCTAGTGGTGAAAAACTGTTAAAATGCATTCTGAAAAGAGGTGGCCTTCAAGGTCTAAGAAATTAGCATATGAACCTCCTAGGTTAAGCTTTCAACTAAGAATACCAAGAGAACAAAGCAAAATTGGTGATAAAAGTAAATTGGAAAATTATTTAAAATTACATGCTCTATCTGAATCATGAAAGTTTATTTTGGCCTAGACTGTCCCTTTAAATGAGTTATTCAAATAACTGGGCATATAAAATGAGTTATAATTTGGCTTATTAGGTTCCTTAATTATCAAAACTATAAGAGCATGATCTGATAATGTAAACTCCAAGATTTTTGTGTCCTCAATTCTATTGATCAATGTTCCGGATGTCAAAAATAAATTTAACCGAGCTAATGTCAAATGTGTTTTTGATAGGCACGTAAATTCTAAATTATTTGGATTGAAAAATCTCCATACATCCCTCAAATTGTATGATTCTAATAGAGTTGAATTTTTTTTTCATATTTTGCATTCCGATTGGGAATTGTTCTCCTCTGATTGCCCCCCAGTTTCCCTCTATCAAGGAGATAGTCTGGTGTAATATTATAGTCTCCCATAATTATTGTCTCATACATTGAAAATGTATCTATAATTTTAAAGATGTTCCCCCATAATTTCCAATCTAATTTATTGGGAACATATATGTTTCCAATAAAATAATCCCTACCCTCTATATTTATATGTATAAACACATATCTCCCTTCCTTAGCAATTATTTTTTTTTCTTAATTATATAATTCAGTTTCTGGTGTAATACAATTGCTACCCCCCGTGCAGATTTCTTATATGATGAGCCAATAACTTCAGCTATCGATCCCACTCTGATTTTTTGATGTTCACACTCAGACAGGTGTGTTTCCTGGAGGCCTATAATATCCACTTTCTTCTTACTCAAGAAATTCACAATGGCTTTGCTTTTTATTGGGGAATTTATCCCCCCTACATTCCAAGATAGTAATTTAACCATTACTTTCCTTCAGAGAGAAAAAAAAAATATGTAAAAAAAAAAGGGGGAGGGGGGGCAGAAAGAGGGGGAAAAGGGGCAAGACCATAAACCTCAAAGCAACTAAGTCCTCTCCTTATTGTTTCCATCTTTATATCATCTTTATGAGTCATTATTCCATATACTTTCATTTTGATACACCTTGAACAGATACCATCTCATCATATTACCCTTTCTATATTCCTAACACCTCACAGTGAATCCCTTCCCTAGAGGGGAAAGGGGAAAAGAAAAAAAGAAAAAAAAAAAAAAGGAAACCTTCATTAAAAATCTAGACACATAAAACCTATACAATTACAAAAGAGCTAACCCAATTATGCAAAAATTCCCTTGCCTTCAGTACTTTACATTAATTTCTCATAATTTCCATTTTTTCAATAAACAAGCTGGTATATTATTCCTGTAAGCTCTCTATAAGTATTTGAGTATGCACAAAGGAGAGAAAAAAAAAAAAAAAAACAACAACCTTCATTGAACATCTAAACACATAAAACCTAGACACATAAAAATCTAGACACATAAAACCTATACAATTACAAAAAAGCTAACGCAATTGTGCAATGATTTCCTTGCCCTCAGTGCTTTACATTCATTTCACATATTTTCCATTTTTTCAATAAACAAGCTGGTATATTATTCCTGTAAACTCTCTATAAATACAAAAGAGCTAACCCAATTGTGCAAAAATTCCCTTGCCTTTAGTGCTTTACCTTTATTTTCATATTTTCAATGAACTAATATATTGTCCTTGTGGACTCTCTGTGAGTATCTAAATATGCAAAAAAATAAAAAAAAATAAACCTTCATTAAATATCTAAACACATAAAACCTATACAATTACAAAAAAGCTAACCCAATTGTGCAAAAAATTCCTTTCCTTCAGTGCTTTACATTCATTTTCATATTTTCAATAAACAAAATAGTGTATTATTCCTGTGAACTCTCTATGAGTATCTAAATATACCAAATGTGCTTTACATTCATTTCTCATATTTTCCATATTTTCAATAAACAAACTAGTATATTGTTCCTGTGAACTCTTCTATAAGTATCTAGGTATCAAAAAAAAAAAAAAGCAAACAATTTTAAATAAACCTTCATTAAATGATTCAACACATAAATCCTATACAGTTAAAGAGAGCTGACCTAATTATGCAAAGATTCCCTTGCCTACAGTGCTTTACATTTTACATTCATATTTTCAATAAACAAACTAATATATTATTCCTGTGGATTCTCTATGAGTATCTAAATATGCAAAAAAAAGAAAAAAGAAAAAAAAAGAAAAAAAGAAACGGGAAATTATCCTTAATCCCCCAGGGAAAAAAAGCATCACTGGAAGGTGATGGGTAGTCCAGCAATAAAAAACTAATTGGGTTTCATATCTCTGTCCAGAAATTTTTGGGCTTGATCTGGGGATTCAAAAACAAAAAAGTCGTTCCCCTCTCTGATTTTCAATTTAGCTGGATACATTAGGGAAAAGTTCTTCCCTCCCTTCACCAACTGTGTACAGATATGCGAGAATGCTTTCCTTTTGCTTGCAGTCTCATTTGAAAAATCCTGGAAGATTAAAACTCTGCCTTCTTTATAAGTGAGCTGATGCAGTTTTCTATAGGCTCTCAAGATAGCCCATTTGCTTTGAAAGGACAGATATTTCACCACCACAGCTCTGGGCCTAGCTGGTCTTGTCTCAGAGGCTTCCAATACTCGTCCCACCCGTTGGGCTCTTTCTACCACAAATCTCACTCCACCTCCTTCTATTTCCAATAGTGAAGGCAGCATTATTTCTGCAAAGTGTATCAAGTTTTCTGGTTTAACCTCTTCAGTTAGCCCAATTATCCTTAAGTTGTTTTGTCTGCTTCTGTCCTCCAATTCTTCAACTTTAGCTTCCAATTTAACATTTTGTTTTATTAATAAATTAAGTTTGGTATCCTGAGTAGTTAAATTATCTTCACAATATGAAATTCTTTGCTCCATTTCTGTGAGCCGCTCATTTTGCCTCTTCATCTCCTCCATAATTGAAGCCAATTTTATATTTATTTCTTCCATTTTAGGAAAAATTAATGCAGAAACTTGATTAGCAATAATATTGGCCTCACTTTCTTCTTCCAGTATTGATGAGCCAGAAATATTAATATTTTTAGTAGATTTTCTATCCCCTGTTTTTTGTTTTGGTGACATTTTCTGAGATTTCAGGTATTTATCCATCCAAAGCCTTTCCTTTATCTTTACACATATATCAGCTTGTCAGCTTGTTAGCTCTTTAAAGCAAATAGGGGAGATTCATGCTCTCAAGGCCTGTAATATGTTACTTCCAGAACTTTAAGTGGAGTGAGGAAGGGGCTTATATTCATACCATCGATCATAAACCTTTATACTTAAAGGGTGAAGAGTTGTAGAACAGCTTTATAGTCAGCCTGGTTTAACAAAAGTTCACTTTCTCTTTAGCCAGTAAAAAGATTGCAGACCCAGCCCCCTTTGATTTTGTAGCAGCCACTCACACACCATTTTTGTTAGTTAAACATATAGTTACACTCTGAATGTTCATACAGGTGGGCCCAAAACTAATCTCCTCTCCCTTCTTCCTTATTGTCTGAGGAGTTTAAGGATTTTTTCTGCAGCAGGGGAGGGGAAGTAGATGTGTGCTTAAGCTTGTAACTGCAGCTACACTTCTCTGGAATTGCTTAGTGCCCAGATCTTCTGGCTTAAATATCACAGGCTTAAGTATTCACCTTATTGCCCATAGAGTATTCACATGCCACACTATCACACCTCAAACAGTGCACAATTGTAAACACTCAGTTCAAAGTTTTTAGATGCTGCTGTATTTTAAATGTTCATCTTTTTTTTCCCCCTTCAAAACCAGGTATTGCTACAATCGCTTTACAATGCACAGTCTGATATTAAGAAAGAGTTATGGAGGAGAGCAGTACCTTATTTCCTCTGTTGTTGAATTCTTCCTTATGTTAACCCCCTGTATCTTAGGGCCTGCGTGCTTAAACTTAGGGGGAGGGTCTCACCTGTTGTTAATGGTGGTTGAATTTCTAAAGCAGACTTACTACCGTGGGCCTATGCCATTCCTCCTGGCCGTGGCTTGTTCCCGGATCATCCAGTTCGTCCTATTTACCGTCACTCTGCCGACCTGCAGACCCACTATGCCTCAGTGGGTTTGTTGGAATGCAGCGTTGCTGCTAGACAGAGCTAGCTTCTTTAGCTCCTGGTAGGTGCTCAGTTCTCAGCACCTTCCCTCTCTGCCTCACATTGCAGCCGCACAGCTCCTCAGCAACTTCCTGTGTGACGTAAGGCGACACCACTATGCCACTCCTCCCCCCTCAGCACCACCGAAAGCTTAGGCCTCACTGTCGTATTTTAGTTAAATAACTAATGTTGCCCTTGACAACATTGATGGCCACATGCTTTATTTAAAACCTAAGAGAATCAACATTCAAATGCTAATATTACAAAATATAGCAAATATAAAAAAATGTTTGAATTAAATATGGTCAGCATTACATGAATATGAGAGCATATTTTTGGTGTTAAGACAGCTATTTTTTTTATTTTTTTTGGACATATAAGTTTGTTTACGGTCTTGGTACTATTGAATCTAACTTAAAGGGACATGAAACACAACATTTTTATTTCATGATTTAGATAGATCATACAATTTTAAACAGCTTTCCAATTTACCTCTAGTATCCAATTTGCTTTCTAGCATACCTAAGGTAGGCTCAGGAGCTGGGAACTAGCTGCTGATTGGTGGCAGCACCTATATACCTATTATCATTGGCTCACCTTTTGTGTTTAGCTAACTCCCAGTAGTGCATTGATACTCCTTCAAAAAAGGATACTAAGACAAGGAAGCAAAATTGATAATAGAAGTAAATTGGAAAGTTGTTTAAAATTGGATGCTCTTTCTGAATCATGAAATACATATTTTGGGTTTCATGCCCCTTTAAGTATAAAAGCTTAATATTAAACTTATGTTACCCATGTAAATAGTCTTGTAGTGTGACTTTCAATTAGAAATTTGTCTTTAAAATCAGTTTAAATATTGTTATTGTATCAGCTATTCTTTTGCTATATATTCTTCCCTCATTCAAATGTCATAGCAACTCTAATAATTTCCTACATATAGACTGTAACAGAAGACAATGACCCCATCAGCACCAATTACATATTGTTTAATCTTTTATTTTCTAGGTATCATGAATCGAGATGCAGACTCAATTTTTAATAATTATGCAGAGAGTATAAATCATTTCAATGGCACTGGAACAGCAGCAAGCATAGCAGCAAACAGAATATCATATTGCTTCAATCTAACTGGACCATCTCTTGTGATTGACACAGCTTGCTCATCCTCCCTTGTCGCATTACATTATGCCTGTCAAGCCATTAAACAAGGTACAAAAGTAGATAAAGTTATAGCAAAATTACAAGCAGAAATGAAAAGTTAAAGGGACATGAAACCCAAAATGTATCTATCATGATTCAGACAGAGCATACAATTCTCTTAGGCCTAGATTTAGAGTTTGCCGGTAGCCGTGAAAACCAGCGTTAGAGGCTCCTAACGCTGGTTTTAGGCTACCGCCGGTATTTGGAGTCAGTCAGGAAAGGGTCTAACGCTCACTTTTCAGCCGCGACTTTTCCATACCGCAGATCCCCTTACGTCAATTGCGTATCCTATCTTTTAAATGGGATCTTTCTAATTCCGGTATTTAGAGTCGTGACTGAAAAGAGAGTTAGAAATCTATTTTTTTCTGCCGACCGCCACCTACGTTATCCTTATATACCCCTAATCTGCTGCCCCTAACACCGCCGACCCCTGTATTATATTTATTAACCCCTAACCTGCCCCCCACAACGTCGCCGCCAGCTACCTACAATAATTAACCCCTAATCTGCCGACCGCAAAGCGCCGCTACTTACGTTATCCTTAAGTACCCCTAATCTGCTGCCCCTAACACCGCCGACCCCTATATTATATTTATTAACCCCAAATCTGCCCCCCACAACGTCGCCTCCACCTGCCTACACTTATTAACCCCTAATCTGCTGAGCGGACCGCACCGCTATTATAATAAAGTTATTAACCCCTAATCCGCCTCACTAACCCTATAATAAATAGTATTAACCCCTAATCTGCCCTCCCTAACATCGCCGACACCTAACTTCAAACATTAACCCCTAATCTGCCGACTGGAGCTCACCGCTATTCTAATAAATGTATTAACCCCTAAAGCTAAGTCTAACCCTAACACTAACACACATGCATTACAAATATTTGATCTTGACCAATCAGATCTTGATTTGTGGCAATTTAAGATAGAGACTAAGATACGGCTCTTAGACTTCCGGTTCTGGGTAACAACACCGGAAAGAATTTGGCCAAACAATGTTCCCCATTTGTGGAACAACTAGCACACACCTGACACCGACAGTATAGGTGGCAGGATTATATCTATCGAAACCGGTTGGGCGGTCTGTATTAAGAGGGCAGACACAGAAACCAAAATAAGCATATAGATGGGACCGGAAACGCTCTCATCCGACACTTCCGGTAGCAGCTGGTCACACCGGAAGTCATATTTGTTTGGGCATTTCCGGTCCATAGCGATTGCGGTACCCAGCAAGATAGTGGGTAAGAATAAAGTGAGAGCTCCCACATGAGAGTATTAGAGTTGATAGCAGACATTGGGAAATGGCCAGGACATATGAGAAAAATAAAATAAAATAAAAATAAAAAAGAACTTAACAATGAACGGATTGAAATGTCCGGAGAAACATGTGATAACTTCCAGTATATCACTTCCGGTTCCGGTAACTTCCGGTATATCACTTCCGGTTCCGGTTGAACGTTTTTTGGCGCTAAATTTTGGCGCCACAAACATAGAGATGATTGGTCAATTAAGGGTTTATAAGCTTGAGCTCACCAACACCATCTATTAGTCTTGAGAAAGGCCTCCTTGGCAGGCCGAAACGCGTTGACAATATAGATGGTGAGTTATATTCCTATTATTTCTAAGAATACCTAAACAGTATCACACTATGTTAGTATTTGTTTTTTTGTAGGTCTTGAGGAATTTCCGGAACAACATTATTTCTATTTCCATTTTTTAGTTTTATATTTGTGCATTTTTGACCTGTGACTCATCACTTTTTATACGATTACACTTTCACATTACATTTCCACTTTCACATTTTTTCATACAATTTTTTAAAAAGAAATTTTATATATATTTTATATTTTTCACAATTGGATCTTCAATGCATTTATAGGATTTCAACTTATACACATCTCTAGGACTACAACTCAGGAGTCTCAAAGGATTATTTCATCATATGGACTGAACTTTAGGGACATATATACTTCAGAAGTCTTTTAGTCTACATCGTTTGATTTGTGCACACATTTATTGCTCACAATAATTTTGAGTTGTACAGTAATAGTTTTTTAGGTTTTTGAGGTTTCACCTTTATTTATACCCTTTTTTACACACCTACACCTTTGTACACACATTATTTTTGGATCACATTTGTATATTATCTGTGGTGTATATCTTAAAGTGTTCACCGACAAGCTATTGTAAATCTTATTTTGAACTGTTTTTCTATTTCTTCCATTTTTTATTTATCACCAAACTCACTTTTTACACAACACTTCTACCACACTTGTTATGTTAAAAGTGTTAAAAGTGACATTCTTGTACCTATGTTAAGATAGCATTCTTGCACTTATATCACTGTGCAAGAGACGCCAGTAAAACAACTTACCATATCATAAACAGACAACCATTTATATTTATCTTCTAGATTGCTTTAGGCCATATCTTCTTAGAATTGGGGCCACATGGATCCATGTACCTAACTGTTGTTTTTAATTTGTGAGATTGTATTTAATAATTTTAATTATATTTCTTACTGTTTTAACTATATAACATCTGTTTTTATTGTATAAACTTGTATACGGTTTTTCCGTACTAATTGTAATAAATATTTTGTGTGATATATACTACAACCTACCTACAGATTTATTTCTATGATACATACGCATAGAGACGATTCTAACACTAAGCAAAAGCTATACGAACCTAAGATCTAGCATTACATTTATCAGACCCTGCCTCTTTTGGCGCTCCTCTCTATCCATTCTATATATCCTATTAACCTAGTGGGTGATTTTTGGGGGACCCACAACAGACAGGAGCAAGAGGTCACCAAACGCAGCGCTGTAAGATATCAATATTTCAATTCTCTATCCTATCCCCCAAATTTTATAGCAGCCGCAACCAGATACTCACATCCATTACTCTAGGTAACATAAGAAAATGGACTTCACAAAGTCATTGAGGAGAGAGATTACTTTGGAAATCAATGACACATCAGACCCCACCCAGCAGGGCACATCAGGAACAATAGACTATACAAATATATTCAAGAATCTAGAGAGGCTACTCATCCAAGAAGTAATACAAGGCTGAAGTCACCTTTCTTAAAAAATGTCTAGAGCTAAATATTGTCCCGAAAGGGCTAATAATAAAAAAAGAGTGTGCATTCCAATCGGATAACTTAGATTTCACCAAACAATGGTCAGACATCCTCCTAAAAGCATCTAGATCCCTCATGGAGGCTATCATCGAGCATAGAGAAACTATCCTGAAACAAGTAGACACAGAAATCAAGGTCAATGAGGATGAACTAATTGGTCCAGAAGGTCACATTACAGAAACCAAAGAGATCATCGAAAGAAAGGAGAACCTAGACAAGAAGATCTCCAAGGTGAGAGAAGACATCATCAACAAAAAAAGCAGGAAGTTGAACAGGGAACTCAACCTTATCAAGAATAGAGACAATGATGAGAACAACACCACTGACGAAGCCAGACCTATGGAGGACTCAGACGGTAGAACAACTACTGAGGAAGAAGGTTGGACAACAGTGAACTATAAAAAGAACCGACCAACCCAGAATCCTCAAGAAAGAAGAAGGGGTCGATTCAACGAATACGAACCACACACCCCGAGGGAATGGAACAATGGATACGGACACAGACAGCAAACCCATCACCAGGGGTGGAACACGGAAAGAATCAACCCAGAGTATCATAATAGAGGTCAGTGGGCACCACACCACTACCCGAGAAGAACGTACCACAATAGAGACAATAGAAGTGAAAACTTCCACTACGATAGGGGGATGAACTACAACCCACACAGACAATACCAATACCAAGACAACTATAATTCTCAAAGATGGAATATGAATGAAAGATTCACATATGGTAACAACCAATATCCACGATGGAGAAACAATGAAAGACAAGATTTTAGGAATAACTATGCTCAACACAATGATAGGAGGGAACACCATTTTGGATATGAGGAAGAGACCCATACTCCGAGGAGATTCAACAAAGGATGGAATCAGCAGAACCAGGAATATCACTCTTACAACCCCTACGACAAAAGAAGGGAACATCAGGGACATAAGAACACACCGACTATGAATAAAATAAGACCCACTGTCAGGGTACAAAACCAAGTGAGCATTCAACTAGACCCAAGACCACCAAACACAAGACTGGCCAATAAAACTTCGAATGGAAACATGAATGACAACCAGAAAGCCTCTAATTCTGGACAACGTTTTTTAGAGGATCATCAACTAACCACCAAGGAACTAGAGAGAACTTCCATGAAAAGAAAGAATTCGAATACAGAAGAATTCCAGCACCCGATGGAAAAAAGAAAAACCATAGGGGAAAGAGAGGAGGAAGGAGAATAAATAGCAAACAAACACAGAAAGGGGAAACACAAGAGAAAGGAGCTACCTATAAAGGAATCTACAACCTCAGCAGCACCATACTAACAGACAAAGAGAACTCGATCCTCAATTATGGCCTTTCCTTTGCCCCCTCCAAGGGGCTCAACAAATTCGACACGTTCGTCAACATTAAACAATTTGTCAGGAAACTAACCCTGAAACGCCATTTTATGAAATCACCTATAGAATCCGACATGAGAAGTCAGAACATCAGACAGAGTACGCAACAAAATACGGATCCTTATCAACATTCTGATTTGAAACCCAGCTCATCATTCTACCCTATAGCAAGTAAGGGTAACGCTATAGAAACCTTCGAGATGATGGTAAGCAACGACTTGAGAAACATCAATCCGAAACAACTAACAAGACACAAGCACAACTTATCGAAGATCCAGATGAAGACTATCAGAGAACTAGAGAACAACAGAGACATAGTAATACAACCTGCAGATAAGGGAGGAGGCATTGTGGTTTTAAACAAAGAAGACTACAGCATGGAGTGCAAGAGAATACTATCCGACAAGGAAACTTACGAAATTCTGAGAAGTAACCCAGTAGGAGCATACAAGAGAGAATTGGATGGTATCCTAGGAGAGGCCCATGACAACGAGATTCTCAACCATAAAGAATACAGATACATGAGCATAGAACACCCGATCACTCCAGTCTTCTATTACCTTCCTAAAATACATAAAACACTCCACAATCCTCCAGGAAGACCCATTATTTCCGGCATAGGGTCATTATCCAGCAATCTGTCAGAATACCTGGACAGAAACCTGCAGAAATATGTAACAAAGCTACCATCTTATGTGAGAGACTCAACCCAAATCTTAAACATCCTGGACAACACAGACTGGAAGGAAGGCTACCTACTTGTCACATGCGATGTGACCTCCCTATATACCAGCATACCGCATGAGGGAGGTCTGGAAGCGGTTGAGTACTTCCTAAGGAAAGATCAGACATTGCCAGATACTCAGAAAGAATTCATACTGGAAGGAATCAGTTACATCTTGACACATAATTACTTTCATCACGATGGGAAATATTACAGGCAACTATGCGGAACAGCTATGGGGACTAGGTTCGCGCCGAGCTATGCCAACCTCTACATGGGCAGATGGGAGCACATCTTCTGGGATTCCTGCCCAGCCGGCGCGGACCTAGTGTCCTACCATAGGTATATAGATGACATCCTCATAATATGGAGCGGTTCCAAAGAGGACTTGGAACACACCTTGAGAGTCATGAACAAAAATACCAACAATCTCAAATTCACCTATGAGATCAGCAATACTGAGATCACATTTCTGGATTTAAAAATAATGATCACCGATGGAAAAATCAAGACCTCCACATATTTCAAACCAGTAGATTGTAACAACTACATCCACAACGAAAGCTGCCATCACTCAAGATGGAAAGAAAACATCCCGAAGGGACAATTAATCAGATTGAAAAAAAACTGCTCAGACCAAGATCTATGGGAAACCCAGGCAGAGGTACTTAAGACACGTTTCCTGGAAAGAGGTTATGACGAAGCGAGACTACAGAAGGACATATAGGAGGTCAGAAGCAGGGATCGCAAAGAGCTTCTGAAATATAAGGACAAGAGAGTGAAAATAGACGATAACACCGACCACATAGATGTTGCCTTCATCACTCAATACAGTGAGAATAGACGGTTAATAGAGAGAATTGTAAGAAGACATTGGAACCTTCTGAGGAATGACGATATTATAGGGGAAACCCTCATTGAGAAACCGAGATTCATTTACAGAAAATCGGACAACCTAAAGAACATATTATCCCCCAGTATCCCACGTCTGAGAGAGACAAGAGTGAAAGACACATCAGGAAAACACATTAAAGGATTTTATCCGTGCCCTAGCTGCAAAGCGTGCAAGAGGGGGCTAAAGACAAAGAAATTCACCTCCTATAATTCCAACACCGAATACGAAATAAAGAGTCTGATAAGGTGCAGCAATAAGGGGACGATCTACATAATCCAATGCAACTGTGGACTCCAATACGTCGGGCAGACCTCAAGGTGCCTAAAGGACAGGATACGGGAACACTTACTACAAATTGAGCATGGTAACACCGACACGGCACTATACAGACATTTTGCCAATAAACACAGAGGAAATATAAAAGACCTCAGCTATTTTGGGATCCAAACGATAAAACCAAATTGGAGAGGAGGGAACTATGAGAAGAAGCTCCTGATTGCAGAGTCGAGATGGATCTTCGACCTCGACTGCCTTTATCCAAAAGGTCTAAACAACAAGGAAGACTTATCCCATCTCCTCAGTCTAAAGTGAACATACAACCATACGAACATCAAAAGGACGAATGCACACCGCTCTAGACATCTTCGGAACATATTGAAGATTAAATAGAACCAAAGGCTCTTCGGAACATATTGAAGATTAAATAGAACCAAAGGCTCCCCCTCAAAATGGAAAAACCAAATCTAGCACACAATAATATGCCTTGTCTTATCTCTGAACTTTGACTATCTTTATGCTTCATCTGCTACAATAATGTATAGAAATCTGACCTATTGTCACATTAAGATGCCCTCTAGCTGACAGGTCTCCTCTTGCTCCTATGCCCACGCTTCCAAGTATCATAGTAATATCCCTCAGCAAATAGAAGATGACACTCCATTGAGGGGGATTCTCCACTATCCTCTATCTCTACTCATTCTCATTTTTTAACATACTCCTCTTGGGCACCTAAAACAAAAGAGACATGATGTAACCCATCCTCTATCTCTAACCCAACCCATCCTCTATCTCTACTCGTTCTCATTTTTTAACATACTCCTCTTGGGCACCTAGAACAAAAGAGACATGATGTAACCCATCACACAGCAACTGAGACTTAACATAACTCTACTTCATCTCTCAGATTCCAACTCTATTCCACCTCTATCTCGCTCCAACATATAGAACACATACAACCTAAGGGAGGCATTCAACACACATTCAACAATGAGTATTTCACTTAAACAAATAAAATATAGCAATTTGTGGAAAGTTGCTTTCCGATTTAAAATAATCATACTTTTTATATATTTGTATACAAAATTCTTGTGTATATATTGTAAATATCTAGAATGACATATGCGACTAATGGTATACAAAACAGATTTTCAGTTTTGGATGTGACATACTAACAACAGACCTATGGGATAAGGTCTCCGATATATAGGGAATTGTCTTTTAAATTAGAGAACATGTGGCTGTGTGTGGCCCCATATATGAGACTACACACATGCATTACAAATATTTGATCTTGACCAATCAGATCTTGATTTGTGGCAATTTAAGATAGAGACTAAGATACGGCTCTTAGACTTCCGGTTCTGGGTAACAACACCGGAAAGAATTTGGCCAAACAATGTTCCCCATTTGTGGAACAACTAGCACACACCTGACACCGACAGTATAGGTGGCAGGATTATATCTATCGAAACCGGTTGGGCGGTCTGTATTAAGAGGGCAGACACAGAAACCAAAATAAGCATATAGATGGGACCGGAAACGCTCTCATCCGACACTTCCGGTAGCAGCTGGTCACACCGGAAGTCATATTTGTTTGGGCATTTCCGGTCCATAGCGATTGCGGTACCCAGCAAGATAGTGGGTAAGAATAAAGTGAGAGCTCCCACATGAGAGTATTAGAGTTGATAGCAGACATTGGGAAATGGCCAGGACATATGAGAAAAATAAAATAAAATAAAAATAAAAAAGAACTTAACAATGAACGGATTGAAATGTCCGGAGAAACATGTGATAACTTCCAGTATATCACTTCCGGTTCCGGTAACTTCCGGTATATCACTTCCGGTTCCGGTTGAACGTTTTTTGGCGCTAAATTTTGGCGCCACAAACATAGAGATGATTGGTCAATTAAGGGTTTATAAGCTTGAGCTCACCAACACCATCTATTAGTCTTGAGAAAGGCCTCCTTGGCAGGCAGAAACGCGTTGACAATATAGATGGTGAGTTATATTCCTATTATTTCTAAGAATACCTAAACAGTATCACACTATGTTAGTATTTGTTTTTTTGTAGGTCTTGAGGAATTTCCGGAACAACATTATTTCTATTTCCATTTTTTAGTTTTATATTTGTGCATTTTTGACCTGTGACTCATCACTTTTTATACGATTACACTTTCACATTACATTTCCACTTTCACATTTTTTCATACAATTTTTTTAAAAAAATTTTTATATATATTTTATATTTTTCACAATTGGATCTTCAATGCATTTATAGGATTTCAACTTATACACATCTCTAGGACTACAACTCAGGAGTCTCAAAGGATTATTTCATCATATGGACTGAACTTTAGGGACATATATACTTCAGAAGTCTTTTAGTCTACATCGTTTGATTTGTGCACACATTTATTGCTCACAATAATTTTGAGTTGTACAGTAATAGTTTTTTAGGTTTTTGAGGTTTCACCTTTATTTATACCCTTTTTTACACACCTACACCTTTGTACACACATTATTTTTGGATCACATTTGTATATTATCTGTGGTGTATATCTTAAAGTGTTCACCGACAAGCTATTGTAAATCTTATTTTGAACTGTTTTTCTATTTCTTCCATTTTTTATTTATCACCAAACTCACTTTTTACACAACACTTCTACCACACTTGTTATGTTAAAAGTGTTAAAAGTGACATTCTTGTACCTATGTTAAGATAGCATTCTTGCACTTATATCACTGTGCAAGAGACGCCAGTAAAACAACTTACCATATCATAAACAGACAACCATTTATATTTATCTTCTAGATTGCTTTAGGCCATATCTTCTTAGAATTGGGGCCACATGGATCCATGTACCTAACTGTTGTTTTTAATTTGTGAGATTGTATTTAATAATTTTAATTATATTTCTTACTGTTTTAACTATATAACATCTGTTTTTATTGTATAAACTTGTATACGGTTTTTCCGTACTAATTGTAATAAATATTTTGTGTGATATATACTACAACCTACCTACAGATTTATTTCTATGATACATACGCATAGAGACGATTCTAACACTAAGCAAAAGCTATACGAACCTAAGATCTAGCATTACATTTATCAGACCCTGCCTCTTTTGGCGCTCCTCTCTATCCATTCTATATATCCTAACACTAACACCCCCCTAAATTAAATATAATTTAAATCTAACGAAATTAATTAACTCTTATTAAATAAATTATTCCTATTTAAAGCTAAATACTTACCTGTAAAATAAATCCTAATATAGCTACAATATAAATTATAATTATATTATAGCTATTTTAGGATTAATATTTATTTTACAGGCAACTTTGTATTTATTTTAGCCAGGTACAATAGCTATTAAATAGTTAAGAACTATTTAATAGCTAAAATAGTTAAAATAATTACAAAATTACCTGTAAAATAAATCCTAACCTAAGTTACAATTAAACCTAACACTACACTATCAATAAATAAATTAAATAAAATACCTACAATTATCTACAATTAAACCTAACACTACACTATCAATAAATTAATTAAATACAATGGCCTAGATTTGGAGTTTGGCGTTAGCCGTGAAAACCAGCGTTAGAGGCTCCTAACGCTGGTTTTAGGCTACCGCCGGTATTTGGAGTCACTCAAAATAGGGTCTAACGCTCACTTTTCATCCGCGACTTTTCCATACCGCAGATCCCCTTACGTAAATTGCATATCCTATCTTTTCAATGGGATCTTTCTAACTCCGGTATTTAGAGTCGTTTCTGAAGTGAGCGTTAGACATCTAACGACAAAACTCCAGCCGCAGGACAAAAGTCAGTAGTTAAGAGCTTTCTGGGCTAACGCCGGTTTATAAAGCTCTTAACTACTGTATTCTAAAGTACACTAACACCCATAAACTACCTATGTACCCCTAAACCGAAGCCCCCCCACATCGCCGACACTCGAATAAATTTTTTTAACCCCTATTCTGCCGACCGCCACCTACGTTATCCTTATGTACCCCTAATCTGCTGCCCCTAACACCGCCGACCCCTGTATTATATTTATTAACCCCTAATCTGCCCCCCTCAACGTCGCCTCCACCTGCCTACAATAATTAACCCCTAATCTGCCGACCGCAAAGCGCCGCCACCTACGTTATCCTTATGTACCCCTAATCTGCTGCCCCTAACACCGCCGACCCCTATATTATATTTATTAACCCCTAATCTGCCCCCCTCAACGTTGCCTCCACCTGCCTACACTTATTAACCCCTAATCTGCCGACCGGACCTGAGCGCTACTATAATAAAGTTATTAACCCCTAATCCGCCTCACTAACCCTATAATAAATAGTATTAACCCCTAATCTGCCCTCCCTAACATCGCCGACACCTAACTTCAATTATTAACCCCTAATCTGCCGACTGGAGCTCACCGCTACTCTAATAAATGTATTAACCCCTAAAGCTAAGTCTAACCCTAACCCTAACACCCCCCTAAGTTAAATATAATTTACATCTAACGAAATTAATTATCTCTTATTAAATAAATTATTCCTATTTAAAGCTAAATACTTACCTGTAAAATAAATCCTAATATAGCTACAATATAAATTATAATTATATTGTAGCTATTTTAGGATTAATATTTATTTGATAGGCAACTTTGTAATTATTTTAACCAGGTACAATAGCTATTAAATAGTTAAGAACTATTTAATAGCTACCTAGATAAAATAATTACAAAATTACCTGTAAAATAAATCCTAACCTAAGTTACAATTAAACCTAACACTACACTAGCAATAAATAAATTAAATAAAATACCTACAATTACCTACAATTAAACCTAACACTACACTATCAATACATAAATTAAATACAATTCCTACAATTTTAAACTATTTACACCTACTCTAAGCCCCCTAATAAAACAACAAAGACCCCCAAAATAAAAAATGCCCTACCCTATTCTAAATTACTAAAGTTCAAAGCTCTTTTATCTTTCATTCTATTGGCTGATCGGAACAGCCAATAGAATGCGAGCTCAATCTGATTGGCTGATCGGATCAGCCAATCGGATTGAACTTGATTCTGATTGGCTGATTCCATCAGCCAATCAGAATTTTCCTACCTTAATTCCGATTGGCTGATAGAATCCTATCAGCCAATCGGAATTCGAGGGACGCCATCTTGGATGACGTCCCTTAAAGGAGCCTTCATTCGTCGGTAGTCCGTCGGGCCAGCAGGATGTTCCGCGTCGGAGGTCTGCAAGATGGATCCGGAAGAAAGAAGATTGAAGATGCCGTTGATAGAAGACTTCAGCCGGATCAAGGACCTCTTCAGCTCCCGCTTGGATGAAGACTTCAGCCGGATCATGGACATCTTCAGCCCCCCGCTTGGGCTTGGATCAAGACATCGGAGGAGCTCTTCTGGATCGATCGGTGAACCTGGTATGGTGAAGATAAGGTAGGAAGATCTTTAGGGGCTTAGTGTTAGGTTTATTTAAGGGGGGTTTGGGTTAGATTAGGGGTATGTGGGTGGTGGGTTGTAATGTTGGGGGGGGTATTGTATGTGTTTTTTTTACAGGCAAAAGAGCTGAATTCTTTGGGGCATGCCCAGCAAAGGGCCCTGTTCAGGGCTGGTAAGGTAAAAGAGCTTTGAACTTTAGTAATTTAGAATAGGGTAGGGCATTTTTTTTATTTTGGGGGTCTTTGTTATTTTATTAGGGGGCTTAGAGTAGGTGTAATTAGTTTAAAATTGTTGTAATATTTTTCTGATGTTTTTAAATATTTTTTTATTTTTTGTAACTTAGTTCTTTTTTATTTTTGTACTTTAGTTAGTTTATTTAATTGTAGTTATTTGTAGGTATTTTATTTAATTAATGTATTGATAGCGTAGTGTTAGGTTTAATTGTAGGTAATTGTAGGTATTTTATTTAATTAATTTATTGATAGTGTAGTGTTAGGTTTAATTGTAACTTAGGTTAGGATTTATTTTACAGGTAATTTTGTAATTATTTAACTATTTTAGCTATTGTACCTGGTTAAAATAAATACAAAGTTACCTGTAAAATAAATATAAATCCTAAAATAGCTATAATATAATATAATTTATATTGTAGCTATATTAGGATTTATTTTACAGGTAAGTATTTAGCTTTAAATAGGAATAATTTATTTAATAAGAGTTAATTAATTTCGTTAGATTTAAATTATATTTAATTTAGGGGGGTGTTAGTGTTAGGGTTAGACTTAGCTTTAGGGGTTAATACATTTATTAGAATAGCGGTGAGCTCTAGTCGGCAGATTAGGGGTTAATGTTTGAAGTTAGGTGTCGGCGATGTTAGGGAGGGCAGATTAGGGGTTAATACTATTTATTATAGGGTTAGTGAGGCGGATTAGGGGTTAATAACTTTATTATAATAGCGGTGCGGTCCGCTCGGCAGATTAGCGGTTAATAAGTGTAGGCAGGTGGAGGCGACGTTGAGGGGGGCAGATTAGGGGTTAATAAATATAATATAGGGGTCGGCGGTGTTAGGGGCAGCAGATTAGGGGTACATAAGTATAACGTAGGTGGCGGTCGGCAGATTAGGGGTTAATTATTGTAGGTAGCTGGCGGCGATGTTGTGGGGGGCAGGTTAGGGGTTAATAAATATAATATAGGGGTCAGCGGCATTAGGGGCAGCAGATTAGGGGTACATAAGGATAACGTAGGTGGCGGTCGGCAGATTAGGGGTTAAAAAATGTAATCGAGTGGCGGCGATGTGGGGGGACCTCGGTTTAGGGGTACATAGGTAGTTTATGGGTGTTAGTGTACTTTAGAGCACAGTAGTTAAGAGCTTTATGAACTGGCGTTAGCCCAGAAAGCTCTTAACTACTGATTTTTTTCTGCGGCTGGAGTTTTGGCGTTAGATTTCTAACGCTCACTTCAGACACGACTCTAAATACCGTTATTTAGAAAGATAGAAAGATCCCATTGAAAAGATAGGATACGCAATTGACGTAAGGGGATCTGCGGTATGGAAAAGTCGCGGCTGAAAAGTGAGCGTTAGACCCTTTCCTGACTGACTCCAAATACCGGCGGTAGCCTAAAACCAGCGTTAGGAGCCTCTAACGTTGGTTTTCACGGCTACCGCCAAACTCTAAATCTAGGCCTAAGGCAGAAGTTTTACAAGAAAGCTTTTAACACTGTTATAAATTGTGAAATCACTACTGCCATCTAGTGCTCAAAAACATACTTGCAAAACTGCTGCCATATAATTCTCCAGGCATGTATGACTACCTAATTATTCTCTTCAACAAAGAACACCCTGAAAATTATGTTGATAATTGAAATAATTTGGAAACTTTTTAAAATTGTATAGTATGTTGGGGTTCATGTCGCTTTAAAGTCATGTTTTACGTTTGCAGTTTATTATTTCATTGCAAACAATACGCAAAAATCTGATTTTATAAATGTTCAAAACTGACATTGTGTTATTACAATTTGTTTTATTTTGCTATCTTAGGCCTTGATCACAATTTATGTGATTTTCTCGGGTAATCACAATACAAAATGGATGTGTTTGTTAAAAGCCTGCAGCTATGATTGCCTTTTCAACACAAAAGTTCTTGCGTGTTAAATACAGAAATTTGGAAGTCACCCAAAACTGACAGATACAATAGCCCATTCACACCTCTTATGGTTACAGTTCTTTTCAATTAACCCCTTTTTTCACTGTGGGAAATACTCATTTACATGTGTGACATTTAGATATTGTTATCTGAGTATATCCTCATTAATTCTAAACCATTTTAATGTCATTGCCATTTGTATGTGGCCATGTTGGGCATACTGGATAGTGGGTCACATTTTTTTCAATTGCTAGATTGTTTCTTTTACAATATTTATTTTTGTAAAATCTTTGCAAACAAAGTTTTAGGGGGCACTAACACAATATGTAAATACTAAAAAGTTAACATTTTTCATTCCAAGATAAATTATAAAATATCACAGTTCATTCAAATATAGAGGTCCAGTCCCCTGGGATGGCTCCTCTTCAAAAATGTTAGGGATCACCATAATAGTTATAAAAGGAAAAGCATAAAGAGTGCCCCACAGTGCAGACTGTGTGGTAGATGTATAACAGAAGTTTAAAAAAATCCCAAATGGTTAACTCACACTTTTAGTTGCCAAAATGGCCCTGATATTTAAAGATTCCCCAGCTTGGAGAGAAATTGTAGTTCAGACTTCACAAAGGCTGAACTCACTTAATTTTGAAAAGAAAAAGGGTGGAACTCTCCAGCACGGCGAGATATCTCTCATTTATGTATGTGAATATGTGAAGCAGAGACAAGCCCAGTGCAACATAGAACTGCATGATATGAGAGTTTTGTTATACTTACATTTTGTGTTTTGTATTGTATATTACTATACATTTCAGATTGAGTCCTTTCAGTATTATTGCATTTAAGTTTTGTACTTTCTTATTTGCAATTTAATACATTTATATTTTCTATCAGTGATATTACACATTCTGATTATGCTTTGAAAGTTTCTGTGTTAATTTAATAACTTAGTATCATACTTTGTATAAAATCACATTGCACTTTGTATTTTCTCCAGCAAGTTCTCAGGGTATGTCTGATGCTCTCTCACAAGTCTAGTGACATTTTCTAAGCATTTTAAACTCATTGATTTGTTTTCGGCAGCTGTATGCAGATGAAGTTTGCTAAAAATTCAAAATACTCTTATTTTAACAAATAGAAGAGTAATATATACGTAAATATAGACAAAAGCAAGTTAAATTTCAGTTTAATTTGGAATTGATGAAAATGGAGCAGCAGACAGCAATCAACCCGATCCCCTGCTAGTGGCCGATTGCACGCAAAGCTGCAAGGGGCGGCATTGCACAAGCAGTTCACCAGAACTGCTTGCGCAATGCTAAATGCCGACAGTGTATGCTGTCGGAATTCAGCGATGTCTATCGGACATGATCCGCTGAGCGGATCATGTCGGACAGACATATGATAAATTGACCCCTTTATATCAGCCTCAGGGGTTCTCCAGTTACCTTTTTCGCCCATGTGAAATTTTGTATCCCAGGTGCCTTCATTGCTTTCTATTGAAGGCATCTCTCATCTCTCTGGGATTTACAGGTTCCTCCCCTTTTCTTATAATATGCTCCTTTTAAGTCAGCACTATATTCTCTCTTGAAACAAAAAAATGTTTGAATATCTGGCCCATAGACAGTAATGGTGCTCCCTGGGAAACTAAAGCTGATCGTTTTTTAAGTTTTAATTTAAATAAAAGACATGCAAAGTGCAATCTAATTTATAACAGATACATATAAATGTACAAAGTATGAGCCTAATTTGTTAAAGTTACACAGAAATTGTGTAGCCATAATCAGTATTTGAAAAATCATAAACCTAAATAAACTGTTGTACACAAAATAAAATACAAAATAGAAAATTTAAAGTTTAAATGTAATAAAATTTAATCTTAAGTGTAAAGTGATATAAAATAGAAAGGACAAAGTATAAATGAAGCAGAACTGTAATGTCATGCAGTACTATATTGCACTGGGCTTGTCTCTCATTCACATACAGAAATGCAGGAAATGCCCCTTGGAGAAGCAAAGCAAAATCTGCCTTTGAATATTTCATTAGGAATCTCGCAGTGCTGGAGGATCATTTCAGAGTATCTCACCTTAGTGGAGAGGTTTTGAAAATCAGGGCCTATATGATGAATAGTGCTGACAGGGCAACCTGGTTTTCACATTTACCAACTGACTGATCCTCCAGTGTTCTTCACCCAAATTCCTGTCAATTCCAAATCTTTAGGCAGGCTAGGACATGCCAGGGTAAAAAAGAGCAGACGATCTTACACAATTGTAATTGGATAAATAAAAACTATTAATAAAATCAAGTTACAAAACAGTATGCAACTAGTTTCTCAGCTCAACAGTGAGCCGTTACATTGTTTGTTAAAGCCCTGTTTTCTGTGATCATAAAACAAGATGGCAACTATGGGTTTCTATTAAAATCAAATGCTATTGTGTTCTCATGACTGTGATTTTATAGGGGGTGTACCTTCATGCATGCTTAAAAATGCGAAAATACGGTCCCGTCATGCATGTAAAACACGGTCCCGACAGTGTGTTTAAAAGTGCTTGTGCCTACATTATTGAACTCTCTGTAACAAAAGAAATTCCCATTTCAAAGTTCAATAGTGTTGGCACAAGCACTTTGAAAGGCACTGTTGTGACCATGTTTGGACTTAGCATAAATGAAGGCATGTCCCTAATAAAAGCTGAGTCACAAAGGCGCAACCTTGATTGATTGTCTTCTATGTAGATACAAAGTTGCAATGGAGTTTCAGCAGTGTTAAAATACAGTATAAGAAACTATCATAAGTCCTTTTAATACAAACCCATAGTGATTATCATCTATTAAGATCATGCTAAAATGGAAACGGTTCTTTAGCAAACAATAAAAATAAGTATAGTAAAAACAAAAAATACTTGTGAAATATTAAAAGTGACAATATAGCGATTGAAAAAGTATGCCAAGTATACCCATCATGCCAAGATATACATTTTAGCAGTGGTGTGGATGGAAAAAGATTGCAAGAGGTCACAATGAAGCAATACAATTTTAAAGCCTAGCTATAAAGACATCTATACTTATAATAAGCAAAATAATGACAACGTAAATACACACCCAGGGCGTCCCCAGGGAGTGAAGGACAGCAGCACCTGTCAAATAACCTGTGAAAAAGATTTTATATAGTAGTATCACTTCAGAAAGGCATTAAAAAATGATACTTATAAAAAGAAAAAAAGAAAAAAATAATTTTTTGTGGTAATTTGTATCCAGTATGGTTGAAAAGTTAGTGCCACAAAGTCATTACACTTGAATCCGGGTGTGTAATCTTATGTTAATATGAAGTCCGGATAATTATAACATGCAATGTCCTTTGACAACCTCAAGATGTTGATGGATACTAATAATGTTAGAAGTCCGGTATGATCTGGTATGTATTGTCAAGAGACAATACATACCAGATCTCCACGAGACAGAACAGAAGATAACCACCGATAGTCTAGTAGTAAACATCTCTGATCTTAATATCTCAGATGATTGCTTGCGAGTGTTACAGAAGGGGTTGTCTTTTGTCCCTACCACCCTCCCCGATTTCTTTGCGATTGAATGTGATTTAAATAGATTTTTTAGAAATCTACGGTTAAAAAGTTTTTTGTTAATAAAGAACAATCCACTCAATCTGAGTCATACAGCCCCTTCCAATTTCACACTAAGAATATTAAACCTAAAAGCACATTTAATCCCCCTCATACCAATGCTTCTGTTGAAGCATATATTACTATGGTAAAAAAGGAATTTGAAAAAATGAGAAGGAGCTTTCATACAAAGGCCAAATTCAATTTGACTAAGAAGGAGAGAGAACTCCTTGGGGAAATTCAGAACCACACTGAGTTGATTCTGAAGCCAGCCGACAAGGGCGGAGCCTTTGTAATTATGAATAAAATGAAGTACATGGAAGAATTTTTATGACAATTACATGATTCAACAAATTATGTGAAAATAGCAGGGGATCCCACCACAAGAATTAAAAGCAAGATTCTTAGGGTAGTAGAGGAAGCATCAGCTTCAGATATAATAACCAACAGACAAGCACACTTTCTGATAACTGCTCATCCGATTACACCAGTTTTCTATGTATTACCCAAGATACATAAGAAATTACAAGACCCTCCGGGTCGCCCAATAGTAGCAGGTACAGATTCAATTTTCCAACCGATCGCTATATTTCTTGATCAGTTGATTAGACCCCTATTGGGTTATCTGGATTCATACTTACAAGACACAACAGATTTCTTACGTAAGATTGCACCCTAGGTGGTTCCTTCCGATAGTCTGCTGGTAACTATGGACATAGCCAGTCTCTACACCTCCATTCCCCATGATTTAGGAATTGAGAGTGTCTTTTACTTTTTGGATAAGGATAATTTATACTCACCTAGTGAAAGGAAATTAATTAGGGATCTATTTGAGATCATTCTGTATAAAAATGTCTTTCTATTTGAAGATATATTCTATGTCCAAAAAAGAGGGACGGCTATGGGCTCAAATGTAGCACCAACTTATGCAAATTTATTTGTTGGCAAATTTGAAGAGGACTTTGTCTTCAGGGATCAAGGCTTTATAAATTATGTACAAGGTTGGTATCGCTACATAGACGATATCTTCTTTATCTGGACAGGAAGTGAAGAGGATCTGATTAACTTTGGGTCTAGATTAAATTCTGCACATGTATCATTGAAATTCACGATGGAATTCAGCCAGACACAAGTAAGTTTCTTGGACACTATGGTATCTGTGGTAGATCAACGAGTGAGAACGGATCTATATGCTAAGGAAACAGATCGTAATAACACATTATTATATGACAGCTTCCATCCACTGTCTCTCATCAAAAATCTTCCTCTGGGTCAACTGTTAAAGAATTGTAGATGACCCAGAGATGTGTCTGAAAAGACTGGATGAGATGTCAAAAAAATTCTCGAATAGAGGCTACCCTATAGAAGTTCTGACACATAACATCAAGAAAGTTATGGGAACTAATAGGCTTAGCCTCTTAACAAAAAAGAATCCAACCCCTAAGAAATTCACGGTTCCTTTTGTAAGCCATTTTGGCTTCCATAGTAGAGGACTGAAGAGGATTATACTCCAACATTGGCATTTATTAAGTGATGATGCCTTAGTGGGTAAGATGTTTGCTGATACTCCACTATTCTCGTTTAGACGTAATAGAAATCTTAGAGATACACTAACTCATGCTGATTGGGATCCCACAAAGAAACCGACCGAAATAACCAAGAAAGGATCCTTCCCATGCATGAATTGTGCTTTGTGCCATTCGATGCAACAAGGGGATCATGTTACTCATCCTCTTTCAGGCAAAAGAATACCCATCAAAGGAAGATTTTCCTGTGGTTCTAAGTATGTTATCTATGTGATCAAGTGTCCGTGTGGCCTGGCCTATGTATGCGAGACCACCCAAACGGCAAGAGACAGTATACGCCAACATAAAGCGGCCATAGGCAAAGATGATGAGGATGCCCCGGTGGCGCACCATTTCACTAGGTTCTCACATAATAAAAGTCAACTGAGATTTCAAATTGTTTATGGGGTACCCCCTTTGCGTAGAGGTGGGGACCGACAAAAATTATTATTTAAGAAAGAAGCTCAGTGGATTAGGAAACTTGACACTATGACCCCCAAAGGCCTCAATAGAGACATATCTTGGGGTAACTTTATTTAATATACCCTGGTAATGGATTTCTTATGTAGGGGATATCGTTTCCTGCAAGATGATAGATGCCTAAATGTCACCACTCTGTTAGGTTATTACATTAGATAGAGATGTCCATTGATGGCAGCAATTTGGGTATATTTTTCATAGGAGGCATTATGTAAACTCCACGTGGGAGCGTGCTTACTAGACATGCCTTACTTTGGACTCAGTGGGGTCCCTCGGATAATTTTTGTGCTAGAGGAGATTTCAGTATCTCTGTGGAATACTGTGATGATTTTACAATCTTCCGTGCAGATTTATGAAATGCTACATAACTAGTCATTTCAATGTTGACAACAAGCTAGGATAGATTGTTGTTTCTCTTGGGGCAAGTGACCGAGATACTGGGTCCTGTTTGTGTCTGGGTAACCCTCTGTCTGTATGGTTCCATCAATCTAGCGCAGTATCTTTCAAATATAGAACATAATAACAAAAGTATTTTTTTATGGGAGTTTATATAAACAGGTTTAATTCCCTTAGGTCACAGCTATGTTGCTCTGAACAGTGTGGGGACGTTTGTGCTTCTAATAGTTGGTGATTCTCGATCAGCTTAGTCTGTGTTGTTAATAATTCCTTTTTCGTTTCGTGCAATGAAATTATAAAGTAAATAATGTTCATTTTAACTTGTTACACACAGACCGAGGATTATACCCACTTATTCACATGTGAGCTCTGTTTTTCTTTGACATAGAATGTTAACAAGCTAATTTCTGAGGCTTCTACATGTCCGCAGTTAAAATCAGTTATGAATGAGAGTGACGTGCATGGTGTGCTTGCGATTTGGAAGGGGTGTGAATGCGTAGCCCAATAAGCGTGTGGCAAAATCTGTTTAAATAATACCTTCTACCTAGAACCTGCACATTTCCTTGACAAAGGGGCGGAGTCCCCGAAACGCGCATCGGAATCAGCGTGGACGCTGACACCTGTCCTTACCTGTGTTGTTTGAGCAACCCTGCACGCTGACAGTTAACGGCTTTTCAGACGGAGAAAGCGAGATGGGAGCATCCTGAATATCCTGACTGCTATCCATTGCCACACTGAATACTGCTGCCTAGTCTCACGGTAATACGGACTGACTCAGGTAATATCTTGTACCATTATTTCCCAGGTTGACGGCGAGAAATCTTACCAGCGACACACAAGGTACCTTAATTGAACCCCCTGATTTGGGTTATACATCGAGTATCTGTGAAGTATATGCTATACCAGCCGACTGATTATAAGTGAAGTGGCTGTCTGTGGTGAACCCCCTGGTTAGGGTTACACACGGAGCACCTGGGTTCTTATGTTTCTGGATTGTATTTACCGTGAGTGAAGACACATTATCTTACAATTGTGTGAGGTTGGATTAGCAGCCGGGGTTTACCTCGCTTACAAGTAGCTGTTTGCATACCAGAAGTGAGAGTTGCCCATATGGAAGTTGCGGATTTCTGTGTGACTATATAACACGGACTTCTAACATTATTAGTATCCATCAACATCTTGAGGTTGTCAAAGGACATTGCATGTTATAATTATCCGGACTTCATATTAACATAAGATTACACACCCGGATTCAAGTGTAATGACTTTGTGGCACTAACTTTTCAACCATACTGGATACAAATTACCACAAACAATTATTTTTTTCTTTTTATAAGTATCATTTTTTAATGCCTTTCTGAAGTGATACTACTATATAAAATCTTTTTCACAGGTTATGTGACAGGTGCTGCTGTCCTTCACTCCCTGGGGACGCCCTGGGGGTGTATTTAAGTTGTCATTATTTTGCTTATTTCTACTATGTGTATTTTTTCTTATGTATGAATGTAGAGTGCGGGTGTGTGGATTGGTGGATGGGGTTTTGTGTGGATCCGTGTGAGTGCATCTTTTGTTTCTCTCCCATTATTTTTCACGCAATGTCAGATTGTGTATGACATGATGTGTAACTATTAAAATACTTTGTTACATTTAATACTAAGACTCATTGCCTCAAAAAGGTGTTGAAAATTATTTGTGGTCTGTAGGGTTTGATACCCCTTAGTTATCAAACCCTACAGACCGGCAAAAGTAGAATGTTGTCACGTAACATACGATCCACTGGACTCAGTCCGACACAGAACGATGCTTACATCATTACAGATGTTCCGAATACAAATTCGGCACAATCTGACTACTTTTGCTAGTTATCAAATGTCTACCAGGTACGCTCGGCACTATTCTGGCCCAGCGTACCTGGTTTTCAATCCGCCGCCCTGGAGGCGGCAGATGCCATAGGAATCAATGGGAGTCTGAAAGCAGCGAAAGCTTACGTCCCATTGATTTCTATGGGAGAATAAAAGTTACGTTTACACCTAACACCCTAACATAAACCCGAGTCTATACACCCCTAATCTGCCACCCCCTACACCGCCGCCACCTACATTATACTTATTAACCCCTAAACCGTTGCTCCCGGAGCCCACCGCCACTCTAATAAACTTATTAACCCCTAAACCGCCGCTTGCGGACCCCGCCGCTACTAAATAAGGTGTTTAACACCTAAACCGCCGCTCCCGGAGCCCACCGCCACCTACATTATATTTGATAAACCCTAATCTGCCCCCCCCACACACAGCCGCCACCTACATTATATTTATTAACCCCTAATCTGCCCCCCCACACCGCCGCCACCTACATTATATTTATTAACCCCTAATCTGCCCCCCTACACCGCCACCACTATATTAAATTTATTAACCCCCTAAACCTAAGTCTAACCCTAACCCTAACACCCCCTAACTTAAATATAACTTAAATAAATATAAATAAATATTCCTAGCATTAAATAAATTATTCCTATTTAAAACTAAATACTTACCTGTAAAATAAACCCTAAGATAGCTACAATATAACTAATAATTACATTGTAGCTAGCTTAGGGTTTATTTTTATTTTATAGGCATTTGTATTTATTTTAAGTAGGTACAATAGTTATTAAATAGTTACAAATATACCTGTAAAATAAAACCTAACCTAAGTTACAATTACACCTAACACTACACTTAAATTAATATTAAATTAATTCCCTAAATTAACTACAATTAAACAAAATTGTCTAAGGTACAAAAAACCCCACTAAATTACAGAAAATAATAAAAACATTTCAAGATTATTAAACTAATTACACCTAATCTAATCCCCCTAACAAAATAAAAAAGCCCCCCCAAAATAAAAAAAAAGCCCTACCCTACATTAAATTACAAATAGCCCTTAAAAGGGCCTTTTGCCCCAAAGTAATCAGCTCTTTTACCTGTAAAAAAAAGTACAAATCCCCCCCAACATTAAAACCCACCACCCACACAACCAACCCTACTCTAAAACCCACCCAATAACCCCTTAAAAAAACCTAACACTAACCCCTTGAAGATCACCCTACCATGAGAAGTCTTCACCTAACCAGGCTGAAGTCCTCAACGAAGCCAGGGCAGAAGTCTTCATCCAACCCAGGCAGAAGAGGTACTCCAGACGGGCAGAAGTCTTCATCCAGACGGCATCTTCTATCTTCATCCGGCGCGGAGCATCCTCTTCATCCGGAGTTTTCTTGAACAATGATGGGTCCTTTAAGTCAGCGGTTGCCAACCAGTGGTCCATGGACCACTGGTGGTCCACAAGAAGATGTTGGTGGTCCTTGACACCATCAAGCAGGAATTAATCTCCTCTGATGGTGTCACCCTGTCGCACCGCAACACCCTACAGTGCCTGGCTGGACATCAGTTAAAACCGACGGAGGAGGAGTTAAATTACAATCTCCCTACGCATGTTGTGTAGTACTGCGCAACTTGCTTAGCTAGATTGTATTTTTAACTCCTCCCACCCAGTGCGCTGCTCAGAGGAAGATGCTTCCATTCTAAAGCCAGCAAAGGTTGGTATAGTCTTAGATTGAATTACTGGAATTAAAGTATATATAAAAAAGAAAATCTTAAAAAAAAATGTATTTTATACTTCATTTATTTTCTTCCCTTTTTTTTTTATTGAATTTTTATTAAATTTTCAAAAGAAAACATAGATCAAAGCAATAAACATCAAATAATTATACAATAATGGTGCAACATTTCCTGACTTTCTATTTAACAACAATGTATCAAGACTATCACAGCACAGTAGTTATCCATCTTATTGGGGTATTTAATTAACCCTAGAACACATTTCTTCATTCTACAATCTGGAGCGTTGTTTAGACCCTTGTATCAAACTTATTACCCATTAGGATTGCAATAGACCTTTTTGTTTATTTTCTTCCCTTTACCTGTCTCTTTGTAGTAGTTTTTCTAATTCCTTCACATGGACTTACATCACTGTTTGTCTTCCTCCTCTCCATCTTCTGTTTTTCTTAATTAAATATTAATTATTTTTCATTATAATAATTTTATTCCACCTGAATTCCAGTAATTGCTATCCAGCAGATCAACCATATCCCACCAGTATTATAGTAATTGCCAGTAACATCAGTCATTGTTAGCTCACATACAGGTACATATTGAGAGCTTTCTGATATAAACTTAATTTATGACTCCAATGTCTGTCCATGATCATAAGTAGTTTTGAATAATTCCTAACTGGGGAGGTAACTTGGAAGTCATGTGGTCCTTTTAAACATAATTCTTTTTTCCCACTTTCTGCCTCTCTGTTTCCAGCTCAAAAGTTGGCACTCACCCTTCATCTGCCATTTGGAAGTATTCTCTCAACTCTATCATTCAATTAGTTAATTCCAAAAAATAAGTCTTAAAAATGTGTAAATATATACATAATGTAAACTTAGCTATGGTTATACTAGTTATGTGTGTATGTATATGTGTGTGTATATATATATATATATATATATATATATATATATATATATATATATGTATATGTATATATATATATATATATATATATATATATATATACAGTATATATATATATATATATATATATATATATACGGTATATATATATATATATATATATATACATAAACACACACATTATAGAGGTTTGTACCTTTCTTAAAAAAATTCCTGTTAGTGGTCCACGGGATTTAAAATTGTGAGTTTAGTGGTCCCTGAGGTTTGAAAGGTTGGCGACCCCTGCTTTAAGTGACGTCATCCAAGATGGCGTCCCTTCAATTCCGATTGGCTGATAGAATTCTATCAGCCAATCGGAAATAAGGTAGAAAACATCCTATTGGATCAGCCAATAGGATTGAACTTCAATCCTATTGGCTGATTGTATCAACCAATAGGATTTTTCCTACCTTAATTCGGAATTAAGGTAGAAAAAATCCTATTGGATCAGCCAATAGGATTGAACTTCAATCCTATTGGCTGATTGCATCAACCAATAGGATTTTTCCTACCTTAATTCTGATTGGCTGATAGAATTCTATCTACCTGCATCATCTGTCTGGTGGACCTCTTCTGCCCAGCTTGGATGAAGACTTCTGCCCGTCTGGAGGACCACTTCGCCCGGCTTCGTTGAGGACTTCGGCCCGGTTGGGTGAAAACTTCTCACGGTAGGGTGATCTTCAAGGTGTTAGTGTTAGTTTTTTTAAGGGGGTATTGGGTGGGTTTTAGAGTAGGGTTGGTTGTGTGGGTGGTGGGTTTTAATGTTGGGGGGGGGATTTGTACTTTTATTTTTTAGGTAAAAGAGCTGATTACTTTGGGGCAATGCCCCGCAAAAGGCCCTTTGAAGGGCTATTTGTAATTTAGTGTAGGGTAGGGCTTTTTTTTATTTTGGGGGGGCTTTTTTATTTTGTTAGGGGGATTAGATTAGGTGTAATTAGTTTAATAATCTTGTAATGTTTTTATTATTTTCTGTAATTTAGTGTTTGTTTTTTGGTACTTTAGATAATTTTATTTAATTTGATTTAATTGTAGTTAATATAGGGAATTAATTAAATTATAGTGTAGTGTTAGGTGTAATTGTAACTTAGGTTAGGTTTTATTTTACAGGTATATTTGTATTTATTTTAGCTAGGTAGTTATTAAATAGTTAATAACTATTTAATAACTATTGTACCTAGTTAAAATAAATACAAAGTTTCCTGTAAAATAAAAATAAACCCTAAGCTAGCTACAATGTAATTATTAGTTATATTGTAGCTATCTTAGGGTTTATTTTACAGGTAAGTATTTAGTTTTAAATAGGAATAATTTATTTAATGCTAGGAATATTTATTTATATTTATTTAAATTATATTTAAGTTAGGGGGTGTTAGGGTTAGACTTAGGTTTAGGGGTTAATAAATTGAATATAGTGGTGGCAGTGTAGGGGGGGCAGATTAGTGGTTAATAAATATAATTTAGGTGGCGGCGGTGTAGGGGAGGGCAGATTAGAGGTTAATAAGTATAATGTAGGTGGCGGTGGGCTCTGAGAGCGGCAGCTTAGGGGTTAAACACTTTATTTAGTTGTGTTGGGGTCCGTGAGCGGCGGTTTAGGGGGTTAATACATTTATTAGAGTTGCGGAGGGGTCCAGGAGCGGTGGTTTAGGGGTTAATACATTTATTAGAGTTGCGGTGGGCTCCAGGAGCGGCGGTATAGGGGGTAAAACCGTATAGTATAGTGTGGGTGTTTAGTGACAGGGTACCAATAAAGCTGGGAAAAACCCGAAGAGCAGCGAGATCGATGACTGTTAGTTAACAACAGTCCGCTGCTCATCGCCCCGTACTTGGTGCGCAGCTTTTTGACTGCTTCTTTGGTAATTTTGGAGAACGTATTCAGGTCCGCGGCAGCGATGTTAGGCAATCTTAGGCGAGCGTATTGGTGCCGTTGAATGCAGGTAAGTTGACAGCTTGATAAATAGATGCCCTTGTCTGCTGTTTCTGTGTACTCATGGCTACTACTTCCTTTTAGACTGTCAAGCCTTGCAGGTCCCGGGTCTAGTGCCAAGTCTGTCTTCAGTTACCAGTTCCTATGTGATTGATTAGCCTCTGCTGTGACCCATCATTGCTTAACCTCTGCTGTGAACCGTCATTGCTCAACCTCTGCTGTGGCCCATAATTGCTCAGCCTCTGCTGTGGCCCATTATTGCTCAGCCTCTGCTGTGATCTGCCAATGCTTAGCCTCTGCTGTGACTTGTCATTGCTCACCTTCTACTGTGATCTACCAATGCTATGTCTCTGCTGAGACCCGAAAACACTGTCTCTGCTGTGATACGCCCACGCTCAACCTCTGCTGTGATTTGTCATTACTCAGCCTCTACTGTGATCTGCCAATGCTATGTCTCTGCTGAGACCTGAAAACACTAGTCTCTGCTGTGATACGCCCACGCTCAACCTCTGCTGTGACTTGTCATTGCTCAGCCTCTGCTGTGACTTGTTATTGCTCAGCCTCTGCTGTGATCTGCCAATGCTTAGCCTCTGCTGTGACTTGTTATTGCTCAGCATCTGCTGTGATCTGCCAATGCTTAGTCTCTGCTGTGAGTTGTCATTGCTCACCCTCTGCTGTGATCTGCCAATGCTATGTCTCTGCTGTATCGTGTTTTCCTGAAACACTTATACTTGGCCTTGTAAGTGCCTGTGATATTACTTCCTGTGTTTTCATCAGTCCTAAAAGTAAGAAAGCTAACCCCATTCAATAAACAAGAGCCTTTAAACTTATATGCCTCTGCAAATGAGCTTCACTCTCCAGACCCGACACCAAGTGTGACAACCAGTTTATATGAACGACGTACAGCGTTAAAGAGACGTCAGCCACAGTAAACATTCTCTGGTAATTCTTTTTTTACCATTCACTTGTAATACCAGATTGTTCACTATTCTTTTTGATAGTGTGCCCTGCACTATTAATAGTGCTGCACTTATGATCTGAGCCATAATGTATTGGGTCACCTAATACAGCTATGCAGGAACAAAAAGAGGTAGGATCTGGGGTCAAATAAGTAAAGGTGGTTTCTTCAAGCATAACAGTACATACACACAAAGCGTGAACGGGCAACTGTGGAGGGTCTGATGCGTTTCTGGCTATGGGCCATATTACGAGTGGCGCGTTAAGTTACGTGCACGCCATATTGGATTTATCTGAAGGAGTGCGCATATTACAAGTTGAAAATAAATACGATCGCGTGAGCTCAATGATTACTGCGACCTCAGTTCAAAACCAAACCAAAAAAGTGTCACAAAACACATAAAAAAATACATGGAAGAGTGAATTTACGCTCGTAATAACACTATCTAATAAAACATATTTAAAAATATATTGCACAAAAGTATTATAAGCGCTCAAAGAGGAAAAAAAGCATGCAAAGTGCTTTAATATAGAGATACATACATATGTCTAAATATATATGTGTATTTAAATATATATATACACAATGAGTTATTTTTTCTATATTTTGTGCGTAGTGGAGGATTTTAAACTCACCTTTTATCTCCCCCTAATTTAAAATGTTGTTGTATTCTGCCCGGAATCAACTTTACCCAGCAGTGATTCTAACCTTCTCCCAGCTGATGAGTGGCAAAAACCACAAAACAGTCTGTCCTGGGATGGTTATGAATCACTGCACTAACCCTAGCTAAGTTTATAAGCTGTGTGAACAGCGATACTTTGGCGTAAAGGTAACCTGCTGAAAAGCAGACTGAAGTAAAAAGGTGTCATTGTGTAGTGATGTTGCGAATAGTTCGCCGGCGAATAGTTCCCGGCAAACATAGCATGTTCGCATTCACTACAGCGGGTGAACATATGTGATGTTCGATCCGCCCCCTATTCGTCATCATTGAGTGATACTTTGACCCTCTACCTCACAGTCAGAAGACACATTCCAGCCAATCAGCAGCAGACACTCCCTCCCAGACCCTCCTACCTCCTGGAAATCTATAGCTAGGCTAGTTTATTCAGTGTCCACTACAGTCCTGAAGGACTCATCTGATCTCTGCTGTAAGGACAGCACCCCAAAAAGCCCTTTTTAGGGCCACTTTTTTCCCCTTGTGTAATCTAATTGCAGTTGCCTGCCTGCCAGCATGTGTGTCAGGCTCACAGCGTTTACTGTGCCCACTTGCCCAGTGCCACCACTCATATCTGGTGTAACAGTAGTGTAAATTTAAAAAAAAAAAACTTTTTTGACTGTGAAACATCAGTCTGCTTGTGTAATCTAATTGCAGTTGCCTGCCTGCCTGTCAGTGTGTGTGCCAGGCCCACTTGCCCAGTGCCACCACTCATATCTGGTGTAACAGTAGTGTAAATTTAAAAAAAAAAACTTTTTTGACTGTGAAACATCAGTCTGATAGTGTAATCTAATTGCAGTTGCCTGCCTGCCAGCGTGTGTGCCAGGCTCACAGTGTATACTGTGCCCACTTGCCCAGTGTCACCACTCATATCTGGTGTAACAGTAGTGTAAATTTAAAAAAAAACTTTTTTGACTGTGAAACATCAGTCTGCTTGTGTAATCTAATTGCAGTTGCCTGCCTGCCAGTGTGTGTGCCAGGCCCACTTGCCCAGTGCCACCACTCATATCTGGTGTAACAGTAGTGTAAATTTAAAAAAAAAAAAATTTTGACTGTGAAACATCAGTCTGCTAGTGTAATCTAATTGCAGTTGCCTGCCAGCGTGTGTGCCAGGCTCACAGCGTATACTGTGCCCACTTACCCAGTGCCACCACTCATATCTGTTGTAACAGTAGTGTAAATTTAAAAAAAAAAAAAAATTTGACTGTGAAACATCAGTCTGCTTGTGTAATCTAATTGCAGTTGCCTGCCTGCCAGCGTGTGTGCCAGGCCCACTTGCCCAGTGCCACCACTCATATCTGGTGTAACAGTAGTGTAAATTTAAAAAAACAAAAACTTTTTTGACTGTGAAACATCAGTATGCTAGTGTAATCTAATTGCAGTTGCCTGCCTGCCAGAGTGTGTGCCAGGCCCACTTGCCCAGTGCCACCACTCATATCTGGTATAACAGTAGTGTAAATTGAAAAAAAAAACTTTTTTGACTGTGAAAGATCAGTCTGCTAGTGTAATCTAATTGCAGTTGCCTGCCTGCCAGCGTGTGTGCCAGGCCCACTTGCCCAGTGCCACCACTCATATCTGGTGTAACAGTAGTATAAATTAAAAAAAAAAAAACTTTTTTGACTGTGAAACATCAGTCTGCTAGTGTAATCTAATTGCAGTTGCCTGCCTGCCAGCATGTGTGCCAGGCTCACAGCGTATACTGTGCACACTTGCCCAGTGCCCCCACTCATATCTTGTTTAATAGTAGTGTAAGTGTACATTTAAAAAAAAAAAGTTTTTGGACTGTGAAACATCAGTCTGCTTTTTTGTGTCAGGCTCACAGCGTATACTGTGCCCACTTGCCCAGTGCCACCACTCATATCTTGTTTAATAGTAGTGTAAGTGTACATTTAAAAAAAAAAAAAGTTTTTGGACTGTGAAACATCAGTCTGCTTTTTTGTGTCAGGCTCACAGCGTATACTGTGCCCACTTGCCCAGTGCCACCACTCATATCTTGTTTAATAGTAGTGTAGGTGTACATTTAAAAAAAAAAAAAAGTTTTTGGACTGTGAAACATCAGTCTGCTTTTTTGTGTCAGGCTCACAGTGTATACTGTGTGCACTTGCCCAGTGCCACCACTCATATCTTGTTTAATAGTAGTATAAGTGTACATTTAAAAAAAAAAACTTTTTGGACTGTGAAACATCAGTCTGCTTTTTTGTGTCAGGCTCACAGCGTATACTGTGCCCACTTGCCCAGTGCCACCACTCATATCTTGTTTAATAGTAGTGTAAGTGTACATTTAAAAAAATAAAAACTTTGTGGACTGTGAAACATCAGTCTGCTTTTTTGTGTCAGGCTCACAGTGTATACTGTGCCCACTTGCCCAGTGCCACCACTCATATCTTGTTTAATAGTAGTGTAAGTGTACATTTTAAAAAAAAAACTTTTTGGACTGTGAAACATCAGTCTGCTTTTTTGTGTCAGGCTCACAGCGTATACTGTGCCCACTTGCCCAGTGCCACCACTCATATCTTGTTTAATAGTAGTGTAAGTGTACATTTAAAAAAATAAAAACTTTTTGGACTGTTAAACATCAGTCTGCTTTTTTGTGTCAGGCTCACAGCGTATACTGTGCCCACTTGCCAAGTGGCACCACTCATATCTTGTTTAATAGTAGTGTAAGTGTACATTTAAAAAAAATGACAGGCAGAGACAGGCCACCCCGCAGGTGCCGTCGTGGTCGTGGTGCTGTGATTCCCTTTGGCCCTAGAATAATGCCCAGTGTTCAGAGGCCACGTACCATGAACTCGAAAAGTTCTGAGGACATAGCTGACTTTTTAACACAGGACACCCAATCTTCTATAGCTTCCGCTCTGAACCTTGACGCACCATCCTCCTCCAGCTTATCTTCGGGCAGCACCTCTCAAGTTACCACTCGCCCATCTGCCGCCACCACCAACACTAGCACCACAGCCGCTTCACTTGATCTGTCAGAGGAGTTATTTACACATCAGTTGGAAGAAATGAGTGATGCGCAACCATCATTGACAGAGGATGTAGATAACAGTGATATGTCTCAGTCAGGCAGCATTACACACATGGACGTACGGTGTGATGATGATGATGTTGTACCCGTTGCTGCTTACTTTGTTGATTTGTCAGATACAAGTGAAGCGGTTGATGATGATGATGCGTCCGTGGATGTCACGTGGGTGCCCGCTAGAAGAGAAGAAGAACAGCGGGAAAGTTCAGATGGGGAGACAGAGAGGAGGAGGAGGAGGAGGAGACGAGTTGGAAGCAGGGGGAGGTCGTCACAAGGAGCTAGTGGCACAGTCAGACAGCATGCATCGGCACCCGGGGTCAGCCAGACAGCACGCCAATCAACGAATGCTGTTGCCACCACCAGAATGCCGTCATCGCAGAGCTCAGCAGTGTGGCATTTTTTTTGTGTGTCTGCCTCTGACAACAGCGATGCCATTTGCAACCTGTGCCAAAAGAAACTGAGTTGTGGGAAGTCCAACACCCACCTAGGTACAACTACTTTGCGAAGGCACATGATCGCACATCACAAACGCCTATGGGATCAACACATGAGTACAAGCAGCACACAATCTCAAAGCCGCCATCCTCCTCCTGGTCCAGCATCTTCAGCCACGTCAACCACTGCTGTCCTCCTTGCCCCCTCTCAACCATCCGCCACTCCGTCTCTCTTCCGGAGCAGTCCCTGCTCATCTGCCCACAGTCAGGTGTCTGTCAAGGACATGTTTGAGTGTAAGAAGCTAATGTCACAAAGTAACCTCCTTGCCCTGCGTCTGACAGCTGGCTTGTCTGAACTCTTAGCCCGCCAGCTTTTACCATACAAGCTGGTGGAGTCTGAGGCGTTCAAAAAATTTGTAGCTATTGGGACACCGCAGTGGAAGGTACCCAGCCAAAATTTCTTTGCAAAAAAGGCAATCCCAAACCTGTACTCGATTGTGCAAAACGAAGTAATGTCATGTCTGGCCCACAGTGTTGGGGCAAGGGTCCATCTGACCACGGATAGCTGGTCTGCAAAGCATGGTTAGGGCAGGTATATCACCTACACTGCACATTGGGTAAACCTGCTGACGGCTGCCAAGCATGGAATGTGTGGCTCTGCAGAGGAGTTGGTGACACCGCCACGACTTACAGGCAGGCCTTCTGCCACCTCCTCTACTCCTCCTACTCCATCCTCTTCCATAACCTCCTCAGCTGAGTCCTCTTCTGCTGCTGCATCTTGCTCCACATCAACGGCACCCCCCCAGCTCCCCAGGTACTATTCCACATCCCGGATACAGCAGTGTCACGCCATCTTGGGGTTGACTTGCCTGAAAGCAGAGAGTCACACCGGACCAGCACTCCTGTCCGCCCTGAACGCACAGGTGGATCAGTGGCTGACTCTGCACCAACTGGAGATCGGCAAAGTGGTTTCTGACAACGGAAGTAATTTGGTGGCGGCATTGAAATTGGGCAAGTTGACACATGTGCTGGGCATGGCACATGTGTGTAATCTGATCGTACAACGCTTTGTGCATAAGTACCCAGGCTTACAGGATGGCCTGAAGCAGGCCAGGAAGGTGTGTGGCCATTTCAGGCGTCCCTACACGGCCATGGCGCACTTTTCAGATATCCAGCGGTGAAACAACATGCCAGTGAGGTGCTTGATTTGCGACGGCCCGACACGTTGGAATTCAACACTCCTAATGTTCAACCGCCTGCTCCAACAAGAAAAAGCCGTTAACGAGTATTTGTATGACCGGGGTTCTAGGACAGCCTCTGCGGAGCTGGGAATTTTTTTGCCATGTTACTGGACGCTCATGCGCAATGCCTGTAGGCTCATGCATCCTTTTGAGGAGGTGACAAACCTAGTCAGTTGCACCGAAGACACCATCAGTGACATCATACCATTTGTTTTCTTCCTGGAGCGTGCCCTGCGAAGAGTGCTGGATCAGGCCGTAGATGAGCATGAAGAGGAAAAGTTGTGGTCACCATCACCACCAGAAACAGCCTTTTCAGCATTGCTTGCTGGACCAGCGGCAACGCTGGAAGAGGATTGTGAGGAAGAGGAGTCAGAGGAGGAATGTGGCTTTGAGGAGGAGGAAGACCAACCACAACAAGCATCCCAGGGTGCTCGTTGTCACCTATCTGGTACCCGTGGTGTTGTACGTGGCTGGGGGAAGAAGATACCTTCAGTGAGATGACTGAGGACGAAGAACGGGACATGAGTAGCTCGGCATCCAACCTTGTGCAAATTGGGCTTTCATGCTGTCGTGCCTGTTGAGGGACCCTCGTGAAAAAAAAGCTGAAGGAGAACGACCTGTACTGGGTGTCCACGCTACTAGACCAACGGTATAAGCATAAAGTGTTTGAAATGTTACCAAATTACGGCAAGCCGGAAAGGATGCAGCAGTTCCAAAATAAATTAAAAAGTATTCTTTACACAGCGTATAAGGGTGATGTCACAGCACAACGAGAATCTAACAGGGGAAGAGGTGAAAGTAATCCTCCGACTCCCGCGACCACGCCGGCAAGGACAGGACACTTTACAGACGTGTTGTTGATGGAGGACATGCAGAGCTTTTTAAGTCCTATGCATCGCCACAGCCCTTCGGGGTCCACCCTCAGAGAACGACTCGACCGACAGGTAGCAGACTACCTCGCCTTAACTGCAGATCTCGACACTCTGAGGAGCGATGAACCCCTTGACTACTGGGTGTGCAGGCTTGACCTGTGGTCTGAGCTATCCTAATTTGTGATAGAACTTCTGGCCTGCCCCGCTTCAAGTGTCCTGTCAGAAAGGACCTTCAGTGCAGCATGAGGTATTGTCACTGAGAAGAGAAGTCGCCTAGGTCAAAAAAGTCTAGATTACCTCACCTTTTTTTAAGATGAATGAGGGATAGATCCCAAAGGGACTGACATTGGGCGATACATTCAAGTAAAAAAGGCCTGATGAGATGAGCTGCCTTGGGCTAAAAATGGTCCACACACTGCTGTATTTTATCTTCGAATGCCGGATGACCTGCGTGACTTATCTGCCACCAACTAAGGTTCAAGCCGCAATGTTTTAGGGCACTTTCTGCCTGGGAAACAAACATCAATTTTTCTGGCCGCTGCTAGAGCAGTGGATGCAACAATACCTAATTTTTCAGGCATGTGTACATGCCAAATTTTTCTGGCCTCTGGTGCTGCACTGTGGCTTCAAAAACCAAACCAAAAAAAAGGCACATAACAGGGATTAAACTGATAAGAATAGTACTACTTAACACACCACTCCTATCTGGTGGCACTTTAGATTGCACGCTCAGTGCCCCAAATTTGAAGTAGGAGGACCGACCAAGCATCTTTTTCCATCTCCCGGTTCCTAAAATCCATGCCATATACACGTCCCCTGATAGGGGACGTAACAGGGATTAAACTGATAAGAATAGTACTACTTTAACATACCTTATAATAATGCAGAGAGAGGCAATGCAGAGAGAGGAGTCTGAAGAAGAGGAGTCAGAGAAGGAAGGTGGCTTTGAGGAGGTGGAAGACCAGGGGGCTTGTTGTCACCTTTCGGGGACCCTTGGTGTTGTACGTGGCTGGGTGGAGGAAGAAACCTTCAATGACATCAGTGAGGACAAGAAACGGGACATGGCTAGCTTGGTATCCAACCTTGTGCAAATGGGGAGTTTGCGGTTGTGCAAATGGACTGTTTGCGGTTGTTTGCGGTGCGTTAAACGGGGAGTTTGGTCTGTCACTGTGAAGCGGGCGTAACCCTTACACATAACCCTTACACTACCTGATCGATACAACATCATACCTGATGTTTTAAAGCATGTTATTCCAAACAATTTAGGAATGTTAGGTGATTTATGCCCTTTATGGTTTAAAACCAGACTCTGCATCAACTATGTAATTTTCCATGGGAGTTTTGCCATGGATCCCCCTCCGGCACGCCACAGTCCAGGAGTTAGTCCCCTTGAAACAACTTTCCCATCACTATTGTGGCCAGAAAGAGTCCCTGTGGGTTTTAAAATTCGCCTGCCCATTGAAGTCAATTGGGGTTCACCCGGTTCGCAAACTTTTGCGGGAGTTCGCGTTCGCAGTTCGCAAACCCAAATTGCTGCATTGGAAACAGTGTAATTCAGAGGTTTTCTGTGGGAAAACAAGCCTCTGGGCCTGTCTAGATTTGTAAAGAACTACACAATGAGTTATTTTTTCTATATTTTGTGCATAGTGGAGGATTTTAAACTCACCTTTTATCTCCCCCTAATTTAAAATGTTGTTGTATTCTGCCCGGAATCAACTTCACCCAGCAGTGATTCTAACCTTCTCCCAGCTGATGAGTGGCAAAAACCACAAAACAGTCTGTCCTGGGATGGTTATGAATCACTGCACTAACCCTAGCTAAGTTTATAAGCTGTGTGAACAGCGATACTTTGGTGTAAAGGGAACCTGCTGAAAAGCAGACTGAAGTAAAAATGGTCCACACACTGCTGTATTTTATCTTCGAATGCCGGATGACTTGCGTGACTTATCTGCCACCAACTAAGGTTCAAGCGGCAATGTTTTAGGGCACTTTCTGCCTGGGAAACAAACATCAATTTTTCTGGCCGCTGCTAGAGCAGTGGCTGCAACAATACCTAATTTTTCAGGCATGTGTACATGCCAAATTTTTCTGGCCTCTGGTGCTGCACTGTGGCTTCAAAAACCAAACCAAAAAAAAGGCACATAACAGGGATTAAACTGATAAGAATAGTACTACTTAACACACCACTCTTATCTGGTGGCACTTTAGATTGCACGCTCAGTGCCCCAAATTTGAAGTAGGAGGACCGACCAAGCATCTTTTTCCATCTCCCGGTTCCTAAAATCCATGCCATATACACGTCCCCTGATAAGGGACGTAACAGGGATTAAACTGATAAGAATAGTATTACTTAACACACCACTCATATCTGGTGGCACAGTAGATTGCACGTGCAGTGCCCCAAATTTGAAGTAGGAGGACCGACCAAGCATCTTTTTCCATCTCCCGGTTCCTAAAATCCATGCCATATACACGTCCCCTGATAGGGGACGTAACAGGGATTAAACTGATAAGAATAGTACTACTTTAACATACCTTATAATAATGCAGAGAGAGGCAATGCAGAGAGAGGAGTCTGAAGAAGAGGAGTCAGAGGAGGAAGGTGGCTTTGAGGAGGTGGAAGACCAGGGGGCTTGTTGTCACCTTTCGGGGACCCTTGGTGTTGTACGTGGCTGGGTGGAGGAAGAGACCTTCAATGACATCAGTGAGGACAAGAAACGGGACATGGCTAGCTTGGTATCCAACCTTGTGCAAATGGGGAGTTTGCGGTTGTGCAAATGGACTGTTTGCGGTTGTTTGCGGTGCGTTAAACGGTGAGTTTGGTCTGTCACTGTGAAGCGGGCGTAACCCTTACACATAACCCTTACACTACCTGATCGATACAACATCATACCTGATGTTTTAAAGCATGTTATTCCAAACAATTTAGGAATGTTAGGTGATTTATGCCCTTTATGGTTTAAAACCAGACTCTGCATCAACTATGTAATTTTCCATGGGAGTTTTGCCATGGATCCCCCTCCGGCACGCCACAGTCCAGGAGTTAGTCCCCTTGAAACAACTTTCCCATCACTATTGTGGCCAGAAAGAGTCCCTGTGGGTTTTAAAATTCGCCTGCCCATTGAAGTCAATTGGGGTTCACCCGGTTCGCCGGTTCGTAAACTTTTGCGGGAGTTCGCGTTCGCAGTTCGCAAACCCAAATTGCTGCATTGGAAACAGTGTAATTCAGAGGTTTTCTGTGGGAAAACAAGCCTCTGGGCCTGTCTAGATTTGTAAAGAACTGCACAATGAGTTATTTTTTCTATATTTTGTGCATAGTGGAGGATTTTAAACTCACCTTTTATCTCCCCCTAATTTAAAATGTTGTTGTATTCTGCCCGGAATCAACTTCACCCAGCAGTGATTCTAACCTTCTCCCAGCTGATGAGTGGCAAAAACCACAAAACAGTCTGTCCTGGGATGGTTATGAATCACTGCACTAACCCTAGCTAAGTTTATAAGCTGTGTGAACAGCGATACTTTGGTGTAAAGGGAACCTGCTGAAAAGCAGACTGAAGTAAAAAGGTGTGTCTTTGTGTACTTAATTTGCATACCTTACCCAGAATCCTTTGCTGCATTGAAAACAGTGTAATTCAGAGGTTTTCTGTGGGAAAACAAGCCTCTGGGTTTTGTAAAAAGATTTGTAAAGAACTACACAATGAGTTATTTTTTCTATATATATATACTGTGTGTATATATAAATATATATATATCTATGTGTGTGTGTCTGTGTTTGTGTTTATATATGTACATGTGTATATATATATATATATATATATATATATATATATATATATTAGTATGAGACCTTTGAGTAAAGTAGATGAAAACATTAAAAAGGCATGTGTATGCAATATTCATATTTAATACACTGTTTAAATATGTATTTACTGTAAATATTTCACATTCCAATGTTTTTCATACAGTGGAATGTATTTTTAAACAGATATTCCTATATACAGTTGTGCTCATAAGTTTACATACCCTGGCAGAATTTATGATTTCTTGGTCATTTTTCAGAGAATATGAATGATAACACAAAAACTTTTCTTTCACTCATGGTTAGTGTTTGGCTGAAGCCATTTATTATCAATCAACTGTGTTTACTCTTTTTAAATCATAATGACAACAGAAACTACCCAAATGACCCTGATCAAAAGTTTACCTACCCTGGTGATTTTGGCCTGATAACATGCACACAAGTTGACACAAATGGGTTTGAATGGCTAATAAAGGTAACCATCCTCACCTGTGATCTGTTTGCTTGTAATTAGTGTGTGTGTATAAAAGGTCAATGAGTTTCTGGACTCCTGACAGACCCTTGCATCTTTCATCCAGTGCTGCACTGACGATTCTGGATTCTGAGTCATGGGGAAAGCAAAAGAATTGTCAAAGGATCTGTGGGAAAAGGTAGTTGAACTGTATACAACAGGAAAGGGATATAAAAAGATATCCAAGGAATTCAAAATGCAAATCAGCAGTGTTCAAACTCTAATAAAGAAGTGAAAATGACGGGTTCTGTTGAAACCAAACCACGGTCTGGTAGACCAACTAAAATTTCAGAAAAATTGTACGGGATATGTGGTGTGGCTGTTTCAAGATGCACAATAAGGAGGCACTTGAAGAAAGATGGGCTGCATGGTTGAATCGCCAGAAGAAAGCCATTGCTACGCAAATGCCACAAAGTATTCCGCTTACAATACGCTAAACAGCAAAGATACAAGCCTCAAACCTTCTGGCACAAAGTCATTTGGAGTGATGAGACCAAAATTTAGCTTTTTGGCCACAACCATAAAAGCGACATTTGGAGAGGAGTCAACAAGGCCTATGATGAAAGGTACACCATTCCTACTGTGAAACACGGAGGTGGATCGCTGATGTTTTAGGGATGTGTGAGCTACAAAGGCACAGGAAATTTGGTCAGTATTGATGGCAAGATGAATGCAGTATGTTATCAAACAGAACGCCTCATTTTCCACTTCTTAATTAGATTTTGAGCACTGCTGATTTGCATTCTCAATTCTTTGGATATCTTTTTATATCCCTTTCCTGTTTTATACAGTTCAACTACCTTTTTCCCCACAGATCCTTTGACAATTCTTTTTCTTTCCCCATGACTCAGAATCCAGAAACATCAGTGCAGCACTTGATGAAAGATACAAGGGTCTGTCAGGAGTCCAGAAACTCAATGACCTTTTTATACACACACACTAATTACAAGCAAACAGATCACAGGTGAGGATGGTTACCTTTAATAGCCATTCAAACCCCTTTGTGTCAACTTATGTGCATGTTATCAGGTCAAAATCACCAGGGTATGTAAACTTTTGATCAGGGTCATTTGGGTAGTTTCTGTTGTCATTATGATTTAAAAAGAGTAAACACAGTTGATTGATAATAAATGGCTTCAGCCAAACACTAACCATGAGTGAAAGAAAAGTTTTTGTGTTATCATTCATATTCTCTAAAAAAAGGTCAAGAAATCATAAATTCTGCCAGGGTATGTAAACTTATGAGCACAACTGTATATGTATATCATGCAAGCTGTGTTTTACTCGTAATCTGGCCCAAAGTGTTTAATATGTATACTGTAAATATTTCACATTCCAATGTTGTGTACAAATAGCCAATTGTTTCTTGTACACAAAACACATCCATCATAACGATATCCCATCCATCCAAATATACACAGCATACATTACTTCCACTTCATTAAAGGGACAGTACACACCAATTTTCATATAACTGCATGTAATAGACATTACTATTATTATTATTTATTTATAAAGTACCAACAGATTCCGCAGCGCTGTCCATGGGTGCAAAGATAAAAGTACAGTGCAATACAATATAAAAGACACCAGACAAAGTTTAACAAACAAACACAAGGGGAATTGAGGGCCCTGTTTCCGTGGGAACTTACAATCTAGAATATGAGTATAAACAAAATAAAACAACAAAAAAACAGGCTACTGGATTAAAGACGTATTATGCTAAAAGTTTAATGTAATGAAGGTGCACAAAAGTGTCTGAATCATTTCATTTAGCTCTAATTTATCTGTACGCACAAAAATGGTACCTTTCACATCGTATTAATTCAGAATTTTGACCCAATCAGTCATGGAAGGTGTTGTCTGGGTCTTCCAGTGACGTAGGATTAAGCTTTTTGCCCTGTTCAGCCTTATTAGTAATGGATAGTTGCCAACCAGAATTTGGGACCCAGTCCCGGTCATTTACATGTCCTGGACTGTCCCGGCAAAATGAGTAGCGGGCGCAGCTAGGGTTGCACAGTGACATAAAATTAGGGTGGAGTAACGTCCGTTGATGTGCCTCTGCTATTGGCAGCGTAACCAGTGTGATGTCAATTCATCATTCCTTAACCCCGACACCTGCCACCTAAGGGTGATCATAACAAAAGAATGACAATGTGCGTGCCCGGATGCTTGACTGGCTCTGTGTGAGGAGGTGCCGTAAAGTTTTGTGACCTTGTGAGGCCAACGTAGAATCCTGCATCACAGAGGATCTGATCAGTTAGTGCTGAGGGCGCTTGCATACACTAAGTCTCCTATCCGGTAGTGAAAGAAGAACGATTCCTCTTGCTGACATGCAGAACTTTCACAGGACATACACAGGCTTTTAAGCTAAGTGTTTTTATCTGAATTTTTATGAAGATGGCTGCTTGTCATTTATTTTATCTTGTGAGTAGCTGCCTCTTTGCTGCACCACCTGCCCCAATTACACATACTGCACTGGGCTTTCTCAGATATCCCTAAATGGCTGTCTTCATCCTATATCCCTCTTCTCCCCCTTTCCTATCCCCATCCAATATCCCTTCTCCTCATGCCCTTCCCATGCCCTGCATCCCATTTACCTTCTCTTCCTCTTCCCATATTCCCCATCCTGTATCCCTTTTCCCATTTCCCTCACCCCATACCCCTTCTCATATCCACCACCTAGTATCCCTAGTCACCCCTTCTCTTCAAAAAGAGAGAAAGAAAGAAAGAAAGAAAGACAGAGAGAGATTGAGAGAGATTGAGAGAGATTGAGAGAAAGATTGAGAGAAAGAGATATAGAGAAATATTGAGAGATTGAGATATAGAGAAAGATTGATTGAGAGAGATTGATAGAGAGAGAGAAAGAGAAAAAGAGATATAGAGAAAGAAAGAGAAAAAGAGATATAGAGAAAGAAAGAGAAAAAGAGATATAGAGAAAGAAAGAGAAAAAGAGATATAGAGAAAGAAAGAGAGTGAGGAAGAGAGAGAGAGAAAGAAAGAGAGAGAAAGAGAGGGAGAAAGAAAGAGAGATTGGAAGAGAGAGGAAGAGAGGGAGAGAAAGAGAGAGAAAGAGAGGGAGAGAGAAAAAGAGAGTGAAAAATAGATTAATTCCATTCCTCTTCTCCCCTTTCCCATATCCCCCATCCTGTATCCTTTCTCTGCCCCTTACTATACCCCATCCAATATCGCTCCTCTCCTCCATCCTGTATCTCTCCATTCCCCTTACCCATATCCCCCATATCATATTCCTCCTCCCCTTCTTTGTGCTGTAGGTAAGTGCTAATCACACTGTGGTATGTGGTATGACAATTGTAGCAGGAGAGAGATATTGTGGAACAAAACAAGTTATCATGTGTAGAAAGAGAGAGAAAGATATATAGAGAAAAAGAGAGAGATAGAGAGAAAGAGAGATTAATTCCATTACATAAATTCTCCTTCTATACCTTTTAGTTTCATATTTTCATTTATATATATACAGTATACTAGTTGGTAAGCCTGCCCAGAGGACAGTCTATGTGTTGTAAATACAAAAAAAATTAAAAGTAGAAATACAGAAAAAAATAAACACATAAAAAAATAAAAAAATAAACCTAATCCCTATGAAAATACCCCCCCCCAAATAAAAAACACCCTCTAATCTAATGCTAAACTACCAATAGCCCTTAAAAGGGCTTTTTGTAGGGCATTTCTGTAAAGTTAAACAGTTCTTTCGCAGTTACAAAAATTCTAAATCCCCCCCCTAACAGTAAAACCCACCACCCATCAAACCCCCCAAAATAAATAATCCTAAAAAACCTAAACTACCCTTTGCCCTGAAAAACGCATTCTTCTCTTTTGCTGCCCTGAAAAGGGAATTCTGCTCTTTTGCTGCACTTAAAAGGGGATTCAGTTCTTTTAAGAAGTGCCCAAATCCTGTCTAATCCCCCCCAAAAAAAAAATTAAACCTAATCCCTATGAAAATAAAAAAGACCCCCCCCAAAAAAACACCCCCCCAATCTAATGCTAAACTACCAATAGCCCTTAAAAGGGCTTTTTGTAGGGCATTGCCCTAAGTTAAACAGCTCTTTTGCAGTTCCAAAAAATTCTAAGTACCCCTAACAGTAAAACCCACCATCCACCAAACCCCTCAAAATACTGTAAATAAACCTAACACTAAAAAACCTAAACTACCCATTGAACTGAAAAGGGCATTTGTATGGACATTGCATTCAGCTCTTTTAAGAAGTGCCTATAACCCTAATCTAAAAAAAAAACCTCTAAGTCTAACCCCCAGGTTGGTACTCACGGTTGCTGAAGTCCAGCGGAGAAGGTCCTCTTCTAGGCATTGAAGTCTTCTACCGACATCTTCTTCCAAGAAGGGACCTCTTCTTTCTTCATCCAGGACAGCAGAACTGAAGACCGGCAACTGTGGCACTCAAGACCGGTGACCGCGGAGCCATGGAGCGTGGAGGATCCTCTTTTTCCGATCGCCGCCATACACTGAATATTAAATTCAAGGTACACGATTAAAGATGGTGTCCCTTGAATTCCTATTGGCTGATTCAAATCAGCCAATAGAAATTCAAGGAACACCATCTTTAATCGTGTACCTTGAATTCACTATTCAGTTTACGATCGGAAGAAGAGGATCCACCACGCTCCATGGCTCTGAGGTCATCGGTCTTCAGTTCTGCCTTCCACTCCGGCTTGTTCCTGGAAGAAGATAGAAGAGGTCTCTGCTTGGAAGAAGATGTCGGCCGATTGGAAGAAGACTTCAATGCCTAGAAGAGGACCTTCTTTGCCGTACTTCAGCAACTGTGAGTACCCACCTGGGGGTTACATTTAGGATTTTTTTACATTTTTGGGGGGTTTGTTTTTTTTTAGATTAGGGATGGGCACTTCTTAAAAGAGCTACATGCCCTTTTAAGGGCAACAAAAGAGCTAAATGCCATTTTAAGGGTAATGCCCATACAAATGCCCTTTTCAGGGCAATGGGTAGTTTAGGTTTTTTTAGTGTTAGTTTTTTTTTATTTTGGGGGGTTTGGTGGGTGGTGGGTTTTACTGTTAGGGGGGACTTTGAATCTTTTGTAACTGCAAAAGAGCTGTTTAACTTAGGGCAATGCCCTACAAAAAGCCCTTTTAAGGGCTATTGGTAGTTTAGCATTAGATTAGGGGGTGTTTTTATTTTTGGGGGCTTTTTATTTCATAAGGATTAGGTTTAATTTTTTAATTTTTGATAATTTGTTTATTATTTTCTATAATGTTATACTTTTTTATTTTGTGTAATTTTAGCTTAATTTAAATTTATATTTTTTATTTTTAAAGTAATGTTAGGTTTTTTAATTTTTAATTTAGGTAATTGGGTTTAATTTAGGGGGTGTTAGGTTAGGTGGTTTAGATTAGGGGGTTTAGTAATTTAATTAGTTATTTGCGTTGTGGGTTTTGGTAGTTTAAGGGGTTAATAGGTTAATTTGTTTTATTGTGATGTGGGGGTTTTGCGGTTTAGGGGTTATTGGTTAATTAGGTTTACTGTGATATGGGTTTTTTGGCGGTTTGGGGGTTAATAGGGTAATTAGGTTTACTGCGATGTGGAGGTTTTGCGGTTTAGTGGTTAATAGGGTAATTAGGTTTATTGTAATGTGGGTGTTTTGCGTTTTAGGGGTTAATAGGGTAATTAGGTTTATTGTGATGTGGGGGTTTTGCGTTTAGGGGTTAATAAGGTAGGTAATTAGGTTTATTGCGATGGTTAAGGAATTAATATGTTACGTTATTTGCGGATTAAGGGTTAATTACTTTATTATTTTGCGGTGTGTAGGATTGTGGTTTAGGTGTTAATACTTTCTGTGGGAGGTTAGGTTGTTTTTTTTTTGTTATTCTTTGTGTGGGCAGTGTTTTTTTTTTTTTTTTTTTAATGCTCCGTTTGCCTTCGCTGCATCCCGGTGGATACCCAAAATGGCAGGGTGGTGAAAGAATCCACCGAAGAAGGCAGCTTTGCTGCATCCAGGTGAAATCTGTTGGCTGCCTCACGCTACCAACATTCCTTTGAGGATGCGTGCGCAATGCCAACGGCGACAGACATTACAAACGCAATTATAGTATAGATATATAAACATACATATATAGGGACCTATTTATCAAAGGTCTTGCGGACCTGATCCGACAGTGCGGATCAGGTCCGCAAGACCTCGCTGAATGCGGAGAGCAATATGCTCTCTGCATTTAACATTGCACCAGCAGCTCACAAGAGCTGCTGGTGCAACGCCGCCCCTTGCTGACTCACGGCCAATGGTCCGCCTGCAGGGATGTGTCAATCAACCCGATCGCACTCGGGTTGATTTCCGGCGATTCCTGTCCGCCTCATCAGAGCAGGCGGACATGGTTATGGAGCAGCGGTCTTTAGACTGCTGCTTCATAACTGCTGTTTCTGGCAAGTCTGAAGACTCACCAGAAACACGGGCCCACAAGCTCCGTTCGGAGCTTGATAAATGGGCCCCATAATCTGCACCATAATAAATAGGTAGAAATAAATTATGCTAATTATGTGTGTTTGGCAAAGTGGGTGGAAATTTAGAACAGGGGGTGTGGTAAAAAATTCCATGCAGGTAAATGATAGCTGCAAAGTGTCCCTGGAAATGTTTTTCAAATGTTGGCAACTATGATACTGATCTAAAAATCCAGTGTAAAACCTTTTAAAAACTTACTTAGAATCTCCCAGTTTAGCACTGTTGATTACACCAAGTGAAAGAGCAGGAACAGCAGGCACTTTACCCCCCTTCCCTGTATATGAAAAGGCAGATACAAACTGCAGCTGCAGGGCTTTGTTAGGAGTTTGAAAATCAGCACAATCACCTAGATTACGAGTTTTGAGCGCTATAGGGAAAGTAAAAAACGCCACAAAATTGGCGTTATTTAACCTCCTATAGCGCTGCCATTACAAGTTGCGCGTACGATATGGAGATTTTGAGCTTCATACCGCACCCAAATACAAGCGGTGTTTTGACTTGCTCATGCACGCTTTCCTCATAAACATCAATTGGGAGAGCCAGCTAAAAGAAAACCTAACACCTGCAATCGCGGAAACAAAAGCTCCGTAACGCAGCCCCATTGATGTCTATGGGGAAAAAGAAAATATAGTTTAAACCTAACACCCTAACATAAACCCCTAGTCTAAACATCCCTAATCTGCCGCCCAACATCGCCGACACCTACATAATGTTATTAACCCTTAATCTGCCGCTCCCGATATCGCCGCCACCTAAATAAAACTATTAACCCCTAATCTGCTGCTCCCGATGTTGCTGCCACTATACTAAAGTTATTAACCCCTATTCCACTGCACCCCAACATCGGTGCAACTATATTAAAGTTATTAACCCCTATTTCGCCGCTCCCCAACATTGCCGCAACTAAATAAAGTTATTAACCCCTAAACCTCTGGCCTCCCACATCACTACCACTAAATAAACCTATTAACCCATAAACCGCCAGCCCCCCACATCGCAACAACCTAAATTAAACTATATTAACCCCTAAACCTAACCCTAACGTAACCCTAACCTTAAAAACACCCCCTAACTTTAACATAATTAAAATATAGTTAAATTAAAATTACAATTATTAACTAAATAAACCTATTAACCCCTTAACCGCCAGCCCCCCACATTGCAACAACCTAAATTAAACTATTAACCCCTAACCCTAAACCTAACCCTAACCCTAACACCCCCTAACTTTAAAATAATTAAAATAGATCTAAATTAAATTTACAATTATTAACTAAATAATACCTATTTAAAACCAAATACTTACCTGTGAAATAAAACCTAAGCTAGCTACAATATAACCTAGCTTAGGTTTTATTTTTATTTCACAGGTAAGTTTGTATTTATTTTAACTAGGTAGACTAGTTAGTAAATAGGTATTAACTATTTACTAACTACCTAGCTAAAATAAATACAAACTTACCTGTGAAATAAAACTTAACCTGCCTTACACTAAAACCTAACATTACAAAATAAAAAAACTACCATAACAACAACAAAAAAAATGAAATTATCCAAAAAAATAAAGATTATTCCTATTCTTATACCCTTTAGAAAAAAAAAAAAAAAAAAAAAAAAGCCCTGAGATAAACAGCTCTTTGCTCCAAAAAAAATATAAACACCCCGTAACACTATACAGACCCCCACCCCTCAAACTACCAAGGGCCCTTAAAAGGGCCTTTTGTAGGGCATTGGCCTGAGATAAAAAGCTCTTTTGCTCCAAATAAAAATAAAAACGCCCCCTAACACTATACAAACCCCCACCCCCCAAACTACCAAGGGCCCTTGAAAGGGCCTTTTGGGGGGCCCTTTAACCCCTTAACGACCAACGACGTATGGGGTACGTCCTGCAAAAAAATGCAGTTAACGACCAAGGACGTACCCCGTACGTCGTTGGTCTTTGAAAGCAGTGGAAGCGATCCTGATCACTTCCAACTGCTTTCATGTTATAGCAGTGATGCCTCGATATTGAGGCATCCTGCTATAACACTTTTTAGCCGTCCGATGCAGAGAGAGCCACCCTGTGGCCCTCTCTGCATCGGCCATCGATGGCCATGTTCGTTGGTGGGTGGGAGCTGATCCAGGGAGGCGGGTGGGCGGCCATCGGTGGGGAAGGGGGGTGGGATCGAGTGCACGCGCGGGTGCGCATGCGTGCACGGAAGCGGGTGCGCGCGTGGGCGGGTGGGAACCCTACACTATGGAACAACTAAGGTGGTACTCGGTGGGAGAGAGGGTGGGAACATTACAAATTTTAGCGATCTGGGAGAGGGTGAGGGTTGGGGGTTGAGGGGGGGCAGCTACACTACAGAAAATAGTATTTTTAAAATAAAAAAAGATAAAAAAAACACATTTGATTTCAAACTGGGTGCTGGCAGACAGCTGCAGTACCCAATATGGCGCACAATAGGCAGGGGGGGGGGGTGTTAGAGAGCTGTTTGGGGGGATCAGGGAGGTTGGGGGCTAAGGGGGAATCCTACAGAGCAGAATTATTATTTAAAAAAAATAATCCCAAAAAACCTCTTATTTTAGTACTAGCAGACTTACTGCCAGTACTTAAGATGGCGGGGACAATTGTGGGGTGGGGGAGGGAAGAGAGCTGTTTGGGAGGGATCAGGGGGTGTGATGTGTCATGTGGGAGGTTGATACCTACACTAAAGCTAAAATTAACCCTGCAAGCTCCCTACAAGCTCCCTAATTAACCCCTTCACTGCTGGGCATAATACATGTGTGGTGCGCAGCAGCATTTAGCGGCCTTCTAAATACTAAAAAGCAACGCCAAAGCCATATATGTCTGCTATTTCTGAACAAAGGGGATCCCAGAGAAGCATTTACAACATTTTGTGCCATAATTGCACAAGCTGTTTGTAAATAATTTCAGTGAGAAACCTAAAGTTTGTTAAAAAATCTGTGAAAAAGTGAACTTTTTTTTATTTGATCACATTTGGCGGTGAAATTGTGGCATGAAATATACCAAAATGGGCCTAGATCAATACTTTGGGTTGTCTACTACACTACACTAAAGCTAAAATTAACACTACAAGCTCCCTACATGCTCCCTAATTAACCCCTTCACTGCTGGGCATAATACAGGTGTGGTGCAGCCTTTATTGGATACAAAGTAAATAAAAATTCACAAACCTTGGTGTTGTCGGTGCATATAACAAATGGTGTAGACCTATACCTCCAACCCTCTTGGGCGCATCACTAGATGCATTTCGCCATAGCTTTATCGATGGTGACAAGCTACGGCGAAAGCTACGGCGAAACGAGTCTGGTGACGCGCCCAAGGGGGTCGGAGGTATAGGTCTACACCATTTGTTATATGCACCGACAACACCAAGGTCTGTGAATTTTTATTTACTTTGCATCCAATAAAGGCTATGTTTCACTGCTACAAGACCGGAGTGTTTGAACTATTCATTGTTACAAGTTGGATTAACAGCTCACAGGTAATCACAGGAGTGTTAAGGAGTGAGAGACTGTTATGCATATTACTTTCATGGGAGGATTTACTGCCTAAAAACCTAACTTGCAAAAAAAGCTAAGAACATGTAAACATTGGGTATTTCTAAACTCAGGACAAAATTTAGAAACTATTTAGCATGGGTGTTTTTTGGTGGTGTAGATGTGTAACAGATATTGGGGTTCAAAGATAGAAAAAGTGTGTTTTTTTCCATTTTTTCCTCATATTTTATAATTTTTTTATAGTAAATTATAAGATATGATGAAAATAATGGTATCTTTAGAAAGTCCATTTAATGGTGAGAAAAACGGTATATAATATGTGTGGGTATAGTAAATGAGTAAGAGGAAAATTACAGCTAAACACAAACACCACAAAAATGTAAAAATAGCCTTGGTCCAAAACGGACAGAAAATGGAAAAGTGCTGTGGTCATTAAGGGGTTAAAGGGCATTTTTTAGGGCATTGCCCTGAGATAAACAGCTCTTTTGCTAAAAAAAATATTCCTATTCTAATACCCATAAAAAAACCATCCCCAAATAAAAAACCTAATCTAGAATAAACTACCAATGGCCCTTAAAAGGGCCATTTGTAGGGCATTGCCCTAAAGATATTAGCTCTTTTAGTGATAAAAAAAATACAAATACTCACTAACATTACAAACAACCCCCCAAACCCACAAAATAAAAAAAAAAACTATCTAAAAAACCAAAGCTAACCCTTGCCCTGAAAAGGCCTTTTTTTTGGCATTGCCCTTAAAAGGGAATTTAGCTCTTTTACAAGCACAAACCCTAATCTAAAAAAATACACACCCAAAAAACCCTAAAAAAAAGCCTAACACTAACCCCGACAATACACTTACAGTTTTTGAAGTCCCGCTTGAACGATCTTCATCCTGGCGAAGTCTTTATTCAGGCGACCTCTTCAATCCTCATCCCAGCGGCGAAGTCCTCATCCAAGCGGCGAGAAGTCTTCATCCAGACGACCTCTTCAATCTTCATCCAGGCGGCATCTTCTATCTTGATCCCGGAGGTGCGGAGCGGGTCCATCCTGAAGACATCTGGTGCGGAGTATCCTCTTCATATGGTCACCGCCGTACACTGAATTTTCAATGCAAGGGACGCGATTCAAGATGGCGTCCCTTGCATTCCTATTGGCTGAAAATTTTGAATTAGCCAATAGGAATTAGGATTGCTAAAATCCTATTAGCTGATTTGAATAGCCAATAGGATGTTAGCAGCCCTAATGGGCTATATAAATGGGTCATTTACAAAACATTTATGCAAAGAAAAATCTAGTGTACAATATCCCTTTAAATCCCCTTTCATTGCTTCATCATACCTTAAATATAAAGGCATAACAAATAGTAAGGTGATTCATAGCTTTATCAAACTCAATATTATAAAGACTCACACTTACATGCTGAGAGATCTAAAAAGCATTATTCTTGTTATAAACAATATATTAAAAAATATCATACGTGCTCTGTTGAATATTAGAAATTTGAATTTGAATTTTATGTTAATTTACAATTATGAGGTCAGAAAATACATTTCTTTCTGCAAGGAAATAATAACTTAAAATACCAAATACAAAAGTAAGAATCGGAGGTAACTGCAATAGAGAGATAGCTATATTAACTGAGAGAGTATGTTTCACCATATTATTAATCTGAATTTATTGTTATTTACACAGGAGACTGTGAGATGGCTGTATGTGGTGGAGTGAGCTGTATCATGGAGCCTCGTGTCTTTGTTGCTCTCAGTAAGGCTAAAATGATTTCTCCTGAAGGAATTAGCAAACCATTTTCCCAGAATGCAGATGGCTATGGAAGAGGAGAAGGATGTGGTGTTGTTTTACTAATGCCTCTAAAAAAGGTATATATTTTTTTTCTTCAGTTGACAAAAATCATTACCTCTCTTTTTCTTGTTTTACTTCTCATGGGCCCAAAAATGTAATTTTTCACATTGTAGGCTAGATTAAGAGTGGCGTACTAACTGTTGCGTGCAAGCGAAAATAGGTTTATCACGACTCTTTGAAGTAGTGCACGTATTACGTGTTGAAATTAAGCATGTTTGCTTGAGCCCAATTGAATTTTAAGCGCTTGGGGAAAAAGCAACTTCGGAACTCTGGTTATCTGTTACGTGTGTCATAAAAGTTGCAAAAAATACATAAAAATACATTTAAAAGTACAGTTACACCCATAATAACACTATCTAATAAAAAGTATTAAAAAAAATATTGCATAAAAAAATTATATGGGCTCAAAGATATAAGGGCCCCTATTTAACAAAGTCTGGCGGACCTGATCTGACAGTGTGGATCAGGTCCGCCAGACCTCGCTGAATACGGAGAGCAATACGCTCTCCGTATTCAGCATTGCACCAGCAGCTCACAAAAGCTGCTGGTGCAACGCCGCCCCCTGCAGATTCGCGACCAATCGGCCGCCAGCAGGAAGGTGTCAATCAACCCGATTGTACTTGATCGGGGTGAATTCCGGCGATGTCTGTCCGCTTGCTCAGAGCAGACGGACAGGTTATGGAGCAGCGGTCTTTGTGACCGCTGCTTCATAAATGCTGTTTCTGGCAAGCCTTCATTCGGAGCTTGATAGATAGGCCCCAAGATCTTAAGTTTAAAAAAAAAAACATGTAAAGGGCTTTAACATAGAGATACATACATATACATGTCTAAATATGTATATTTATGTACGTATATATATATATATATATATATATATATATATATATATATATATATATACACACACACACACTGGACCGAAACATTGGGATGTAACTGGATTGGAAATAAAAGACAAGTGAGGTACTAAGCTGTGTTGCGAGGTGTGAAGCTTTGTGTGAATTTGGATCTCTGCACTAGATATTAACACTTAAAGGGCCATAATACCCACATGTTTAGCCATAATACCCACATGTTTAAACACTTGAAAGTGATGCAGCATAGCTGTAAAAATCTGACTAGAAAATGTAAGCTGAACATCTCTATGTAAAAAAGAAAGATATTTTACCTCAAAAGTTTCTCAGTAGCCACATTCCATTGTTAAGGACTTCTAAGCAGCAAATTAGTATGTCTGTCCCAAGACAGCGGAAGGAGCGAGCTTACGTGCACTCTCATCTTATTTCCCTATTCAGCTTAAAGGGACATTAAACCCACATTTTTTCTTTCAGGATTAGGAAAGAGCATGCGATTTTAAACAACTTTCCGATTTACTTCCATTATCTAAGTTGGTTAATTCTCTTGATATATCATAAATAAAGCATATCTAAATAGGCTCAGTAGCTCCTGATTGGTTGCTGCACATAAGTGCTGCATGTGATTGGCTCACCTATGTGTATTGTTATTTCTTCAACAAAGGATACCTAAAGAATTAAGCAAATTAGATAATAATAGTAAATTGGAATGTTGTTAAAAATTGTATTATCTAACTGAATCATGAAAGAAAACTTTAAGGAAGTTTACAATGAAATCTCATGAGAGTTAAGTGAAATCTCATGGGATCACAGTAAAAGAGTTCATGACCTCAGCACTGTTGATGCTGATTGACTGCTGTTCATTTCTTCATTTTTTTATTATATTTTTTACCTGCAGGTGAACAGCAGTTGAGTATAACGTTTTACACAGAACTTACTCTGCTGAGCTGAGGAAGTTGTGAGGTAAAATATCTTCCTTTTTTACATAGAGATGCTCAGGTGATATTTTCCTGTCAGCTTTTTACAGTTATACTGCATCAGTTTCAAGTGAGTATTATGTCCCTTTAAGAGAGAGTGCAGTGGTAAGACTGTATGTGTATATACAGGGGCAAAACTACAGGGGTGCAGAGGCCACAATTGCGACTGGGCCCCCAAGGGTGGGGGCCCAGCTTTATTTATTTATTTATTTTTTTAAAGAAAAAATGTTGACCTGCCACTGCCTGCACTGAGTGTGACATGATGCTTCACTAGTGTCTCTGACTACAGGGGTTAGTGTTTCTGTTTTACCCATTGGTGTTTATGTGTGTATGTATGTATGTGACTGTGTGTGTATTTATGCATGTATGTGTATGTGTGTGTGTATGTTTGTGGAACCAGCAAATTACAGACCATGATACTACAGCATGGGGGTGCGGGGGGTAAACAGTGTCACTATACAGTACCACTATATACAGTACTGGGGGCTGGACCATGTCACAGACTTCTGTGGTCACTTTATAAAGTACTGGGGCGGGTAGGGTCAGGCCAGCCATCTCACCGGCAGATTACAGACTGTGTCACTGACTCACTATATACAGTACTGGTGTGTTAAACAGTGTCACTATATACAGTAATAGGGGGTCAGACCATCTCACAGACTGTGGGCACAGGGTACCTCCTTTTGCAGACATGTAATCTGATTCACATATGCATCAAATTCACTTTTTTTTTTGGGGGGGGGGGGGGAAGGGCCCTTCTTAGATTCTTGCACCTGGGCCCTGTGGTTTCTAGTTACGCCTCTGTGTATATATATATATATATATATATATACACACAGTATATATATATATATATATATATATATACATACATATACACACATAACTATGAAAATTATGCAATATTCATATTTACTAAAGTGTTTAACTGTGTATTTCACATTTTAAATAATTATTCATATATATATATATATATATATATGTTGCGGGTAAAGTTATATATTGGTTAATTCTAGCATTACCCAGGTAAAACCTGGGTAAAACGGACATTACCCAAGCGACTGTGGCTAAAAGTGAAGTAACATCTTAAATCTCCACATCAAACATTTAAATGATTCACTGTAATTCCCCCATCTTAACTATCTTTTTTGCCTCTGCCCGGGCGGTTCACTTTTTGGTGGATGCCAGTGGATTGTCAGGGTGCCTTCTTTCAACCCTCCAGGTGGAGGCAAAAGAAATAGTGTAGATGAGGGAATTACATTAAATCAGGCTTTTACCCAGAGCCGCTTGGGTAATGTCTGTTTTCTCACGGGTAATCCTAGGATTTCGGACTTTACCCATAATATCTATCTATCTGTCTATCTATCTATCTATCTATCTATCTATCTATCTATCTATATATATATATATATATATATATATATATACACACACACACACACACATACATATATATACACACACACACATACATATATATATATACACACACACACACACACATATATATATATATATATATATATATATATATAAAATACTGTATATATATATATATGTATGTATATATATATATATATATATATATATATATATATATATGTGTGTGTTTTTAAGAATAAATAGAACATATTCCGCTATGTAAAGTACATTGGAATGTGAAATATTAATATTTCACATGTGGTTAGTGCACTTGGTTAAACGTAATGGTCTGGTTTGTGCGACTTTGGTGTTTTCACTTTTCATGCTCCATTGAAATCTATGGGGGCATATGTTAATTCGGCTGCGATATTCTAAGTTCCGCTTTTTGTGCACGTCGGGTTAGCGCAAGTGTGAAAAATGTTTTACTTTCAACTACTAATACGTGCTCTACCCGATGCAAGCAAAAATCTTACTTCTAGCAGAGTTAGTGCGGGAGCAGGAGCACAAACTAAAGTTCTAATTGTAATCTAGCCGATAACGTAATATAGCCTAGATTATAAGTGGAGTTCCAAAACGCTGTTGTGCGCTAACACTGCTCAAGTTAAATCAATAGCCCTTTAATTTTTGTGCTCATAGCACAAGTTAAAAGTAAAATATCAGAGCATGAGCAAAAGCCTAGGGCGAGCTAAAATCAGGATGTCAGATACTTTTGGTACTTCTATAGGGGCCCACTGAAAAACTCATGTCAGGTATTGATCGATAATTAAGCCAAAGGGCAAAAAGTTCTTCACTGAGTTTATAAACTATGCTTTTCTATTGAGATATGTTTAAAAACTGCACACATACATACATACACATACATATGTAGACATACATACAAATACAAACCCATACAGATACTGTATATACATGCACACATATATATCTACACACATACAAATAAACACACATACATATTTGTCTTTCAGCCCAGTCCTACACTTTGTTATATAACATATCCCCCCTTTAAATCACTGTTCAAACATTTTTCTCAATAATACAACTATATATTAAAGGGACACTGAACCCAAATTTTTTCTTTTGTAATTCAGAAAGAGCATGCAATTTTAAGCAACTTTCTAATTTACTCCTATTATCAATTTTTCTTCGTTCTCTTGTTATCATTATTTGAAAAATAAGGCATCTAATCTTTTTTTTTTTGGTTTTAGTACTCTGGACAGCACTTTTTTATTTGTGGATGAATTTATCCACCAATCAGCAAGGACAACCCAGGTTGTTCACCAAAAATGGGCCGGTATCTAAACTTACATTCTGGCATTTCAAATAAAGATACCAAGAGAATGAAGAAAATTTGATAATAGGAGTAAATTAGAAATTTGCTTAAAATTTCATGCTCAATCTGAATCCCAAAATAATATTTTTGGGTACAGTGTCCCTTTAAATTTAAAATTTACATATACAAGTGAAATACTTTATTTTAATATATTATACAATTGTTTTGCTATGCATTTATTCTAGCCTTAGCACTTTACTACAGGTCTCCAAGAGTGCTACATTTTCCTGCACTGGAGCACAACTCATAACTCACCACTTGTTGTAATATGAGTGATGATAGCACACCCTACACTATCCATTGAAAGTATATGTTGTGCTAAAAAAATGGTTGGGTTAAGATTCTCTTGTTAAACTTTTTTAACTTTCATATGGACAAAAAAAAAAGACTTCAGATGGTGAGTAAAAAAACCTGGGGTTCTGTTTTTGGGTTTTTGGAGGGGGCTTTAGTTTTATTACAGGGTTTTATATTGTTTGTTTTAATTTTTGGAGAGGGTTTTTAGTGGGGCTTTTTATTTTTTGGGGTACTTTAGTTTTAGTATAGGACTTTTTATTTGTGGGGTGCTTTTTTAACAATATAATGTTTGTGTTCTTTTTTTAAGTTAAGGAGTCTTAGGTTAGGAGTCTTGGGGGTTATCAGTTAGGGGGGTAATAGTGTAGGGGGTTTATTGCAATGGGTGTTAATACGATGAGCAGTACTAACACCAGGGTAACAAACAGTGGCAGACGCAAACTGCCAGCTAATGTGCTTGCCAACCCCAGGACCCCATACAATGAATTACAGAGACCCATATATGATGTAGTGTGTGTCTATCTGTATCTATAAAATGTGTATGTATCTGTATGTATACGTTTATGCTATGTAGTGTGTGTGTGTGTGTGTGTGTGTGTGTATCTGCATGTATAAGTGTAAGCTATGTAGTGTGTGTGTGTGTATCTGCATGTATAAGTGTATGCTATGTAGTGTGTGTGTATCTGTGTGTATAAGTGTATGTTGTGTAGTGTGTGTATATCTGCCTGTATAAGTGTATGCTATGTAGTGTGTGTGTGTATCTGCACGTATAAGATTATGCTATGTTGTGTGTGTGTGTGTGTATCTGCATGTGTAAGAGTATGCTATGTAGTCTCTGTGTGTATCTGTATGTATAAGTGTATGCTATGTAGTGTGTGTGTGTATCTGCATGTATAAGTGTAAGCTAGTATATAGCATGTGTGTGTATCTGTATGTATGTGTCTATCTGCATGTATAAGTGTATGCTATGTAGTGTGTGTGTGTATCTGCATGTATAAGTGTAAGCTAGTATATAGTATGTGTGTGTATCTGTATGTATGTGTCTATCTGCATGTATAAGTGTATGTTATGTAGTGTGTGTGTGTATCTGAATGTATAAGTGTATGCTGTGTAGTGTGTGTGTATCTGCATGTATAACTGTACGCCATGTAGTGTGTTACTGTGCATTTTTGCTGACTTTAAAGGTCAGAATCTAGAATATTAATAGGGAATGCAGAGAGCAGTTTTAAAGACTCTATTATTAAATGTCCAGTTAAGATAAAAATATTTTGCACTGTCTCTGCAAAGGCTAATTAAATACATAGCTCACATAGCTATACCAGTGGTTTGAGCTTGTGTTTGATTTGCTGCCTGTGTATTAAAAGATATAACTTTATTTAGAATTTTAATTATATTACTTTGGTCTTATGATTTTTTTTAAGCCCCGTCCTTGCTCCTGCCCACCACATTTCAATTTTTTGCCACGGGGGGTGTGTGTCCCTCTTTTGAATTTTGAAATGTTAGGAGGTATGGTGTTGTATTGGTTTAGGGCTTAAGAATGGAGGGGTTCATTGTTATGGGGTTTTTGGTGGTTTAGGATTTATATTCTGATGTGAGTTGTGGTGGTTTATGAATTGATAGTGTAGGAGGTTATATTTTAATGGGGTTGTGGTGGCTTAAAGGGTAATAGTGTAGAGGTTGATTGTGATGGGAGTAGTGGTGAAATAGGTGTTAACTAGTGTAGGGAAGGGGTTGTGGCAGTTTAGAGCTTAATAGTGTAGAGGATTTTATTGTTTATTGCTTGTTTATAGTGTAAGGGTTGTATTGTGATTGGGGTTGTGGCATTTTAGGAGTTAATAAAGTGTAGGGGGTTATTTAGATGACAGTTGTGGAGGTTTAGGAGTTATCTGTGTAGGGCTGTGTAGGTTTATATTGTGTTTTTTTATTATTAAAAGGATAACAAATAAACAAATGTATTAACGCATAAACATAATTGGAGGTAGTGTTTTAACTTGGGTTAGTGCACATATTACAAGTTGAAAGTAAAATGTTCACTCAAGAGTGAAAGCCGATGTGTGCTAACTTCAGGGCTTTGGATATTGCGACTGTGCAACTTCTTAGACTTTAGAGAGTAATGTCTGCTGTGCATTGCTTCATGGGCTGTCAATCATCCGATCGGATTGGGATAATTTCAATCTGCCACCTTTTAGGTGGTGGACAGATTAACCCCTTAAGGACCACAGCACTTTTCCATTTTCTGACTGTTTGTGACCAGGGCTATTTTTACATTTCTGCGGTGTTTGTGTTTAGCTGTAATTTTTCTCTTACTCATTTACTGTACCTACACATATTATATACTGTTTTTCTCGCCATTAAATGGACTTTCTAAAGATACCATTATTTTCATCATATCTGAATGATCAGATCAGATTAGAAATACTCAATGTTTACATTTTCTTTACTTTGTTTGCAAATTATAGGGCAATAAGCACAAGTAGCACTTTGCTATTTCCAGTATAAGTTTGTGTTTTTTTTTTTTTCTTTGTTTGTTTTTTAATTATATATTTTCTGCAGTATAGGACCCCCCTTACCACCCATCCTCCCTGAGCCCCCCCAAACAGCTTTCTAACCCTCCCCCCCCCCCTCACTATTTGCTGCCATTTTGGGTACAGGCAGCTGTCTGCCAGTACCCACTTTTGAATAAATTTGCCCATTTTTTATATATATATAAATATATTTCTGTAGTGTATCTGCTCCCACCCTCCATTCTGTACCCCCTCCCAGACCTAGATTCCTTTTTTATAATCATTTAAAGTCTCCCACCACTTCTTATACTTATATGCTCATATGAGCAGATCACGGGCACACGCGCACGCACTTGCATGCACCAGCGAGTGAATTCACACTGCCTGCCGGAAGTTCACCATCGATGGCCTCCCACCCACCTCCCTGCAATGGCTTCCACCCACCAACGATCACGACTATTGATGACTGATGCAGAAAGGGCTACAGAATGGCTCTCTTTGCATCGAATGACTAAAAAATGTTACTGCAGGATGCCTCAATATTGAGTCATCACTGCAATAACATGAAAGTGGGTGCAGGTTGCGTCCTTGGTCGTTAACAACCATTTTGTGTAGGACGTACCCTGTACGTCATTGGTCGTTAAGGGGTTAAGGAGCAGTAATCTTTTGATTGCTGCTTCTTAACTTTCGTTTCAGGCGAGCCTTAAATGATTGGTCTCCAAAGCAGCATTCGCTGCTTGATAAATGGAGCCCTATGTATGTACCATCAAAATACCATGGATCCTGTAATGCTGCCCTAGGTAACCAATCTGCTTGCATCTCTACCCTACTCCCGACTTCTGCTTTCTTATATATGTTCAAAGGTTTATAAGTAGAACTTATTGCATCCATATGCCACACAGCAAATGATCCATACCAAGCCCTGGGCTAGCTACTGAATAATACCATAATGAACATATTTTTACTTTATCAAAAACTAAAATGTGGGGTTTACATACAGTAGCTACTAAACATTTTACATAATACATTTATATAATTTATATTGCTCTGTTTTTTTGTGCCAAGAGCTTAGCCCTCAAGTATTCACCCTTGGACATCTTTGTCCCTATTCCACAAAAATAATTATTGCTCTTGATACTCACAAAAATAAAAACCCTCTTTAAAGAACTGATTTCCCATATCACTTTAGCTATCCAGTGAAATTCATGTTTCTCTAAACTATATAGTGTTTCATTTAGATAGAAGGTGCACTAAATTTTCCACACTATCACAGCCAACCTTTGCAGACAGAATTATATTTATTGTAGACAGTAAATATTGTATTTAATGTTTTATATATTTTTCAAATAATAAGTCAAAATCTTATCAGCAATTAAGCTGAATATGGGCTTTTCTTGGGGTTCTGAAGTTGTATCACGTATCTCATTGTATTCTCTAAGCCTGTTATGCCTATAGGCCTAATGCAAGCTGATAAATTTGTAACAAAATGCACAATGCTCTTGGCACTGATAAAACCCCCCACATATGATTAACAAGAAGGGAATACAAAGTATGCAGAAAACAGGGTAATTTTATTAAAAAGGTTTAATTATCTTTCCATAGTGATATTATTTATTCCATAAAAAATCATATATTTTTATAGGAGGCAGTTCACAACTTACCAAAACTTCTAGGTATGAATTATTAAAGTTTGAATGAATTAGTCCCTAGTTTTTCTAATGATTTACATCAATAATGGTCACCTAACTGCAAATGTTAGTTTAATAGTGAGTGACGAGATAACAGTTTACTGATGGGAATATGTGAATATGTATTTATCTTTTGCTTTTTGTTTTATCTGACAGGCAAAAGAAGATTTTTGTAAGGTGTGGGGCGTTATATGTGCCAGTGCTGTAAATCAAGATGGGAGATCAGTGAGTCCTATCACCAAACCCTCACAAAACCAACAGGAAGTCCTACTGCAAAGCATCTACAGCACCATTGACCCATGTGCTGTGCAGTATGTAGAAGCACATGGTACTGGAACAACAGTAGGAGATCCAGTTGAAGCCGCCAGCATTGGAAACATGATTGGGAAAAAACGCTCCAGTAAATTAATGCCTCTAAAGATTGGGTCCGTTAAGGGGAATATCGGACACACAGAATCAGCAGCTGGAATTGCTGGTTTAATTAAAATTCTGCTTATGATGCACCATGGAGTTATTCCTTCATCCTTGCATTGTACTAAGGAATTATGTATCAGTAAATTGGATAAATATAATCTCTCAGTTCCTGTACATCCTGAAAATTGGGAGGACTCAGGAAAATATGGCAGGATGGCAGGCTTAAATAGCTTTGGTTTTGGTGGAACAAATGCTCATCTTGTCATTAAGCAGCACAAAAACAATTATTGGCAAGGTGTTTCAAACCGACAGGTTGATTTATTTATCCTATCTGCCTTTTCCTGTGAGTCACTTAAACTACTGATTGAGGACACAAAACAAAAGTTAAACAAAATGATATCTCTATCACTTCAAAATCTGGTGTACACATCTGCTTGCAGAAGAAGTCATAATAACTATAAATACAGAAAAGCATTTTTAGCCACTTCGCTTACACATTTACAGCAACAACTCGAATCAGCCAACACTGATACAGCACCAATTAAAGAAAGACCTCCGATAATCTTTGTGTTTTGTGGCAATGGTGTTAATTACAAGGGAATGTGCAAGATGTTACTGAGATATGAACCAGTTTTTAGAAATAAATGTATTGAGATAGATGAAATGCTACAGGTTTATACACCTCTTTCCATTTTAGATTTACTAGAGAGTGAATATGATGATTTCTCAAGACCAGACATTGCACAAACAATGCTCTTTACCATTCAGGTCTCATTAGTGGCTCTGCTGAGACACTGGGGAGTGAAGCCAGACACTATCATAGGACATTCAGTTGGGGAGGTTGCTGCAGCACACTGTGCAGGACTGCTTTCACTCCAGGATGCTGTTAAGGTCATTTATTACAGAAGCATGCTGCAAGCCAAAGTAACTGGAGGAAAAATGCTTGTAGTCAGCAATATACCCGTGACTGACATAGCAAGAGTTATTCAGCCTTATTCTGGAAAAATCTGTATTGCTGCTTACAACAGTCCTACGTCATGCACACTTTCTGGTGATGCAAAATCAATTGACCAAATAAACAATCAGCTAACCCAAACAAATAGCAATAGTAAAATACTACTGCACATGTTAGATGTCCCTGCCGCGTATCACAGCCACTTGATGGATCCAATATTAGAAGAGATTAAAAAAAACTTGCAAAATTTAGCAGTAGAAAAGATGGAAACAGATCTCATATCAACAGTAACTGGAAAAATAGCTTCTCAAGGGGATTTTACAACTGGTGAATATTGGTCCAAAAATATACGTGAAGCAGTTGCTTTTGAACAAGCTTTAAACACTTCTAAATCTAAAGAAAATGCCTATTTTATTGAAATAGGACCCAGAAGAACATTACAGAGATATATTAGTGAAGTTCTCGGACAACATAATAAAGTTTTGCCTGTTATACATCCAAGTACAGAATATGAGACAATATTTACCCTTCTTAGCACTCTTTTCACAGGAGGATACAATACCGACTGGAATAATATCTATGAAGCCTACAAATCTGTCCCAGCTGATATTCCCCAATATCAGTTTGACCATAGAAAGCAAGAATTCAACTATGAGAAAGTTCGCCAAGGAAACCAAAATGTAACAATCACAGCACACTCCCTGCTCCAAGGTTTAAATGAAAATATGACTGAATTCACATGCTCCGTTTCTAAAGCAACAACTCCCTATATATATGACCACAAAAATAATGGATCTGTAATAGTTCCAGGTGCATTTTATGTAGAGCTTGGTTTGGCAGCTACAATTATCAATGTGAAACTAAAAGTGCCTTTAAATTCCCTTGAAATCAGCATTGAATTTTCCAGTCCATGTGTTGTAAATCAACAATCAATTGATCTGAAAATCAAGCTAGAACAACAAAATGATGTCACAAATTTTGAAATCTTGGCCTCCAATGTTTTTGCTACAGGTCAGGTTAGAAAAAAGAAGGTACATTTGCATGAAGTAAAAAAGATATCTCTTCAGCCCATCTTGAAAAGATGTAAGTTGGTTTACACAAGAGATGAGATTTATGATGCATTGTCAAGGTTTGGATTTCAGTATGGGAGTGTTTACAAACAGCTGTCTGATATTTATTATGGAAGAGATTTAAAGGAAGGAATTACTGAAATGAACCTGAGTGAAGAGCTTAAGGAAGAAATGCATGAATACTCCATGCATCCAGTTATATTAGACTGCTTTCTTCAGATGATTGCTTGCCTTGCTGAAGAAAGTAAAGGATCTTCAGTTATCTTTCCTTCTGCCATTGGCAGTCTAACAATAATCAGACCACTTCAAGAAAAAATGTTTATTTATGCAAAACATGTAAAAAAAACTAGGAATTATTTGGAACTCTGTGGTTGTTTTACAGATGTAAATGGTTTCATATTAGCAGAAATAATAAATGCTAGGGTGACATTTGTAAGGGGACAAGATCAACTAAAGCCAAATTTATTTTTTGAAACCAGCTGGAAAAGAGTTTTAGAACCAGACAGTATAAATAAACCAGACAGGGAACCTAAAATCTTAGTTTTTGCTGACCTATCTGGTATAGGCCAACAATTAAAACAATACATTAATAGCTCGGATTATATTATTCATAACAACTGGGATTCTGCTGATACAAAACTAAAGACAAGTCATATGTTAAATAATGGATACAGTGATGTTTTGTTTATGTGGGGAATTCAGGAAGGATTCACATACCCTCTTACACAATATCTAGCAAAGTGTTGTGAGGTTTATCAGCAAGTGATCCTAGCTGTGAGAGAGAAAAAATCCAAAGCGTCTATAAGAACAGTCACCTTTCGAACAACTGAGAACACTGTGGACAATATTAACCCTGGGTTTGTTTTTGTAGGCATGACTAGAGTGTGTGTAACTGAAATGACAGATATGTCATTCCAACTGATTGACATTAGCTCCTCAAACCCTAAAACCGTGGAATCACTGGCAAAAGTAATTCAGCATTATAAATCAAGTGAATTTCCAGAAATAAGGATACATGAAGACAACATTTTAGCAAGTGAAATTGCATACACTACATATGACGTTGAAGAGCAGAGAAAATATGCAGTGCCTTTAAAAAAGACTGACATTTTCACCTTGTATAGTAAAGATCCATACAAGTTAGAAGACCTTTCTGCTGAGTTAACTGATTCCAAAATTCTGGAGCTCACAAACAAACATGTTGTGGTAGAAATTGATCAGATATCCATCCATACTGAAGACTACTTTCCTGTTAGTCTTTCCAGTTACCAGTATGGAAGAACTTTGTACTGGAACACTTTGATTAAAGATGCACACAAGCTCCTAGCTCTGGACTTCACTGGTACTGTAACATCAGTTGGTAAGAATGTCAGAAAACTTAAAGTAGGTGATCATATTGCTTCATGTTATCCAACGGTTGCATTATCTAATGTGACTCTTCCGGAAAGTGTTTGCTATCCTATTAAGAGTGTTCCAACCTTAAAAAATCTGCCCTGTATTTCATATTTCATTTTAGCATGGGAAATTTTAGGTCAGCTGCCAAAGGCAAAAAATAATTCCAAAATGGTGATCTTAACTTCTGAAGCTAATTCAATTTTATGCAAAGTTATAGAAAAGACAGCTAAGGAAAGAGGATGGGAGTTAACACAATCTACAAATAATTTCACAAATATGAAGCAGTGCAGTGCAGTTATTATTCTCCCTCCATCAGATGTCATTTCAGAAGAAGATTTGTCCCACTTGCCATTGCTTAAAGATTTGGTAATAATAAGTGACAGAATAAATCTATATGGTCTTCAGAATTTTACAGATATTTGCAGAGAGGATGTTCACATTCACATTCTCAACCCTAATAGCATTTTCCAAAAACCATACATCAAAGAGAGGTCAAAATATATCTATAAATGGTTAAAATTAATGCCTGCAGAGATGTTTCAAAGCATACCTAGCTCTGTATTCTCTGTAAGTGCAAAACATATGCCTGTTTCCACTGACAACAGTTATTTTATGGAGAAATGCTTACCTCTTGTTGTGCTGGACAAAAGGAACATTTCAAATATTCCATTGTACAAAACTCAACAAACACTTTTCAAACAAGATGCTGTTTACATTGTATCAGGTGGTCTGAGTGGTCTAGGCTTTGAAACAGTAAAGTTTATTGCACATCATGGTGGTGGAAACATTGTCACTCTCTCCAGAACAAAACCAACCCCTGAAATGGAACAACAAATAAAAATAATTCTAGATGAACAAAAGAACAGGAGAATAATCCCCCTGCAGTGTAATGTAGCTGACTGTAAAGCTGTTAAAAAAACCATGGGTTACATTGTAAAACAATTTTCAAATATTCCGGTCAAAGGGGTTTTCCACAGTGCTGTAGTCCTACACGATGGCATCCTTCCTCATCTTAATCAATCACTCTTTGAGAAAGTACTAAGCCCAAAAGTGGAAGGAGCTTTCAATCTCCACCAGGCTACAGAAAAAATGGATCTTGATTATTTTGTATGCTACTCATCTATTTCCTCATTTGTGGGAAACCCAAGTCAAGCAAATTATGCTGCTGCCAACTCATTTCTGGACATATTCTGTCAATACAGAAGAAACCAAGGTCTTTCAGGGCAGTCTATCAGTTGGGGGGCTCTTAATTTAGGATTGTTGTTTACCAAACACAATGTTCAAGAGTTGTTGCAAGCAAGAGGAATCCTTGTGCTAGAAACACAGGAGGTGCATGAATATTTGGAGAAAAGCTTAATGATAAATAATCCCCATCAAGTAATAGCCAAATTTGATTTTAAAGCAATCAATGGTACTAAGATTTTGACACTAAAAAAGAGGTTCTACAATTTGGTAACTAAAGAAATGACAGGACTGAATGAAACAGTGATACCATCAAATTTTAAGAATAACATTAAGCCAGAAGATTATATTATATCATTAGTAAGTGAACTCACAAGTGTCAGCTTAAATGATATCAAGATGGACACTTTGCTAACATCACTGGGAATTGATTCCATGATTGGCATGACAATTCAAAACCGTATCTTTCGGGAGAAAGAAATAAATATACCGCCCGTTAAACTGCTTGATCCCAGCACAACTGTGTTAATGTTAGTATTGATGATCAAAGAAAATGACAGTGACACAAAAGAAAATGAGACTACAGAAATTTTGGAACTTACAAAGTTATAAGAAAAATCATTTTAAAGAACACTATAAACTGTATGCAAACAAAGCAAATTTCAATTTGTGATAGTAGAAAAAATTCTGAAGGTTTATTATCCATTTCAGTGTATAAAAATTCTGATATCATGCTGTGTACTAATAGTATATCTATTTGTAAATAATGTATAAAAATGTAAAATACTAAAAGTGTAGTTTAAATTGTTTTAAACATAAAGGGCCAGATTACGAGTTACACGTTAGCAATATTTGGTTTATCACAGTTGTTTGTGAGCATCAGAATTAGAATGCGCATTGCAAGTTTATATTAAATTAGAACGACTACTAAAAATCAATGCACTGATGGTAGATAAGGCTCCACATAAAAATCAGACTCCCCAAGTAATCTGAAAAAATTGCTGTATGTAAAATGACTTTTTTTCTAATATGTGAGCGCCTGTGTTAAAAAACACTGGCTAAATATCTACCAAATAACAATGGACTTTGATGATATTTATATTTGTAAATATGTATATGTATACAATATGACCATGTGTAAGTAGTTTATTTAAAAAAAAAAAAAAATCGAAATGTCTGATTTTTTTTTTTTTTTTTTTTTTTTACAAATGAAAATAAAGAACTACTAGAAATACTTCAAATGTATTGATTTTTTGTCATTATAATAATACTTCACCAATAATGCTGGTTCAAAAAATAATATTTATTTAATTCACATATATCAACAAGTAACCATTTAAAAGAACATTGTGTAGTTGTATGTGTGAAATTAAAAGCGTTGGTACCAAACAATGGGGGGGATAAAAAGAAAAGTGTAATAATGTCCTAAGATTTAAAACAATCGATGTGACTAATAATAAGAACAGTTTTATGAGTCAAACTCCCATAAGTATAAAATATCAATTAGGAGTATAAGCAGCAATGGTATTTTAGTTATGCTTAAAAAACTCTAAACAATTATCTATGGCTAAAATGTATATCTAACAAGCAATGGTTTATATAAATAGTATTGCTTATACTTTTTGTAAATCAGAGAGTAGTACGTTGTGATCTCTAGTCTCTGGGACCTACCTGGTAGTAATTTTCTACTGGGAATAACAGCAGGGCTCATCAAGACATGCGAGTTGTGGATAAAAGAGCAGAAAGGCCAATGTAATAGAGGAGCTCTTCCTCTAGTTCATAAAAACAGACAAGGGGCTCCATGTACTAAGCCGTCAATTAGTCCGTCATTGTAGACGTGGATAAACTCGCCGTTACTCGTCGCGGGCGAAATGGTGTCTGCTGTCGCTATGTACTAATAATCCCCCAATAAATAGACACGTCTAGCCCGCCGCGAGCAGTGGCGGATTATTGATAAATTTGACACCTCGCTCGCCGCGACTAAGCTAATGTACTTAACTTTCAGTCGAATTGTCTGGCCAATTATTAACACGTGACATGCAAGGTGTCAGAAACATCATAGTAGTCGCGGGAAAGGAATTTTGCCCCTATAAAACTTCAACTTTTCTAAACAACTTTATTATTGTTCCAAATTTTTTGGAGAGTGATTACAGAGCGTTATTTTTTGTGATCTTTATATACAAATTGGATATGGCTTCATCTGGATCTGATACCACTTCAAAATACAAGAATCTTCACTTTTCGCATCAGCAAAACGTTGTTTTGATTGACATGATTATTGACTCTTATGATTATTTGTTTGGATGTCGTGTCAAACAGACAAAAAAATTTCGAGGAGGAAGCAGATCTGGCAAAGGATTAGCGATGCTGTTAGTGCCCACGGTCCGGAAAAAAAGATGTCGACATTTCCAGTATTCTGTCTTCTAGACCGCATTTGCATCACACGGAGAATAAACAAATACAGAAGTGTCTCCATAGCTGCCGAAATGAACAATGTAAGTACAATGCTGATATTACTGCCTTTTATATATGTCTAGACTGGCGTCTACAATGACTTTCCTATTGTTTTGTACCTTGCCCGCCACCTAAAAGGTGGCAAGGCAAAAATAACGAGGTGGGAGCGGAAATTGTCGCGAGCGGACAAATAGATTTTTTAGTACATTCGTTTTTGGCGAGTTGTTGTCAAATGTGTCTAATTACAGTGAAAATGGAGAGATAGCGAGGTTTGGTGGATAAGTACGCTCGCAACTTTAAAGATGCGAGTTTGAGCATAGTTGACGACTTTGTACATATCAGTTTGCGAGTTTTGACGTGAGATTTTTTGCGGGTAGCTCGCTGACTGCTTAGTACATGGAGCCCAAGTAGATGATGGGGCATATTAATCAAGCTCCATATGGAGCTTGATGCCCCTTGTTTCTAGCGAGCATTCAGGCTCACCAGAAACACAAAGTTATAAAGCAGCTGCTCTATAACCTGTCCGTCTGCCCTGAGGAGGCAGACAGACATCGCCGGAAATCAACCCGATCCAATATGTTCGGGTTGATTGACACCCCCTGCCCCCATGAATCTGCAGGGGGCGGCATTGCACCAGCAGTTCACAAGAACTGCTGGTGCAATGATAAATGCCGACAGCGTATGCTGTCTGCATTTACCGATGTGCTGTGGACATGATCCACAATATCGGATCATGTCTGCTCACATCTTGATAAATAGGCCCGATGTCTGAACAGGTGACATCCAGCTTATACTTAAGGAGTTAAAATCCTGAACCCTAGATACAGGTCCCTGAAGATTGATTCTGCTGATAAATTGGGAGTGTAAGAAATCTTCCGTATTAATACTCGGAACTGTTGTTATGCCCTTACCAGTACAGTTGCTGTCTCTTTAATAAGATTCTCTTTTTGAAGGCCTTATGCTGGATGCTATGTGCCTTTACGAGACAGCCTTCTCTAGTTTTATTATTTTTCTCCAGTTGTCAGTCATATTTTGTATGCGCACTAATTTGCATATTCAATTATGTTATAGGAAGTGATGTTACAAGAGGTTTGTATAAACTAAACATACACAAAACAGTGGTTTTTACCCTTTTAGGGCAAGATTACAAATGAGGCGGAAACAGTTTTGTGCTAGTGCAATCTTGTTTTCATGAGCCATTTTGATTCCCCTGATATTACAAATGCAGCAACATTGCGATTGCGCTAGTGCAAACACCTTTTACGCTTCAATCCGTTCCACGATCTAAGAGCTCTGGTATCACAAAATACCTAAACACAATATTACCCCCCCCCCATCGCAGTCATAAACGAACAACTAAACCCCCTAACTTAACTCAAATTAAAATACACAAAAATTACAAAATAAATCCATAAAAAACTTACCTGTAAAAATAAATTAAACCTTATCTACATTTACAGAAAATAAAGTCACTTTTTTTTCTCCACTTTGATATCTATGGGGAATGCGAAAATGTGAGGTTGTTTGCGCGAGTGGGGTGTTTTTTTCTTCACTTTTGTGTTTCCATTGATTTCTATTGGGGAACACATGCACGCAAAATCTCAAGCTAGTATTTGTGTGCTTTTTGGGTTATCCCTAGAGCAAAATACGTTTTTTGCAACTTGTAATATGAGCTCAACCTGAAAAGCTGGTGTGCTTAGGGACCTGACAAAAGGTAATTTCATGCCCATATAATGAAATCCTACAAATGTTTATATATTGATGACACCTGTACAAATCCTTAAGCAAATGTAACCAAGTGTTCGATTCTGATCCTGATGCTGTTTATTAATGTTTTTTCGGGTCGCAATTAGGGATGGGCGAATGTGTTTATATTCAAATTCGAATGTTAGAACGAATGTTATTGTAGAAATTCGATTTACATAATAGAATGTTGATAAGAACGAATATTCTTAAACATTCTATTATCGAATGTTATTTACAGTTTTCGAATGTCACTTTCGAATTCAAATGTGACATTCAAATTTGAATGTGACATTCTAATTCGAATATTACATTTATAAAACACAGTTGTAGACTAGAAATACTATTTCGAATTTGAATGTCACATTCAAAGTTGAATGTCACATTCAAATTCGAATATTACATTTATAAAACACAGTATTAGACTAGAAAAACTATTTCAAATTTGAATGTGACATTCAAATTCGAATGTAGCATTCAAATTTGAATATTACATTTATTAAACACAGCTGTAGACTAGAAATACTTTTTCGAATTCGAATGTGACATTCAAATTTGAATATTACATTTAAAAAAACACAGTATTAGACTAGAAATACTATTTCAAATTTAAATGTGACATTCAAATTTGAATGTAGGATTCGAATTTGAATATTACATTTATTAAACACAGTTGTAGACTAGAAATACTATTTCGAATTCGAATAAGACGCTATATTAAAGTTATTAACCCCGATACCGCCGCCCCTGCATCTCAAACACTATTTAAATATTATTAACCCCTAATCTGTCGTTCGCCCACATCGCCCCCACTATACTAAAGTTATTAAGCCCTACACCGCTGCCACTATAATAAACCTATTAACCCCTAAATTGCAATCCTCCCACAATGAAATATACTAAAGTAAACTATTAACCCCTAAACCGAAAGCCCCCCACATCACAATAAACTAATTTAAACTAAACCTAATGCCCCCTAACATTATATTAAAATTACAATTTCCCTATCTTACATTAAATTAAAACTTACCTGTCACTTTAAAAAAACTAAGTTTAAACTAACAATTAAACTAATATAATTATTAAACTAAAATTAAACTAGCAATTAAATACTAAACTACACATTAAAAAAACCTAACACTACTCTAAAAATTACAAAGTATCTAATTACAAAAAATAAAAGAGTAAATTACAAAAAATAACAAACACTAAATTACGAAAAATAACAAACTATATTTTCCAAAATAAAAAATAATTACACCTAATCTAATAGCCCTATCAAAATATAAAAGCCCACACAAAAAAAAACTAGCCTACAATAAACTACCAATAGCCCTTAAAAAAGCCTTTTGTAGGGCATTGCCCTAAGTTAAACAGCTCTTTTACCTGTAAAAAAGAAATACAAAGACCCCCCCCAACAGTAAAACCCACCACCCAACCAACCCCCCAAAATAAAAAAAACTAACTCTAAAAAAAACCTAAGCTACCCATTGCCCTGAAAAGTGTTTATTGTGGGGTGGGTTTTTTTTCAAATGGGTATTAGAATAGGAATAATGTTTATTATTTTTGATCATTTGTTTGTTATTTTGTGTTGTATTTTTTCCTTTTGGGGTGGGTTTTTATTTTTAGGTAAGGGCTTGGGCATTTCACAAAAGAGCTGAATGCCCTTTTAAGGGCAGGAAAAAGAGCTAAATGCACTTTTAAGGGCAATGCCCATACAAATGCCCTTTTCAGGGCAATGGTTAGGTTAGATTTTACTTTATTTCGTTTTTGTTATTTTTTTTTAAAGGTAGTTTTTTTATTTTTAGTAATTTTAGTGTTTGTTATTTTTTGTAATGTTAGGTTTTAGTGTAAGGTAGCTTAGGTTTTATTTCACAGGTAAGTTTGTATTTATTTTAACTAGGTAGTTAGTACATAGTTAATAACTATTTACTAACTAGTCTACCTAGTTAAAATAAATACATACCTGTGAAATAAAAATAAAACCTAAGCTAGCTACAATATAACTGTTTGTTATATTGTAGCTAGCTTAGGTTTTATTTCACAGGTATTTAGTATAAAAAGGAATTATTTAGATAAAAATTGTAAGTTTAATTTAGCTATATTTTAATTATGTAAAAGTTAGGGGGTGTTAGGTTAGGGTTAGGGTTAGTCTTAGGGTTATGTTAGGGTTAGGTTTAGGGGTTAATATAGTTCAATTTAGGTTGTTGCGATGTGGGGGGCTGGCGGTTTAGGGGTTATTTAGTGGTAGTGATGTGGGAGGCCAGAGGTTTAGGGGTTAATAGCTTTATTTAGTTGCGGTGATGTCATAGATTTACTATAGTGTAGACGATGTTGGGGTGCAGGGCAATAGGGGTTGATAACTTTAGTATAGTGGCGGCGATGTTGGGGGCAGAAGATTAGGGGTTAATGGTTTTATTCAGGTGCCGGCGATATCAGGGGCGGCAGATTAGGGGCTAATAACATTTTGTAGGTGTCAGCGATGTTGGTGGGGGGCAGATTACGGGTGTTTAGACTCAGGTTTTATGTTAGGGTGTTAGGTTTAAACGTTACTTTTTTTTCCCATAGACATCAAGGGGCTGCGTTATGGAACTTTTCTTTCCGCGATCGCAGGAATTAGACTTTTTTCTGACCCACTCTCCGCATTGATGTCTATGCGGAAAGCGTGCACGAGCATGTCAAAACAGCACTTGAATTTTGTGCGGTATGGAGCTTAAAAGCACCATATTGCACGCTCAAGCCGGATTTTTAAAAACTTTTAATGGCTGCACTTTAGGGGGTTAAATAACTTTTGTTGCATTCGTTAATTTCCCTAAAGCGCACATAACACGTAATCTAGCTGAGTTTGAGTATTCTGTTAAGCAAAATATAAGATCCTTAGGCAACATCTTGATTAAAAAGGATATCATCTTGGAGGGTTTTGATGATTGCAAGATAGATAAGAAATATATAGAAAAGAGACAATGAAAAAGATAAAGGAGAAACGGAAGGAAAAGAGTGTAGAGAAAGAGGAAGATGAAGAAATAAGAACAAAAACAGGATCCGGCTTAGAACATAAGAGAGCTGAGGGTGGGAGAAGGAAAGGGTGTGCTTTAATGCTACGGAGGGCTATGGAGGGCCTAGCTTTTTTGTCAGGTTGTTACTGGGTCTTGTGAATTAACCGTGTCCCAATAGAACTTAACATTATGAATTACATCTGTTTGTTTTAAGATAAGAGTGTTTATCTAAAGATAACAATTCTTGGGTTTGAGTTTTCCATTCATCCACTTTGGGGATCACTGTAGATTTCCATCTTCTCTCAATGAGGGATTTTGCCCCATTTAAACAAATTTGGGTGAGAAGTTGTCTGATTTTACATCTACACTTGGGTCTATCATTAAACAATACAATTATGGGGGTAAGTTTAAATGTGGGTTCCAATAGTTTAGCAAATGTTCCTTCCACATGAATCCAGAAATCTTTCAAGAGAGGACATGACCACCAGATTTGTGAATGTGTTCCGTTCTCCCCACAGCCCCTCCAGCACTGGTGGGATGCATTCCAGTAAATTAGTTTTAGCCTAGCGGGTGTGAGCTACCATCTCAATAATATTCTAATATCTGTGTGGATGGAGAAGATTTATATGTGTAGTCAAAACATTTAGCCCATTTGTTTGGTTGTATATATATTGATAGCTCCTTCTGCCCGTCCTTAGTGTAGTTTGTTAATGCCTTATAGACAAAACCGTCAATTATTCTCCTGGCTGTGGACAAGGAGCCTCTCAGAACAGTATGTTGCTTACACAGCCCCTCAAAAAGTGTGAGACATTGTAGAAGGGTTGACCTGTGTGGGGATAATTTCAACAAATGTTGTAGTTGATGGTACTTTAGCCAATTCGTATATGTACCTCCTAGTAGATTTGATAGGTCTTGAATAGGTTTCAATTTTCCATGTTGTAAAAAATTAATTATCACAGAGGAGAATCCTAGAGCTGTGTGACTAGTGTTACCAGTGGCTGTGTGAAAACTCAGCAATAACTCTGTATTTTGGATGATTGGATACATGGGGAAAAAAGAGAAAATATTCCTGGGATCTGCCTAACAATGTTGTCCCAACTACAGAAGATGTGCCTATAAAGAGGTGAGGTTTTCACTTGGACCGGTCTACAGTTAGAAGGTAACCAGCACAAGGGACTGAGCTCTAGAGCTTTAAGGATATGGGAGTCTAGCGAAACCCATGCCTTATCCTCCGTCCCTGTATGCCATTCCAAGATGCGCTGGAGTGTGTTGGCTTGATAGTATCATAATATATGAGGAACACCTAAACCGTCAATATGTCTAGATCTATATAAGGTTTTTCCCTCTACTCTGGGTTTTTGGCCTTTCCATATGAACTTATTTAGAACTGTTTGTAGTTGGGTGACAGATAAGTTAGGAAGGTTGAGTGGTAATGTTTGTAACAAGTAAAGGATACGCAGTAGTATAGACCTAACATATAAACCTTTTATGGGCTCAAAGTTGCCGGTAACCAATAACTGTCATCGGACCAATCAGTCTTCATATTTGTTATCAATAACCGACAATCTAAGTATATATTAAACACAGTTACATTACTGGGCCACCTTCTGTGTCATAGTCCAGGAAATGGTGCTTTCGGTATTAACTTTGAACAATGATTATCGCTGGTGCTAAAAAAGACTCTCACTCCAGAGCATCCCCTTATATAAAACATGATAGGGTCTTGGGGATATAACACTTAAGTCCCCATCTAGTAATGCTATACAATTTGTAAGATGTTTGTTCAGAACTCAACCGATGCCCATACGGGAGTGCTGTTGATCGGCAGGTATGGGTACACATACATCTGGCATTCCTCCCCATATAACTCTGGGTAATAGCAAAGACACAGATGGCCAAAGTCTCTTGTCCTGGTAACTCGATTAACGCCATGCCAAAGTTACTGTTATGCGGAGGGTGGGTAGAGTGACTTCTTCTGGGCCTCTAGGCAGACTAATTAGGCCATCCTGGTCGAACATCCCGGCCAGTACTAATCTCTCCGTTAGGAGCTTCTTGCTCTGTAGATCCGTTGCCATTGTCTGACATCACATAGCTAGACCGGTTTAGGTCTGTACCTTGGAGGATCTTGACATCCGAAGAACTAACAGCCAGGGATGCGGTCGGCAACTCCCAACTGTCTCCCACTGGTGTCTTGCTTTTCTCTAGTTTTCATGGTAGTGGTGCAAAACAGTGCACCATGAGTTGTTTCAGTTTGGAGCATTGTCTGTCTATCAACTCACACAGGGACTCTTCATTCATTTTAATCCCTAATTCCTTTTGAAGCACTAATATGTAAGTAATAAAGTACTTCTAAACCCAGAGACCTGGGGGGGTTATGTGCGGCAGCCCCAGCCACACGATGTTCCGTCTGCCGGGTCATATGGGGCCTAGCCAGCAAAGTCTTGAGTAGCTTTCTTGAAGAGCATGGGTCAGGCTTGTCGAATATACACTCCTTGGCCCAGGAAAAATCTCCAAGATCTTTAGGTTTTCCTCTGTGTGAAATTACTTTGAATTAGCATTACTTAAATACAGAAAATAACTAAATTAAATGTTAGAGCTTCATAGAAAAATGTCATGCTGCTTCAAGAGTAGGCTCCGCCCCAAAAAATTTTAAAATTTTTATTAGCAGATACTGGATCAGACAGCAGACCAAGTAAATAGTGTTAGTAGCCAAACTAAATTCAAACAAATTCAAAAAAAGAAAAACTTATCTAATGATTATCAAGAAAAAAACACCATTAAGGGGATTTTTGTAAATTAATCATTTGAAAGGTGTTGCTAAAGGATTGTGATCAATCCCATAGAATCGTAACAAAATACAAGAATTCCCCGTAAAAAAAACTGAATAAATCAGCAGTTAAAGGGATAGTAAACTCCAAGGGGCGTATTTATCAAAGCGTCAATCTCAGAGCATTCGCCGGCGTCAATACGTTTGCCAGACATCACTGACGCGGATCCACATATGATCCCCTTATTTTATAAAAAAAAAACATCAAAAACATGTGCGTCAAGTACATTGTTCTAAACAATGTTGTCTCTGTGTTTATACCACAATATGTATATAGTGTAAATGTATTATTATTCTGAGCAGGAATAATTGCGAATATAGCATGTAATCAGGATATCATATGTTTTTATTTGCAATCAATGGGTTTTTTAAGAGCTGGGCCAGTTTTCTCTCTGTACCTGGGTAACCCCTCCTGATTGCAATCTAGTTTTAAAAACCACCCCTACGCAGGTGTTAACAAATGGGCTGGCATATAAAATGACATTTCTTACTGAAAAAGAAATTCAAGAGAAGGAAGAAATACACTGAAAAAAGCATGACAGTAAAGAGGTGATTTTAATTTCTGCTGTATCTGAATCATGACCGTTTAATGTTATGTGGGCTATCCCTTTAAACTATCAGCTTAAAGGGACATAAAACTCAATTTTTTTGTTTCATGATTTAGATAAAGCATAACATTTTAAAAAAAAAATCTAATTTACTTCTATTATCAAATGTTCTTAGTTTTCTTGTTATCCTTTGTGGAAAAGCATACATGTAAGCTCAAGAGTGTGCACGTGTCTGCAGCACTATATAGTAGTAGTTTTGCAACAATGTTATACATTAGCAGGGGCACTAGATGGCACTATTTCCTGTCATGTAGTGCTTCAGGCATGTGCACACTACCTACCTAGTTATCTCTTCAACAAAGAATAACATGAGAATGAAAAAAATGATAATAGAAGTAAATTGAAAACTTTTTAAAAATGGTGTCCTCTATCTAAATCATGAAAGAAATTTTTTGGGTTTAATGTCCCTTTAAGATTATATTGAATCAAACATCAATTCCAATTTTAAAATCATTGTCTAAAATATTACACTGTGGGTATCAATATACAGCACAAAAGATATTACACTGTGTGTCCTAATGTCAGCATCAATGTTTATCTTTAACCCCTTAAGGACAAGGCCATTTTTCAATTTCTTTCCCTTAAGGACTAGGGCTATTTTTACATTTCTGCAGTGTTTGTGTTTAGCTGTAATTTTCCTATTACTCATTTACTGTACCCACACATATTATATACCATTTTTCTAACCATTAAATGGACTTTCTAAAGATACCATTATTTTCATCATATCTTATAACTTACTATAAAAATTTTTTATAAAATATGAGGAAAAAATTGAAAAAAACACACTTTTTCTAACTTTGACCCCCAAAATTTACACATCTACAACCACCAAAAAACACCCATGCTAAATAGTTTCTAAATTTTGTCCTGAGTTTAGAAATACCCAATGTTTACATGTTCTTTGCTTGTTTTGCATGTTATAGGGCAATAAATACAAGTAGCACTTTGCTATTTCCAAACCACTTTTTTTCAATATTAGCGCTAGTTACATTGGGACACTGATATCTTTCAGGAATCCCTGAATATCCCTTGACATGTATATATATTTTTTTAGAAAACATCCCAAAGTATTGATCTAGGTCCATGTTGGTATATTTCATGCCACCATTTCACCGCCAAATGAGATCAAATAAAATAAATTGTTCACTTTTTCACAAATGTTTTCACAAACTTTAGGATTCTCACTGAAATTATTTGCAAACAACATGTGCAATTATGGCACAAATGGTTGTAAATGCTTCTCTGGGATCCCCTTTGTTCAGAAATAGCAGACATATATGGCTTTGGCATTGCTTTTTAGTAATTAGAAAGCCGCTAAATGCCACTGCGCACCACACATGTATTATGCCCAGCAGTGAAGGGGTTAATTAGGGAGCATGTAGGGAGCTTCTAGGGTTAATTTTAGCTTTAGTGTAGTGTAGTAGACAACCCCAAGTATTGATCTAGGCCCATCTTGGTATATTTCATGCCACCATTTCACCGCCAAATGCGATCAAATGGAAAAAAAAACATAACATTTTTCACAATTTTAGGTTTCTCACTGAAATTATTTACAAACAGCTTGTGCAATTATGGCACAAATGGTTGTAAAAGCTTCTCTGGGATCCCCTTTGTTCATAAATAGCAGACATATATGGCTTTGGCATTGCTTCTTGGTAATTAGAAGGCCGCTAAATGCAGCTGCACACCACACGTGTATTATGCCCGGCAGTGAAGGGGTTAATTAGGGAGCTTGTAGGGAGCTTGAAGGGTTAATTTTAGCTTTAGTGTAGTGTAGTAGACAACCCCAAGTATTGATCTAGGCCCATTTTGGTATATTTCATGCTACCATTTCCCCGCCAAATGCGATCAAATAATAAAAAAAAAACGTTCACTTTTTCACAAACTTTAGGTTTCTCACTGAAATTATTTACAAACAGCTTGTGCAATTATGGCACAAATGGTTGTAAATGCTTCTCTGGGATCTCCTTTGTTCAGAAATAGCAGACATATATGGCTTTAGCATTGGTTTTTGGTAATTAGAAGGCCGCTAAATACTGCTGCGCATTACACGTGAATTATGTCTAGCAGTGAAGGGGTTAAGTAGGTAGCTTGTAGGGAGCTTGCAGGGTTAATTTTAGCTTTCATGTAGAGATCAGCCTCCCACCTGACACATCACACCCCCTGATCCCTCCCAAACAGATCTCTTCCCTCCCCCACCCCATAATTGTCCCCGCCATCTTAAGTACTGGCAGAAAGTCTGCCAGTACTAAAATAAAAGGTATTTATTTAAAAAAAATAAAAAAATTAGCATATTTACATATGCTGATGTGTAGGATCACCCCTTAGCCCCCAACCTCCCTGATCCCCCCAAACAGCTCTCTAACCCTCCCCCTCTACCTTATTGGTAGCCATCTTGGGTACTGGCAGCTGTCTGCCAGTACCCAGTTTACTAAAAAAATGTTTTTTTTCAATTGTATTTATTTTTTCCGTACTGTAGCTTCCCCCTCAAAGACCAACCCCCCACCCCTCCCAGATCCCTTAGATGTTTTTTTTTTAATTCAATTTGACCCCACTCTATCCCACTTTTATCCAAAAAAAATTCTGTAGTGTAGCCGTTCCCACCCACTTCCACCCCGTGCACGCGCCCGCCCCCGTGCACGTGCTTGCCTCCGTGGGCGCCCACTGCTATAACACCCCCGATCCCGCCCCCCCTTGACGTGATAGAGCCCATCGATGGCCGCCCACCGCCTCCCACGTCAGCTCCCACCCACCAACGATACCGGCCATCAATGTCCGGTGCAGAGAGGGCCACAGGGGTGTTATTGCAGGATGCCTTGATATCGAAGCATCACTGCAATAACCGGAAAGCAGCTGAAAGCGATCAGGTACCTGTTAAATGTTTGATAAATTTGGAAAAGGGTCAAATAAAGTCGAATCTGAATTAGAAACATCTGTAATGACAAAAGCATCGATCTGCGACGTTATTGAGATCACAGGAACGTATATTACGTCACAAATTTCAACATTTCATGATCTTGACGCTTTGATAACTACGGCCGATCAATCTCTCGACAAATACGTTGCGGGATTCAAGCATATTTTCAGTTGACGCTTTGATAAATATGCCCCCAAAAATGCTATTGTTTAAAAGATAGATAATCTCTTTATTTACCATTCCCCAGTTTTGCATAACTAACACTGTTATAAAAATATACTTTTTACCTCTGTAATTACCTTGTATCTAAGCTTCTGCTGACTGCCTCCTTATCTCAGATATTTTTATACACTTGCATTTCAGGCAATGAGGGATATTTATCAAGCCGTCAACCACAAATATGCTGGAATTCTGCAGCATATAAGTGGCGAGCTTGATTCGACCCATTTATCAAAGCCTACAGACCGGCAAAAGTTGAAATTTGTGACGTAACATACGATCCGCTGGTCTCAATCTGACACAGATCGATGCTTACGTCATTACAGATGTTCCGAATACAAATTTGCCACTCTCTGACAACTTTTGCTAGTTAACAAATATCTAACAGGTACGCTCGCCACTATTTAGGCCCAGCGTACCTGGTTTTCAATCCGCCACCCTGGAAGAGGCGCATGCCATAGGAATCAATGGGAGTCCGAAAGCAGCGAAAGCTTATGTTTGATGCTGCCCGATATCCCATTGATTTCTATGCTAGAATAAAAGTTACGTTTACACCTAACACCCTAACATAACCCCGAGTCTAAACACCCCTAATCTGCCGCCCCGGACATCGCTGCCACCTACATAATGCTATTAAGCCCTGTTCCGCCGCAACTAAATAAATATATTAACCCTTATTCTGCCACTCCCGGCCCCCGTCGCCACCTAAATAAATGTATTGACCCCTATCCCACCACTCCTGGACCCCTCCGCTACTAAATAAATGTATTAACCCCTATCCAGCCGCTCCAAGACCCTGCCGCCACCTAAATAAATGTAATAACCCCTAAACCCCTGGCCTCCCACATCACTACCACTTACGAAACCTATTAACCCCTAAATCACCAGCCCCCCACATCGCCATAAACTAAATTAAGCTATTAACCCCTAAACCAAGCTCAATCCTATTGGCTGATTGGATCAGCCAATAGGATGAAAGTTCAATCCTATTGGCTGATTGCAACAGCCAATTGTATTTTTTCCACCTTAATTCCTATTGGCTGATAGAATTCTATCAGCCAATCAGAATGTAAGGGAAGCCATCTTGGATGACGTCATTTAAAGGGAAACTTCATTCTTCAGAAGACGTCGTAAGAAGAGGATGCTCCGTGCCGGATGTCTTGAAGATGGAGCCGCTCCATGCCGGATGGATGAAGAAGATAGAAGATGCCATCTGGATGAAGACTTTTGCCGGCTTGGATGAAGACTTCGGCCCGCTTGGATGAAGACTTCTGCCGGCTTCGCTGAGGACTTCCGCCGCTTCGTTGAGGATGGATGTCCGGTCTTCAAAAACTGTAAGTGGATCTTCGGGGGTTAGTGTTAGGTTTTTTAAGGGTTTATTGGGTGGGTTTTAATTTTAGGTTAGGGACTTTGGGCAGAAAAAGAGCTAAAATGCCCTTTTAAGGGCAATGCCCATACAAATGCCCTTTTCTGGGCAATGGGGAGCTTAAGTTTTTTAGATAGGTTTTTATTTGGGGGGATGGTTGTGTGGGTGGTGGGTTTTACTGTTGGGGGGTTGTTTGTATTTTATTTTACAGGTAAAAGAGCTGATTTCTTTGGGGCAATGCCCCACAAAAGGCCCTTTTAAGGGCCATTGGTAGTTTAGTGTAGGCTAGGTTTTTTTTTATTTTGGGGGGGTGCTTTTTTATTTTCATATGGCTATTAGATTAGGCGTAATTAGTTTAAATATTTGATCATTTATTTTTTATTTTGTGTAACTTAGTGTTTTTTATTTTGTGTAACTTAGTTGTTATTTTTTGTAATTTAGTAATTTTTAATAGTAGGTTTAAATAATTTGAGTTGGGTTAGGTGTTTAAATATGTAATATAGTTAATTTAATTATTAGTTTAATGCAATTATAGTATAATAGGGTAGGCTAATGAATAGTTTAATATAGTTTAATGTAATTTAATGTAATTTTAGTATAATAGAGTAGATTAATGAATAGTTTAATATAGTTTAATGTAATTTTAGTATAATAGTTAGGGTAGGTTAATTAATAGTTTAATATATTTTATTTTAATTCTAAAGGTAAGTTTAAATTTATTATAAGATAGGGATGAGTTAATATTTAATGTAAAGTTAGCGGGTTGTTAGGTTTAGGGGTTAATAGCTTAATTTAGTTTATGGCTATGTGGGGGCTGGCGGTTTAGGGGTTAATAGGTTTAGTAAGTGGTAGTGATATGGGAGGCCAGGGGTTTAGGGGTTAATACATTTATTAGAGTTGTGGCGGGGTTCGGGAGCAGTGGGATAGGGGTTAATACATTTATTAGAGTTGCGGTGGGCTCCGGGAGCGTCGGGATAGGGGTTAATAGGTTTAGAAAGTGGTAGTGATGTGGGAGGCCAGGGGTTTAGGGGTTAATACATTTATTTAGTTGTGGAGGGCTCCGGGAGCGGAGGGATAAGGGTTAATACATTTATTAGAGTTGCGGTGGGGTCCAGGAGCGGCGGGATAGGGGTTAATACATTTATTAGAGTTGCGGTGGGCTCTGGGAGCGGCGGGATAGGGGTTATACATTTATTAGAGTTGCGGTGGGCTTCGGGAGTGGCAGGATAGGGGTAAATACATTTATTTGAGTTGCGGTGGGCTCCGGGATAGGGGTTAATACATTTATTAGAGTTGCGGCGGGGTCCGGGAGCAGCGGGATAGGGGTTAAACAGTTTAGTATAGTGGCAGTGTTTAGTGACAGGATTTAAATAAAGTTGGGAAAAAGCCGAATAGCAGCGAGATTGATGACTGATAGCTAACAACAGTCCGCTGCTCATCGCCTCGTTCTTGGTGCATGGCTTTTTGACAGCTTTTTTTTTATAAATATGGAGAGCATATTCAGGTCAGCGGCCGCAATGTTAGGTAATGTTAGGCGAGCGTATTGGTACCGGCGAATGCAGCAGAGTTGACAGCTTAATGATTCGGCCACATGAACTAACAGCCCTCAAGCTGTGAAAAACTGTCAAATGCATTCAGATAAGAGGTGGCCATCAAGCACATGAGCTTACCTAGGTTTAGCTTTCAACTAAGAATAAAAAGAGAACAAAGCAAATTTGATGATAAAAGTAAATTAGAAATTTGTTTAAAATGACATGCCCTATCTGAATCATGAATTTAAACTTTACTATCCCTTTAAGAGAAGTGTTATGGGCTTTTGCCCTCTGTCTCTATGCCTCTAATAGCATCAAAATCAGCATCTCCACTGTATACACAGAAGTAAATATCTCCCCATTAAAATTGGCATCTAGATATGTGGCCCCATGTTAAATGCCAGACATCCATGGTAAGCTTCTCCCATGGCAACGTTTTCACCTCTTAGCCAATAGCCTTGCTTCAAATTCGGTTTGGCGCCCATGGGAGCCAGATTTACTGCACAGCTATTTGCTATGGGCTGCTGTAGCAGATAAGAATGGCGAACGGTGAAATGAATAAAGGCACTTTCTGCATGAAGTATCTTACGCCTAGATTTAGAGTTCTGCGTTAGCCATCAAAACCAGCGTTAAGGGGTCCTAACGTTGGTTTTGGCCGCCCGCTGGTATTTAGAGTCAGTCAGGAAAGGGTCTTTTCGTGACTTTTCCATACCGCAGATCCCCTTACGTCAATTGCGTATCCTATCTTTTCAATGGGATCTTTCTAACGCTGGTATTTAGAGTCTTGGCTGAAGTGAGCGTTAGAACTCTAACGACAAAACTCTAGCTGCAGAAAAAAGTCAGGAGTTAAGAGCTTTATGGGCTAATGCCGGTTCATAAAGCTCTTAACTACTGTGCTCTAAAGTACACTAACACCCATAAACAACCTATGTACCCCTAAACCGAGGTCCCCCCACATTGCCACCACTCTAATAAAAATTTGTAACCCCTAATCTGCCGACCTCACACCGCCGCAACCTACATTATCCCTATGTACCCCTAATCTGCTGCCCCTAACATCTCCGACACCTACATAATATTTATTAACCCCTAATCTGCCCCCCCCAACGTTGCCGCTACCTAACTACACTTATTAACCCCTAATCTGCCGACCGGACCTCGCCGCTACTCTAATAAATGTATTAACCTCTAAAGCTAAGTCTAACCCTAACACTAACACCCCCCTAAATTAAATATAATTTAAATCTAACGAAATAAAATAAATCTTATTAAATAAATTTATCCTATTTAAAGCTAAATACTTACCTGTAAAATAAACCCTAATATAGCTACAATATAACGAATAATTATATTGTAGCTATTTTAGGATTTATATTTATTTTACAGGCAACTTTGTATTTATTTTAACTCGGTACAATAGCTATTAAATAGTTAATAACTATTTAATAGCTACCTAGTTAAAATAAGTACAAAATTACCTGTAAAATAAATCCTAACCTAAGTTACAATTAAACCTAACACTACACTATCAATAAATTAATTAACTAAACTATCTACAATTATCTACAATTAAATCAACTAAACTAAATTATAAAAAATAAAAAAAGATTACAAGAATTTTAAACTAATTACACCTACTCTAAGCCCCCTAAAAAAATAACAAAGCCCCCCAAAATAAAAAAATGCCCTACCCTATTCTAAAATAAAAAGTTAACAGCTCTATTACCTTACCAGCCCTTAAAAGGGCCTTTTGCGAGGCATGCCCCAAAGAAAACAGCTCTTTTGCATTTAAAAAAAACATACAATACCCCCCCAACATTACAACCCACCACCCACATACCCCTAATCTAACCCACCCAAACCCCCCTTAAAAAAACCTAACACTAAGCCCCTGAAGATCTCCCTACCTTATCTTCACCACGCCGGGTATCACCGATCCGTCCAGAAGAGGGTCCGAAGTCTTCATCCTATCCGGCAAGAAGAGGTCCAGAAGAGGGTCCGAAGTCTTCATCCTATCCGGCAAGAAGAGGACATCTGGACCGGTAGACATGTTCATCCAGACAGCGTCTTCTATCTTCATCCATCCGGCGCGGAGCGGGACTATCTTGAAGCAGCCGACGCAGATCCATCCTCTTCTTCCGGCGACTCCCCACGAATGCAGGTTCCTTTAAGTGACGTCATCCAAGATGGCGTCCCTCGAATTCTGATTGGCTGATAGGATTCTATCAGCCAATCGGAATTAAGGTAGGAAAAATCTGATTGGCTGATTGAATCAGCCAATCAGATTCAAGTTCAATCCGATTGGCTGATCCATTCAGCCAATCAGATTGAGCTTGCATTCTATTGGCTGTTCCGAATCGGATTGAACTTAAATCTGATTGGCTGATTTAATCAGCCAATCAGATTTTTCCTACCTTAATTCCTATTGGCTGATAGAATCCTATCAGCCAATCAGAATTCAAGGGATGCCATCTTGGATGATGTCACTTAAAGGAACCTTCATTCATCGGGAGTCGCCGGAAGAAGAGGATGGATCCACGTCGGCTGCTTCAAGATGGTCCCGCTCCGCGCCGGATGGATGAAGATAGAAGACGCCGCCTGGATGAACATGTCTACTGGTCCGGATGTCCTCTTCTTGCCGGATAGGATGTAGACTTCGGACCCTCTTCTGGACCTCTTCTTGCCGGATAGGATGAAGACTTCGGACCCTCTTCTGGACGGATCGGTGATAGCCGGCGTGGTGAAGATAAGGTAGGGAGATCTTCAGGGGCTTAGTGTTAGGTTTTTTAAGGGGGGTTTGGGTTAGATTAGGGGTATGTGGGTGGTGGGTTGTAATGTTGGGGGGCGGTATTGTATGTTTTTTTTAAATGCAAAAGAGCTGTTTTCTTTGGGGCATGCCCCGCAAAAGGCCCTTTTAAGGGCTGCTAAGGTATTAGAGCTGTTAACTTTTTATTTTAGAATAGGGTAGGGCATTTTTTTATTTTGGGGGGCTTTCTTATTTTTGTAGGGGGCTTAGAGTAGGTGTAATTAGTTTAAAATTCTTGTAATCTTTTTTTATTTTTTGTAATTTAGTGGGTTTTTTTGTTGTAATTTAGTTTAGTTGATTTAATTGTAGATAATTGTAGATAGTTTGGTTAATTAATTTATTGATAGTGTAGTGTTAGGTTTAATTGTAACTTAGGTTAGGATTTATTTTACAGGTAATTTTGTACTTATTTTAACTAGGTAGCTATTAAATAGTTATTAACTATTTAATAGCTATTGTACCTAGTTAAAATAAATACGAAGTTGCCTGTAAAATAAATATAAATGCTAAAATAGCTACAATATAATTATTCGTTATATTGTAGCTATATTAGGGTTTATTTTACAGGTAAGTGTTTAGCTTTAAATAGGATTAATTTATTTAATAAGAAATAATTTATTTCGTTAGATTTAAATTATATTTAATATAGGGGGGTGTTAGGGTTAGGGTTAGACTTAGCTTTAGGGGTTAATACATTTATTAGAGTATCGGTGAGGTCCGGTCGGCAGATTAGGGGTTAATAAGTGTAGGTAAGGTAGCGGCGACATTGGGGGGGCAGATTAGGGGTTAATAAATATAATATAGGGGTCAGCGATGTTAGGGGCAGCAGATTAGGGGTACATTGCTATAATGTAGGTTGCGGCGGTGTACGGAGCGGCAGATTAGGGGTTAATAATAAAATGCAGGGGTCAGCAATAGCGGGGGCGGCAGATTAGCGGTTAATAAGTGTAAGGTTAGGGGTGTTTAGACTCAGGGTTCATGTTAGGGTTCATGTTAGGGTGTTAGGTGCAGACTTAGGAAGTGTTTCCCCATAGGAAACAATGGGGCTGCGTTAAGAGCTGAACGCTGCTTTTTTGCAGGTGTTAGGTTTTTTTTCAGCTCAAACTGCTCCATTGTTTCCTATGGGGATATCGTGCACAAGCACGTTTTTGAAGCTGGCCGCGTCCGTAAGCAACGTTGGTATTTAGAGTTGAAGTGGCGGTAAATTATGCTCTATGCTCCCTTTTTGGAGCCTAACGCAGCCCTTCAGGGAACTCTAAATACTAGCATTGTTTAAAAGGTGCGGGTAACGCACCCCTTCTAACGCAAAACTCTAAATCTAGGTGATATACTTTATGAATGAAAGTGCCCTTTAATTGCTTCAATAGTCAACCCTATCGTTTCAAAAAATGCTATGGTTGACTTTCACTTTAAACAATTTTAAAATATTACAGAAAAGTTACACATTTAAAATAACCAATCAAAAGCCATAAAAAACTGACCGATAAGCATCTACAAGTTATCTACAAGTTATTCAGTCCTCAATCAAATCCTTTAGTCTTTCAGTTCTCAAAAATATCTGCTTTGGGGAGAACAGATCACATGACTTGAATATCCAATAAGCTTCCAGCATCTATAAGTCAATTCCCCTTTAAATAGTTTTAGAATACAAAGTTCTCATTTAGGTCCATTTTAAAATGAAACAATCACAAGAGACCCTACTTTTAAGGAAACACATATATAAGAAAAAGCAATTTTACAAACAAATATATTGGTGATTACTAGAATTAAACAAATGTTACCAATACCTAAACTTAAACTATTAAATTATACAAAACAATTCACATTAAAAAACTTATAAAATGTATGTATTCACAGTGTTCATGTGCTAAAAATAATAATAAATAAGTATATATATATATATATATATATATATATATATACATATATATATATATATATATTGTTTTAAACACAAATCTGAAGTGTTATATTACCAGTGGCAGAACTCAGATTCAATGTATTATATTATTAGTTGAAGAACGTAGTTTCTAACCTAATAACTTTTAATAGTTTTAAATGGTGTAAAAAATAGCTTTAAAAAAATTAAAGGGATCTTTGTGTGCCTATATGTATTAATGAGTAACTAATGATAGGACTATGATGAATATTATAAATTATATAGTTGTGATTAAATTATATATTTGTTATTAATCATATGAGAGCAGCAATATTGATGTCTTTATTGACTCCCTAATTTCCTTAGGTTTTTATGCTGTGAATCCACCACAATTTCCTTTGATCTAACCATAGAAAGGAAACTTTATCATAATTCATACATTCATTGCAGTGTAGGGGCACCCTATAATAAATATGTTGTTCCTCTATTTTATTGAGGTGCTCCAAGAATCTGGTTTTAAGAAATCTAGAGGTTTGTCCAAGATATTACATCTTGCATCCACTCTGCAATAGATATATGACATTCTTTGATTTACAAATGAAAGCTTTTTAATTCAAACTCTTTACCAGTTACCGTATAAAATCACACATATAACATCATTTAAAATTTGCTATCTGTATAGGTTTTTTGGAACCATGCCCTTTATTAGGTATGGTGCTAATTTCTTTTTCAAATTGTGACCCTTTCAAAATGTAAGCATAGGTTTTTCAGGGAGAATAGAACTCAGAATCTCATCTTCTTTAAGTATATGCCAGTGTTTTTGTACAATGTTTTTCCCCTCTGTGTTCATTAATAAAGGTAGTTATAAATTTAGGAAAATTGTACCTTGATGTATTACTGTGACATTCTTTGGATTTATTAACTAATAAAGCCTCTCTGTCTAAATTTCTAATTCTTACTCTCCTGTTCTAATGATTTCTGTTCATACACCTTTTGGATAAACCTATTTGTTAAAATTTTAGATTTATTGTCAAAGTCTTCTTGGAGGTCACAATTTCTCCTAACACCTTTTGGAACTGCTTTAAGCCAAGAAGGGTGATGAAAACTATCTTGTTTTATAAATGTTTTAGTATCGGATGATTTCAAATATGTACTGGCATGGACCCTATTATTTTCTATAAGCAGAGAGAAATCCAAAAAATTAAAAAGTGTTGGCCACAGAACCAGAAAAACAAGAATAGAAGTGATTTTGGGTTAGATCCTCTAATACCAAAGGATTTAATGATCACCCATGAGATTATAGGAAGAATAGTGGGGCTTATAATAATATAGAAATGAACACTAACAGTTCTAAAGAAAATTTCCATAACTATAAGAGAAAACTATAAAGGTTGAGGAACTAATACGCTTAAATGTTCTAAGGTTCAAAATTCAGATCACCCATTTAATAATTTAGACAAAGAGAAATTGACGCAAAGTAAGTAAATAGATATAGGGAGAATCAGATAAAAGAATGGACACACCCTAACAGATACTCTCCACTCAGACAGGAAAATTAGAGAAAAATCGGGAGAACCCCAGACATGTTAGGGGAGGAAGAGGAGGTAGAAGAAAATCAAAGAAAGAGGAGAAATGTTTAATATATCTTCAATAAATATAAAAAATATGAAAAAAAGATGGGCGTGTCCGAGCTGTGACTTGGAGAAGTCGCATTTCTCTTTGGCTCTGTCTGAACTTTATATAATCCGCCGATTATAGGAAGAACTTAACAGTTATTTCACAGAAATTCCCCTACTACTCAATTGCATAGCTTAGCTGTGTATAGATTGCTAAAATCTTAGCTGTATTTATGAAGACTTAAGCCAGAGATCGGATTAGGAAGGTCTGCAGCGGCAGCAACATTGCAAGCAGCGCACCCCCCTCGGATTCCCGAGGTTTCCAGCCCTAATTGAACAACTAACATTAATGAAAGTTGGGTCACTGTGCCTGTATCTCCCTCCCCGACTCTGCGGAAAGAAGCATAGTAGACAAAGAGAAGATCGGCATAATTGAATCTACACCACGATTCATTATGGCTGTTGAAAGTGAAATGGAAATGCAAGATCGCTTTACCTCCTCATTAGAGAGGTTGGAGAGAATCGTGGAGAGACTCATTGAGAAAGCACCTTATGACTTCTTATTGAACAAGATTTTTAGCCTCAATGTACCCTTCACTGGGAATGACGGAGTTCTAATTCCTGATGCGCAAAATGGAGCCAACACTGCAGTATTAGGAACATCAAATGCAGAACATCAAACGATCACAACAAACATGCTGAATAATTTCATTTGCTATGACATGCCTTATTATATCACGAGGCAAATGAATGCTACGGAGGACACTATAAATGAAATAATGGAGATGGCTCATATTTATCCTGATAAACGTAAAGGTCCACTGGCCGCTAATCCCGCACAAGCACCAGATAAAACCTTAAACAGGTCTCAACCTGCGAGCCAGCTTCCCACGCTGGTTGCACCTGCCGGGAAGCTTAGAGGGGGCTCCGAGAAGGCCACGGCTACTGGACCTCATCATGGCAATAATCGGGACACGCTTGCTGAGTATATTTCCAGAGGTAACAACTCCCATCATGAAAATGCTGCCCAGAAGCCTGCTGCCATAATAAAGATAACAAAACCGGACTCACAGGTGGGAAAACTGTCTCCTCATTTAGGGCACAAGCAGACCTCAAAGATAAAGAAACTCTTGGCCATTGTAAAGACTAATGCCTATTGAAAGCCTGGAGACATAGCTAACTACTCCAGCCATAGTCATAAGAAACATGCCAGTCCTACTTAGAAATATATGTTTGCCTGGGAGATGGTTTATTGGTTTATTGGTTATATTGAGTTTTACAATTAATGTTGTTTAATAGTTTACAAAACCTGTATCTGCAGTTACTCATGTTTCTATTGTGTCCGTTAACTCTGGTAGGGGAAAAGTTTCAATTTATCTTGTATGTATAAATTGTCGATAATCTCCACTGTCTTATAAAAGTATTGATCGCAAAGTTAAAACTTTTATCTTCTCATCTCTTGAATGAAGTACTGTAGCGTATAAGCCAGATTGGATGGAATATTTCATACACATCTTCCACCACGTGGCCAGCAGCCGGGGCCCAAGATAGGTGGAATAGCTTGAATTTTTGCTTTTGTTTTTTACTTAGCAATCCTGGCTTTTTCGCTAATCTAAGTTATGAAAAGTTTTATACCCAAAATGTGATTTCCTACCTAATGTGTTAAAACCGCTTGGTATATGAGATAAACTATGAGAACACTGATGTTGTTGGTATGAATATATTTATCACTGCCCGGGACCTGTCATGACCTCTCCCAATCTCTAGTTTCTACTCCGGAACTTTTCTGGTGCCTGAATGGTGCTATCATTAACATGTGTGGGTAGTGCAAATTGTTGGCTAATGTAAATAATTCAAAGATCTTAGATGCTACCTTGACTTCATAGCAATCGATAGAAAGTTGGATTATCTAACACTTCCAGCAATATGGATAATACTCCTTGCCAATACTCTTAAATTATTCCACGCTAAGCATAAAGTGACACCCATAAGTGACCTAGCCTTAACTTTAAAATCTGTGAAAGAGAGTTTAATTTGGGCCTTTGTTCCCTTTCCCCTTATCCCCCTTCTATACTACATAACCTGTTCCCATGTATGTCCTAAATGGTTTATCACTTACTCAATTACTGACCTATGGGAGGTCTCCATAAATAAAATTTAGGCATTATGAGCAATACACTGATGTGAAGAGATTAGCCTAATATGCTAAAGCCATAACATACGATATATTTTCCAAGTTCTTATATACACAATGTAGTGAATCAACATGATATAACGCTATGTCTTATTCTTAATGCAAAAGCTACATGTTCAAGCTATGTGTATGTATTTCTCTTTTTTAACATCAATAAAGCTCTTTTGAAAATTAAAAAATATGAAAAAAAGAGGCTATCGGGTCTTAAGTATACAACCTTATAGGAATTTACTGCTATAATGAATATAAATAACCAGCAACATAAAATAAGAGTGTTGATTGTGGAACAAAATCTTAGAGTATATTTTTTGCAGATACCTGGTTTTGTGTTAGATATGATACTGACTAGTGAGTAGGAAATTTGGTCAACAATGAACCATGAGATTGAGACTGCCTCTGCAACAGTAGAATATAGTAAGACCATTGAAAGTACAGGTAAAAAATAACAGATTACATAAAAATAGTATAAATAAAAAGAGAGAAGCGCTCATAATAGCTTGTTCTATGGCTAGTTACCACTCTAGAAGCAGCCTCTTTTTGCTCAATATGTGCCTTTCACAGAGAAGAACTTTCCTGTAGCATATCAGTCTGATCCTGACTTCACAGAACAGTCCAGCCTCGAAATACCAGGCTGCACCTCACTGACGAGGCCCACAATAGGCCGAAACGTACGTCTGGGGTTTTGCTGTTTCTCTCGTTCAGAGAGGGATTGCCTGGTATTTCGGGGCTGGACTGCACTGTTTAGTCAGGATCAGACTGATATGCTACAGGAAAGTTCTTCTCTGTGAAAGGCACATATTGAGCAAAAAGAGGCTGCTTCTAGGGTGGTAACTAGCCATAGAACAAGCTATTATGCTATTGTTCGTTCCCAGGTTGAGCACTTCTCTCTTTTTATTTATGCAAATTATGACATTTGGGGAATTCTCCCTAAGTGTGATGCGGGAATCCAGACGTGGACCTGTTGCTCAGTGTGCCTAGAGGGATATGGCTGCACCTCACTGACGAGGCCCACAATAGGCCGAAATGTACGTCTGGGGTTTTGCCATTTCTCTCGTTCAGAGAGAGATTGCCTGGTATTTCAGTGCTGGACTAAACTGTTAAGTCAGGATCAGACTGATATGCTACAGGAAAGTTCTTCTCTGTGAAAGGCACATATTGAGAAAAAAGAGGCTGCTTCTAGGGTGGTAACTAGCCATAGAACATGCTATTATGCTATTGTTCATTCCCAGGTTGAGCGCTTTCTCTTTTTATTTATGCAAATTATGACATTTGGGGAAGTCTCCCAAAGTGTGATGCGGGAATCCAGACGTGGAACCGTTGCTCAGTGTGCCTAGAGGGATATGGCTGCACCTCACTGACGAGGCCCACAATAGGCCGAAACGTACGTCTGGGGTTTTGCCGTTTCTCTCGTTCAGAGAGGGATTGCCTGGTATTTCGGTGCTGGACTGCACTGTTAAGTCAGGATCAGACTGATAATCTACAGGAACGTTCTTCTCTGTGAAAGGCACATATTGAGCAAAAAGAGGCTGCTTCTAGGGTGGTAACTAGCCATAGAACAAGCTATTATGCTATTGTTCGTTCCCAGGTTGAGCGCTTCTCTCTTTTTATTTATACATAAAAATAGTGTCTGAATTACAGTGCTTCATATACATGGACAGTAGATGCCTGCACAAAAAATATACACATCCTTACAAAAGCCTCAGTTTGACATATATTTACATATAAAGATCCCCATGGAGAGCATAAAGTCGCTCCTGGACTCTTAATTATACATCCAGTAAGCATGAGGAGGTCTATGAAGCCTAGAAGTTATTCTTGGACTATAAAAGAGAACAGTTTGTTGAACACTATATAATATACAAAACAATCACCAAGATTACGATTTTTTTGCTAAACAGGTTTTAGAAAATAACGCCAAAAAAATTGCGTTATTGCACTCTCCATAGGGCTGCAATTATGAGTTACTGAAAAACCTCCTTGTGCTGTGCGTTATGGTGCGTTAAGCTCCATACCGCACAAAAGTCAAGGGCTGAGTTTACGTGCTCATGCACACTTTCCACTTTAGACATCAATGGGGAGAAAGTGTTCGAAAAAAACTGAAACCTGCGATCGCGGAATAGAGATCGCCGTAACGCAACCCCATTGATGTCTATGGGGAAGAGAAAGTTACGTTTAAATCTAACACTCTAGCATAAACCCCAAGTCTATATACCACCAATCCGCCACTCCCAACATTGTCGACGCCAAATATAGAGGCCAATTTATTAAAGGTCTTCCGGACCTTATCCGACAGTGCAGATCATGTCCACAAGACCTCGCTGAATGTGGAGAGCAATATGCTCTCCATATTCAGCATTACACCAGAAGCTCCCTTGATAAATGGGCCTCATAGTGTTTAATCCCTAATCTGCTGCCCCCGACATCGCCAACACTATTTAAATACATTAACCCCTAAACCACTGACCCCCCACATTGTAACTAATGAACTAAACCTATTATCCTCTAAACCGCCGGCCCCCCACATTGCAAAACACTAAATTAAACTACTAACTCCTAAACCTAACACACCCCTAACTTTAATTTTTTTCTTTTTTTTTTTATAAATAAATTTTTATTAGGACATATGTAATAAAGTCATAATGAGAAACATTGCACATCAGTATTATGTGAACAGTAACAACATCTAATAAAGCTTTTATAGTAATGAGATGGTCTCAATATAGTCCTTGTTGCATGATATAGGTGCTTCAACCTCACAAGTCCCATCAAAGTCTAATGACTTTCAGTGCAAACAGGAAGACAGCGTTAATGTCCACAATAATATGCAGTTATGACAAAATAACAATCATAAAACCAATATATGATTAACATATTTCAAGGTTAACATAAAATAAGCAAATATAAAGTAACAAATGAGATCAACTCAGCAAATTGTTTTATATTTGAAAGATCCTAAAGGAGTATAATATCTCCAAATAGATGTGAAGAGAAAGAGGAAGTAAGAATTTAAGTAGAAGAAGGAGAGGGGAGAGAGAAGAAGAAAAAAACAAAAGAAAAACGGGGGGTACATCACTAAGGGTGGGTGGATAAGGCAGAAATACCACTCCATAGAGAATGGGAATTCTGGCAATATAGCCATAAGTCACTATGGTTCAATATACACATCCTTACAAAAGCCTCAGTTTGACATATATTTACATATAAAGATCCCCATGGAGAGCATAGAGTCGCTCCTGGACTCTTAATTATACATCCAGTAAGCATGAGGAGGTCTATGAAGCCTAGAAGTTATTCTTGGACTATAAAAGAGAACAATTTGTTGAACACTATATAATATACAAAACAATCACCAAGATTACGAGTTTTGCGCTAAACAGGGTTTAGAAAATAACGCCAAACAAATTGCGTTATTGCACTCTCCATAGGGCTGCAATTATGAGTTACTGAAAAACCTCCTTGTGCTGTGCGTTATGGTGCGTTAAGCTCCATACCGCACAAAAGTCAAGGGCTAAGTTTACGTGCTCATGCACACTTTCCACTTTAGACATCAATGGGGAGAAAGTGTTAGAAAAAAACTGAAACCTGCGATCGCGGAATAGAGATCGCCGTAACGCAACCCCATTGATGTCTATGGGGAAGAGAAAGTTATGTTTAAATCTAACACTCTAACATAAACCCCAAGTCTATATACCACCAATCCACCACTCCCAACATTGCCGACGCCAAATATAGAGGCCAATTTATTAAAGGTCTTCCGGACCTTATCCGACAGTGCGGATCATGTCCACAAGACCTCGCTGAATGCGGAGAGCAATATGCTCTCCATATTCAGCATTACACCAGAAGCTCCCTTGATAAATGGGCCTCATAGTGTTTAATCCCTAATCTGCTGCCCCCGACATCGCCAACACTATTTAAATACATTAACCCCTAAACCACTGACCCCCCACATTGTAACTAATGAACTAAACCTATTATCCTCTAAACCGCCGGCCCCCCACATTGCAAAACACTAAATTAAACTACTAACTTCTAAACCTAACACACCCCTAACTTTAATTTTTTTTTTTTTTTTTATAAATAAATTTTTATTAGGACATATGTAATACAGTCATAATGAGAAACATTGCACATCAGTATTATGTGAACAGTAACAACATCTAATAAAGCTTTTATAGTAATGAGATGGTCTCAATATAGTCCTTGTTGCATGATATAGGTGCTTCAACCTCACAAGTCCCATCAAAGTCTAATGACTTTCAGTGCAAACAGGAAGACAGCGTTAATGTCCACAATAATATGCAGTTATGACAAAATAACAATCATAAAACCAATATATGATTAACATATTTCAAGGTTAACATATAATAAGCAAATATAAAGTAGCAAATGAGATCAACTCAGCAAATTGTTTTATATTTGAAAGATCCTAAAGGAGTATAATATCTCCAAATAGGTGTGAAGAGAAAGAGGAAGTAAGAATTTAAGTAGAAGAAGGAGAGGGGAGGGAGAAGAAGAAAAAAAACAAAAAAAAAACGGGGGGGTACATCACTAAGGGTGGGTGGATAAGGCAAAAATACCACTCCATAGAGAATGGGAATTCTGGCAATATAGCCATAAGTCACTATGGTTCAATATACACATCCTTACAAAAGCCTCAGTTTGACATATATTTACATATAAAGATCCCCATGGAGAGCATAGAGTCGCTCCTGGACTCTTAATTATACATCCAGTAAGCATGAGGAGGTCTATGAAGCCTAGAAGTTATTCTTGGACTATAAAAGAGAACAATTTGTTGAACACTATATAATATACAAAACAATCACCAAGATTACGAGTTTTGCGCTAAACAGGGTTTAGAAAATAACGCCAAAAAAATTGCGTTATTGCACTCTCCATAGGGCTGCAATTATGAGTTACTGAAAAACCTCCTTGTACTGTGCGTTATGGTGCGTTAAGCTCCATACCGCACAAAAGTCAAGGGCTAAGTTTACGTGCTCATGCACACTTTCCACTTTAGACATCAATGGGGAGAAAGTGTTAGAAAAAAACTGAAACCTGCGATCGCGGAATAGAGATCGCCGTAACGCAACCCCATTGATGTCTATGGGGAAGAGAAAGTTACGTTTAAATCTAACACTCTAACATAAACCCCAAGTCTATATACCACCAATCCGCCACTCCCAACATTGCCGACGCCAAATATAGAGGCCAATTTATTAAAGGTCTTCCGGACCTTATCCGACAGTGCGGATCATGTCCACAAGACCTCGCTAAATGCGGAGAGCAATATGCTCTCCATATTCAGCATTACACCAGAAGCTCCCTTGATAAATGGGCCTCATAGTGTTTAATCCCTAATCTGCTGCCCCCGACATCGCCAACACTATTTAAATACATTAACCCCTAAACCACTGGCCCCCCACATTGTAACTAATGAACTAAACCTATTATCCTCTAAACCGCCGGCCCCCCACATTGCAAAACACTAAATTAAACTACTAACTACTAAACCTAACACACCCCTAACTTTAATTTTTTTTTTTTTTTTATAAATAAATTTTTATTAGGACATATGTAATACAGTCATAATGAGAAACATTGCACATCAGTATTATGTGAACAGTAACAACAGTAATATCTCCAAATAGATGTGAAGAGAAAGAGGAAGTAAGAATTTAAGTAGAAGAAGGAGAGGGGAGAGAGAAGAAGAAAAAAAAACAAAAAAAAAACGGGGGGTACATCACTAAGGGTGGGTGGATAAGGCAGAAATACCACTCCATAGAGAATGGGAATTCTGGCAATATAGCCATAAGTCACTATGGTTCAATATCCCAAACGTCAGGGGTAGAGGCCGCTAAGCCTAAAGAAGACTACAAAGGGCTAAAATCCCAAACCAAGACATGGAGATCTTCATAGAGGGTAACACAACACAATGGGCTGCTCTTTTAGTTAATTGAGTTGCTATGTGCCATGCTAGTGGTTCATGGGTTATATTCAAGGAGGATTCCCATTGTTTTATCAGCGAAGATTTATAGAAAGTTGGGGGGTGCAGAATATCTTGATAAGAGGACGACAGTCATTTTTTTAATGGGATGTTTAAGTCCCATTTAATTTCCCACTTAGTTTTAGATCGTAGCGGGTCCCCATGATTTCAGGAAGCTCCGTAATCTCCAAAACTCGAAATGTAAGAGTAAGGGTGGATTGTACTTTTGAAGAAAAGCCTGATATGAGAGTAATTGGGTCCCCTCAAATAGATCAGATATGTTGATAATATCCAGGTCTGACCACAGGGATGGATGAGTATCCGGCAGTGATAAAAGAAGCCCTTTGATCTTGTGGGACAGAGATGGATGAGGTGCAACCGTGGTTAGGTTATGAATTTTGTCCCAAAATTTCAAATTGGAAACTATAATGGGATTAACTAAAATAGTTTGCGGCCTAGCGTGTTTAAGAAGCCAAATCAGGTCCTCGAGGGAATCCCCCGGTGGAAGTGAGGCCTGTTCCAGTTCTGCCCATCTACTGTTTGCTGGCACACCCCATTGTGTCACGTGGGAAAGGCGAGCAGCCTCATGATAGTAAAGAATATTAGGGGCGGCTGCCCCTCCAGCAGACACAGGTTGCTGTAGGGTACTTATAGCAATTCTAGGAACCTTATTACGCCAGATAAATGTATTACATTGTTGCTGAAATTTACGAATCAGGGACTTAGATATTGGAATAGGTAGAGATCTGAATAAATAGGTCAGCTTGGGCAGAAGACTCATCTTAAATGCGGCTATCCATGACAATGATGGTACATTCCAGGCTTCTGTGGACATTACAATTTCAGACAGTAAGGGAGAAAAATTCATGGAGAGAATAGTGGGAATACTATGTGATAGAAATACACCCAGGTGTTTGATATGTGAAGTGGACCAGCGAAATTTGTATCGCCTCTTCAGTTCAATTAAGGTGTTCTCAGGAATATGGAAAGCATAAGCCTCTGTTTTAGAGACGTTGAGCTTATAATAGCTGATTAGCGCAAATCTCTCTAGTAGGGAGAAGAGATGTGGTAGAAACTTAACTGGGTCAGAAAGTAACACCGTCAAGTCATCAGCAAATAGTGCTGTGGTCTGGGTTGTGTGATGTATTTCCACTCCTGTAATTTGGGGGATGACCTAATGTCAGTGGCTAATGGCTCCATGACAAGTGTAAATATAAGTGGCGATAAGGGGCAGCCTTGTCTTGTCCCATTTGGGATCCCGAAGGGGTCAGAACAGAACCCAAGTCCTCTAACTGTAGCCGAAGGATTAGAATACAGGGCTGCTATAGTTGTTATAAAAGAAGCGGGTAAACCAAACCGTCTCAGAACCGTAAACATATAGTCCCAGTTCACCCTGTCGAAGGCCTTTTCAGCATCCAACGACAGGGTGACACAGGGCAAACCTAATCTATTAGCCTCAAAATATATATTTAACAACCTCCTGGTATTGTCAGGCCCCTGACGACCTTTGACAAAACCCACCTGGTCACAATTGACTAGAAATGGCAATATAAGGTTGAGACGTGCGGCCAAAATTTTTGCATATAACTTAACGTCTAAATTCAATAATGAGATAGGTCTGTAGCTTGAACATTCAGTAGGATCTTTCCCTTGCTTAGGGAGTGTAATAATGGTGGCCTGCGAGAACTCAGCAGGGAAGGTGCCACAGGAACTTGCCCTCGTGAAAAACCTTAGCAAAGGTGGAGTAAGCACTGATTGAAATTTTTTATAGAAGAGGTCTGAGAAACCGTCAGGCCCTGGCGATTTGAGGGTCTTAAGAGAAAGGATAGCAGTTTTGATCTCGGAACTGGAAATAGAGGCCTGTAATGCCTCAATCTGAGCTGCAGATACAGTGGGAAGATCCAGTGTAGAGAGAAAGTCACAAAAAAGAGAGAGGTTTGACAGTACCCAGCACTCACAAAACACTATATAGTAACAGTATGCATTGAAAACCGGATTGTGTCAAGAACTGGTTATTAAAATGTAACTTTTACTAATGATAGAATAAAAAGGGTGGCAAATAGTACCAAATGTATAACATAAATATCTGAGACATACATTTAAAACTTAGATTAAGAAACAGATCAGGACTGTGTGTGTGAGACTTCAAAAACAGAATTACTTCCCTGGGTAATAGTTCAAATACACCGTTACCCTCAGGGCTCAGAGAATACACGGATTGCTCTAAAGCTAATCTAAAAAGGGGATTGACCCCAACAACATTACCTAATCTGAGCAATACTGGTATCTAGAGCAGGAGAGGAAACGGTTTATAAATGACTGATTAAGGAAGGCAATTGCCACATCAATATGAGCTTAGAAAGGTCCCAGGTAAACACAAATTAGCAAGTCTCATGCACACAGACAATTTATGTTATACATTTGGTACTATTTACCACCCTTTTTATTCTATCATTAGTAAAAGTTACGTTTTAATAACCAGTTCTTGACACAATCCGTTTTCAATGCATACTGTTACTATATAGTGTTTTGTGAGTGCTGGGTACTGTCAAACTTCTCTCTCTTTTTTGTACCTATATATTTATCAGACAGTCAGCACCCCCCTTCTCCTACACTTCACCAGTGATACTAACTGGTATATAATGAATACTGAATAGATTATATATCTACTATTATTTCAGCATACTATATTATGAAGGGGTTGATATTTGTTTAAACTAACACTGTTGCCACTATTTCCGTAGAGAGAAAGTCGCCTATAGAATCCAAAGTCGGAGGGGGGGTTGCACTATCTTTAGATAGATTATAAAGGGATGCATAGTAATCCGCGAAAGCTGTACCTATCTCTCTCGGGTGAGTTATATGTTGGCCTTTTATCTTCAAGGAATGAATGCGAGCCGCCGCTGTTTGTTGGCGTAACCGATTGGCTAAAAGCCTATCGGCTTTATTGCCTTTGTAATAAAAGATCTCCTTGAGTCTGAGAAGTCTACCTGCTGATCTCTCGGTTTCCAGTTGAACTATTTTCGCCTTGAGGTTAACAAGTTGTTCGTACAAGCATGGTGTTGGGTCATTTTTATGTTCGGCGGTAAGCTTACGGAGGGTTACTATTAACTGGGCTAGCGTTTCACCCCTACTTTTCTTTTGTGCTGCTGCAATTTTAATAAGAGACCCCTCACGTACGCCTTCAATGATGCCCATAAAGTGAAATCATCCACTTCTCCATTGTCATTAATTTGAAGGAACTCAGTTATATCTGAGGTAATACGAGCTACTGCATTAGGATCTGAAAAGACATTTGGTGAGAGTCGCCACACTGGTATGCTTTGTAGTTCCAAAGGTGATTTGAGAGTAATATGTACCGGGTCATGGTCAGACCAAGGACATTGGGGGATCCATGATCTGGAAATACTGTCTAGAAGTCTTGGTTCGCAAAAGAAAAATTCTATTAGTGAATAAGAGTGATGAACCGACGAAAAGTAAGTATAATCCCTCACGTCGTATTAAGAGCTTGCCAAACATCGAACAAATTAAATTGAGATATGAGATTCTTGAATTTGTATGACAAGTCAACTAAGGCTTTATCAGACTTACGGGGTTTGTCAGATTTTTTATCCAAGGAAAAAACCCTGTCGCAGGCTGTCCAGTTTATTCAAAAACTTGCGGAGCATCCTTATATGTTGTTTATTAGGGCCATAGTAAGAAGCTAACGTATAGACCACCCCATCCAACTTACAAATGAGAATTAGGTACCTACCCTGCAGGTCGACTTCACTATGGATAGGTTCATACGCTATATCCTTGTGAATAAGAATAGCAACCCCTCTCGATTTTTGAGAAAAGCTTGCCATCTCCACCACCGGGAACAACCTGGATTGCAAGGGAACCTTTGTATATCGTAACCAATGAGTCTCTTGTAGAAATACCAAATGGGCCTTACTCTTATAGAGAGACCTCAGAAATATGCTCCGCTTGGTAGGGGAGTTCAACCCCCTAATGTTTTGGGTAACACAGTTGTATGGCATTATAGCAAATGTCTTCGGGATTTAACAAGAGGGGGAAAAAAAAAAAAAGGACGGGAAGAAGGAAGAGAAGTAAAGGGGAGCGTAAGAGGTCACGAAAAAGGTTTAGAAAGGAAGAAAGATCAGAGATCGCTCAATGAAGATCTTGTGAGAAAGTCTTAACCTGATAACATGTAACAGGGTTGTGCGGTATTGAAAAGAGATAAACCACTTTGGTAGCCTCTGAAAGCAATATTCAGAGTACCTTAAGGGGGGGGGGGAATAACCTAGGCCAACGTAAGTTGGCTGTCAGTTGAGAGTAAGTAGCAGGGAGCACCAGAGGAGAGATGGGGGGGGGGGGACCACTTTTAACGGGAACATGCACACTCAAAGGGACAGGGAAGAGAGAGAAAAAAAAAAAAAGGAAGAAGGAGGGGTTTAACGCATACAACCAATTTATAGACAGTTGGTGTAATGTAACAAGCAACAACTCAGGTGAGGAATGCAGAAGAGAAAGAGTATGGTGGTCATTCGTGTAACAGTGGGTAGCAATCTATCTATATTTAACTAGATATGTCTAGGACAAACTCACATAATATATAAGCAAATTATGACGCATGAATATATACCCTTAACTGCAATTCTCTACACCCAGACAAGGCATATTACATCAATAAACATATAAACTCAGAAATAATAAAAATAACTTAAATGAACCTCTACTGTACAATGAGCAGAAATATATCATACACACAACCTAACGTACCTATATTAGGGTATACTTACACAAGTTACGTACCCTCCATGACATATAGTAATGGTAAGCATCCAATATATATATAAAAAAAAAGGGAATTTAACGCATACATTCAACTTACATGTAAATGGTATAATATAGTGAGCACTAACTTGGATGAGGGGCGTAGGAAAGAGAGGATATGGTGATAATTCACATAACAGTGAGTAGCGATCTGTCTACCTTTAATTAGATATATCCAGGACAACCTCATATAAAATACAGGCAAACTATAACGCATGAGTACATTCCCTTAGTTACGGCTCTCCACACTTAGACAGGGCATACTACAACAATGAACATGTAAACTCAGCAACTAATAGAAGTAAATTAAGTAAACCTCTACTTAATAATGAGCATTAGTATATCCTACATACAACCTGACTTACATAAAGTAGGATATATTTATACACGTTGTGTATATTCTGTGACATATAGTAATCGTAAGCATCCAAAAAAAACAAAAAAAAAGGGGGGGGGGGGGAATTAAATACACATATTACAGTTTAACCCAGCAGGAACAAAGGATAATTGGAAAAGAACGTATTTAAAACAGACACTCATATCTTTTACTCTGTTCCTCTTCGCCCTTAGTTCTCCTAAGGGTACCTAAAATGTAAAAAAAGGTTAGCAAACATATTACCCTTACAAACAATCTATATTCAATCACCACCAGTTTCTTGTGCAGAACTAGAAGAGTTTGAGTTATCGGAAGCTCCCTGCAAAGAGGAAACCCAGAGTGGAGCTGATGGGTCCAAGGAAGTCTTTGGAGGACAATTCATTGAAGTTTGAGTGTCCCAAAGTTTCATTAGCCTTTGACTTTGGTCCAGAGTAGTGATGGTATGTTGTTGATTGTCTCTGTGAACTATCAGCCTGGTGGGATGTCCCTACCTGTATTTTATGTTATGGGTCCTCAAGAACTTGGTAGTCTCCATACAGTTTCCTCTGTTGAAGTGTGTGGTATGAAAGATCTGCAAACACATTAATGTCCTGAAATTGAGCTGGGAGAATAGGCTTAGCAAGAGATGGTCGCACCAGCCGTTCATTGTATGTGCAAAAGTGCAGTCTCACTATAACATCTCTAGGTTTTTCAGATGACAAACTTCTAGGTCTTAAAGCTCTATGAGCTCTATCAATAAGGCCCTCAGTTGTATCAGTAGGGCGGGCCAGATACCCAAAGTACTTCGTCAGAAATGAGACTAGATCCCCAGGGGCTATATTCTCTGGAATGCCTCGCAGCCGCAAATTGTTTCGGCGACAGTGGTCCTCCATATCCACTAGCTTATCTTCCAAGTTGGTTAATTGCTCTGCTAGGCTTTGAGCATAGGATAAAATGTTGGCTTGATCTACAGCCATGTCCTCCTGTTTCCTCTCCACTGTATCAACCCGCTCTGAGGTGGAGGTAAGATCCCTCCGCAAGTCAGCTAAAGAGGCTGTGATTTGAGTTTGAAAAGCAGAGTGGTGGGCAGCCAGCAAGGATTTGAGGGAATCCAGAATGAAATTAGGAGTCACTGTGGCTGGAGCTACCTCTTGTAGGGCTTGAAAAGTAGAGGCAACGGCATCAGATTCAGTTTGAGACATATTTGGAATCTCTTGTTGATCTTCTGGAGATGAGGGGAAAAAAAAATATAAAAAGGTCTGCCACTGTCCTTTTAGGCCCAGCAGCTGGAGTTTTGGGTCTCCTTTTGTTGAGATGTGCCATGGGTGCAGAATCTTTTCATATAACAAAGTCCACAATGGAGGCTTACCAACAGCAATTATTGGCTCTGTAACAAGGCTGGGTTGCTATGGAGAATGAAATTATATGCAAAATGTAAAAAAAAAAAAAAAGGGGAAAAAAGCAAAAAGGGAGCTTAGTGGTTCATAGCCCCCCCCCCCCCCCCCCAAGCATTAGTGCTCTAGCACCCCATTTGCAGATGATATGCAATCAAACAGTTAAGGAATAAACAATTTCTCTCACAGAAGGGGAGTGTAGGACCGGTGGGGTGCTATGCATGGAAATCAATTTAGAGAAACTCCTTGTGTAAAAAGTATCTCAGATGCTGATGAGGCTGCTTCTCAGCAGAAGTAATACTTTAATACAGATCTCTCTGATATGACAAGCTGAGGTCTCTCTCCTGGGGAGGTGTTCCTTCTGAACCATTTAGGGAAAAAGGAGAGTGGGTATGACCTGTGGGCATGTGGGCCTACAGGAAAGGGAGAAGAGAGCCTTGTTGCTGACAGAGGGTAATATTATATCAGTAAATTTAGCAGATAACACAGGAAATACGATCCACTATTGCCTTTATTAGTGTGCTCTCTAGATCTCAGTACTCATAAGAAGCTCCCTTTGGAAGCAAGCTTGATTGTAGATCTTTATTTAATATACAATGTATTTCTGTGGTTTTATCTGTAGTCAATCCAAAAGAAAGAACAGCACCACAATAATAATGCTTATGAAGTATTTATTGGGACATCAAACAAACACACCACGACGTTTCGGTCCTAATAGACCTTAATCATGTGACCATATTAGGACCGAAACGTCGTGGTGTGTTTGTTTGATGTCCCAATAAATACTTCATAAGCATTATTATTGTGGTGCTGTTCCTTCTTTTGGATTGTCGTTGGATTCAAGGTTTTGGCAGAACCTGGGAACGTGCACACTGATTATTGCAGTACCTATGCTGTGCCCTTTCTATTTCTACTGTTTTATCTGTAGTGCAATTTTGGAGAACAATTCTGGAGACATACAGCGCTGCAGTTGGAATGTTCAAGACATTTTTTTTTAATGGTATATAGAGCAGTCGTGTCAACTTATACCACTAACAAGACAATATTTCTTATGCCCTTTCTGGTATATCTCACAGTCCCAGGGCTATTCCAAAGTCTCACAAAAAGGCTGATAAACTTTGCAGCAGACACCTCCTCAGACTGCTTACACTTTCTGTTCCTCAGTTTATTATTCAACTGATGCGACTAAGCACTGACAATACTAGTTAATGTATAGTCCCTTATGGTCCACAGAATATTAAAAACCGTAAGCTGCTATATTTTAGCGATAAACTTAGGCCCCTCATGTATATTCCTTTATCAGTAAGAGAAACAGCAGTTTCCGTCTAACACTTATAGGCCTTAAAGTCTAATGAGAGGGCACACTGAGCCTAGCAGGAGAGTATTTATTATGTCTAGCAAACACTGGTTATATATCGATCTTACCCTCCATGCAGAGCTAAGGACCAGCAGAGGTAAATCTTCTTGGTGCGGTGCCGGTGGTGTATTTCTCCTTTTTCCTCCTCCAAACAGCCTGAGATGCAAAAAATGGTGGATGTTCGCGCCAAAACTGTGATGTCGCACTTGTGGGCTATCAGGCTGTCACTTGCAACTGACCTATGTCTCCCCTTGACAGTAAGCTCGGTTCAAGTCACCGGTCCACGGTTAACACTGGGGCCTGTGGGTTGAGCAGAAAAGTCTCGGCCAAAGTTGCGGGTGAGCGCCTAAGTATTTGGCAGCTAAGGTACTTCCAGTTCTGGCGATCACAGCACCGGTTCTTTATGGATGTTGCCCTAACACTCCGGAGCGGAGCCCCGACCCTCCGGAGTGAAGATAAGCCACAAAGTTAGCTCCCAGTGGTGTGGGGATCTCACCTAGGCCAGTCGCTCCTCTCAGCAAAGTAAAATGCGCACACGCCAGCTCTGTTCTCAGGCCAAATAAAGTTGTGTAGAATCCTCAGTTTGGTCCTACTAATGTCTCAGAACGTTCTGTGTATATAATATCTACTATTTAGCTCGTAGATATGGGATTTTCTTTTAAATTTTAAATACTTTTAGGTAAAAATAGAGAGGAGCTCCCATACAGCACGTCCTCTCACTCTGGCAGTTAACTCCGCCCCCCCCAACTTTAAATTTAAATTACAATATAACTATCTTTAAATAAATATAAACTTACCTGTCAAATAAAAATATGATTAAACTATAAATTAAACTAACATTATTATTTTAACTAAATAAAATAAATTAAAAATTAAAAAAACGAAAACTACGAAAAAAAAAAAAAAAAAAACTAAGATTACAAAAAAAACCACTCAAGTTACAGAAAATAAAAAACACTAAGATTACAAAAAATAATAAACTAAATTATCCAAAATAAAAAATACACATAATCTAATAGCCCTATAAAATAAAAAAGCCCCCCAAAATAAAAACACCCCCTAACTTACAATAAACTACCAATAATCCTTAAAAAGGCCATTTGTTGTAGGGCATTGCCCTATGTTAAACAGCTCTTTTACCTAGAAAAAAAATACAAAGTCCCCCCAAGAGTAAAACTCCCCACCCAACCAACCCCCTAAAATAAAAAAGCTAATTCTAAAAAAAAACTAAGCTACACATTACCCCTAAAGGGGCATTTGTATGGGCATTGCCATTAAAAGGGCTTTCAACTCTTCTACGGTGCCCATCCCTTATAAAAAAAAAGCCCACCCAAAAAAATTACAAAAAAACACTAACCACATAAAATCTACTCATGGTTCCTGAAGTCCGGACATTTATCTACATCCAGGTGGTGACGCCTTTATCCATCTCGGGGACGCCCAATAGGATTTCAGTAGCTCTCCTCCAATTGGCTGTTTTGAACAGCCAATAGGATTTCAGAAGCTCTCATCCTATTGGCTAATTTGATTTGAAGAATCAAATCAGTCAAAAGGAGTGAAAGATACACCATTTTGAAATGGGTACCTTACATTCAACTTCAGTGTACATCGGTGATCGTATGAAGAGGACGCTCCGCGCAGGATGTCATCGCCGTCCAGGATAGCTCCGCTCTGCGATGCCGGGATGAAGATAGAAGACATCCTGGAGATGGATGAAGGTGTCGCCGCCTGGATGAAGACTTCTCACCGCCTGATTGGAGATGGATGTCCGGACTTCAGGGGCCATGAGTAGATTTTATGTGGTTAGTGTAAGGATTTTTGTAATTTTTTTGGGTGGGCTTATTTTTAGGGATGAGCACCGTAAAAGAGCTGAATGCCCTTTTAACGGCAGTAAAAGAGCTGAATGCCCTTTTAAGGGAAATGCCCATATAAATGCTCCTGTAGCGGCAATGTGTACCTTATGTTTTTTTAGACTTAGGTTTATTATTTTTGGGGGTTGGTTGAGTGGGGAGTTTTACTGTTGGGGGGACTTTGTATTTTTTTCTAGGTAAAAGAGCTGTTAAACTTAGGACAATGCCCTACAAAAGGCCCTTTTAAGGACTATTATTAGTTTGTTGTAGGTTAGGGGGTGTTTTTATTTTGGGGGTGCTTTTTATTTTTATAGGGTTATTAGATTAGGTGTAATTAATTTCTTTTAAATTTGTAATTTAGGTTTTCAATTTGTCGTAGTGTTAGGTTTTTTTAATCATATAATTTAGGTTTTTTTAATTAGTTTTTTTTATTTATTTTGTTTTTCCATTTTACACAAGAAAAATAAAAATAAAAATAAAATTTCAGCAATCATAGTACATTTTCAAATCCTTGCTTATACATACTGCTTAAAGATACAACAATTAAAACAAATAAACTACTAACCTATTTCAGTGCTCTATAGGTTGCTCGTTTTAAATAGAGTAGTTGTCGCTCAATTATCCAAATCAAACTACTTTACGCTAAAGCATTTTCAAATGGTCTCACCTATTTCAGTCGACTCCCTCCCCAGCAAGCCTTCTCAGCTCCTCCCCGGCCTCCATGTCATTCACCAACCAATTTTCCCCCTTTGTATTTAAGTGTAGCTCTAGAATCCTCATATTTGATATTCTACCTCAGGGTGTATTGTAGGTCTCTTCCCAGAGAAATCTGGCATCCAGGAAGAAGGGCAGTTTGTTTCATTTTAGGAAACCATATTCCTCTAAGCTAATAATCTCTGTTGTTCGTGCTATCCAAGCCTCTATTGCCGGGGCTGTAGGAGTCTTCCATGCTCTAGCGATCACTGATCGTGCCCCGTTAAGCCCTATCTGTACTAAAAGGGATCTCAACTTACACTTAATATTTGTGTTATCGTTTAATAATGCTGTTCTGGGGTTAAGTTGGAGTATCACTCCCGCTACTTTCTGTAAATTAGATTCTACCTCTTTCCAAAAGTTTTTTATTCGGGGACAGTCCCACCAGATGTGTATCAGGCTGCCCTGTTCACCACACCCCCTCCAACATTGTCGAGATGAGTCTTGGTATATTGTGTTTAGTCTTGTCGGGGTTAAGTACCAACATGAGAGAAGTTTGTAGTTCAGTTCCAATATTTGTGGTGAAGTAGATGATTTTTTTGTTCTGTGAAAGATGTTACCCCATGTGTTATTATCAAAGGCCTAGATTTGGAGTTTTGTCGGTAACGACCCGAAAAACTAACGCCGGCTTTTTTCTGGCCGCACCATAAAAATAACTCTGGTATCGAGAGTCCACATAAAGGCTGCGTTAGGCTCCAAAAAAGGAGCGTAGAGCATTTTAAACGCAGCTTCAACTCTCGATACCAGAGTTGCTTACGGACGCGGCCAGCCTCAAAAACGTGCTCGTGCACGATTCCCCCATAGGAAACAATGGGGCTGTTTGAGCTGAAAAAAAAACAAACACCTGCAAAAAAGCCGCGTTCAGCTCCTAACGCAGCCCCATTGTTTGCTATGCGGTAACCCTTCCTACGTCTGCACTTAACACTCTAACATGTACCCCGAGTCTAAACACCCCTAACCTTACACTTATTAACCCCTAATCTGCCGCCCCCGCTATCGCTGACCCCTGCATATTATTATTAACCCCTAATCTGCTGCTCCGTAAACCGCCGCTACTTACATTATCCCTATGTACCCCTAATCTGCTGCCCTAACATCGCCGACCCCTATATTATATTTATTAACCCCTAATCTGCCCCCCACAACGTCGCCTCCACCTGCCTACACTTATTAACCCCTAATCTGCCGACCGGACCGCACCGCTACTATAATAACGTTATAACGTAGGTGGCGGCAAAGGGCCGCCACCTACGTTATCCTTATGTACCCCTAATCTGCTGCCCCTAACACCGCCGACCCCTATATTATATTTATTAACCCCTAATCTGCCCCCCTCAACGTCGCCTCCACCTGCCTACACTTATTAACCCCTAATCTGCCGACCGGACCGCACCGCTACTATAATAAAGTTATTAACCCCTAATCCGCCTCACTAACCCTATCATAAATAGTATTAACCCCTAATCTGCCCTCCCTAACATCGCCGACACCTAACTTCAATTATTAACCCCTAATCTGCCGACCGAATCTCGCTGCTATTCTAATAAATGTATTAACCCCTAAAGCTAATTCTAACCCTAATACTAACACCCCCCTAACTTAAATATAATTTAAATCTAACGAAATTAATTAACTCTTATTAAATAAATTATTCCTATTTAAAGCTAAATACTTACCTGTAAAATAAATCCTAATATAGCTACAATATAAATTATAATTATATTATAGCTATTTTAGGATTAATATTTATTTTACAGGTAACTTTGTATTTATTTTAACCAGGTACAATAGTTATTAAATAGTTAAGAACTATTTAATAGCTAAAATAGTTAAAATAATTACAAATTTACCTGTAAAAGAAATCCTAACCTAAGTTACAAATAAACCTAACACTAGACTATCAATAAATTAATTAAATAAACTACCTACAATTACCTACAATTAACATAACACTACACTATCAATAAATTAATTAAATACAATTGCTACAAATAAATACAATTAAATAAACTAGCTAAAGTACAAAAAATAAAAAAGAACTAAGTTACAAAAAATAAAAAAATATTTACAAACATAAGAAAAATATTACAACAATTTTAAACTAATTACACCTACTCTAAGCCCCCTAATAAAATAATAGGGGTCGGCGGTGTTAGGGGCAGCAGATTAGGGGTACATAAGGATAACGTAGGTGGCGGCGCTTTGCGGTCGGCAGATTAGGGGTTAATAAGTGTAGGCAGGTGGAGGCGACGTTGAGGGGGGCAGATTAGGGGTTAATAAATATAATATAGGGGTCGGCGGTGTTAGGGGCAGCAGATTAGGGGTACATAAGGATAACGTAGGTGGCGGTCGGCAGATTAGGGGTTAAAAAATTTTTTTCGAGTGTCGGCGATGTGGGGGGACCTCAGTTTAGGGGTACATAGGTAGTTTATGGGTGTTAGTGTACTTTAGAGCACAGTAGTTAAGAGCTTTATAAACCGGCGTTAGCCCAGAAAGCTCTTAACTACTGACTTTTTTCCTGCGGCTGGAGTTTTGTCGTTAGATGTCTAACGCTCACTTCAGAAACGACTCTAAATACCGGAGTTATAAAAATCCCATTGAAAAGATAGGATACGCAATTTACGTAAGGGGATCTGCGGTATGGAAAAGTCGCGGCTGAAAAGTGAGCGTTAGACCCTATTTTGAGTGACTCCAAATACCGGCAGTAGCCTAAAACCAGCGTTAGGAGCCTCTAACGCTGGTTTTCACGGCTACCGCCAAACTCCAAATCTAGGCCAATATCTGTGTGCAGATCTAGTGCCCATTTTGAAGTAAAGTTTGGTAAACTCTGAGTTTGGGGTTCTATTAATAGTTTTCGAGATATCGCTAGAGACCCCTGAACAGTCATCTCCCTCTCACATAATCTCTCGAACTGAGTCATTGGTCGAAGAAAGTCATCCCTGTGTGGAGATGTTTGTAGGACATGCTTGAGTTGTGCGTATTTAAGCCAATGTGAAAATCTGCCGTCACTGTATCAAGGTTATTTCTATCTAACAGTTTCCCTCCTTCCAGAAATCTACTTAATGGTATGGTGTAACCCCATTCTTGAAGTCTTCTAAAGCCTCTGTCCCACCCCCCAATCATCTCAGTATTCAGAACTACTGGAAAAAGTGGAGACCTCTTTGATGATATATGGGGGTAAGTATTTTTTATTCTCTCCCACTCCTTGAAAAGGTGTTTGTGAATTTCTAGGTGGCTACATTGTGGTGGTCTTAATTCTGCCGGAACCCAACACAGCGCTCGGACAAACGGGACCTGAAGAGTGTGAGAGTCAATGGATACCCATGCTTTATGTGATGTCGCCCCGTGCCAATCTATTATTCTCTGAAATGTCACTGCATGGTAGCATTCTTCAATATTTGGTAGCCCTATACCCCCTGTATCTGTCGACCTATAGAGAGTATTCCTATTCACCCTGGGTTTAATCTTACCCCACACATAGGAGTTCAACTGGCTCTGTAAGCGTGTTAGATACCATCTTGGCAGGTGGAGTGGCATGGCCTGAAGTATGTACAATATTTTGGGTAAAACAGTCATTTTGACAGAATGAACCCTCCCCCACCATGATAGCGGCTTAGTCGTCCAGATGTTGAGGTCCTTAAATATATTGTTTAGTAATGTCTCGTAATTTTTCTTGAAAAGGACTGAGTGCCGAGGGGAAAGGTGTATACCAAGGTATTTAATAGATTCTGTCTGTAAGCGTAATGGGCAGACTGATGTGAGACCTTGGAACTCAGGTGTCTTTAGTGAAATGTTTAAAACTTCAGATTTTGATTGGTTTACTAAAAAGTTTGAAAATTTGCAGAATCTTTCAATTTCTTTCAGGATGGCTGGGATGGTTGTATATGGGGAGGATATTGAAAAGAGGACATCATCCGTGTACATGGCTATTTTAAATTCGTTAGGGCCTATCTGGATACCATGTATTTCATTATTTGCACGTACATGGGATAGGTGAGAGGGGGCATCCCTGGCGCGTGCCATTCTTAATGTTAAAGGGTTCTGAGAGCATGCCATTCACTCTCACTCTAGCACTTGGGTGTGTATAAAGGCAGTTTATTCTATTATTCATTTTAGCTCCAAAACCAAATTTCTCTAGCGTTTGCTTTAAAAAGTGCCAATTCGTCCTATCAAACGCCTTTTCTGCGTCTGTTGTCATTAGAACCGCTGGAATATTATGATGTTGCGCATACATGGATAGTGTCAGGGCTCTTATTGTGTTATCTCGTGCCTCTCGATGTGGTGTAAACCCTACCTGATCTGTGTGAATGATATCACTGAGTACTAAATTAACCCGATTGGCTATGATTTTGCTGAATATTTTAATATCCGAATTAAGCAGGGAAATGGGTCTATAACTACCTGGTTGGTCTTGGGGTTTATCTGGTTTTAAGATAACTGAGATATGTGCAGATAGCATCTCTGGAGAGAATTGGGATCCTTTGTCATCTTGAGATCTGAATATTGTTAGTAGATGGGGAGCTAAAAGTTACTTGAAGGATTTGTAGTAAGAATTGGTGAAGCCATCAGGGCCGGGACTTTTCCCCGAGGGGAGGTGAGATATCACTGAGAGGACTTCTTCTAGGGAAATTGGCTTGTCGAGGTCATTCATTTGGGTTTGTGAGAGAGTATTTAAGTTAGCTGATAGCAAGTATTGTTGTAGTTCCTCATAATGTGCCTGTGAGTCAGCTTGTTCTAAATTATAGAGGTGGGCATAAAAGTTTATAAATCCCTCTGCAATGCCCCTGCTGTCTTGTATGTCTTTCCCATTTTGTAATTGTAGTTTGTGTACATGCGTCTGGCTAGTTTGTGTCTTAAGAGCCTTTGCTAATAGGGACCCTGTCCTGTTACCCTCATAGAAAAAAGTTTTCCGTAACTTTAAAGCCTTCTGTTGGGCTTCTTTAGTGAGTATGTCATTGAGTTCTGATCTAATTTTGGTGATTGAAGCTAAGAGATCTGAGTTCCTCGGTTGTTGCTTGTGTTCTAGTTCTAGTTTGCGAAGCTTTGCTAGCGAAGCTTTCACTGCCCGATTGTGTTCCCTTTTGAGATGTGCAGCATGTTTAATACATTTGCCTCTTATTACCGCCTTGTGCGCCTCCCATAGGTTAAGTGGAGAGGTGTCAGGGCCTTTGTTAAAAGTAAAGTATTCATTGATTGATGTGGAGAGATATTGGTATGTTGGTGGATGGCGTAGAAGGTATTCATCTAGCCTCCAAATATTTGGGTTGAGTGGGGCTTCTGGCCATGTTAAGTAAATGGATACTGTTGAATGGTCGGTCCATGTCGTTGGTTGTATGTCTGAGTCCTGAATGAGGGAGAGGCTGGTCTGGTCTACATATAGGTAGTCTAGTCGGGAATAGGATGCCCAAGGGAATGAATAAAAGGTATAATTCCGTTTCCGGGGATGTTGTAACCTCCAGACATCTGATAAGCCTAATTGTTTAAAGCATTTGTATACTACATCAGGGGGTCTATGTGTGGTTCCCATGTTGGAGGAGGTGGTGTCAAGCCAGGGATCTATGGTCACGTTAAGGTCACCCCCTAGAATCAACGTACCTTTCTTATGTTCTAGTACTAGAGAAAGTAGTTTTTTAAAGAAAGGTGCTCTGTTTGAGTTGGGGCCGTATACATTAACTAATGTCACTGGTCTATGGTACAGCAGTCCCACTACTATTAATATTCTGCCTTCTCTATCCCCCATGGTCTTGATCAGCTGGAAGGGGACATTGCGGTGTATCAAGACTCCCACTCCGTTTCTTTTCTTGTCATGGGAATTAAAGTAACCTATTGGGTAGTCTCTGGACGAGAATTTGGGCTCTGTTTCCTTAGGGAAGTGTGTCTCCTGAATAAAGATAATGGAGCTTTTTTGTCTCGTGAACCACTTCATAGCTATAGATCGTTTTAAGGGGGAGTTAAGCCCTTTGGTGTTTTGTGATATTACCTTTAGGGTTTTATGCATTGTGGGTGTGTATGTAGCGGATTGTAATCCCTGCTTACCTTGTCTGTTAGGTGTACCCTTTGGTGATGTTTGTCCTCACCTCTTGTCTGTTTGGCCAGGGAGGACCCGAGTCGGCAGTAATCTGAAACAAACCGATAATAGCGCCTTGTCTGTGAATGAGATAAAAAGAGCACGTAACTAAAAATAAACTTTATAACATTTATAACAATTAGCTGACTTCTCAGCATAGTAGTAAACCTTCTAACTAAACTTGGCTTATTCTTGGCCAATTTACAAGTGGGAGGAAGCAGCATTCTATCTGCTGCAGTCGTACCTGCATTTAAAACTGTAATAATTAGAGGTACTTAAAATATTATTACTGATCTAGTCAAGAGAAAAAAAAATAAAAAAACAGGGAGAATTGAGGAATACAGACTAATGGGTTCATGAGGTCACTAGCCCGCAGCTCTTGTGAGCCTTAGGTTGGCTTGTCCATTTCTAGAGGAATAAATTATTTATACAATATGAATATATTTTGGTATATTGTAGATAGGGCCATCATCAGTGTCCCTTTATCAGTTCAGGTGGGAGCTGTTTCGTTGGAGACCCCTCCAGGGCGTCTCATTGTTGAGGTCTTGGACTTCCTCTGGACTTTGATCCACTTCTGCCTTTGCTGTCTTGGTGGCTGTTGCTGTGGAGAGTCTTCTTCGTGGTCTTTACTTGTCCCGGCAGGAATCTTTGGCAATGGAATATTTAGTTGCGCACAGAATGAATCCAAGTCCTCCAAGTCTCTATAGATACTCTGCTTGTTGTCCTTTAATGCTCTTAGAGAAAAGGGAAAACCCCATCGATATGGAATTTCTAGGTTTCTTAAGTGTGATGTGAGAAAACCCAGCTCTCTACGTTTTGCTAATGTAAGAGGACTTAAGTCTGCAAATATTTGAAGTGATGCTTCTAGATGTGTAATTGGTGATTTATTTCATGTAATTAGCAAGAGTCCATGAGCTAGTGACATATGGGATATACATTCCTACCAGGAGGGGCAAAGTTTCCCAAACCTTAAAATGCCTATAAATACACCCCTCACCACACCCACAATTCAGTTTTACAAACTTTGCCTCCCGTGGAGGTGGTGAAGTAAGTTTGTGCTAGATTCTACGTTGATATGCATTTCGCAACAGGTTGAAGCCCGGTTTTCCTCTCAGAGTGCAGCGAATGTCAGAGGGATGTGAAGAGAATATTGCCTATTTGAATACAATGGTCTACCTCTAGGGGATCTATTTCATAGGTTCTCTTTTATTGGTTGTAGAGATTTCTTCTCCTACCTCCCTTTTCAGATCGACGATATACTCTTATATACCATTACCTCTACTGATTCTCGTTTCAGTACTGGTTTGGCTATCTACTATATGTAGAGGAGTGTCCTGGGGTAAGTAAGTCTTATTTTTTTGTGACACTCTAAGCTATGGTTGGGCACTTTATATGTAAAGTTCTAAATATATGTCTATAAACTTATATTTGCCTTGATCCAGGATAATCAGTATTCCTTTTTCACTACAGACTGTCAGTTTCATTATTGGGATAATGCATTCAATTATTTTTTCTTACCTTGAAATTTTTTTAATTTGACCATTTTTTCCTGCGTGCTGTTTTTTCTATTACATATTGCAAGATGTCTCTTCCTGACCCTGGATCTCAATCCACTAGTGGACAGACGCTGCCTGATACTGGTTCTACCAAAGTTAAGTGCATATGTTGTAAACTTGTAGTAACTGTTCCTCCAGCTGTAGTTTGTGTAAGCTGTCATGATAAACTTTCCAATGCAGATTGTGTCTCCATTAGTAATAATCCTTTACCTGTTGTTGTTCCTTCAACATCTATTGTTCAGGATGTTCCTGTTAATGTTAAAGAATTTGTTTCTAATTCTTTTAGGAAGGCTCTGTCTGTTATTCCTCCTTCCAGTAAACGTAAAAGGTCTTTTAAAACTTCTCACATTTCAGATGAATTTTTGGGTGACCGCCATCATTCTGACTTATCTGTTTCTGATGAGGTTTTCTCTGGTTCAGAGGATTCTTCCCCAGATATTGATACTGATAAATATTCATATTTATTTAAAATGGAGTTTATTAACCTAATCCAGTCTGGAATAAATCCAAGCCTTCTAGAAAGTCAAAACCAGCTCCTAAATCCGCATGAATTCGATTCACAATCTTTGGATTCAGAATATTGTTTCACAAGGGTACAGAATAGGTTTCAAGGTAAGACCGCCTGTGAGAAGATTTTTTCTCTCACGCATTCCAGTAAATCCAGTGAAGACTCAGGCGTTTCTGAAATGTGTTTCAGACCTAGAGTTAGCTGGGGTAATTATACCAGTTCCAGTTCTGGAACAGGGTCTGGGGTTTTATTCAAATCTATTCATTGTACCAAAGAAAGAGAATTCTTTCAGACCAGTTCTGGATCTAAAAATATTGAATCGTTATATAAGGATACCAACATTCAAAATGGTGACTATTAGAACTATTCTGCCTTTTGTTCAGCAAGGGCATTATATGTCTACAATAGACTTACAGGATGCATATCTTCATATTCCAATTCATCCAGATCACTATCAGTTTCTGAGATTCTCTTTTCTAGACAAGCATTACCAGTTTATTGCTCTTCCATTTGGCCTAGCAACAGCGCCAAGGATCTTTTCGAAGGTTCTCGGTGCCCTTCTCTCTGTAATCAGAGAACAGGGTATTGTGGTTTTTCCTTATTTGGACGATATCTTGGTTCTTGCTCAGTCTTCACATTCTGCAGAATCTCATACGAATCAACTTGTGTTGTTTCTTCAAAGACATGGTTGGAGGATAAATTTACCAAAGAGTTCCTTGATTCCTCAGACAAGAGTAACCTTTTTAGGTTTCCAAATAGATTCAGTGTCCATGACTTTGTCGCTGACAGAAAAGAGACGTCTGAAATTGGTTTCAGCCTGTCGAAACCTTCAGTCTCAATTGTTCCCTTCGGTAGCATTATGCATGGAAATTCTAGGTGTCATGACTGCTGCATCGGACGCAATCCCTTTTGCTCGTTTTCACATGAGACCACTCCAGCTTTGTATGCTGAACCAGTGGTGCAGGGATTATACAGGGATATCACAATTAATATCCTTAAATCACAATGTTCGATCATCTCTAACTTGGTGGATGGATCACCATCGCTTAATTCAAGGGGCCTCTTTTGTTCGTCCAACCTGGACTGTGATCTCAACAGATGCGAGTCTATCAGGTTGGGGAGCTGTATGGGGATCTCTGACAGCGCAGGGAGTTTGGGAATCACAGGAGGCGAGATTATCAATCAACATTTTGGAACTCCATGTGATTTTTAGAGCTCTTCAGTTCTGGCCTCTTCTGAAGAGAGAATCGTTTATTTGTTTTCAGACAGACAATGTCACAACCGTGGCATATGTCAATCATCAAGGTGGGACTCACAGTCCTCAAGCAATGAAAGAAGTATCTCGGATACTTGTATGGGCGGAGTCCAGCTCCTGTCTAATTTCTGCGGTTCACATCCCAGGTGTAGACAATTGGGAAGCGGATTATCTCAGTCGCCAGACGTTACATCCGGGCGAATGGTCTCTTCATCCAGAGGTATTTCTTCAGATTGTTCAAATCTGGGGTCTTCCAGAAATAGATCTGATGGCCTCTCATCTAAACAAGAAACTTCCCAGGTATCTGTCCAGATCCAGGGATCCTCAGGCGGAAGCAGTGGATGCGTTGTCGCTTCCTTGGAATTATCATCCTGCTTATATCTTTCCGCCTCTAGTTCTTCTTCCAAAAGTAATTTCCAAAATTCTAATGGAGCGTTCATTTGTACTGCTGGTGGCTCCAGCGTGGCCACACAGGTTTTGGTTTGTGGATCTCGTTCAGATGGCCAGTTGCCAACCTTGGACACTTCCATTAAGACCAGACCTTCTATCTCAAGGCCCATTTTTCCATCAGGATCTCAAATCATTAAATTTGAAGGTATGGAGATTGAACGCTTGATTCTTAGTCATAGAGGTTTCTCTGACTCAGTGATTAATGCTATGTTACAGGCTCGTAAATCTGTCTCTAGAAAGATTTATTATCGAGTTTGGAAGACTTACATTTCTTGGTGTTCGTCTCATAAATTCTCTTGGCATTCTTTCAGAATTCCTAAAATTTTACAATTTCTTCAGGACGGTTTGGATAAGGGTTTGTCTGCAAGTTCTTTGAAAGGACAAATCTCTGCTCTTTCTGTTCTTTTTCACAGAAAGATTGCTAATCTTCCTGATATTCAGTGTTTTGTACAGTCTTTGGTCCGTATCAAACCTGTCATTAAGTCAATCTCTCCTCCTTGGAGTCTTAATTTGGGTTTGAAAGCTTTGCAGGCTCCTCCGTTTGAGCCTATGTATTCTCTGGACATTAAATTACTTTCTTGGAAAGTATTGTTCCTTTTGGCTATCTCTTCTGCTAGAAGAGTTTCTGAGTTATCTGCTCTTTCTTGTGAACCTCCTTTTCTGATTTTTCATCAGGATAAGGCGGTGTTGCGGACTTCATTTAAATTTTTACCTAAGGTTGTGAATTCTAACAACATTAGTAGAGAAATTGTTGTTCCTTCATTGTGTCCTAATTTTTTGCAGTACAGCGGTCCCACCCCTTGCGCTCTCTCCCCTCCCCTCTCTTTTGCTCTCTCTCTCTCTTCCCCCTCTCTTTTGCTCTCTCTCTCTCCCCCTGTTAGGGGTAATATGAACCTTGACGGCAGCCATCTTGTTCCCCGCAGCCATCTTGTGATGATTAGCATCCATTTTGTAATGATTAGACTTTTATTATAGTGGTTTATTATGTAGTAAGAAATATGCTGATGTTAGGGAGACTTGCATAGATATAATAGCCCTGAGAATGACCCTGACGATGTGCTTGGATGCAGTGTTATCTCTACAAGATGTCAAACGGCTGTGATTTGTGCTGGGCTAGGAGGCCCAGTTACTGTTTATCTATAGTTAGGTATTCCTGTAGAAATGACTCCCTAACACTCCTTTTATTCCAATTATATTTTCTATGAGTTTCTTTGTTCTTATAGAAATACCATGTGAAATGATGTAATTATGAATACGTCACTTGTTAAACCTATATGCTGTAACTCTTATTGTAAGAATATTATAATATCTAGGGAGCATATATATACATTGTATCATTTTATATGTTATGTTTAATTGTAATGTATCTTTTCTGTATCCCTTTAATATTCAATTGTAGCTAGACGCATAGTGACCTTTATACACACATTTTACATGTACTGTTAAACCCTTGAGCTATGTGTGAGAAAACACTGCTGATGTAAGGAATTTTAGTTAGGTCAAAGGTAGCTATACATCAGATTGGAATATTTTGAGATCCTACATTACTCCTTTTTCCTGTCAGTCATAAATTTATTTAATATTTTCAAGGATATCTGACAAATGTGATGTACAACTTACAGGATGCCAGATGTTTTCCTTATCTTAGAAATGAGCTAATGACTACAGATTTCAACGTATTCTGAAATGTATATAAACTCGCTATCCTGACCAATAAAGTTAGAGTTGTTCTGCAAACATATCCTTGTGTGTTTTCTGAACGGCCCTCCAAGCGCTTGTAACACTTTGCAGTGCAGATACCAGAGTCCTGAAGCAGAGGAGAACAAGAGGGTCGTGGTCCTAGAGGATTCCTCTAACAAATGGTGCTAGAAGTGATAGCTTGTCAAGGGGTAAGTGAAACACTTGTTTTGCACTGTTTTTTGCTTACCCATTGTCAAACTAGAACCCTATAGGACCAGACACTCAGGTTATCTATAAAAAAATATATATATATAGTGGGGAATGTGTATGTATGTTATGCATATCTGTGTTTTTAAGGTGTTTTTTTTATGGAAATTTTTTGGTAAAAGTTGTTTTTGGTTATAAAGTAGTATCTGAGGTTAGAGGCCTCCAAGTGATACATGGTTTATTGATTAGATATGGTATCTGAGGTTCGAGTCCTCTGAATGATACATATTTATTGGTTCTTTGATATTAAATAGTGTCGGAGGTTAGAGGCCTCCAGTGACATATGATGAGGTTAGAGGCCTCCAGTGACATATGATGAGGTTAGAGTCCTCTAGAGACATATGTTTTTATTGGTTAAAATATAGTATTTTTAAGGTTAAAACGGAGTTCGAGTCTCTGTTGGAATATAAGGATTTAATGTGGTATTTGAAGTATATAGTGTTGTATGCGGTATATATGTTGTAATATAAAAGGGGTATAATTCATAAAATGTATTGCATATTATCCATAAACTCTGGTATCGGCCTGGAAATTGTTTTGCTATCTTTGTCTATGCGCAATCTGTTTCTTTCATGCTTGCTATAAACTGAACTTGCTGTATTGCATTTGTTTTTCTGCTTGCACACTTCAAATTGCTGTATTGCATTTGCATTTTCTAATTGCTTTTAAAGTTTGCTTTTTTTATTGCTATATAATTACTGTGCTGTTTTGTGCTTAAAATATATATTAAGTGACTGTGCATTTTATTACTGCTGCTCTTTTTGTGTTGTTAAAGAAAAAGTTTATTTCAGGCAGAAAGGCACCCACTCTAGAGAGGGAGGGGGGGATCATAAAAAGATCTGTCAGTGAGCAGCTGTGTAGAGTCAGTGAAGAGAAATTAAAAAATAAAAAAAAAACTGTTTCAGAAGCTCCGTTGTATGTGTGTGTGCAGTAAGGAAATTTAGGAGATTTTGTCTGTCGGTTCTCACTGTGGTATGCGTGTAACAGATTTACTTTGGACCAGGAACAGAATGTATTATTTGAAAATGATTGTCTCAAGCCCTGCAAAAGTGGCCATTTTGCGGGGTTTCGAAAAAAAAAAAAAAAAAAAAAGAATACATTTTGGACTTGGTGATAGTGTAATCTGGTAAATTTTATATGTATGTCGTACGCTATAAATTAGATGTTTTTCTGAGAAAGGAAAAAAGGGAGTGAATCTTTGGTATGCGAGATGAAATGAACTTGTGTGTCTGTATCGTAATAATGTTTCCTTCTGTTTCTCTGCTGGGAAATCAGACGTTTTTAGAAGATATTTGGTAATGTTATTTTATGTAACTGTATTTCAAAGTCACCAGCATGTTTTAAGTATGTGATATTCATGTGCAGTTTTAGTTTTAAGTGATAATTGTGTGGCGGCATGTAAAGATATGATATTGCTTTCTGCAAGTGAAGTAACGGCTTTGAAAGTGGTTTTGAAAGTGCGATGGTGTGTGTGATTTTTTTGTCACGCTCTGGTAAATATGAAACTGTTTCTGGTATGATTAATGGGTTGACGTATGTTGTATTTGTAAGGTCTGTGCACAGAGTTGGTGCACCCAATGATATATAGTTATAAGCTGTAATTGAAAGTTTATTTAAAAGTGCGTCCATTTTTGTTGCAAGTAAATTAATCTGCAGGGCATGCTACAGTACAGAGGTGAAATTTGTGTGGTAAATCATACAAGCAGCCTAAATTATGGTTAGAATATACATATGTAATTTACGTAATGAATGGTTAGTCCTTAAAGGGACAGTCCACTGTAACAAGGTGTTGCTATTAATGTATTGTCCATGACTAAGTGATAAGTTGTTTACAATTTTAGTGTAGGGATCCGGGAGACTAGCGGACAAAATAAATAAATAAATAAATAAAAAAAAATGAGAAAAAAACAGAGGAGTGAAAATATTTAAAGGGATACAGGCAAACTGATATAACATCTGAGATTTTAAGGAAATATTTACAGAGAAGACAATGAGGTTTACTGTAAGCCTAACACTAGTATATTTAACTGTGTCAGCAGTTTCAATTAAAAATAATTTTTAATTTGAGTAAAATGTCCCTTTAACTAGCCTGCATCCCACTGTGTGTTTTTATGCTGGTTATGCTTGCTTAGGCTATTTAATGAATGTCAGTATACATTTTTATTATAAGTAAGGCCAATGGCTCATTGGGAATAATTTAAAGGGGAAATTTTTATTATTATTTTTTGTAGAAAGCTTATTTTATTTTTTTGTTATATACATTTGTTACATTTGGCTAGAGAGCTGCAGAATGGTGAATATCAAATTATAAACAAAGTTAAATCAAATAATTGTGTTGTTATTAAAATTTTGGTTATGTAAAAGTATAGACTGGATTCTAGCAGCTTTTCACAAATTATTTGTGCCACATCTGATTTACTTAAAGGGACAGTCTACCATATAATTGTTATTGTTTTAAAGATAGATAATCCCTTTATTACCCATTCCCCAGTGTTGCATGGCCAACACAGTTGTATTGGTATGCTTTTTGCCTCTGTAGTTGCCTTGTGTCTAGGGGCATTCTTCCAGCTCCCTGGTCACATGACTGTGACTGTTTATGGTCTGTTGTTTTGAATTTAGCATTGTTTTGTGCTGGATCTTGGATGACCCCCTGTGCCTGAACAAAGTGTTATCTATATGGCCCACGTGTATTTTGTCTCTCTGTGTTGGAAAGAGATTTAAAAAGCCTGTGATAAGAGGCAGCCCTCAAAGGCTTAGAAATTAGCATATGAGCCTACCTATGTTTAGTTTAAACTAAGAATACCAAGAAAAAATTTGATGATAAAAGTAAATTGGAAAGTTGATTAAAATTAAAAGTCCTATCTGAATAATGAAAGTTTAATTTATACTAAAATGTCCCTTTAACAGGGAATTTGCATGGTGCATGTGAGCAGGAGCTATATAGAACAGTGGCTGTATCATTATTATCTAATTATTCCCAAAATTGGATACTTAGGTGTTTGTGTGTTCTTTTATAAATTTATGGTTAGGGATTTTATTTGTAAATATGCAACTGGAGTTTATTGATCTTCTGAAGTGATTGCATCATTAGTATGATATCATAGAATTGTACATGGTAGAATTTGCAGAACCACGGTATAGATGGTTGTTTTAGGATTTTAATTATTTTGTAGTGTTTTGCGAGTGCTGCGTTTCAGGGAATGGCAGAATTGGTTTTGAATTTCAGGTTAATTTTGGTTGTTAAAAGTTTGTGTCGGCTGTTCATGTTTTGTTTTGTAAAATGGACAATTGGTTTAAGTGTTTTCTAAGAGAATGTTGTGTTTTTATTTTTCGTGAATGCGTGTGGTAAGGTGCTGTATGAATGGAATATTGCATGTGGAGGTGTATTTTATTTTGCTTGCTATTGAGAATTGTATTCTGCATGCATGAGTGGAGTGCATAATTTGTCTTTTTGTTTTTTGTTATGTTGTGTTTGCGTGCCACATGGGATGTTTCACGCAAACATGGGGGAAGTATTGATGAGTATCTTTATGTGATAGGGGTGATTGTTTTTAGGTAAGAAGGTGAACCTAAAACGTTTTGAATCTTCTCTTACAATGTTATTGCCTAACCACCAGCTGTGCCCTATATTTTTCTATATTTGGTTCTTAACACTATATTTGTATTTGCAGGATTAGATCATGCAGCTGTATCCAGAAATTAAAAACACTAACTGAATTATTTTTGAGTTTTTTCCATATTTAGGTAAAATCTGTGCACTCTTCAAAAGATTAAAGATTGAAAGCAAGTAAACCTTTAAAGAAAGAAAAGAAGAAAATGAAAGACCTTTTGTCAAGCTTGTTTTAACCACCATACTGCAGTAAAAAAAAAGTTACTGAACTATCTTTGGATCCATTCTTTGCTTTGCATGCTGGTACCAGCCCCAGAACTGGACTCTGGGTAATCCATGACTGTCTCCTCTGATGTGTGTCTTCAGGACATAAAGACTATCCTTCTCTGGACTGTGCCTTATCGCTCGATATGGAGGTCCTGTTATGCTGTTACAGGGTCAACCAATTAAATTAGGGGAGTATTGTTTTAACTCGATTACTTATATTGCTTGTTTTGTATTCTCTTGTATTTTATTGATCATATTGGGTATAAGACATCATATGCTTCATTGGTATTAGTGCACATTGTAGTTTATGTGCTTAACATAGTAATTTTTAGATAAATGTAACTGTGAACTGTGCAGTATTGTACCCTATTGAATGGCCCACTGAGTATAAAAATATGTTTCAGGAAAATGCTGCAATATATCATAATATCTTAGACCCTTCACCCTTTAGAACATAAGGAGGACACGTCTAAGCTAGAAGTTTATAGTAAATATACAGAGAAATGTTTGTTTCAGGGAATAGCCTAATTATAGTTTATGAAAGCAAATGTATTTTTCCCTTTTATTAATTAGTATGGTATCTGCAAAGTGAATTTGGTCATTCCTGATGTTTGTCAAAGAGAGTAATTCTTGCCATAAAGATGTGTTTACCTTTAAAAGAACTTGTAGTTTTAAATGATGTTCTGTTTGTATGCTTTCCTCATACAGGAGTGTGAGAGAATGTAGGTTGGAGAATTATAAACATTATAGATAGCAGCCATCCAGAATAAAGCAACACGAGGTTCTTTTATTTTTAGAAGTTCAAAGTGACAGTGTAAAGAAATTCATTTATTTTTATTGACTGTTTTCTTTTTTTTTCATTTTTGCTACAGGGCAGGCCTTAGAGTCTAACAGGTTTTCACTTGCGTAGTATTCATGAAGTATCATTTAAAAGTGTATAGAGAAGTTGTAAATTATTCTCTGAGAAATGTCAATGTATTTAGTTTGTATTGTATATCAACAATGTTTTGTTTGATTTTAAATGACATAGGATGAAAGTGACGTTTTATTTGCACATAATTGTGATTGTATTGCGGTGTGTACTCATCCTGTACTGTTTCTGTTTGCTTCCTAGACTCCCTGTGACTCGAGTGTTTGCTTGCCATGGGTATCCACTGGTTGCCTTGTCTACCCCATGAACAAACCATCAGATTTCCAGTATCTCCCTGCGGAAGAACCGTGGATAAGCACCCCTACTGCAAATGAACTGTTGGAGAACTGTATTATAGCAAAGTGTCAAGGTGCAGCGCTCTCAAATGGACAAAGACTGTTCTTAAAGTGATCAGAGGCCACCTAGAGACAGTTGTGCTGTTGCTATGTCATGCTTTAAAAGGAACTGTTGGACATATTGGGGGGGTGCTAGAAATGCAGGTGGAGAGATAGAAGATGCAGAGTTGTTTGGGGGTAGATGGGGGGCTGGTTGGGTCTCTGTGCCGGTGGACCGGTAGTTTTGGGAAGGCTGGAAGATAGATGGAAGGTATTGGAGGGACTGTACCGATATGCAGTGACAATTAGCCTATAAAAGTATATCACGACATGCAAATATTTTTCTCTTTAGTATTCTCACAGAGTTCTGTTACCATAATATAAGGCTTTACTACTTTTCTATGCCAGTCTATTTTTATGTTATTCTGTTAGAATAAAAGGATGGTATGTTAGGGGTAATATGAACCTGACGGCAGCCATCTTGTTCCCCGCAGCCATCTTGTGATGATTAGCATCCATTTTGTAATGATTAGACTTTTATTATAGTGGTTTATTATGTAGTAAGAAATACGCTGATGTTAGGGAGACTTGCATAGATATAATAGCCCTGAGAATGACCCTGATGATGTGCTTGGATGCAGTGTTATCTCTACAAGATGTCAAACGGCTGTGATTTGTGCTGGGCTAGGAGGCCCAGTTACGTTTATCTATAGTTAGGTATTCCTGTAGAAATGACTCCCTAACACTCCTTTTATTCCAATTATATTTTCTATGAGTTTCTTTGTTCTTATAGAAATACCATGTGAAATGATGTAATTATGAATACGTCACTTGTTAAACCTATATGCTGTAACTCTTATTGTAAGAATATTATAATATCTAGGGAGCATATATATACATTGTATCATTTTATATGTTATGTTTAATTGTAATGTATCTTTTCTGTATCCCTTTAATATTCAATTGTAGCTAGACGCATAGTGACCTTTATACACACATTTTACATGTACTTTTAAACCCTTGAGCTATGTGTGAGAAAACACTGCTGATGTAAGGAATTTTAGTTAGGTCAAAGGTAGCTATACATCAGATTGGAATATTTTGAGATCCTACATTACTCCTTTTTCCTGTCAGTCATAAATTTATTTAATATTTTCAAGTATATCTGACAAATGTGATGTACAACTTACAGGATGCCAGATGTTTTCCTTATCTTAGAAATGAGCTAATGACTACAGATTTCAACGTATTCTGAAATGTATATAAACTCGCTATCCTGACCAATAAAGTTAGAGTTGTTCTGCAAACATATCCTTGTGTGTTTTCTGAACGGCCCTCCAAGCGCTTGTAACACTTTGCAGATACCAGAGTCCTGAAGCAGAGGAGAACAAGAGGGTCGTGGTCCTAGAGGATTCCTCTAACACCCCCTCTCTTTTGAGCTCTCTCTCCCCCTCTCTTTTGTGCTCTCTCTCCCCCCTCTCTTTTGCGTTCTCTCTCTCCCCCCTCTCTTTTGCGCTCTCTCTCCCCCTCTCTTTTACGCTCTCTCCTCCTCTCTTTTGCGCTCTCTCCCCCTCTCTTTTGTGCTCTCTCTCTCCCCCATCTCTTTTGCGCTCTCTCTCTCCCCCATCTCTTTTGCTCTCTCTCTCCCCCTCTCTTTTGAGCTCTCTCTCTCTCCCCCTTCTCTTTTGAGCTCTCTCTCCCCCTCTCTTTTGCGCTCTCTCTCCCCCCTCTCTTTTGTGCTCTCTCTCTCCCCTCTCTTTTGCGCTCTCTCTCCCCTCTCTTTTGCGCTCTCTCCCCCTCTCTTTTGAGCTCTCTCTCTCTCCCCCTCTCTCTTGCTCTCTCTCTCCCCCTCTCTTTTGAGCTTTCTCTCTCTCCCCCTCTCTTTTGAGCTCTCTCTCTCCCCCTCTCTTTTGCGCTCTCTCTCCCCCCTCTCTTTTGCGCTCTCTCTCTCCCCCTCTCTTTTGCGCTCTCTCTCTCCCCCTCTCTCCTCCTCTCTTTTGCGCTCTCTCTCTACCCCTCTCTTTTGCACTCTCTCTCTCTCCCCCTCTCTTTTGTGCTCTCTCCCCATCTCTTTTGCTCTCTCTCTCCCCCATCTCTTTTGCGCTATCTCCCCACTCTCTCTCCCCCCTCTCTTTTGCGCTCTCTCTCCCCCCTCTTTTGTGCTCTCTCTCTCTCCCCCCTCTTTTACGCTCTCTCTCCCCCCTCTCTTTTGCACTCTCTCTCCCCCCTCTATTTTGCGCTCTCTCTCCCCCCTCTCTTTTGCGCTCTCTCTCTCTCCTCCCTCTTTTGCTCTCTCTCTTTCCCCTCTCTCTTTTGCTCTGTCTTTCTCCCCCCTCTCTTTTGCTCTCTCTCTCCCCATCTCTTTTGCGCTCTCTCCCCCCCTCTATTTTGCACTCTCTCTCTCCCCCCTCTTTTGCGCTCTCCCTCTTCCCCTCTCTTTTGCACTCTCTCCCCCTCTCTTTTGCTCTCTCTCTCCCCATCTCTTTTGCGCTCTCTCTCTCCCTCTCTTTTGAGCTCTCTCTCTCCCCCATCTCTTTTGTGCTCTCTCTCCCCCTCTCTTTTGAGCTCTCTCTCCCCCATCTCTTTTGCGCTCTCTCTCCCCCTCTCTTTTGAGCTCTCTCTCCCCCCTCTCTCCCCCTCTCCTCTCTCTCTCCCCTCCTCTCTCTCTCTCCTCCTCTCTCCCCCTCTCTCTCTCCTCTCTCTCTCCTATCTCTCTATTTTGTGCTCTCTCTCTCTACCCCTCTTTTGCTCTCTCTCTCCCCTCCTCTCTTTTGCGCTCTCTCCCCCTCTCTTTTGCGCTCTCTCTCTCCCCCTCTCTTTTGCGCTCTCTCCCCCCCTCTCTTTTGCTCTCTCTCCCCCCCTCTCTTTTGCTCTCTCTCTCTCTCCCCCTCTCTTTTGTGCTCTCTCTCTCTCCCCCTCTTTTGCTCTCTCTCCCCCTTCTCTTTTGCTCTCTCTCTCCCCTTCTCTTTTGCACTCTCTCCCCCTCTCTTTTGCGCTCTCTCCCCCATCTCTTTGCACTCTCTCTCCCCCTCTCTTTTGAGCTCTCTCTCTCCCCCATTTCTTTTGTGTGCTCTCTCCCCCTCTCTTTTGAGCTCTCTCTCTCCCCCCTCTCTCTTTCCCTCCCCTCTCTCTCTCCTCCCCCTCCTCTCTCTCTCCCCTCCTCTCTCTCCCCCTCTCTCCTCTCTCTCTCCCCTCCTCCCTCTCTCTCTCCCCTCTCTCTCTCTCCACCCTCTTTTTTGTGCTCTCTCTCCCCCTCTTTTGCTCTCTCTATCTCCCCCCTCTCTTTTGTGCTCTCTCTCTCCCCCTCTCTTTTGCGCTCTCTTTCGCCCCCTCTCTTTTGCACTCTCTTTCCCCTCTCATTTGCGCTCTCTCCCCCCTCTCTTTTGCTCTCTCTCTCTCCCCCTTTTTTGTGCTCTCTCTCCCCCCTCTTTTGCTCTCTCTCTCTCCCTCCTCTCTTTTGCGCTCTCTCTCTCCCCCTCTCTTTTGCACTCTCTCTCTCCAGCTCTCTTTTGCGCTCTCTCCCCCCTCTCTTCGCACTCTCTCCCCCCCTCTCTTTTGCTCTCTCTCTCTCTCTCCCCCATCTCTTTTGCGCTCTCTCTCCCCCTCTCTTTTGAGCTCTCTCCCCCATCTCTTTTGCACTCTCTCTCCCCCTCTCTTTTGAGCTCTCTCTCTCCCCCCTCTCTCTTTCCCTCCCCTCTCTCTCTCTCCCCCCTCCTCTCTCTCCCCCCTCCTCTCTCTCTCTCCCCTCCTCTCTCTCTCTCCCCTCCTCTCTCTCTTTCCCCCTCTCTCTCTCCTCTCTCTCTCTCCCCTCTCTTTTGTGCTCTCTCTCTCTCCCCCTCTTCTGCTCTCTCTCTCTCCCCCCTCTCTTTTGTGCTCTCTCTCCCTCTCTTTTGCCCTCTCTCTCCCCCTCTCTTTTGCGCTCTCTCCCACCTTTCTTTTGCACTCTCTCCCCCCTCTCTTTTGCTCTCTCTCTTTCCCCCCTCTCTTTTGTGCTCTCTCTCTCCCCCCTCTCTTTTGCTCTCTCTCCCCCTCTCTTTTGTGCTCTCTCTCCCCCTCTCTTTTGCGCTCTCTCCCCCATCTCTTAGCGCTCTCTCCCCCTCTCTTTTGTTCTCTCTCTCCCCCATCTCTTTTGCTCTCCCTCTCCCCTCTCTTTTGAGCTCTCTCCCATCTCTTTTGCGCTCTCTCTCTCTCCCCTCTCTCTCTCCCTCCCCTCTCTCTCTCCCTCCCCTCTCTCTCTCCCCCCCCTCTCTCTCCCCCTCCCCTCTCTCTCCCCCCCCTCTCCTCTCTCTCTCCCCCCTCTCTCTCTTTCCCCCTCTCTCTCCCCCCTCTCCTCTCTCCCCCCTCTCTCTCTTTCCCCCTCTCTCTCCCCCCCCCCCTCTCCTCTCTCTCTCCCTCTCTATCTCTCCCCCCTCTCTATCTCTCTCCCCTCTCTATCTTGTGACCGCGCCCCGCCATGCCCCTTCATGGCTGACCACGCCCCCTTCATGGCCATTCACGTCCAACCACGCCCCCTTCATGTCGGCCACACCCTGCTCACGCCCAGTCATGCCCACTTCTGACGCAGATCAGTTAGGGAGTAGGACTCAAAGGCCAGGTGTGTTTGTCCTCATGCTGTCTCTACTGCACATGACAGCTTCGGACAAACACACTTGGCCTTTTATATTATAGGATGTTAGGTTTATTTTTTTCACAGTTAGGTTTTTATTTATTTAAATAGAGTTATATTGTAATTTCAATTTAAAGTTAGGGGAGTGTAAGGTTTAGGGGATAATAGTTTAATTTAGTGTTTTGTGATGTGGGAGGCCGGCGGTTTAGGGGTTAAAAGGTTTAGTTTATTAGTTACAATGTGGGGGGCTGACGGTTTAGTGGTTAATAGGTTTATTTAGTGTCGGCGATGTCAGGGGTGTCGGATTAGGGGTTATAATAGGTTTATTTAATAGTCGTGAAGGGGGTGGGCGGCAGATTAAGGGTTAATAAATTTAATACAGTGTTTGCGATGCAGGAGGGTGGCGGTTTAGGGGTTAATAGGTAGTTTATGGGTGTTAGTGTACTTTGTAACATTTTAGTTATGAGTTTTGTGAAACATTTTTGGTTTGCAAAATCCATAACTACTGGTCTCAGAAGGCGGAATGGATTGTGTCGGTATAGGCTGAAATGCAAGAATTTTAGCCGGACTGCACAACCTGTAATACGGCGCTATGGAAAATACACACACATTGGATGACGTCACTTAAAGGTACCTTCATTCAGCTTTAGTCATCGGAAGAAGAGGATGCTCCGCGTCGGATGTCTTGAAGATGGACTCGCTCCGAGTCGGATGGCTGAAGAGAGAAGATGTCATATGGATGAAGACTTCTGCCCGTCTGGAGGACCACTTCGCCCGGCTTGGATGAAGACTTCTCCCGACTTCTTTGATGACTTCGGCCCGGCTTGGATGAAGACGTCTCCCGGTAAGTCGATCTTCAGGGGGTTAGTGTTAGGTTTTTTTAAGGGTGTATTGGGTGGGTTTTATTTTTAGGTTAGGGACGTTGGGCTGCAATAGAGCTAACTGCCCTTTTAAGGGCAATGCCCATCCAAATGCCCTTTTCAGGGCAATGGAGAGCTTAGATTTTTTAGCTAGTATTTCATTTGGGGGGTTGGTTTTGTGGGTGGTGGGTTTTACTGTTGGGGGGGTTGTTTGTATTTTTTTTTACATGTAAAAGAGTTGATTACTTTGGGGCAATGCCCAGCAAAAGGCCCTTTTAAGGGCTATTGGTAGTTTAGTTTAGGCTAGGGTTTTTTTATTTTGAGGGGGCTTTTTATTTTAATAGGGCTATTAGATTAGATGTAATTAACTTAAATATCTGTAATTTGTTTATTATTTTCTGTAATTTAGTGTTTGTTTTTTTGTACTTATTTAATTTAATTTAGGTAATTGTATTTAATTTAGTTAATTTATTTAATTATAGTGTAGTGTTAGGTGTTAGTGTAAGTTTATTATAGTAGTTGCAATGTGGGGGTCGTGGTTTAGGGGTAAATAGTTTTTTTTAGTGTTGGCGATGTGGGGGGTTGGCGGTTTAGAGGTTAATACTTTAGTTTAGTGCTGGTGATGTGGGTGGGTGACGGATTAAGGGTTAATAAGTTTAATATAGTATTTGCAATGCGGGAATTGGCGGTTTATGGGGTTAATAGTGTAGTTTATGGGTGTTAGTGTACTTTGTAACATTTTTGTTATGAGTTTTGTGAAACATTTTTGTTTTGCAAAATCCATAACTTCTGGTCTCTTATTGCGGAATGGATCACGACAGTATAAACTATAACACTAGCATTATAACTGGACTGCACAACCTGATATACAGGCGCAATGAAAATTCCAAACTCAAAAGCCATTTTTTGAGTGCGGAATGGAGAGTTGCGGTACAGGCTAAAACGCTTGTGGTATAGCTGTACCGCCACATCTTGTAATACGGGAGACCTGCCATTCTGCGTGCAAAGGCCAATTTTTCAGCGGTATAGCCGTACCGCACAACTTGTAATCTTACTGAATATTTGTAATAGTCATATTGGGCCATATTATGAGTGGAGCGCTATTTATTTCTCCTGCTAATGCACTAAATCCACTGTTTTTGATATTTCGAAATTGTTTAAATAATTTTGTGGACAGCTAAGAGTAAGATGAAAACCGAAACATGTCAGCAGAGTGACCCTACCATGTTGCACTGAGAAGGAATAATTTTTATGCTGCTGATATCAATAAAAGCTAAGTTTAAAGGCCGGTGCTCCCAGTTGTTTTTTGCTTTTTTAGCATTTTAACTTCTTTACCAAAAAATGTGGCAGCGCAAAAATTAAACTGATATAGGGTACACTCTACCTATTAGATACCACAATTTAAAATTCTAAAATCTTACAATCCAAAGAATACTAAAAAATCTTTATACACAATTCTTAAACTTACAAATGGTAAAGTGCTAGTGCTATTACTATTCTTCCTTAAATGATTTAATTAAAAAATGTATTTCCTTATCTACCTGAGTAATATAATAAACTCAAAAATCTGTTATGCATGTAAAAAATCTATTACACATATAAAAATCTATTACACATAAAACACTGTTTCATGTAGTATAAATACCGCAGTTCAACCTCTTGAATTAAAACAGGTCCCGAAAAGGGTTAAAATCCAAATGGAGTAAATATGGCTTGAATGTTCTTTAGCAATAGGTTTCCAGCTGATATCTGTGATCTTTCCGTTGCTGCTTGTCTCAGGATCCTACTTGTGTCCAGATCCTCCTTTCACACGAACTAAAACAACAAAAACACAAGCGCATCCGAGATTCACTGTATCTTTCTTTATTATTTTAAAATAAAGCCATAAAAATATACACTTACAAGATAAGTGCAAATTATGTGCACATAAAGTTTAAAGTTGCTCTGCGGTCCCAACCCAAGCCTCAGTATCTGGTCTTTGTAATGGGAGCTGTATGTCCGCTCTCCTATCTTTATTCCTCCAGCTTAGTGATTCAGCAAATCCGGTATTGTTTCACCGGTGGGGCACGATTGTCCTGTCAGTAAGCAAGGTTTGTTCAACTTTTTCTCCCGAACGCGTTTCATTCACTCTCGGGTGAACTTTCTCAACGGGCTTTGCATGTTGAACAGCTGTTGTTGTGAGCTTTAAATTTACCGGGTTTGGCTCTCATTGGTTGGTGTCATATTACTCACAAGTACAATGTATCAGAGTTAGTTGCGGTAGATCTGACATTACATCAGTATAAGTGCTCTGCAGATGTTAAACTGTAACTTATCCTAAAACATTTATATTAGTAAGATGAATCATTTATAATTTATAAGAAACTGTTCATATGTCTCGCTCTGTGTTATATAACATCAAATCAATTCCACATTAAACGCTATTAATACCTACAATCAACTTTCTCCAAGAAATGCTTAAAATCCCTTTACAGAATAATAGAATTATAAATCAATTCATAACCTTCAAAAAATAATAATTTAACAAACACATTTAAAAAGATGCAATTTGATTAATATTAATTAAACTTCATTATGATATTAAAAATCCCTAAAAGACAAACCATTCTATACAATAAGATACGATTAGATAAACTTATAATTAAATTATGCTAAATTTATTCATGTTTCCTTTTATTTAAAATTTTAAAAATATTAAAAAAATATTAAAAAACTAGTAATTACTATAGATTAACACTAAACTGCTCTTTACCTATTTTGTGGGACAGACATATATTACACTATACCATAAAAGCTTGAAGATCAATTTCTATGTTTAATCCTCTAGGGCTTAAACTTCCTAATTGGTGAATCCACTTGGTTTCAGCTTTTCTAAGTTTTAATAGGCGATTGCCCTGATTATCACTAGTAACATGTTCCAACACTTTGAATGTAATTCCTACACTACTACACTGATGTTTTAATTTACAATGATGGGAAACACTATGGCCTTCTAAACCATTTTTTATATTGTTCAAATGTTCATAGACTCTCCTTTTTATTTTACGTTTAGTACGCCCTATATAAATTAATCCACAAATACACGTCATTTGGTATACTACAAATAGCCCGTTGAGAAAGTTCACCCGAGAGTGAATGAAACGCGTTCGGGAGAAAAAGTTGAACAAACCTTGCTTACTGACAGGACAATCGTGCCCCACCGGTGAAACAATACCGGATTTGCTGAATCACTAAGCTGGAGGAATAAAGATAGGAGAGCGGACATACAGCTCCCATTACAAAGACCAGATACTGAGGCTTGGGTTGGGACCGCAGAGCAACTTTAAACTTTATGTGCACATAATTTGCACTTATCTTGTAAGTGTATATTTTTATGGCTTTATTTTAAAATAATAAAGAAAGATACAGTGAATCTCGGATGCGCTTGTGTTTTTGTTGTTTTAGCATTTTAACTTGTAATTAATTTTTGAAAGTATAATTTACTGTAATTTTAGTTTTTAAACTTTTTATGTGCTATACTATAATATTCTCTGTCCAGCAACTGATTGAACATCAGAGGTGATGGCGATAAATCTACGTATATAAACCCCTATGGAAGCAGAAGTAATCATAGCTATTTATCAAGGTTTTAAGCTCTTGAAGAAGGCGTACAATACCGCTGAAATGCATTGAATAAACTAAAGTTTAATATTGCTATACTTTTACATGAAGGAGGTGAAATCCAGTGTCTTCAATAAACTGTCTGAATGCTACATATCGTGTGAGTACTTTCCTTTTTGGTAATTCTCTACATTGGCATACTACACTATTGTGAATCATATTATTATCATATTATTACTACTCTATTTTTTGTACTTAGAGTTTTCTCTAATCTAAATTATAATACCCACAAATATAAAATGTGGGGGCCCATCTTCTATACCATATGTAACACAGATCTTTGGCAAACCACTGTCTTCTAAGGTTTATACTGTATGCAACACAGGACAATATTGTTTCAGTTTTCAAAACTTTATTTTTTCCAGTTTATCAACAGCATACGGTTTGTTTACAAAAAAGGGCAAGAAAATAAGTTAATTCTCTGTGCAAGATTTAAAAAAAGCAACAAAATCAAATGTCCTTCATATCAGCAAACAATTGCAGCAAAACTTCTTAGCCTTTTTAGGAAGGGGCATTCTTTAAAAAAAAAATCTGAATGAATACACCAACAAAAATAAAGAAAACAAAAAATATAGACAAAAATCTTAGTATCAGTATTTATTCATTTACTTTATTCATTTTTTTGTTTTAAAATTGTTAACATTCACCTTAGCGCGCTGTCCATGCTCTCTGGAGCACATTAAGGTCAGTTTTGTAGCTACAGGTGAACTTTTCCCCTGTACCCTTGAAACATTTACATTAGTTTAACAAAAACAAATGTAAATGTTTAGCGGAAATTCAGTATTCATTGTGTTTTAAACGACTACTAAATATTGCAGCCAACGATTATTTTATTAAAAGAATTTCCCTGAATATTCAGAATAAGAGGCCGATTTATCAACTCCCGAATGGGATGCAATGCCTCTGTTTTTGTGCGAGCCTTCACAAGTCGACTACCTCTGAGGCGGCATACAGCAATCAGCCCGATTGCATACGATTGGGTTGATTGACATCCCCTACTAGCAGGGGGCAACATTGCACAAACATTTCTAGCGAAATGCTTGTGCAATGATAAATGCCGACAACGTATGCTATAACTATTTAACCACACAGCACACCAGTCCTCCTGTCCTTCCCTTTTAAAACCCAGAAGCAGTATTCATGAGCCACACCTCAGTTTAGTTGGCTTCTACAGCTATTGGAGCACTGTCCCACCTGCTCTCCAAATACTCCTCAGGGCCCCAAAACACAGTTTTTATTTCACACTAATACAACACAAGCACTTATCATTTTTTTAGCAAAATGGCAAAGTGTAATTTATTAAACCTGGTCTAATATACAGTCCCCTATCACCAAAGCAGACTTTCTGTTACAGTATGTATAAAATATATATTTTCATAAAAGGTGCTAATTTTGCTTAAGTTTATAGGCTTTCAAACATTTGTATCTAGTGTGTTTTCTAAACGTTCAGGAGCATTTAAAGTCTCTAACTCATTTATGTCATTTCTAGCTTTTACAGTGTTAAAGCATTTTGTGCAACAACTGCCCAAAACCGGTAAAAACACTGGAAGAAAAACTAAACCATGGAGTGCTCCAAATGAAATAACAAGGAACATAATCTTGAAAAATGTTCTAAAAATGTAACTTCCTGCTGCAGAAAGTACTATCACACCCAAAACTGTTGATAACGCTCCTTGTACAATGGGATATCCAAGAGAATGTAAAGCATCAATAATTTTGTTGTTTACACTGGATTTTACATTAGAAACAAACGCATATGAAATATGAGCTGAAAAGTCAACAGAGAACCCAATGCAAATAACAAGATTGATCATTGATATAGAATCTAAGTTAACATCCCAGTAAGTCATGAATCCTGTAACACCAACTATAATAGAAGCAATAGAAAATGTCACCCATAATGCACAGAGAAGATTGGGAATTAACAATATTGAGATAATAAACATTGCAGCTGCAGCAATAAGGACGTTTGCAATAGTAGTCTGGATTATCACTGCAAATTGATCAAAGTAAATAAACGCTGGATGATACACTAGTAGTGGAATGTCACATCTACTTGCTATGTCTCGAAGCTGGTTTAATAATTCTTTCTGATCAACTGCTGTAGTTACATTTACAGTCTGAATGAAAAAGCGGGATGCTATGATGTCCTTCGATTTCATTTCAACATCTGGTATATAATTTGGTGCATAAACAGAAAATGCAATTAAATATTTAACAAATAAATCATGGGTGCTTATATCCAATTTAATCTTCTCAGCAGCATCTACAAAGATTCTCAACCATGACTCAGATAGTGTTTTGTCAACATAAGAATTGTTTTCAAAGCTTTCCATGCAGCTTTCAATTTTGTCCTGGGTTTCTAAATTCCAGTATTCTGTTTGTTCAGTAATAATAACCATAACTCTAGGACCATAGTATGAAAAGTACAATTCTTCTTTATCATAAAATGGAGCTACATATGAATTGTCAGGAGCCACATTACGCAGGTTAATTCCTTCTTTGACATAAAAACATCCGTAAATGCTGCTGGCCAAATATCCACAATATAATATAATCACAATTATCTTGGTCCAGATGTTTGTAAGGAAAGGCCCATAATACTTACGGAAGAACAGAGTCATTGGATGGTCAATCTCCGTAGAAGTAACCTGGTCATAGGATCCCCCAACACAGCATGCGTTGTATACAGAAGAACGCTCACTATCAGCGTGATCTTTCATTTCTGTACAAATCATCCAATGTCTATTACTCTCCTCTCGTCTACCATTTAGTGCCAGGAAAGCCCCAAAACAGGTGATGTTATAGAAGAAACAAAATAATATGGCAGTTCCAGTATAGATACAAAAGGATTTCACTGACTGAAAAGAAGTCATTATCCCTATGTAGAAAGCTAAGACATCTGTTAGAGTTGTGATTGTCACTGAGACAGCTGCTTCTGCATATGTATCTGCCATTCGTTCTTCTACTTTGCTTTTAACCTTTGTATGTTGCCAGTTTGAAATCATGATGAACATGTCATCTACACCAACACCTGTAAAAATGTAAAAAAATATATTTTTATAAAGAGTTAAATATTTTCTATAAGGAATTAAAGGAATTCCTAAAAAGGACTCTTTATCAATAAACTAAATTAATATTTAGGAATATTTAGGGACAATTACAAGAATAGAAGATTTTTGTTTATATTGAGTATCTGACTTTCTGATAAATAATAATTTACTTTACAGATTATTTACATATACAGGCTACTTGTATATAAATCTTCTGCACCCAACATCATCATTGCAGAAAGGGATATTAGGGTAGATTTAAAAAGTGCTAGGCAGACATGATTCGCTGTAACGAATCATGTCCGTCCAACATAGCTAAATGCCGACAGCATACATTTCTTGTGAAATGCTTGTGCAATGATGCCCCCTGCACATTCACGGCCAATTGGCCGCTTGCAGGTAGTGTCAATCATGATGATGATTGCAGTTCGCCATCTAAAAGGTGGCAAAGAAGTTAAGGAGCAGCGGTCTTACAACCCCTGCTTCTTAACTTACGTTTCAGGTGATCATTAAACTTTGGGTGTAGAAAGCAGCACCCACTGCTTGTTAAATCTACCCCTATTAATCATCTAATTTAAATTTAAAATGCATCATCTTTGTTATCCTAAAATCATTTTAAAAAAATTGTGCTGCTCCAATGTTTATAGGATAGCTTTACAACATGGCAAGGAATGGAAGGGAGCAACAACAGAAAACACTCCAGGTAAATCAATAGCATTCCTATGTTAGCACTGGAATTAAAAGCTGAAAGTAAAATTTAGTGAGCAAAACAGTCTCATGCACACTAACACCTGGAGTTCAGATATTGTGACCACGCTGACTCCCTTTCCTCATAGACTTCAATGGGGTGCACTAAAAAAGTCAAAGGTGCATTAGGAATACTTCATATACCAATCGGCTAGATTACTAGTTTTGCGGTAACATGAAAAAGCAGTGTTAACAGGTCCTAACGCTGCTTTTTCACGCCCGCTGATATTACGAGTCTTGCAGGTTTAGGGGCACCTGAACACTTTTTTGGCCTGAACGCAAAGCAACTTACGTAAATTTAGTAAAGGCTTTTTTCAATGGGACTTGCATAGCGCCGGTATTACAAGTTTGTCCTGGGAGGCCAAAAAGTGAGTGGTACACCCTATCTTGTCAAGATTCCTAAGGTATTTTAAAGTCAGTAGTTATGAGTTTTACAATACAAAGCTGTAGCATAAAACTCATAACTAAAGTGCGAAAAAGTACACTAACACCCATAAACTACCTATTAACCCCTAAACCGAGGCCCTCCCGCATCGCAAACAGTATAATAAAATTATTAACCCCTAATCTGCCGCTCCAGACATCGTCGCCACTAGAATAAACATATTAACCCCTAAACTGCCGCACTCCCGCCCCACAAACACTAGTTAAATATTATTAACCCCTAATCTGCAACCCCTAACATCACCGCCACCTACCTACATTTATTAACCCCTAATCTGCCGCCCCCAACGTCACCGCCACTATACTAAAGTTATTAACCCCTAAACCTAAGTCTAACCCTAACCCTAACACCCCCAAACTTAAATATAATTAAAATAAATCTAAAGAAAACATACTATTAATAACTAAATAATCCCTATTTAAAACTAAATACTTACCTATTTAATAAACCCTAAGCTAGCTACAATATAACTAATAGTTACATTGTAGCTAGCTTAGGGTTTATTTTTATTTCACAGGCAAGTTTGTATTTATTTTAACTAGGTAGAATAGTTACTAAATAGTTATTAACTATTTGTTAACTACCTAGCTAAAATAAATACAAATTTACCTGTAAAATATAACCTAACCTAAGTTACACTAACACCTAACACTACACTACAATTAAATAAATGACCTAAATTAAATACAATTAAATAAATCAAATACAATTAGCTAAATTACAACAAAAAACACTAAATTACAGAAAATAAAAAACAAATTACAAGATCTTTAATCTAATTACACCTAATCTAATAGCCCTATCAAAATAAAAAAAAAAACACCCAAAATAAAAAAAACCTAACCTAAACTAAACTACCAATAGCCCTTAAAAGGGCCTTTTGCAGGTCATTGCCCCCAAGAAATCAGCTCTTTTACCTGTAAAAAAATACACACAACCCCCCAACAGTAAAACCCACCACCCACACAACCAACCCCCCAAATAAAACCCTAACTAAAAAAACCTAAGCACCCCATTGCCCTGAAAAGGGCATTTGGATGGGCATTACCCTTAAAAGGGCATTTAGCTCTATTGCGGCCCAAAGCCCTAACCTAAAAATAAAACCCACCCAATACACCCTTAAAAAATCCTAACACTAACCCCCTAAGATCCACTTACCGGGAGAAGTCTTCATCCAAGTGGCAAGATGTCCTCAACGAAGCTGGCAGAAGTGGTCCTCCAGACGGGCAGAAGTCTTCATCCAGATGGCATTTTCTATCTTCATCCTTCCGACGCGGAGTGAGTCCATCTTCAAGACATCCGGTGATGAGCATCCTCTTCCAACTACGACTACCCGACAAATGAAGATGCCTTTAAGTGACATCATCCAAAATGGCGTCCCTTAGATTCTTATTGGCTGATAGAATTCTATCAGCCAATCGGAATTAAGGTTGAAAAAATCCTATTGGCTGTTGCAATCAGCCAATAGGATTGAACTTCAATCCTATTGGCTGATCCAATCAGCCAATAGGATTGAGCTTGTATTCTATTGGCTGTTCCAATCAGCCAATAGAATGCGAGCTCAATCCTATTGGCTGATGAAGATAGAAGATGCCGTATGGATGAAGACTTCTGCCTGTCTGGAGGACCACTTCTGCCCGTCTGGAGGACCACTTCTGACGGCTTCGTTGAGGACATCTTGCCACTTGGATGAAGACTTCTCCCAGTAAGTGGATCTTCGGGGTTAGTGATTTTTTAAGGGTGTATTGGGTGGGTTTTATTTTTAGGTAGGGCTTTGGGCCACAATAGAGATAAATGCCCTTTTAAGGGCAATGCCCATCCAAATGCCCTTTTCAGGGCAATGGGGAGCTTAGGTTTTTTTAGTTAGGGTTTTATTTTGGGGGTTGGTTGTGTAGGTGGAGGGTTTTACTGTTGGGGTGGTTGTGTGTATTATTTTTTACAGGTAAAAGAGCTGATTTCTTGGGGGCAATGCCCTGCAAAAGGCCCTTTTAAGGGCTATTGGTAGTTTAGTTTAGGCTAGGGTTTTTTTATTTTTGGTGGACTTTTTTTTATTTTCATAGGGCTATTAGATTAAGTGTAATTAGTTTAAAGATCTTGTAATTTGTTTTTTATTTTCTGTAATTTAGTGGGGTTTTTTTTTTTAGTAATTTAGCTAATTGTATTTGATTTATTTAATTGTATTTAATTTAGGTAATTTATTTAATTGTAGTGTAGTGTTAGGTGTTAGTGTAACTTAGGTTAGGTTTTATTTTACAGGTAAATTTGTATTTATTTTAGCTAGATAGTGAGTAAATAGTTAATAACTATTTAGTAACTATTCTACCTAGTTAAAATAAATACAAACTTGCCTGTAAAATAAAAATAAACCCTAAGCAAGATACAATGTAACTATTAGTTATATTGTAGCAAGCTTACGGTTTATTTTACAGGTAAGTATTTAGTTTTAAATCAGAATAATTTAGTTAATGATAGTAATTTTATTTAGATTTATTTAAATTATATTTAAGTTAGGGGGTGTTAGGGTTAGACTTAGGTTTAGGGGTTAATAAATTTAGAATAGTGGCGGCGACGTTGGGGGCGGCAGATTAGGGGTTAATAAATGTAGGTAGGTTGCGGCGACATTGGGGGAGGGAGATTAGGGGTTAATAAATATAATGTAGGTGTCAGCGATGTTGGGGGCAGCAGATTAGGGGGTTAATAAGTATAATGTAGGTGGCGGCGATGTCCGGAGCGGCAGATTAGGGGTTAATAAATATAATGTAGGTGTCAGCTATGTCAGGGGCAGCAGATTAGGGGTTAATAAGTGTAAGATTAGGGGTGTTTAGACTCGGGGTTCATGTTAGGGTGTTAGGTGTAAACATAAAATGTGTTTCCCCATAGGAATCAATTTGGCTTCGTTAATGAGCTAAACGCTGCTTTTTTGCAGGTGTTAGACTTTTTCTCAGCCGGCTCTCCACATTGATGTCTATGGGGAAATCGTGCACGAGCACGTACAACCAGCTCACCGCTGACTTAAGCAGCGCTTGTATTGGAGTGCAGTGTGGAGCACAATTTTGCTCTACGCTCACTTCTTGCCTTTTAACGCTAGGTTTATAAAAACCTGTAATACCAGCGCTGTAGGGAAGTGAGCGGTGAGAATAATCTGCAAATTAGCACTGCACCCCTGTTATCGCAAAACTCGTAATCTGGCCGTATGTTCTTCATTTACAAAACTTTTTTTTTTTTAAATATACAATTCTATATATAAATTAATATATTTTTTGTAAAATATATATACATAGTAGTTGAGGTTGAAAGAAGACAAAAGTCGATTGAGTTCAACCTATACAGATCCTACCTGATTTACAATAAAAGCTCCAATTGAGTTTAACTTAATCCCATTAAAAAGGTGACCCATTTAAAACAATAAATTATATCCATGAATTAAGTTTCTAGCCAGAAATGTATCTAAAGCCATTTTTAAATGTATCTGAAGTATTGGTATTCACTACCTTCTTAGACAATAAGTTAAACAATTTAATTGCTCTTACAGTGAAGAGACGTTTACATTGCTGGCAATTAAATCTACTTTCCTCCAGTTTTAAATTGTGAACTCTTGTCACAATCAATTTCCTTGGAAAAAACAGCGCTTCCACCAACTCTGTACATAGGTCTTGAATTTATTTATATAAAGTTATTCACCTCTTAAGTGCCTTTTTCCTAAAGAAAACAGACCCAGTTTGGCTAACTTCTCCTCATAGTTTAAATTCTTCATTCCCCTTATTAGTTTTGTGGCCATCTCTGAAATGATTCTAAAAATGTAGCTTTCCTCCCTTGCTTCAATGCCTTTTTAAATACATGCTAGTATTGTATTAGCTTTAGAAGCTGCTGTACTGCATTGTGCACTCATTTTTTGTTTGTTATCTATAAGTACACCCGAATCCCTTTCCTCATGTGTTTTGCTAAGTCTAGTTCCATTTGAATAATAGGTTGCCTGTATATTTTTACACAACTACTCATAGCTCCCTGTCTTTTATCCAGTTATTTAACCATGAGCTCACATTTTCAGCTATTCCCAGTTCTTTCATTTTGTACAATAATCTCTCATATAGTACTGTATCAAAAGTCCTTTCAAAATCCAAGTTTATAACACTAACTGATTCCCTTTTATCTATATTTTAGCTTACTTCCTCATAGAATCTAATTCAAATAGTATGAAATGATCAATTTCTCATTAATCCATGCTGATTTGAACTCATAATCATGTTTGCATTAATTTACTTATCAATATAATCCCATATGATCCCTTCAAGTATCTTGCCCACTACTGATGTCAGACTAACTGGTCTATAGCTTCCTAGATCAGCCCTGTTTCCCTTTTTAAAATGTGGCACCACATTAGCTTTAAATCCGTACTGGGGTACTATGCCTGAGGATAATGAGTCTTGAGAAATTAAGAATAGATGTTTGGCTATAAAAGTACTAAATTCCCTTAAAACCTTTGGGTATATTCCATCTGAATCTGGCGTTTTATTTACCTTAATAGTATCCATCGTTTCCCTGATACCCTCTAGAGATAACCCAGCTATTGGTACGGGTTTGTATGTTCTAGTTTGTTTCAATGCATCTCCCATTGGTTCTTCTTTTGTGTACACTATAGAAAAGAACTGTTAATCATGCTACAATTCTCACATTTTAATGTACCTATATTATTCTTCTTAGAGATGTTTTACCATTTATATACTTAAAAAACTTTTTAGGGTTTGACTTAGAGTCCTTTACAATTATTCTTTCAATTTTGGCTGACTTGATTGCTTTTTGCATGCTTTTTTACATTCCTTATATAGGTATAGATACTGCCCTGAATACTATATCCTACCTGTAGACTAAAACTTAGTAACTTGCTTGAACAGTTAATGGTCACACACTGCCTGGTTCTAAATCTAGCCCTTTTTTTTTTTACTCTTTTTCTTTTTCAGGTTTTTCCTTTATTTTTGATTAATTAATTGAGGTTCTGTTGCTGTATAGTTTATAAGGAATTCCAAACATTTAGCTTCCATGATCTGTAAGAGTAATGCAAATATTTCGTTTTGTAATAATTTTTGATGAACCTTTTCAGCACTTACCTAGAATAAGAAATGGGGCATTAGCTACTGTTATGACAAAGGGAACTCCACAAAACAGCAACAGACCAAAACTACTAAGCACGGCTAATCCAGAAGAAATCACTCCAAATGCTGCAACCCAAACTTTATTTCTTACAGAGTCAAATCTAAAAAAAAAAAAAATTCAAATTAAAAAAATCTGAAGGCATAGGCCTCTATTTAACAAAGTCTGCTGGACCTGATCCGACAGTGCAGAACAGATCCGCCAGACCTCGCTGAATACGGAGAGCAATACTCTCTCCGTATTCAGCATTGCACCAGCTGGTGCAACACCGCCCCCTGCAGACTCGCGGCCAATGGGCCGCCAGCAGGGAGATGTCAATCAACCCGATCATACTCGATCGGCTTGATTTCCGGCGATGTCTGTCCGCCTGCTCAGAGCAGGCGGACAGGTTATGGAGCAGCGGTCTTTGTGACCGCTGCTTCATAACTGCTGTTTCTGGCGAGTCTGAAGGCTCGCCAGAAACACGTGCCCAGAAGCTCACTATGGAGCTTGTTAAATGGGCGCCATATAGCATCAGCATACATTCTAATTCAAATTCATAACAATATTTTTAGAAAGGCATCATAAAAAAACATACTTATTGAACCATAACGCTAAGTTTTCCATTTCTTAATTTTTTCTGATTTTGTATCAAATGTTGTATTAATAAAACAGATAGAGCCAGATTAAGAGTGGAGCAGTATAACGCTCCCGCTCGCGCGCAAACTCTGCTAGAAGTAAGTTTTTTGCATGCGTTGGGTAGCGCTCATGTTACAAGATGAAAGTAAAAAGTTTTCTCTCACACGCTTACCAGATAGGTACAAAAACTAAAGTGAATATTGTGACCGCATTAACGTATATTTAACGTATAGAAGTCAATGGAGCAAAAAAGTGGGAAAACTATTTCACATTCCAATGTTCTTCAAGTAGCAGAATATGTTCTATTTATTCATAAATACATAAATACATAATTCTACATATATATGATTGTATTTTGCTACAATATATATCTATACAATATATATAAATGATTATATATAAGTATAGATATTTACAGATATTTAAAGGAATATCTATTTATAGATACTTTATTATGATTATTATTATCAGGTATTTGTAGAGCGCCAACATATTCTGCAGCGCTGTAAACATAGTCGGTGTACAGGATAGCTTTTGTAGGGGTCAAGTGGGTAAAGGGCCCTGCTGAGAGTTTTACTGTTGTAGTCGGCTCTTATGAAGTGATCTGTAAATGGCTGGGCCCATATGCTTACATTCTAAGGGGTTCAAGGGGAAAGCAATGGAGTTAGGAAAGGTTAGTGTTGGTTGTATGCATCCCTGAATAGTAGAGTTTTAGGGAGTGCTTGAAGCTGTTAAAACTAGGGGAGAGTCTTATGGAGCGAGGCAGGGAATTCCATAAGATGGGGGCCAGTATGGAGAAGTCCTGTAAACGGGAATGTGAGGAAGTAACAAGAGAGGAGGAAAGGAGGAGATCCTGAGCTGATCGAAGGGGACGGGAGGGAGAGTATATAGAGACAAGTTCAGAGATGTAGGGGGGAGCAGTGCAGTTCAGAGCTTTATATGTCAGGGTGAGGATTTTATGTTTAATCCAAGAGGCAAGAGGAAGCTAGTGAAGGGATTGGCAGAGAGGTGCAGCAGATGAAGAGCGACGAGTAAGAAAGATGAATTGTAAAGGAGCTATGCGGCAGCTAGGTAGACCAGAGAGGACGGAGTTGCAGTAGTCGAGGCAGGAAAGGATGAGAGAGTGGATTAAAATCTTGGTTGTATCTTGTGTAAGGAAATGTCTAATTTTAACGATGTTTTTAAGGTGGAAGTGGCAGGCTTTAGCCCAGGACTGAATGTGAGGAGTGAAGGAAAGATCTGAGTCAAGTGTGACCCCAAGACATCGGGCGTGTGGGGTAGGGGTAATGATGGAATTATCAACAGTTATAGAAATGTTGGGGGTGGAGACATTGGAAGAAGGGGGAAAAATAAGGAGTTCAGTTTTGGAGAGATTTAGCTTAAGGTAGTGAGAGGACATCTAAGATGAGATGTGAGAAAGACAGTTAGTTACACGGGTTAGTAAGGAAGGAGGAAGGTCTGGTGCAGAGAGGTAGATTTGGGTGTCATCGGCATACAAATGGTATTGAAACCCATGGGACTTTATTAAGGAACCTAGTGATGACGTGTAGATTGAAAAGAGAAGGGGACCAAGGACAGAGCCTTGAGGTACCCCAACAGAAAGTGGTAACGGGGAAGAGGATGCTCCGGAGAAGGCTACACTAAATGTATGGTTAGTCAGGTAAGAAGAGAACCACAAGAGAGCTGTGTCACAGATGCCGAAGGATTGGAGGGTTTGGAGCAGAAGAGGGTGGTCAACAGTGTCAAAGGCTTCAGACAGGTCAAGGAGGATAAGCAGAGAGAAGTGGCCTTTGGATTTTGCTGTAAGTAGGTCATTGGTAACTTTGACAATTGCTGTCTCTGTAGAGTGATGGGAACGAAATCCAGATTGCAGTGGGTCAAGAAGAAAGTTTAGTGTAAGGAAATGGGATAGACGTACATAAACTAGCTTTTCGAGGAGCTTTGAGGCAAGAGGGAGTAGTGAAATATGGCGGTAGTTGGAAGGGAAGGTTGGATCGAGGGAAGGTTTTTTGAGGATAGGTGTGACCAGTGCATGTTTTAGAGATGAGGGAAAAATACCAGTGTTGAGGGAGAGGTTGAAAATGTGTGTGAGTATGGGGGTGAGGGTAGAAGAGAGGGAGGGGAGTAGCTGTGAGGGGATGGGGTTGAGGGGACAGGTAGTGAGGTGGGAGGACAGTATAAGGGCAGAAACTTCATCCTCGTTAACAGGGGCAAAAGAGCTGCATTTTTGGATATTTGGGTTTTGGGTGATCTTGAGCTTTTGAGGGGGTGGGAGATTGGAAGTATGTTGAGAGCTGATTTCACTTCTGATGGAGTCAATTTTGTTGTTGAAATGGCTGACAAAATCTTGAGCTGAGAGAGAGGTTGTGTTAGGAGATGGGGGTGGGCGGAGAAGAGTGTTGAATGTGGAGAACAGACGTTTAGGGTTAGAGGAAAGAGTAGAGATGAGATTGGAAAAATATTGTTGCTTATAAAGATTAAGGGCAGAATAGTTGGAGTTCAGAATGAACTTGGAGTGAAGAAAGTCAGCTGAACTCCGAGATTTCCTCCAGTGTGGCTCAGCAGTACGGGAGCATCTGCAAAGGTATCATGTCAGAGGAGTATGCCAGGGCTGAGGATGAGAGTGTGGTTTCTGAGCTAAGGTTGGAGGGGCCAGAGTGTCAATGACCGATGTAAGGGTGGAATTATACTGGCAGATAGATTGGTCAGGGCAGGAAAAGGAGGTGATGGATGAGAGGAGAGGTTTGAGAGATCTAGCGAGCTGATGCAGATCTAGTGACTTAGTGCTTCTGTGAAGTTTGGTGTGAGGGGTAGAGGGAGGGGGAGCTGCAGGTAGGGAAGTGATGTTGCAAGTTAGGAGATGATGGTCAAAGAGAGGAAAAGGGGAGTTTGTAAAATTTGAAAGAGTGCATTGATAGGTGAAAGTCAGATCAAGGGAATGACCATCTTTGTGAGTGGGAGAGTCAGTCCATTGTGACAGGCAGAAAGAGGAAGTGGTTTTGCAGAGGAGGCAGTGGGATTGTCAAGAGGGATGTTAAAGTCGCCAAGAATGAGGGCAGGGGTGTCTGAGGAAAGGAAATAAGGAAGCCAGGCAGCAAAGTGATCTAAAAATTGAGTTGGGGAGCCAGGGGGTGGTATCTGACTGCAACACGTATAGAGAGGGGAGAGAATAACCGAATCGTGTGCTTCTAATGAAGAAAATGTGAATATTCCCCTATGTGAAGAACATTGGAATGTGAAATATTTACAGTAAATACACAGTATAACCCTTTATTAAATATGCAAACTTGCAAATGGCTCCAATACACTCCTATATTTATGAAAATGTATGTGTACATATCTATTTATATGTATGTGTATATATATATATATATATATATATATATATATATATATATACTCTATGTCTGTAAATACATATATACACATATAAATACATATTTACATAGACATACATATAGATAGATAGATAGATACTGGGGCTAGGGGGCACTCAGAATGCTTATAGGGGTACAGTGATATGTGCTAGCAGTCCCAACATATATATAATCTTAAAAAGAAAGAGCTCTACACAATCTTGAGAGCTAAAGTGGAACACAGGCCGCACAATATACAACACCCACACTATATTTGTAACAGAGATATCCTCAATGAGTATGCTTGAACATATACAAATTTATTAAAATATATATATATATATATATATATACATATATATATATATATATATATATATATATATATATATGTGTATATATGTATATATATATATATACAGTATATACATACATATTTAGGCATGTATATGTATGTATCTCTATGACCTTTGCCTTATAATATTTTTGTGCAATTTTTGTTAAATAGTTTTTATTAGGTAGTGTTATCATGAGTGTAACTGTACTTTTAAATGTATTTTTGATTTGTTTTATTGACAATTCTTTGTTTCGCAAAAGAGTTAACCACAGCTCTCAGGACGCCCTATACCGACACACGGTAACTTCAATTGCACTTAAGAGAACGTGTTTACTTTCAACTTTTAATACGAGCTCTACATCTGATGCACTTAGTCTTGCTAAACAAGATATTGCTTGTGTGTAACTGTTAGCATGGCGCTTGTAATCTAGCTCTAAGTAATTTACAGATATGCAAGTAAAGCACAGCAGAAACGGTATAAATCATTTTAGAACATATACATACTGGATTTCTTTCAGTACAGTCTTGCTAATTAAGAAGTTGATCACAATTAATCATCTGACATTTATTGGTGTGTTTTTGACCACCAATAGGCACATTTCAATGTTGAACTAATCACAATTTCTGTTTTTTAGACCAGAAAACACATTGGGCTAGATTGCAAATGGAGCACAAAAATATTAGCGCTATTTAGCGCTAACACCAGTCAAGTTCAATAGTGCTCCTATTCTTGCACTCATATTACAAGTTGAATGTGAAAAATGTTTCCTCAAACTTATATCTATAGCTCTATATATCTATTTTCTTCTGAGTAATGAGGAATGATATTTCAAGTATTGCTATATGGTATTGCAAAAGTAAACCAATAGAAATGATTGCACAGGCAACTAGCACATCTAGGCAAGTATCCCTGCTTGCTTTAAAAGCTTGAGAGGTTGCATATCTAATTTGCATATCGTACCCAGAATCCTTTTGTGCATTGGTAACAATGTATATGGAGTTTTTTTTTGTTTTTTTTTATATATCTTTTTTTTTATTTCCGAACACAAAATACAATACAAAACATAAAACAATATCAACAGAATATCATAATCATAACAGAGAATTATCCATCAATTGTGGCAAGATATTAACAACAGAAAAAGAAAAGGAAAAAAACAAAACCTTCCATTAATTTCAGATAGATAGACAATATTTGTACCACAAATAAACTTATCGTATAATTGTATAATCTTAAACATTTCTTAATGTACACTTGTGCTGCATTTCCTAATTTACCTAAATAGAATAAGGAAAAGAAAAAAAAAAAAAGGAGGGGGGAAGGGAGGGATGGGAGGGAAACCTGACTGCACCCACTCGCTTCAAACTATATTATTAATGCCAAGGGAAGGGGAAGATATTATTTAGGACTAACGTTCCAAAAAAATCTGATTTATGGAAGCATTTTGTTAAAGAGAATTGTATATTACTAGGTTGTTCCAATATTAAGGTGAGCCATTTATCAAAGAATGCTCGGATCTGACTGTCAAGCAGTTCATTCTTGTTTATTTGTTCAAACATAATTTGTGATAACACTGCCTGCTTAAATACTGTAAATGGAGGAGCTGTCTTCTTCTTCCAGCACCGAAGAATTAAATTGCGGCCTAATAAGATTGATATATCAACTATTTTATAAAATGTTATAGTGGTCTCATCAGTTAGAAAGAAAATCTGAAATATATCTAAGGTAATATTCATTTGTAAGATCGTAGTTAGCCAATATGAGACTTTGGCCCAGAATTGTCGAAGTTTAGGACAAAACCAGATACAATGTAACAGATCAGCATTTGATTTCTTACATTTATCGCAATCACCAACAATATTATGCGACCATTTAGCTAGTATTTTCGGCGTAATATATGAATTATTAATTATCTTGATATGAGATTCTTTCCAAGAGGTAGGTATTTTAGCCTCTCTTACTCGTTTAATACTAGTTTTAACCTTTTCCAGTGTTATCTCTTGAAAATAGGGGCGCCAATAGTCAACTAAAGCCTCCAGCACCAATTGACCTTGTTTGGACATTAGTATATTGTATATCAACGAAATAGTATGAATGCTATTTTTATGTAAGATTATATAATCTTTAAGTTCGCCAAAATTAGCGTAGCCTGTTCCAACATTCGGAAATCCATTGATAAAATGCCTAACTTGTAGATAAGCAAAAAAATTATGATTTGGTAGGTTATATGCATAGAAAATGTCCTCAAACATTCTAACTTTACACTCATTATCACATAGTTGTGAAACAAAAATCAAACCTTTCTCTTCCCATTTCCTGAAAACTTCAGAGGTCAAACCTGGTGGGAACAGGTTATTACCTCTAATAGGTAAATATGAGGATACATGATAGTCTATATCTAGTGCAATACATAGTTTTTGCCAGGCTGTTACCACATTGTGGATTGCAAGCATTTTTTTAACATATGGTGGTAGCTGGGCAGCTGGGCAATGAATATAGCTTTGAGTGAAAGAGGGGTGACCACATATTCTTCAATTTGTTGATTTGTGAAGTAGATAGTATCTGTAACCCAGTCAACAGCAAAGCGTGCAAGTATAGCAATGTTATACCACTTTATATCAGGGAGAGCAAATCCTCAAAATTCTGATAACTGATGCAGTTTTGTTCGAGATAAATAATGCCTTTTCTTAGACCAAACAAAAGAGAGGCAATGTTTATTGAACAACCTTAAGTCTTTATTAGAGACAAAAAGAGGGAGACTTTGAAGAAGATATATTAATTGTGGTAGGAGAATGGACTTGATTAACATGATTCTAGCTGAGAGAGAAATGTATATGGAGTTTTACTGGGTAAAGGCAAGCAGGGATACTTGCCAAGATGTGCTAATTGCCTGTGCAATAATTTCTAAATATTTACTTTTGTGGTATGGTGGACTTTAATCTCATGCTTTTATCCACCATAATTTTAATGAATTTTGATTTTGCCCTAGAATGAGCTTTACCTAGCAGCAATCAAAAATCTATCTACTACTAATGAGTTCTAATAAGAATGAAACAGCTGTGTCATAGTGATTTTTGTATTTGCTGCACCCACCCACATTAGAGGACCACTGTGTGGGTGGGTGCAGTGTGGGTGGGTGCAGCAGTATTTAAAGCAAAAACCTTGAGAGGTTTTTGCTTCAAATACCTTACACAGAATCCTCTTGTGCATTGGTAACAATGTATATGAAGTTTTAATGGGTAAAGGCAAGCGGGAATACTTGCCTAGATATATATACACACACACACACACACACACAGTATCCCACAAAAGTGAGTACACCCCTCACATTTTTGTAAATATTTTATTAAATTCTTTTATGTGACAATACTGAAGAAATGACACTTTGCTACAATGTACGGCCTGTATAACAGTGTAAATGTACTGTCTCCAAGCGCGGATACTTGCCTAGGTGTGCTAATTGCCTGTGCAATAATTTCTATTTATCTATATATATATATATATATATATATATATACACAGTATCCCACAAAAGTGAGTACACCCCTCACATTTTTGTAAATATTTTATTGTATCTTTTCATGTGACAACACTGAAGAAATTACACTTTGCTACAATGTAAAGTATTAAATGTAGACCCTGTATATCAGTGTAAATGTACTGTCTCAACACACAGCCATTAATGTCTAAAACGTTGAGAACAAAAGTGAGTACACCCCTAAGTGGAAATGTCCAAATTGGGCTCAATTAGCCATTTTCCATCCAAGGTGTCATGTGATTCGTTAGTGTTACAAGGTCTTGGGTGTGTTAAATTTGGTGTTATAGCTCTCACACTCTCTCAATCTGGTCACTGGAAGTTCAACATGGCACTTCATGGCAAAGAACTCTGTCTGTGGATCTGAAAAAAAAGAATTGTTGCTCTACATAAAGATGGCCTAGGCTATAAGAAGATTGCCAAGACCCTGAAACTGAGCTGCAGCACAGTGGGCAAGACCATACAGTGGTTTCACAGGACAGGTTCCACTTAGAACAGGCTTCGCCATGGTTGACCAAAGAGGTTGAGTGCACGTACCCAGCATCATATCTAGAGGTTGCCTTTGGGAAATAGATGTATGAGTGCTGCCAGCATTGCTGCAGAGGTTTAAGGGGTGGGGGGGGGTCAGCCTGTCAGTGCTCAGACCACACTGCATCAAATTGGTCTGCATGGCTGTCGTCCCAGAAGGAAGTCTCTTCTAAAGATGATACACAAGAAAGCCCACAAACAGTTTGCTGAAGACAAGCAGACTAAGGACATGGATTACTGGAACCATGTCCTGTGGTCCGATGAGACCAAGATAAACTTATTTGGTTCAGATGGTGTCAAGTGTGTGTGGCGGCAACCAGGTGAGGAATACAAAGACAAGTGTGTCTTGCCTACAGTCAAGCATGGTGGTAGGAGTGTCATGGTCTGGGCCTGCATGAGTGCTGCCGGCACTGAGGAGCTACAGTTCACTGAGGGAACCATGAATGCCAACATGTACTGTGACATACTGAAGCAGAGCATGATCCCCTCCCTTCGGAGAATGGGCAGTATTCCAACATGATAGCGACCTCAAACACACCTCCAAGATGACCACTGCCTTGCTACATACCTTGCTAAAGAAGTTGAGGGTAAAGGTGATGGACTGGTCAAGCATGTCTCCAGACCTAAACCCTATTGAGCATCTGTGGGGCATCCTCAAATGGAAGATGTGGGAGAGCAAGGTCTCTGACATTTACCAGCTCTGTGATGTCATCAAGGAGGAGTGGAAGAGAACTCCAGAGACAACCTGTGAAATTCTGGTGAACTCCATGCCTAAGAGTGTTAAGGCAGTGCTGGAATATAATGGTGGCGACACAAAATATTGACACTTTGGGCCCAATTTGGGCATTTCAACTTAGGTGTGTACTTACTTTTGTTGCCAAGATTTTAGACATTAATGGCTGTGTGTTGAGTTATTTTGAGGGGACAGCAAATTTAAAATGTTATACAGGCTGTGCACTCACTACTTTACATTGTAGCAAAGTGTCATTTCTTCAGTGTTGTCAAATGAAAATATTTAATAAAATATTATCAACAATGTGAGGGTGTACTCACTTTTGTAGGATACTGTATATACATATACACACACACACATAATTATATATGGGTATAGATAGATATATTTAGGAATATCTATTTAGAAATACGAGTAAGGTCAGTCCAGCCCTGGAATACCAGGCAATTTTCCTCTGAACAAGGAATATGACAACCCTAGATGATTGTTACAGCCTTCTGTGGGCCTTGTCAGTGAGATGCAGCCATAATCCTCTAAGAATAATGGGTAAGGAGTCCATGACTGATTTCTCAAATCACCCTTAGGGAGACCTGGTCATAATACAAATGCATTCAAAGAGAAGCGCTCTAATAGGAACGAATAACAGCTCAGTAGCTTGTTCTATGGCAAGTTACCACCTAGTAGCAGCCTTTGGTAGTCCAGTTGTGCTTTTCACAGAGAATTTTTTTCCTGAAGTATATAAGTCTGATCCCGCCAAGTAAGGTCAGTCAAGCCCTGAAATACCAGGCAATTCTCTTCTGAACATATATATATATATATATATATATATATATATATATATATATATATATATATATATATACTGGTAATATATATATATGTATATATACATATACCTATATATATACCTATATATATATATATATATATATATATATATGTGTGTATATAAATATATATATATATATATATATATATATATATATAAAATTATATATAGGTATAGATATCTATTTATAAATACTTAGAACATATTCCCCTATGTTTATTAAATATGAATATTGCATAAATATGTTTTTGCATGTTTTCATCTACTTAACTGCAAAGGGCTCCAATGCACTTCTATATATGTCTATATATGTGTACATATGTATTTATGTGTTTATATGTGTTTCTGTAAAAACATATATACACACATATAAATATAATATAAGTTGATTTCAGGCAAAAAACCAACAACATTTAAAATTAGGGGGTGGTAAACTTACCTTTTAAATCCCCCTAATTTTAAATGTTGTTGTATTTTGCCCGAAATAAACTTCACCCAGCAGTGATTCAAACCTTCTCCCAGCTGATGAGTAGCAATAACTACCCTAGCTAAGCTTATAAGCTGTGTGAACAGTGATGCTTTGGCGTTAAGGGAATCTGCTGAAAAGCAGACTTGAATTAAAAAGGTGTGTCATTGTGAACCTAATTTGCATATCTTACCCAGAATCCTTTGTTGCATTGGAAACAATGTTTTCCAGAGGTTTTCTGTGGGAAAAACAAGCCTTCTGGCCTGTCTAGATTTGTTAATGAACTAAACAAAGAGTTATTTTCTCTATATTTTGTGCGTAAATGTTGTTTTTTTTATATCCCCCATAGAAAACAATGGGGCCATTTGAGCTGAAAAAAACCTAACACCTGAAAAAAAGCAGCGTTCAGCTCCTAACGCAGCCCCATTGTTTTCTATGGGGAAACACTTCCTACGTCTGCACCTAACACTCTAACATGTACCCCGAGTCTAAACACCCCTTACCTTACACTTATTAACCCCTAATCTGCCGCCCCCGCTATCGCTGACACCTGCATATTTTTTTTAACCCCTAATCTGCCGCTCCGTAAACCGCCGCTACCTACATTATCCCTATCTACCCCTAATCTGCTGCCCCTAACACCGCCGACCCCTATATTATATTTATTAACCCCTAATCTGCCCCCCTCAACGTCGCCTCCACCTGCCTACACTAATTAACCCCTTATCTCCCGAGCAGACCGCACCGCTACTATAATAAAGTTATTAACCCCTAATCCGCCTCACTCCCGCCTCAATAACCCTATAATAAATAGTATTAACCCCTAATCTGCCCTCCCTAACATCGCCGACACCTAACTTAAATTATTAACCCCTAATCTGCCGACCGAATCTCGCCGCTACTGTAATAAATGGATTAACCCCTAAAGCTAAGTCTAACCCTAACCCTAACACCCCCCTAAGTTAAATATAATTTAAATCTAACGAAATAAATTAACTCTTATTAAATAAATTATTCCTATTTAAAGCTAAATACTTACCTGTAAAATAAACCATAATATAGCTACAATATAAATTATAATTATATTATAGCTATTTTAGGATTTATATTTATTTTACAGGTAACTTTGTATTTATTTTAACCAGGTACAATAGCTATTAAATAGTTAAAATAATTACAAAATTACCTGTAAAATAAATCCTAACCTAAGTTACAATTAAACCTAACACTACACTATCAATAAATTAATTAAATAAAATACCTACAATTATCTACAATTAAACCTAACACTACACTATCAATAAATTAATTAAATACAATATCTACAAATAAATACAATGAAATAAACTAACTAAAGTACAAAAAATAAAAAAGAACTAAGTTACAAAAAATAAAAAAATATTTACAAACATTAGAAAAATATTACAACAATTTTAAACTAATTACACCTACTCTAAGCCCCCTAATAAAATCACAAAGACCCCCAAAATAAAAAAATGCCCTACCCTATTCTAAACTACAAAAATTCAAAGCTCTTTTACCTTACCAGCCCTTAAAAGGGCCCTTTGTGGGGCATGCCCCAAAGAATTCAGCTCTTTTGCCTGTAAAAAAAAACATACAGTACCCCCCCAACATTACAACCCACCACCCACATACCCCTAATCTAACCCAAACCCCCCTTAAATAAACCTAACACTAAGCCCCTGAAGATCTTCCTACCTTGTCTTCACCATGCCAGGTATCACCGATCGTTCCAGGCTCCGAAATCTTCATCCAAGCCCAAGTGGGGGCTAGACATCCATCATCCGATGGCTGAAGAAGTCCAGAAGAGGGTCCAAAGTCTTCATCCTATCCGGGAAGAAGAGTAGATCCGGACCGGCAACCATCTTCTTCCAAGCAGCATCTTCTATCTTCATCCGATGAGGACCGACTCCATCTTGAAGACCTCCACCGCGGACCCATCTTCTTCTTCCGACGACTTCCCAACGAATGACGGTTCCTTTAAGGGACGTCATCCAAGATGGTGTCCCTCGAATTCCGATTGACTGATAGGATTCGATCAGCCAATCGGAATTAAGGTAGGAAAATTCTGATTGGCTGATGGAATCAGCCAATCAGAATCAAGTTCAATCCGATTGGCTGATTCAATCAGCCAATCAGATTGAGCTTGCATTCTATTGGCTGTTCCGATCCTAAAATAGCTAAGATATAATTATAATTTATATTGTAGCTATATTAGGATTTATTTTACAGGTAAGTATTTAGATTTAAATAGGAATAATTTATTTAATAAGACTTAATTTATTTCGTTAGATAAAAATGATATTTAACTTAGGGGGGTGTTAGTGTTAGGGTTAGAATTAGCTTAAGGGGTTAAACAATTTATTAGAGTAGCGGTGAGCTCCGATCGGCAGATTAGGGGTTAATACTTGAAGTTAGCTGTCGGCGATGTTAGGGAGGGCAGATTAGGGGTTAATACTATTTATTATAGGGTTATTGAGGTGGGAGTGAGGCGGATTAGGGGTTAATACATTTATTATACTAGCGGTGAGCTCCGGTCGGCAGATTAGGGGTTAATAATTGTAGGTAGCTGGCGGCGACGTTGTGGGGGGCAGATTAGGGGTTAATAAATATAATATAGGGGTCGGCAGTGTTAGGGGCAGCAGATTAGGGGTACATAGGGATAACGTAGTTGGCGGCGGTATACGGAGCGGCAGATTAGGCGTTAAATATATAGTGGCGGCGATGTGGGGGGACCTCGGTTTAGGGGTACATAGGTAGTTTATGGGTGTTAGTGTACTTTAGAGCACAGTAGTTAAGAGCTTTATAAACCGGCGTTAGCCCAGAAAGCTCTTAACTACTGACTTTTTTCTGCGGCTGGAGTTTTGTCGTTAGATTTCTAACGCTCACTTCAGCCACGACTCTAAATACCAGCGTTAGAAAGATCCCATTGAAAAGATATGATATGCAATTGACGTAAGGGGATCTGCGGTATGGAAAAGTCACGACTGGAAAGTGAGCGTTAGACCCTTTAATGACTGGCTCCAAATACCAGAGGGTGGTAAAAACCAGCGTTAGGAGCCTCTAACGCTGGTTTTGACGGCTACCGCCCAACTCTAAATCTAGGCCCAAGTGATTAAACACATAATTAATGCCTACAATGTATAGGCTGTGAGTGAACCAAAATACAGGTGCAAAACATTCAAGTGATTAACTTTTAAAGAGACAGTACTGTTTATAACACTCATTGTGTACTCATTAATTACAGCTATCCTATAATGATATATATCTTAATATAGAACAATACTTTCATTCTCTACTGTGACTATACATTAGTATTTTACAATTAAATTCTATAATTATGTTTCTGTGTTTGTTATATGTGAATTAATGTACATTAAAAAAAAATTAATATTATATTAACTAACAAACAATTTTTAATCTTTAAGAAATGTTACCTTTACGATGGATAACAAGGAGGAAGAAAAATTGTTATGTAACCATAGCTAACATAGAACTTTTATGAAATGACATATAAAATATATAGCAATTTTATGAGCAAGAAAATAGCAACCTAGCTGCATCTTTCGCAAAGCAATAGTAGTTTTTTATATATATATATGTGTGTGCGTGTACATGTTTATATGTTTATATATGTCTGTAAACACATATATACACACATAAATACATACATACATCGGTTTATTTTTATTTTGTTAATGAAATTTTGCTACATAATCATGGACTAAAAATATTTATTAAATTTGTGTATTGTTAAACTTCTTATGTGGGTTCTTGAGTCCTATGTGAATCTTGATCTGTATGAAAGAAAAAATACAGAAATTATTAGTTAAAGAAGATTAATTTACAATCATAGAAAAAGAGTATAGTCCCTATTTAGTCCCTTATGATACATTCTGTCTAATTTATTAATCCATATTACTTCTCTTTGTTTTAACTTCTTAATTCTATCCTGGCCTCTTCTCTGTATGGGTATATGTTCCAATACTTGGAACCTTAATTGACTGACGTCATGCTTTTTTTCTTTGAAATGAGCTGAGACTGGTAAATCTGGGATACCTTTTCTTATAGTATATTTGTGCTGTGTGAGTCTGACTTTTATTTTTTGGCTGGTCTCTCCTATATAGATTAGCCCACATGGATATTTTAATGAATAAACAGCATAATCTGACTGGCAAGTGTATAATCCATTAATGTTATATCTTTTCCCTGTATGAGGCTGTACTACTTTGTCTCCTCTTATAACACTATTACAGTGGGAACAATTATAACAAGGAAAAGCTCCTTTTTTACTAGAGGTTAATAATATATGTGTATTACTCCCTATGTCAGTTCTAACTAAACTATCATGTAGATTTCTAGGTCTTTTGTAAGAAAGTAATGGCACATTTTGAAACTCCATACTGTCATTATAGCTATTTTTAAGAATATTCCAGTGTTTTTTTAATAATACCTGTAATTTGTTTGCTATTAACATTATAAGTGCTTATAAAGGGAATCCTATTTGTTTGAACATTTTTCTTTTTCTTAATTAACAATTCTTTTCTATTAATTAGATTAACTTTATTCAGTTCATTGTCTAGCACTTGTTTTGGATAACCTTTTTGGGTAAATGTGTTGCTCATTTCCTGTAATCGTGTTTTGCAAGAACTTGTATCACTTACAATTCATTTAACCCTTATATATTGAGATTTAGGTAAAGATTTCACAGTACTTTCTGGATGACAGCTATTGTAGGATAACAAGGTGTTCTTATCAGTTTCTTTGACAAAAATGTCTGTTTTGAACATACCTTCTTCTATATAAACCATAACATCCAGAAAATTAATATGTTTATCATTACTTTGCATGGTAAACTCAATGTTCTCAGTGTTATCATTTAGTTGAAAAAGAAATTGATTCAGGGTTTCATTGTTTCCAGACCATATCATAAAGACATCATCTATATAGCGCCACCTACGCTATCAAACCTTTTAAACAATTCATTGGAGTATACATATTTCTGTTCATACATACCCATGTATAAGCCTGCGTATGGTGGCGCCATATTAGCACCCATTGCGGTACCTCTCTTTTGTCTGTAAAATACATCACCAAATAAGAAGTAATTATTATTTAACAAAAGTGTTAGTAATTCTATTATGAAATTAATTTGTAGATCTGTGTATGTATTTTCATCTTGTAAGGATTTTTTAGCAGATTCTATACCACCGAGATGGGGCATACTTGTATACAAATGTTTTACGTCTAGTGTGACTAATGTAGGGTGTGTGGTTGTTTGCCACTCAATTGTGTCTAATTTATTTAAGAAGTCTGTAGAATCTTCTATATATGACTGTAATTTGCATACTATAGGTTTAAAAATTCTATCCAGAAGAGTGGCCACATTGGAAAGAACACAGTCAATACTAGTGACAATGGGGCACCCTGGAGGATTATCTATACATTTATGGATTTTTTTGAAGTGTATAAATTAGGGGAGTAATACATTCCTTCCTAATAAGATATTCCTTAAGTTTGTGATCTATGATATTGTTTTCTAAGGCCTTCTGGACAATTGTTTTAAGTTCTACCTGTATGTTTTTAAGGGGATTTTTTTCAAAATGTTCATAGACTTCAGTGTCTGTAAGTTGTTTGTTGATTTCCTCTACATACTTTAATTTGTCAATGACAACAATAGCCCCTCCCTTGTCAGCATATTTTATAATAATATCTGGGTTATTTATAATGTCCAATAAGGACTTATTTTATGCAGCTGACAAATTATATTCCACTGGTAACCCTTTATGTATATTAATATTATGTTTAAGCTGTTCTATATCTTTACTGACAATGGAGATATAAGTTTATACAGGGTGATAACTTGCTGGCGGAATAAACTCAGATTTAGTAATTAAATAAAAATTAGACAGTTTTAAACAATTATCATCAATTACATTCCCAGTATCAATATTCCTTGAGACCCTAGAAAAATGTGCTTTAAGACGTAGGCTCCTAAAAAACCTATAAAGTTCAATGTCCAAGTCCAAGTTATTAAGTGTGTTACTATGGCAAAACCCCAAGCCTCTATTTAATAAGCCCATCTGACTTTCTGTTAAAGTTGTTTGTGATATGTTAATCACTAGGGCCTAGATTTGGAGTTTGGCGGTAGATGGGCTGTTAACGCTCCGCTGGCTTTTTTCTGGCCGCACCATAAAATTAACTCTGGTATCGAGAGTTCAAAAAAATGCTGCGTTAGGCTCCAAAAAAGGAGCGTAGAGCATTTTTACCGCAAATGCAACTCTCGATACCAGAGTTGCTTACGGACGCGGCCAGCCTCAAAAACGTGCTCGTGCACGATTCCCCCATAGGAAACAATGGGGCTGTTTGAGCTGAAAAAAAACCTAACACCTGCAAAAAAGCAGCGTTCAGCTCCTAACGCAGCCCCATTGTTTCCTATGGGGAAACACTTCCTACGTCTGCACCTAACACTCTAACATGTACCCCGAGTCTAAACACCCCTAACCTTACACTTATTAACCCCCAATCTGCCGCCCCCGCTATCGCTGACCCCTGCATTATATTATTAACCCCTAATCTTCCGCTCCGTAAACCGCCGCTACCTACGTTATCCCTATGTACCCCTAATCTGCTGCCCTAACATCGCCGACCCCTATATTATATTTATTAACCCCTAACCTGCCCCCCACAACGTCGCCGCCAGCTACCTACAATAATTAACCCCTAATCTTCCGACCGCAAAGCGCCGCCACCTACGTTATCCTTATGTACCCCTAATCTGCTGCCCCTAACACCGCCAACCCCTATATTATATTTATTAACCCCTAACCTGCCCCCCACAACGTTGCCAACACCTGCCTACACTTATTAACCCCTAATCTGCCGAGCGGACCTGAGCGCTACTATAATAAAGTTATTAACCCCTAATCTGCCTCACTAACCCTATCATAAATAGTATTAACCCTTAATCTGCCCTCCCTAACATCGCCGACACCTAACTTCAATTATTAACCCCTAATCTGACGACCGGAGCTCACCGCTATTCTAATAAATGTATTAACCCCTAAAGCTAAGTCTAACCCTAACACTAACACCCCCCTAAGTTAAATATAATTTAAATCTAACGAAATTAATTAACTCTTATTAAATAACTTATTCCTATTTAAAGCTAAATACTTACCTGTAAAAAAAAATCCTAATATAACTACAATATAAATTATAATTACATTGTAGCTATTTTAGGATTAATATTTATTTTACAGGCAACTTGGTAATTATTTTAACTAGGTACAATAGCTATTAAATAGTTAAGAACTATTTAATAGTTACCTAGTTAAAATAATAACAAAATTACCTGTAAAATAAATCCTAACCTAAGTTATAATTAAACCTAACACTACCCTATCAATAAATTAATTAAATAAACTACCTACAATTACCTACAATTAACCTAACACTACACTATCAATAAATAAATTAAATACAATTCCTACAAATAACTACAATTACATAAACTAACTAAAGTACAAAAAATAAAAAAGAACTAAGTTACAAAAAATAAAAAAATATTTACAAACATAAGAAAAATATTACAACAATTTTAAACTAATTACACCTACTCTAAGCCCCCTAATAAAATAACAAAGACCCCCAAAATAAAAAAATGCCCTACCCTATTCTAAATTAATACATTTAAAAGCTCTTTTACCTTACCAGCCCTGAACAGGGCCCTTTGCGGGGCATGCCCCAAGAAAATCAGCTCTTTTGCCTGTAAAAAAAAACATACAATAACCCCCCCCAACATTACAACCCACCACCCACATACCCCTAATCTAACCCAAACCCCCCTTAAATAAACCTAACACTAAGCCCCTGAAGATCTTCCTACCTTGTCTTCACCATACCAGGTTCACCGATCGGTCCAGAAGAGCTCCTCCGATGTCCTGATCCAAGCCCAAGCGGGGGGCTGAAGAGGTCCATGATCCAGCTGAAGTCTTCATCCAAGCGGGGCAGAAGAGTTCTTCCATCCGATTGAAGTCTTCATCCAAGAGGCATCCATCCGGAGCGAAGCGGCAGCATCCTGAAGACCTCCACCGCGGAACATCCATCCTGGCCTACGACTGAACGACGAATGATGGTTCCTTTAAATGACGTCATCCAAGATGGCGTCCCTCGAATTCCGATTGGCTGATAGGATTCTATCAGCCAATCGGAATTAAGGTAGGAATATTCTGATTGGCTGATGGAATCAGCCAATCAGAATCAAGTTCAATCCGATTGGCTGATCCAATCAGCCAATCAGATTGAGCTCGCATTCTATTGGCTGATCGGAACAGCCAATAGAATGCGAGCTCAATCTGATTGGCTGATTGGATCAGCCAATAGGATTGAACTTGATTCTGATTGGCTGATTCCATCAGCCAATCAGAATATTCCTACCTTAATTCCGATTGGCTGATAGAATCCTATCAGCCAATCGGAATTCGAGGGACGCCATCTTGGATGACGTCATTTAAAGGAACCGTCATTCGTCGGGAGACGCCGGAAGAAGAGGATGGATCCGCGTCGGCTGCTTCAAGATGGACCCGCTCCGCACCGGATGGAAGAAGATCGAAGATGCCGCTTGGAGAAGATGTTTGCCGGTCCGGATGTCCTCTTCTTGCCGGATAGGAGGAAGACTTTGGAGCCTCTTCTGGACCTCTTCAGCACCGGATGCCAGGACGGATCGGTGATACCTGGATGGTGAAGACAAGGTAGGAAGATCTTCAGGGGCTTAGTGTTAGGTTTATTTAAGGGGGGTTTGGGTTAGATTAGGGGTATGTGGGTGGTGGGTTGTAATGTTGGGGGGGTATTGTATGTTTTTTTTACAGGCAAAAGAGCTGATTTTCTTGGGGCATGCCCCGCAAAGGGCCCTGTTCAGGGCTGGTAAGGTAAAAGAGCTTTTAACTCAATTAATTTAGAATAGGGTAGGGCATTTTTTTATTTTGGGGGTCTTTGTTATTTTATTAGGGGGCTTAGAGTAGGTGTAATTAGTTTAAAATTGTTGTAATATTTTTCTTATGTTTGTAAATATTTTTTTATTTTTTGTAACTTAGTTCTTTTTTATTTTTTGTACTTTAGTTAGTTTATTTCATTGTAGTTATTTGTAGGAATTGTATTTAATTTATTTATTGATAGTGTAGTGTTAGGTTAATTGTAGGTAATTGTAGGTAGTTTATTTAATTATTTTATTGATAGGGTAGTGTTAGGTTTAATTATAACTTAGGTTAGGATTTATTTTACAGGTAAATTTGTTATTATTTTAACTAGGTAACTATTAAATAGTTCTTAACTATTTAATAGCTATTGTACCTGGTTAAAATAATTACAAAGTTGCCGGTAAAATAAATATTAATCCTAAAATAGCTACAATGTAATTATAATTTATATTGTAGCTATATTAGGATTTATTTTACAGGTAAGTATTTAGCTTTAAATAGGAATAATTTATTTAATAAGAGTTAATTTATTTCGTTAGATTTAAATTATATTTAACTTAGGGGGGTGTTAGTGTTAGGGTTAGACTTAGCTTTAGGGGTTAATAAATATAATATAGGGGTCTCGGCAGATTAGGGGTTAATAAGTGTAGGCAGGTGTCGGCGACGTTGAGGGGGGCAGATTAGGGGTTAATAAATATAATATAGGGGTCGGCAGTGTTAGGGGCAGCAGATTAGGGTACATAAGGATAAAGTAGGTGGCGGCGCTTTGCGGTCGGCAGATTAGGGGTTAATTATTGTAAGTAGCTGGCGGCGACGTTGTGGGGGGCAGGTTAGGGGTTAATAAATGTAATACAGGGATCGGCGGTGTTAGGGGCAGCAGATTAGGGGTACATAAGTATAACGTAGGTGGCGGTCGGCAGATTAGGGGTTAAAAAATTTTAATCGAGTGGCGGCGATGTGGGGGGACCTCGGTTTAGGGGTACATAGGTAGTTTATGGGTGTTAGTGTACTTTAGGGTACAGTAGTTAAGAGCTTTATGAACCGGCGTTAGCCCAGAAAGCTCTTAACTCCTGCTATTTTCCGGCGGCTGGAGTTTTGTCGTTAGAGCTCTAACGCTCACTTCAGAAACGACTCTAAATACCGGCGTTAGGAAGATCCCATTGAAAAGATAGGATACGCAATTGACGTAAGAGGATCTGCGGTATGGAAAAGTCGCGGCTGAAAAGTGAGCGTTAGACCCTATTTTGACTGACTCCAAATACCGGCGGTAGCCTAAAACCAGCGTTAGGAGCCTCTAACGCTGGTTTTCACGGCTACCGCCGAACTCTAAATCTAGGCCTAGGTTCTTTACCGTTTCATGCAGCGGCCTCTTGGCGGTCGACTTGCGACTTCGTTGGTGTTTGCAGTCACCCCTCCTCCATCTCGTCTGGTTACCTGTGGGGAAAAAGATTCGGCGTAATCTATGATATTCAGCCAGGGTAGAGGGATGAAGTTCCCAATTCACTTCATTTTTCTTTTCTCTCTTCCATTGTTTTGAATTGATTTCTGTATCTGGAACAGCCAAAAATGGTTGAACTTCCATAGCTTGATGTAGGATATGTGTAGCTTGAAATTGTGCAAAGGACGGTGAAGCAATATCAAATAGCAGGGAAAGTCCAGCACCAATTTAAATTTATACGGTTATTGGGTGCAAGCTGCCTCTGTCTCACCAAGACAGATCAATATAGAATAGAAGAAAAAGCTGCAGCACTCCAAATAGATTTTTTAGTGATTTATTTTCAATCAAAAAAACATAGGCAACGTTTCAGGCTTTGCCCTTTCTCAAGCCAAGTGATTAAACACATAATTAATGCCTACAATTTATTGGCTGTGAGTGAACCAAAATACAGGTGCAAAACATTCAAGTGATTAACTTTTAAAGAAACAGTACTGTTTATAACACTCATTGTGTACTCATTAATTACATCTATCCTATAGTGATATATATCTTAATATAGAACAATACTTTCATTCTCTACTGTGACTATACATTAGTATTTTACAATTAAATTCTATAATTATGTTTCTGTGTTTGTTATATGTGAATTAATGTAATTTTTTTTAAAAAAAAATAATAATTAAATTTTAATATTATATTAACTAACAAATCATTTTTAATCTTTAAGAAATGTTACCTTTACGATGGATAACAAGGAGGAAGAAAAATTGTTATGTAACCATAGCTAACCTAGAACTTTTATGAAATGACAGATAAAATATATAGCAATTTTCTGAGCAAGAAAATAGCAACCAAGCTGCATCTTTCACAAAGCAATAGTAGTTTTTATATATATATATATATATATATATATATATATATATATATATATATATATATATATATATATATGTGTGTGTGTGTATGTACATGTTTATATGTGTATATATGTCTGTAAACACATATATACACACATAAATACACACAGTATGTACATATGTATATATATGTGTCTCAATGTTATCATAAAAAGCGTAGTAGGAAAGATTCTATTAACTATAGGCCAGTCAGTTTGACCTCAATTGCAGGAAAATTAATTTAAACTCGTTTAAAGGAAAGACTTGTGTCTTAACTTCAAACAACTTAGAAGTCAAAGGACCACATAGTTTCACTGCTGGAAGATCATGTCAGACTAATCTAATTTTTTTCTTTGGCCATGTAACTAAATTAATAGACCAATGAGGAGCCATAGATGTTGCATATCTAGACTTTAGCAAAGCATGTGAGACTGTCCCAAACAACAAATTTATTCACAAAATGCATTGCCTTGGAGCATATGCTAAGATTGTTAAGTGGGTAGAATGCTGGCTTAAGGATAGAAGGAAGATGGTTTCAATTGATGGAGTACATTCAAATGAGGGGTCAGTTACTAGTGGTGTTCCCCAAGAGTCAGTTCTTGGGCCTGTTTTGTTTAACATGTTCATAAGTGATATTGGAAGTGGTCTTAAGGGGTGGTTTTCTTGTTTGCTAATGATAAAAAAATTTGTAACAGAGTTGGTGATCCAGGAGAGGTTGATCAAATGAACAGTGATATTAGAAAACTAGGGGACTAATCAAATAAATGGGATCTGAAATTTAATAATGCAAATAGGATCAACCCAAAGAACAATTATAGGGGTCAATTTATCAAGCTCCATATGGAGCTTGATGTCCCGTGTTTCTGGCAAGCTTGAAAACAGAAGTTATGAAGCAGCGGTCTAAAAACCTGTGCTCGATAACCTGTCCGCCTGCTCTGACCGAAATCAAGCCGATCAAATACGATCAGGTTGATTGACACCCCCTGCTGGGGGAAAATCTCGGCCAATGCTGTCGGCATTTATCGATGTGCAGCAGACATGATACGTTACATTGTATCATGTCCGCTCGCACATTAATAAATTGACCCCATAGTCTCAATGTTACATTACTGACTGTAACTAAAGAAGAAAGGGACTTAGGAATAATTATTTCAGATGATTTAAAATTTGGTACACAATGCAGCAGTGCAGCCAGTAAGGCCAGTCAAATATTAGTAACATAAATAGCAAGGTTCTTATGCCACTTTACAGATCATTAGTTAGGCCAAATCTGGAATACTGTGTACAGTTCTGGAGACCATAACTTTAGAAAGATATACATAAACTAGAAGCTGTCCAAAAGGGGACTTCTAAAATGGTACACAGTCTAAAATATAAAACATACAAATATAGACTCTGACCTAAATATGTATAGTTTAGAGAATAGAAAGAAAATGAGTGACATGATAGAAATGAGCTGGATGCCAAAAGGGGCACGCAACGATTGGAGAAAGCTGGATTTGTCATCACTTTTCTAACTACAGTAGGAGATGCAGGCAGAGGATTGGCAGTATGTTTAGCATAACCCAATGGTAAATATTTTTAAAAAGACACGTCATTGTAAAGTTTAATGAATTAAAGTGCCCCTATTTTTAAGATTTTTTTTTTATATACTGGGCACTAATTCATTTAACTTTACTATCACTTTTAAGATGATATTCTAAACAAAGCTTTCTTTTCCTCTCTTAAAGAATTATGTAATCTCTGACTATGAGGAGAATTAGATTTGTTACACTTAAAGTTGGAAGCAAAAAAACACATATTAACCCCTTGAGTGCTAACGATGGCTCTGAGCCATCGCAGAGTCGTCGCTAGCACTCTCCCAACTTGAGGGAGATCTGGGGGCTCCCACCCGCTCCTACCCCGGTGATCAGGCCTGCATAGTGACAGGCATCGCCGGGACTTCACGCCGCGCAACTTTATTTATACATAACAATGTTAAGTATAGGAGCAGGGGGCATGCTGCTTAGGAGCCTGTATCTCAGGCATCTAAGCCGCTACAGACCCCCAAGACCGTTAAACCTTTCCAACAGTTTAAGTCTTGGGGATCTGAAAATAAAAATAACAATAATAAAAAATTTTTTAAAAAAAGCTTAGCACCCAGGTGGGAAAGTGCTTAGCACTCAAAGGGTTAAAACAATTAGGGCTAGATTACAAGCAATGCAATATTTATTTTTTTCGTGATTGCGAAAACTTCTAGGAGCATATTTCTCAAAGCGTCAACTGAAAATAAGCTTGAATTCCGCATCGTATTTGTCGCGAGATTGATCCGCCGTAGTTATCAAAGCGTCAAAATCTGCAAATGTTGATATTTGTGACATAATATACGATCCCGCAATCTCAATCCGACGCAGATCGATGTGAGTTGAAAACAGTGGTATTTGAGCGGAATTCTGTTCATTTACCCTCCTAATCGACACTATTTGAACCTCTCACTAAGTTATCAAAAATTCTACATTTACGCTCTCGTCTTTTCCGACTCAGCGTTCCTAGTTTTCAATCCGCCACCCTTGAGGTTGTGGATGCCATAGAACTCAATAGAAGTCTGAAAACACAGAAAGCTTATGTTCGATGCTGCAAGAGAATGAAGCATATTACATAATAAAAGTAAATTAGAAACTTTATTAAAATTGTATACCTTTTCTAAATCAAACAATATTATTGCTTCACATTTGGTGTACTAGTAGATATAGGGATAAAAAATAAAAATACATTACTACTTATGGATTATGTTGTGAAGAGGGGAAGTGCCGCTGCAGTAAACCTCTGTCCGTGTAATCAACAAACTCAGATGATCAGTCCCAATCAAGCCATATACAGGGGCGGTGTGGAGCCAACGAAAATTAGCAGGTGCACATCCGCAAATGTGCAAAAAAGGAAATATGTCGGCTACAGAGCAACTGTGCAAAAAAAAGTACTTTAATCCATTAAAACACAGGGATACAGTTCACAAAAGAAAGGGCTCGGCTGATCTTATGTGTTTCACACCAGTAGGCGCTTACTCATAGATACTGAGCACAAGTAAAACCGTTGCTAAATTTAAGGGCTTAACAACCAATCATATACATTCTGTGAATGATGTATATATATGTGTGATACTGATCAATACATGTGCTTTTGTTAACAAACCCTTAAAGAAATAGCAACATCTAAAAACAAAGTGACAATTACTTGCAGGGATGACAAAATGGTACATATTATATAATCAATACTAATGTGTTGGCAATTAATACCAATAGTGCAACAATATACTTTATATGATAGAAGTTCCAAAATAATATCTTATTCTACCATCACTATAATTGCGTATAAATAGATTCAGCTATTTTTGTGCATGTAACTATTATACAACTATTGTTATTATTATAGTATTTTTTACTATCTTGCCACTCTTCTATTATACAATGAACATATTTAATTAGGGAATAATACAAATACCTCAATCTTATTATGCTGACCAATACTATTGGTCTAAGGATATTATTATTACAGGTAGCAATCAAGGACTTAGTACTGTATTCAGAGATGTGGCTTATAAGTAACTTGCAATATTGTATAAATCAAAGGATTAATTAATCCTGACTTAAGTATATATAATACTATACTATTATTATTATTCTAATTATTCCACATTATACCGCATGTCCCATTCCAAATGCATGCCTAACAGTGATTTGGTTCTTAATTTATAGATCCAAAAAAGTTTTTTTTTATAAAGTATTTTAACTAAATCCCCTCCTCTCTGTGGGATTGTAGCTAGGTCAATGGAACAAATTAAAATGCTTATCCACAGCTGAATCCTTATTGTAATTTTTTAAGTGAAATCAGCTCTCAACATACTTCCAATCTCCCACCCCCTCAAAAGCTCACGATCACCCAAAACCCAAATATCCAAAAATGCAGCTCTTTTGCCTCTGTTAATGAGGATGAAGTTTTTGCCCTTATACTGTCCTCCCACCTCACTACCTGTCCCCTCGACCCCATCCCCTCACAGCTACTCCCCTCCCTCTCTTCTACCCTCACCCCTATACTCACACACATTTTCAACCTCTCCCTCAGCACTGGTATATTTCCCTCATCTCTAAAACATGCACTGGTCGCACCTATCCTCAAAAAACCTTCCCTTGATCCAACCTCCCCTTCCAATTACCGCCCTATTTCACTACTCCCTCTTGCATCAAAGCTCCTCGAAAAGCTAGTTTACGCACGTCTATCCCATTTCCTTACACTTAACTCTCTTCTTGACCCACTGCAATCTGGATTTCGTTCCCATCACTCTACAGAGACAGCAATTGTCAAGGATACCAATGAGCAACTTACAGCAAAATCCAAAGGCCACTTCTCTCTGCTTATCCTCCTTGACCTGTCTGCAGCCTTTGACACTGTTGACCACCCTCTTCTGCTCCAAACCCTCCAATCCTTTGGAATCTGCGACAAAGCTCTCTCATGGTTCTCTTCCTATCTGACTAACCGTACATTTAGTGTAGGCTTCTCCGGAGCATCCTCTGCCCCGTTACCACTTTCTGTTGGGATACCACAAGGCTCTGTCCTTGGTCCCCTTCTCTTTTCAATCTACACGTCATCACTAGGTTCCTTAATAAAGTCCCATGAGTTTCAATACCATTTGTATGCCGATGACACCCAAATCTACCTCTCTGCACCAGACCTACCTCCTTCCTTACTAACCTGTGTCACTAACTGTCTTTCTCACATCTCATCTTGGATGTCCTCTCACTACCTTAAGCTAAATCTCTCCAAAACTGAACTCCTTATTTTCCCCCTTCTTCCAATGTCTCCACCCCCAAAATTTCTATAACTGTTGATAATTCCATTATTACTCCTACCCCACATGCCTGATGTCTTGGGGTCACACTTGACTCAGATCTTTCCTTCACTCCTCACATTCAGTCCTTGGCTAAAGCCTGCTGCTTCCACCTTAAAAACATTGCTAAAATTAGACATTTCCTTACACAAGATACAACCAAGATTTTAATCCACTCTCTCATCCTTTCCCGCCTCGACTACTGCAATTCCGTCCTCTCTGGTCTACCTAGCTGCCGCATAGCTCCTTTACAATCCATTATGAATGCCTCTGCCAGGCTCATCTTCCTTACTCGTCGCTCTTCATCTGCTGCACGTCTCTGCCAATCCCTTCACTGGCTTCCTCTTGCCTCTAGGATTAAACATAAAATCCTCACCCTGACATATAAAGCTCTCAACTGCACTGCTCCCCCCTACATCCCAGAACTTTTCTCTAGATACTCTCCCTCCCGTCCCCTTCGATAAGCTCAGGATCTCCTCCTCTCCTCCTCTCTTGTTACTTCCTTACATTCACGTTTACAGGACTTCTCCAGAATGGCCCCCATCTTGTGGAATTCCCTGCCTCGCTCCATAAGACTCTCCTCTAGTTTTAACAGCTTCAAGCACTCCCTAAAAACTCTACTATTCAGGGATGCTTACAACCAACACTAACCTTTCCTAACGCCATTGCTTTCCCCTTGAACCCCTTAGATTGTAAGCCTATGGGCCCAGCTGTTTACAGATCGCTTCATAAGAGCCGACTACAACAGTGAAACTCTCGGCAGGGCCCTCTACCCACTTGACCCCTACAAAAGCTATCCTGTACACCAACTATGTTTACAGCGCTGCGGAATCTGTTGGCGCTCTACAAATACCTGATAATAATAATAATTGTAATTTTTTACGTCTCTCAGATGTTCTCTGGCACGTGATCTAAGGGCCCTGGTTCATTGTCCTGCATAATGTGCTCCACAGAGTTGGCAATCCAACAGTATGTGATCCGTAAGACAGGTCGTATAGAAATCAATGTTAACATTTTCCCTTGTAACTTTACTAACAAATATACTAGTGAAGTCCATACTGTCACAAGTCAAGCAATAAGTTAAATGTGATGTAAAATTGCCTTTGCCTCTAAGCCATGTATTTTTGGCTTTGTCTTTTGAGGTAACCATACTGGGAGAAAATTTTGTAGCCAAAGTAGGTGGTTTTCTGGCTACAATCTTACAATTCTTTACATATGCTTGTAGAGTATCATCACCTTTTAGTACACCAAGATGCTTCTTAATAATATTACAAATTGTGCTGTAGTGTAAGGAGTATTCTGTTGAAAAAACTATGCTGTTTTCATCAAGATACTCCTTAGCCTTACCCCTATTAAACGTGTCATCCTTCGCTTCCCACACTTTTATTTCCTCAAAAGTCTTTTGTAGATCACTCTCGCTATAGCCTCTGGCTTAAAGCCTACCTATTAGTTCTAGACCCCCTGTATATAGTTTTGTAATGTGCTTACATTACACCTTAGTCTGATTAATTGACTTCTTGGGATTGACCTGACTAGGTGCTTTGGGTGGCAGGAAGTGGCGTGCAATATAGTGTTGCAAGCCGTGTCTTTTCTATAAATTCTAGAGATGATCCTCTGCATGATGGGATCTCCCTGTAGATTTAAATCCAGAAAATTGACCTCATCATGATGTGATTCACCAGTAAATCTAAGATTTATATCATTAATATTGATATAGTTTAAAAAATTATCAAATGAAAAGGTGTCTTTCACAATTAAAATGAGATCATCAATATACCTCATGTACATAAGTATATCGGACCTAAAGTTCTTATCGATGTTGTAGATGTGGCGGAGCTCTCACTCACCCACAAACAAATTAGCATAAGAGGGGGCGAATATCGCCCCCATTGCTGTACCTTGGTTTTGCAAATAGAACTCTGTATCAAAAATAAAATAATTGTGGGTAAGTAAGAACTCCACCACATCCAGGATGAGTTGTTTTATATCATCACCAAATGTAGTTTCGTTAGTCATAAAAAACTCCAGGGCTCGACACCCATGCAAATGAGGTATTGAGGAATAGAGTGAAACAGTGTCAACTACCCATTTATATCCCTCCTGCCATTGAAAATCTTTCAAAATGTCTAAAAGATGGTTCGAATCTCTCAGATAACTATATAAGTTTTTCACCATGGGTTGTAAAAAATGGTCAATTCATTCAGACACAGGCTCCAAAAGTTAGCCTATGACCAAAATGATTGGTCGCCCAGGTGGAGATACAAGGCTCTTGTGTGTTTTAGGCAGGTAGTGAAAAATGGGAATTGTAACATGTGTGGGTAAAAGTTGTCTAGATTGTTCCATCGTCATAATTCCCAAGGTGACGGCTCCATTAAGTAATTTACTGAGCTGTTTAGTAAATGCAATTGTGGGATCACTTTGTAATTTGCAATAAATAGTATTGTACTAAAAGGTGATGATACTCTACAAGCATATATAAGGAATTGTAAGTTTGTAGCAAGAAAACCACCTACTTTGGCTACAAAACTTTCTCCCAATATGGTTACCTCAAAAGATAAAGCCAAAAATACATGGCTTAGAGGCAAAGGAAATTTTAGATCACATTTAACTAATTGCTTGACTTGTGACAGTATGGACTTCACTAGTATATGTGTTAGTAAAGTTACAGGGGAAAATGTTAATATTGATTTCTATGCGACCTGTCTTATGGATCATGTTGTGTATTTGTTGGATTGCCAACTCTGTGGAGCACAATGTGTAGGACAATCAAACAGGGCCCTTAGATCACGTGCCAGAGAACATCTGAGAGACTTAAAAAATTACAATAAGGATTCAGCTGTGGCTAAGCATTTTAATTTGTTCCATTTTACCAATGTTCCTAATTTTAAAATAAAAATCATTGATCTAGCTAGAATCCCACATAGAGGAGGTTATTTAGTTAAAATACTTGATGCAAAAATAACTTTTTTGGATCTATAAATTAAGAACCAAATCACCGTTAGGCATGAATTTGGAATGGGACATGCGGTAATATGTGGAATAATTAGAATAATAATAATAATAATAGTATAGTATTATATATACTTAAGTCAGGATTAATTAGTCCTTCTATTTATACAATATTACAAGTTACTTATAAGCCACATCTCTGAATACAGTACTAAGTCCTTGATTGCTACCTATAATATTAATATCCTTACACCAATAGTATTGGTCCGCATAATAAGATTGAGGTATTTATATTATTCCCTAATTAAATATGTTCATCGTAAATAGAAGAGTGGCAAGATAGTAAAAAATACTATAATAATAACAATAGTTGTATAATAGTTACATACATAAAAATAGCTGAATATATTTATACGCAATTATAGTGATGGTAGAAAAAGATATTAGTTTGGAACTTCTATCATATAAAGTATATTGTTGCACTATTGGTATTAATTGCCAACACATTAGTATTGATTATATAATATGTACCATTTTGTTATCCCTGCAAGTAATTGTTACTTTGTTTGTAGATGTTGCTATTTCTTTAAGGGTTTGTTAACAAAAACACATGTATTGATCAGTATCACACATATATTTATGTCATTCACAGAATGTATATGATTGGTTGTTAAGCCCTTAAAATTTACTTGTGCTCAGTATCTATGAGTAAGTGCCTACGGGCGTAAAACGCGTAAGATCCGCTGAGCCCTTCCTTTTGTGAACTGTATCCTTGTGTTTTAATGGATTAAAGTACTTTTTATTTGCACAGTTGCTCTGTAGTCAACATGTTTCCTTTTATGTATTATGTTACAACTTTGTCTCTCATTACAAAGCAAGGGGACAATATTATTTCTCAAAATTTGGTGCAAAGTTTTGCCCAAAACTTGGTGCACTAATAGATATAGAGATAAAAATTAAATAAATACACAACATAATATAGCTAACTTCCTTTTTATTTTTTGGAAGAATCTATGTGCACCATGTTTAAGCCATGTAATGCAAGTCACACTCTCCACTTTTCGCCAAATTTGACTCAACACTTTTTGCACCAATTATGACGCAAACTCCTAAACAACTCACACACTAGTGAATTTTTTAACCACTTTTGATTGGAGTATGCATAATCACATGATTTATGACATCAGCCAATCTGATTCAAATACACATAATAAACTATCACTAACAAATCAAATTGCTCGATAGCTGTGTCATTGATCACTCATCAGAACTTGTAAAAGCCATTTGTTACATTGTGTATTGTTACATTGTGTATTATACTTTGAAAGTATGTATATGTGAAATTAATATTAAAGATAAACATTGATGCTGACATTAGGACACACAGTGCAATATTTTAGACAAGGATTTTAAAATTCGAATTGATGTTTGATTCAATATATTTTTAAAATAATAGCTCAAAGGGATAGCCCACCTAAAATTAAATTGTCATGATTCAGATACAGCAGAAATTAAAATCACCTATTTACTGGCATGATGTGTTCAGTGTATTTCTTCTCTTGAATTTCTTTTTCAGTAAGAAATGTCATCTTTTATGCCAGCCCATTTTATAACACCTGTGTAGGGGTGGTTTTTAAAAATAGATTGCAATCAGGAGGGGTTAGACCGGTGCAGAGAGAAAACTGGCACAACTCTTAAAATATCCATTGATTGACAATAAATACATATGATACCCTGATTACATGTTATATTCGCAATTATTCCTGCTCAGAATAATAATTAATTTACAATATCTACATATAGTGGTATAAATAAACACAGACAACATTGTTTAGAACAAAAAAGGAACGTAGGGACATGTAAATATGTTTGCAAAGATTTCTGGCATAACACACACTCCAGAAGAAAAGAGAAATGCTGTGAAGAATCTTTTTTTCTTAAAAACAAGAGTAAATTTTATTTTCAAAAATATTTAAAAAAAACATGTAAAAACATGTAAGCCATGTAAGCTAGTCGCAGGCCTGCAACAAGGTGTTCAGAACCCAACGCCAAACATGTTTCGGGCCAAGCTTCAGCCCTTGTTCACTGGCATAGTTTGGGTTCACACCTGCTAGTGCTATTTAAAGGTAAAGTGCTTAAAGTGATTGCAGGCACCTGTACAATGTTAACTCTTTATGAAATGTTAAGCATATAGCAATGAGAAGTGCTGATGTTTTTGTGTTAATATACATTTTGCCTAATACCTATAACTTTACTAATTTCAAAGGATGTTTTGAAACAATATTTAAATTAAATTTGGAATATTACATTTGTTGTATAAAGTATACTTTCTAACAAATTTTGTAAATTCAGTAAAATAAGTCTACATCCATGATTGAATTTAGACCAGAGGGGTGTTTTGTCTGTAAATTGAAAATCCAAAACACTTCTCTCTGGTCTAAACGCCTTTCCCTATCTCCCCCTCTCCTATGTCTTGGTATGTGATCTATACCTTGTTAAGACACCTTCTTTCTTTGGGGATAGCGACTGCTTCCTACCCCTTCTGCCTCTACCCCTGTGCCCTCTACATACTTTCTTTTTGTTTTTAATTTTGTATTGGGTTTGGAAAGGCCCACCCCGTTTTTTTACTTTGTGATGTTAGAGGTGGAGGGAATATCTAACACAGAAATAGATTCTTTAACTGGTAAAGAATTGCTAACTTGATGTGAAGATGTTTCCTGATCTGAAGTGTCATATTCGTATTCTGTCTCACTAAATGTGACTTTTTTGTCTTGTTTTGGACCTGATCTCTTGTGTGTGTTAGTGTGTTGTGTTTTATTTTTGAAAAATGTTTTATAGTCACTATTGTGACTCCATCTATAAACCTTGTTCAATTCATAGTCCAATTTATCTCTATGCATTTTTTGTTGTTTGAAAAGCCATAGTTCTTTTTTGAAAGACCTCATGTTTTCTTGGAATTGTCTATCATAGCCTTTGAACTCCTGTTGACATTGATGTTTTTTGAGTTCCACTTGCAGTTCTTGCATATGTTGAATTAATTGTAACCTCTGTTTCTTTTTATATTCTATTAACAGATTTATGAGAGATCTGGAACAGGTAGTTAAAACCTCATTCCACTTGTTTATGAAATCTTGACAAGTAACTTGAAAAGATGGAAATTTTGATATTCTTAAACCCCTTGGAATTCTGGAGTTTGTTTGATATATTTGGAAGGTTTTAATGTCCAACTCTAATCTTATATCTCTTTTCCTGAGATTATCCATCTGTTGAAATAAATCATCCAATATAGTTTCTATGTCCTCCAGGATGTCCTCCATATCAGAGGAATCTTGATCTAGTGTAATGTCTTTTAAAACATATATTTCATCCATGTTTAAGATATCAAAGAGCAAGAGGTTTGTTTAAAGAAACAAAAAGTGTAGACAATTGATATTATTTTCTATTGAAAGCGAAAAGAGCTTATAATAATCATCACTTTCCCATTGACATAAAGTGAAAAGTTCAATTAGAGTCTCTATATTGTTGTAATATCAAGTCCCAATAAAGTACTCTTGTATAGTAGAGAAAAGTTCCCAACTTTTGTATAACACTCACTTCTTTGTCAAAATAGAATGAAGGATTTTAACACTATTGTGAAGTCATATCCCGTAGAGCACACAAATGAAAAAATGTTTCCCAGTACAAGTTTGTATATATAATTGGTTAAACAGTCTTTTATGCACAAAGGCAAAAGGAGAGAGAAAAGAAAAAATTCGATCTTACTTTATGTATCAGGAGAAGCGTCTTCCCCTCGGAATGTAAATCCAGTCCGTCTGTTTCAGCGTGGAGCTCTGTACTGACAGCTAAGTGTCTAGGAAAACGTCTTCTGTCCGGAGCGTGAATTCAATTCACCCACCTCAGCGTGTAGCCCTTTGCTCCAGCAACTGTCCCTTCACTGTGACGCAATCAGAAACAGACTGCGCTATGCGCAACGTCACTGGACTTGTGCCTCCGGGACACATCCATCAACAATGTCAAAGCCGAGGGGAATAAAAGTGTAAGGTAAGAAACAAGTGTTTAGTAACATCTAGGTAATCCAAGTATATTACGGTTTGTTCATAAGTATTCGGGACCGCACTAAATAGGCATATATTGTGAAGATGGGGATGTAAACTATGCTGCCAGCTGTAACCAACGAAATCCAGACAGGAGATAATACAAAAAAACAGCGGCGCTGAAATACATACCCCTATGTTTTAATTTCTTGAGCCTCTCTTCAGCGGTCCCCTTTGAGGAGTGTTCCTTTACTTGATGAATTTCTCTCTTCTGTGTGCAGGGATAGACGATCTCCGTGGGGTAGATCAAACACAATAGTAGAAAAACATTTTGTCATCCCGCAGCTCCAGAAGAAAAGAGAAATGCTGTGAAGAATCTTTTTTTCTTAAAAACAAGAGTAAATTTTATTTTCAAAAATATTTAAAAAAAAACATGTAAAAACATGTATATATATATATACACATACATACAAGTAAGTGCAAGGATATATGTACAAATTCTAGCATTAGTAAAAATAAAAAAATATATGTATGACTTCTAGAAATATAAATGCACATTAATTTATGTGAAAGTATCATATAACAAATACATATAAAAATAACTTTCTATGAGATATTGTTTGTTGAGGTATAAATCAATCAATTTCTTGGACATTAACAGATGAAAAATAAAAGATTAGCTTTAGAGAAATGTGCTTGTTCATGGACAGGAATGAAATGGTATAAATAAAGTTGGGAAAAACCCAAATAAGCACGACATCAATCACTGTTAGTTAACACCATTCCAATGCTCTTCGCACCGTACTTGACACGCATGTTTTTAATGGCTTTTTTGATAAATAAGGGGATTGTATTCAGATACGCGGGAGCAATGTCTGGCGAGCATATTTACCGAATGCAACATAGTTGACGCTTTGATAAATAGGCCCCCTAGAGTTAATCATTTTATGCTAGTCTGGTTGTGTTCATATTACAAGTTTAAAAAAAACTTAGGCCTAGATTACGAGTTTTGCGTTAGAGGCTGTGCGGTGCTAACGAGCAGTTTTGTCTCACTGCTCACTTACCTGCAGCGCTGGTATTACGAGTTTTCAGAAACCCGTTGTTAAAAGACAAGAAGTGAGCGTTGAGCAAAATTTTGCTCATTACCCCACTCCAATACCAGCGCTGCTTAAGTCAGCGGTGAGCTGGTTGTACGTGCTCATGCACAATTTCCCCATAGGAATCAACGGGGAGAGCCAGCTGAGAAAAAGTCTAACACCTGCAAAAAAGCAGAGTAAAACTCAGTAACGCAGCCCCATGGATTCCTATGGGTAAATAAAAGTTATGTCTACACCTAACACCCTAACATGAACCCCGAGACTAAACACCCATAATCTTACACTTATTAACAACTACATTATAATTATTAACCCCTAAGCTGCCGCTCCGGACACCGCCGCCACCTACATTATATGTATTAACCCCTAATCTGCTGCCCCCAACATCGCCGACACCTACATACTATTTATTAACCCCTAATCTGCTGCACCCAATGTCGCCGCAACCTACCTAAATTTATTAACCCCTACTCTGCCGCCCCCAATGTCGCCGCCACTATATTAAAGTTATTAACCCCTAAACCTAAGTCTAACCCTAACCCCCCCTAACTTAAATATAATTACAATAAATCTAAACAAAAATTACTATCATTAACTAAATTATTCCTATTTAAAAATAAATACTTACCTGTAAAATAAACTCTAAGATAGCTACAATATAACTAATAGTTACATTGTAGCTATCTTAGGTTTTTTTTTTTTACAGGCAAGTTTGTATTTATTTTAACTAGGTAGAATAGTTATTAAATAATTATTAACTATTTAATAACTACCTAGCTAAAATAAATACAAAAGTACCTGTAAAATAAAACCTAACCTAAGTTACAATAACACCTAACACTACACTATAATTAAATAAATTAACTAAATTAAATACAATTACCTAAATTAAATTAGCTAAAGTACAAAAAAACCCCCACTAAATTACAGAAAATAATAAACAAATTACATATATTTAAACTACTAATTACACCTAATCTAATAGCCCTATTAAAATAAAAAAGCCCCCTAAAAAAAAAAAAAAAAAGCCCCCTCCACAAAATAAAAAAAAACCCTAGCCTAAACTACCAATAGCCCTTAAAAGGGCCTTTTGTGGGGCATTGCCCCAAAGTAATCAGTTCCTTTACCTGAAAAAAAATACAAACAACCCCCCCAGCAGTAAAACCCACCACCCACACAACCAACCCCCCAAATAAAATACTATCTAAAAAAACCTAAGCTCCCCATTGCCATGAAAAGTGCATTTGGATGGGTATTGCCCTTAAAAGGGCAATTAGCTCTATTGCAGCCCAAAGTCCCTAACCTAAAAATAAAACCCCCCCAATACACCCTTAAAGAAACCTAACACTAACCCCCTGAAGATCGACTTACCGGGAGAAGTCTTCATCCAAGCCATGCCAAAGTCCTCAATGAAGCTGGGAGAAGTCTTCATACAAGCCGGGCGAAGTTGTCCTCCAGACGGACAGAATTCTTCATCCAGACTGCATCTTCTATCTTCATCCATTTGGCGCGGAGCGGGTCCATCTTCAAGACATCCGACGCGGAGCATCCTCTTCATCCGACGACTAAAGCTGAATGAAGGTACCTTTAAGTGACGTCATCCAAGATGGCGTCCCTTAGATTCCGATTGGCTGATAGAATCTATTGGAACAGCCAATAGAATGCGAGCTCAATCCTATTGGCTGATTGGATCAGCTGATAGGATTGAACTTCAATCCTATTGGCTGATTGCATCAGCCAATAGGATCTTTTCTACCTTAATTCCGATTGGCTGATATAATTCTATCAGTCAATCAGAATCTAAGGGACGCCATCATGGATAATGCCGTCTGGATGAAGACTTCTCTGGAGGACCACTTCGCCCGGCTTGGATGAAGACTTCTCCCGGCTTCGTTGAGGACTTCGGCACGGGAATGGTAACATGTGTGGGTAAAAGTTTTCTAGATTATTCCATCGTCATAATTCCCAAGGTGACGGCTCCATTAAGTAATTTACTGAGCTGTTTAGTAAATGCAATTGTGGGATCACTTTGTAATTTGCAATAAATAGTATTGTACTAAAAGGTGATGATATTCTACAAGCATATGTAAGGAATTGTAAGTTTGTAGCAAGAAAACCACCTACTTTGGCTACAAAACTTTCTCCCAGTATGGTTACCTCAAAAGATAAAGCCAAAAATACATGGCTTAGAGGCAAAGGAAATTTTAGATCACATTTAACTAATTGCTTGACTTGTGACAGTATGGACTTCACTAGTATATGTGTTAGTAAAGTTACAGGGGAAAATGTTAACATTGATTTCTATGCGACCTGTCTTATGGATCACATTGTGTATTTGTTGGATTGCCAACTCTGTGGAGCACAATATGTAGGACAATCAAACAGGGCCCTTAGATCACGTGCCAGAGAACATCTGAGAGACTTAAAAAATTACAATAAGGATTCAGCTGTGGCTAAGCATTTTAATTTGTTCAATTTTACCAATGTTCCTAATTTTAAAATAAAAATCATTGATCTAGCTAGAATCCCACATAGAGGAGGTTATTTAGTTAAAATACTTGATAAAAAAATAACTTTTTTGGATCTATAAATTAAGAACCAAATCAACGTTAGGCATGAATTTGGAATGGGACATGCGGTATTATGTGGAATAATTAGAATAATAATAATAGTATAGTATTATATATACTTAAGTCAGGATTAATTAGTCCTTCTATTTATACAATATTACAAGTTACTTATAAGCCACATCTCTGAATACAGTACTAAGTCCTTGATTGCTACCTATAATATTAATATCCTTACACCAATAGTATTGGTGCGCATAAAAAGATTGAGGTATTTATATTATTCCCTAATTAAATATGTTCATCGTAAATAGAAGAGTGGCAAGATAGTAAAAAATACTATAATAATAATAATAGTTGTATAATAGTTACATACATAAAAATAGCTGAATATATTTATACGCAATTATAGTGATGGTTGAAAAAGATATTAGTTTGGAACTTCTATCATATAAAGTATATTGTTGCACTATTGGTATTAATTGCCAACACATTAGTATTGATTATATAATATGTACCATTTTGTTATCCCTGCAAGTAATTGTTACTTTGTTTTTAGATGTTGCTATTTCTTTAAGGGTTTGTTAACAAAAACACATGTATTGATCAGTATCACACATATATTTATGTCATTCACAGAATGTATATGATTGGTTGTTAAGCCCTTAAAATTTAGCAACAGTTTTACTTGTGCTCAGTATCTATGAGTAAGTGCCTACGGGCGTAAAACGCGTAAGATCCGCTGAGCCCTTCCTTTTGTGAACTGTATCCTTGTGTTTTAATGGATTAAAGTACTTTTTATTTGCACAGTTGCTCTGTAGTCAACATGTTTCCTTTTATGTATTATGTTACAACTTTGTCTCTTATTACAAAGCAAGGGGACAATATTATTTCTCAAAATTTGGTCCAATTTTTGCCCAAAACTTGGTGCACTAATAGATATAGAGATAAAAATTAAATAAATACACAACATAATATAGCTAACTTCCTTTTTATTTTTTGGAAGAATCTATGTGCACCATGTTTAAGCCATGTAATGCAAGTCACACTCTCCACTTTTCGCCAAATTTGACTCAACACTTTTTGCACCAATTATGACGCAAACTCCTAAACAACTCACACACTAGTGCATTTTTTAACCACTTTTGATTGGAGTATGCATAATCACATGATTTATGACATCAGCCAATCTGATTCAAATACACATAATAAACTATCACTAACAAATCAAATTGCTCGATAGCTGTGTCATTGATCACTCATCAGAACTTGTAAAAGCCATTTGTTACATTGTGTATTGTTACATTGTGTATTATACTTTGAAAGTATGTATATGTGAAATTAATATTAAAGATGACATTAGGACACACAGTGCAATATTTTAGACAAGGATTTTAAAATTCGAATTGATGTTTGATTCAATATAATTTTAAAATAATAGCTTAAAGGGATAGCCCACCTAAAATTAAATTGTCATGATTCAGATACAGCAGAAATTAAAATGACCTATTTACTGGCATGATGTGTTCAGTGTATTTCTTCTCTTGAATTTCTTTTTCCGTAAGAAATGTCATCTTTTATGCCAGCCCATTTTATAACACCTGTGTAGGGGTGGTTTTTAAAAATAGATTGCAATCAGGAGGGGTTAGACCGGTGCAGAGAGAAAACTGGCACAACTCTTAAAATATCCATTGATTGCCAATAAATACATATGATACCCTGATTACATGTTATATTCGCAATTATTCCTGCTCAGAATAATAATTCATTTACAATATCTACATATAGTGGTATAAATAAACACAGACAACATTGTTTAGAACAAAAAAGGAACGTAGGTACATGTAAATATGTTTGCAAAGATTTATGGCATAACTCACACACACACACATATATATGTATATATATATATATATATATATATATATATATATATATATATATATATATATATAGTAAATAAAGAGAACGGATTTATCTGGGTAGTACAGCGCAGCAAAATACAAAATTATTTACACAATAATAAGTGATATGGTAAACACTACGGTTGGTAACTAAGTAAACCTTCAGAATTGAAAAAGTTCTAGTGTATTAATGGTTGTCTTTTTTTGCAAATGCAATAGTCTTATTAGAGTTCTGTAGCTTGTCTATTCGGATATATAGATAGGTGAAAGGATGTCTCCTTACCAGATGTTACCCCAATTGTATGAGGTAAGGTTTGTTCATATAGGGAGTATCTTTGTCTTGTCTGTAGTGACCACTGGTCCAAGTGTCACAGGTATATCGGTTCAAACAGGAGGGTCTGGTTTCCTTCTCAGGATTCCGTCGCTTTGGTATATACGATCTTTGCCCGGTAGAACCTTTTTCCGATGGTTGGAGTCTTAGTGACTCATGGGAGTATGGTACTTCGATTAGGATCTCTCAGACTCTCATATTCATAGTCGGATATAAAAAGAAAAGCAAAAGAACATAGCGTAATATTGTAAAACCAGGTTGATTTATTATACAATAAGGTAGGAAATACACTCACATGTTAAAACCTCAATCATTGATGAGGTAAGGATAAAGCATATCAGGAATGTGTATATACTTTGTTCAAAAGGTCCCCCGGTAGGAGTAGTAGATAGATGATAAAATATGTATAGTGGTATTATATACACATACAATCTTGAGGATAATTTTCTTATCTTGCTGGTACAAAGTTCCAATAACTGGTATATTTTAGTTACTTGGAAAGTCCTGTTAATTGTTTGCTTGAGCCCTTTTTGTGCTTGATATGTGTAGGTGGCCCTATGTATTGGTGTAAAGAATGGGCTACCCCAAATGCTTGTTCAGGTAAAGCTTACGAATAGTCACCTAATGCTGCACAAATAAACCACCGGGGACGGGGACGGAATGTTGTTAATCCATGGTTTGTAATGGCCACTATTGGCTTGTAGATAGCCATTACAGTCTGTTTCCTTTGTATATAGATTTGTCATAATTGTATTGTCCTCGTGGAACAGAATCAAGTCCAGAAACTCTATTTGGATTTCTGAAATTTTTGCTACAATGTCAGGTACATTGATGACATTGTAGCAATATGGGACGGGGAGGAGAATATATGTCAAGACTTTATTGAAACGCTCAACACCAACACTTTTAATTTGAAATTTACTTTCAGAAATCCAAATAGAGTTTCTGGACTTGATTCTGTTCCACGAGGACAATAAAATTATGACAAATCTATATACAAAGGAAACAGACTGTAATGGCTATCTACAAGCTGATAGTGGCCATTACAAACCATGGATTAACAACATTCCGTATGGTCAATTTCAGAGAGTACGACGAAATTGTACCAAAATGACTGACTATAATAAAGAATCGGATGTACTCAAAAAGAAATTTATTCAGAAAAACTACCCCAAAAAATTGGTAGAAAACGCCCAGAAAAAGGTCAGATCCCTGGAAAGACAAGATCTTCTTACTGTCCAAAATAATAATAATAAAAAAACTGCATCAAGCATACAGAAAATTTCTATGAAAACCACCTTCAATGAAGCAGCCCCAGAAATTAAGAAAATTTTGAAAAAATACTGGCCAATTCTGTTACAAGATGATCTCCTAAAGAACACGATAGGTCTGGCTCCCAATATAACGTTTAGAAGAAACACAAATTTTAAACAGATGCTAGCACCAAGCCAATTGAAGCAAAATCAAGGAGGAAATTGGTTGAGAGAAAAAAGCAATGGTTTTTTTAAATGTAACAGACTTAATTGTAAGGGATGTGAACATGCTTATACTACAAACAAACCAACGAAAATTATCCATTCTACATCTCTTCCTAATAAAACATGCACCATCAACAAACTCACTAACTGCAAAACTACATTTGTAGTATATTTGTTGGAATGTACGTGCAATCTGCAGTATATAGGACGCACCAAAAGACCGTACAAGACCCGCCTACTAGAGCATATAAAAAACATTGAAGAAGGCTACAAAGACCATAGCGTCTCAAGACATTTTAAATTCAAACACCAACTGAACCCACAAGCCCTAAGAGGAACAATTCTAGAACATGTGGTCCCCCCTAAAAGAGGAGGTGATAGATTCCAACTATTGAGACAAAGAGAGTCATATTGGATCCACTATATGGGCACTATGGCACCCAAGGGTCTAAATGAAGAGTTGGACCTAGCAGCATTTCTATAACAACGAATCGTAGTTGCAGCATTTTGAACAACATGAGTCTATGACAGTCTAAGACCTTTTAGGGTCATGTACACATAGAATATTAACATAATATAGAGCCTTTATGGTCTTTTAACGAATAACAGAATACAAACCCTTTCTATACACAAATATAAGAAAGATAAACACTTCTTATTTGCAAATATATATCAAGATTTTATTGTATGTCCACCCACTCATGTGTATAGTATAGCTTTTATACAACCAATATACTTCAGATTTTAATATCCGACCGTTTTCATTTTTTTTTTTTTAATTTTATTTAATTTTTAAAAGTTCCAAGTATATATAGATACTAAAATCTAAGGATATTTAACTCTGGGTCTTCCTTTAAAAAAACTTCTCTAAAAAATTCTCTATAATGGTGTAAACTTTATTTTTATATAAAAATCAGAGCCCTAGGGGGGCGTGTCCAAGCATCGAACATGGCTGGCAGCACATTTAAGAGCTCTGTACATTTATCAAACTAATCCGTAATATATCTTAAGCTAACCCTTGCATCTATATGGTCATCATATAACTTGTGATTCAGAAGCCAAAGACGGATTCATTGAAGATAATTATATTTCAAAATGAGCTTTAAAACTGCTATTTCAGAAGAAGCAAGCTGCGAGCCATTATCAAGCTATTTCTAACTTCCCCCCTGGTCTGCCCGGGAGCTCAGCTATATCCTATTAAATTCTGCAGATGCGCAGCAGAAATATAGCTATACCTTGTGGGCTTCGTAACTTATTAAGACAAAAAGACCTACGCATATTCATAGAGGAGCAGGCAAAATGTAGGCTACAGTTAGTCTCATGTTACTTGAATTTGAAATGAAGATGGATACCTACTTCTGCAATCTACAGGGCATTTTTAAGGAAGAATGGAGTTCTTTACGAGAAGCCTGTACCCGCCCACAAAGTGAGCCCATACGTGATACAGACTATTCTGCAGACTATCTTCCATGCAGGGACCGAGTTCCCATAATGTTGCCTGATCCTACGCGGGAGCCTGCGGAAGACTCCCCATTACACATGGAGCGGCTAGCCTGTCCAGCACAGATTGGAAGTGAGCAGATGAACGATCCGGTTATCGAGAGCGCAGCAGGGGATCTGAGAAACTCACCGACAAAAGCTACTATCCTGACCGGACATCTGACAGCTGCGAGTGCAGAGGGTTCTGACCTCCTCCGGAATGGCCACAACAATGAGACGCCAACAGGACTCCTACTATGGCCCAGATCCAACAAGGCACTAAGTGCGGCCTACACACCATGTGGTCTGGTACTACAGCCATCTGGTGCGATCTTCGCTCCAAACAATCCAGTGTTGCAACCTGACTGTAATTTCCTCCTAAGTCGCCACACTAGAACTGGAATTGGGTGAGGTAGACAATTGCATTACCCTAATAGCGTGGCTTCAGAGATTGGGACGATGCTAAGCCATGAGGGTCCCTACTTACTTACTTCTAGGTTCTTGTTTTGTTATACCTATATGTTATATCTATTGCATGTTAATTTTCTATCGGGAGCTAATTGTTTCTACATATGAGAGTAGTTACCTAACATTTTTAAATTTTTTGGTAAGGAAGCAATTGAATCTCTGCTCATTTGGCTATTATACTTATGCACAGTTAAGATTCTTTATGGCATAATAATATAATGTATATCATAAAACATGGAAGCCCTGATTTCTCTTTTTGATACTCATGAGTACAGCAGAGGCCTCACGTACCAGTAATGTTATTAACTATATACTTGTATCACACCACATATGCAGGAAGTATCTTACACCCCAGCCGCATGAAACCTACTCAATAAACACTCTAGCAGAGTGACCCTCTTATATTTTACTGCTCTGTCTATGCCGCCATGCAAGGGTTAACCTCTCTCTAATATATCCTAAAATATGCTATAGGCTTGAAGTTTCATTAATATATAAATTCTCATGAGTTGGTTTGGGGATATAGCATGCTCTTTATTTGGAAACAAAATTTCAGTCGCTAACCCTAGAGCTTATATGATCAGAATAAATGCTGGACTGGATACCCAACCCTCATTCTACTGAATAAGCGTACCTAGCTTGTTACCTGGACTACTTTTTCTCCGCTAATTTCATTGTCTATGTAATAGCAAGCAGAATGGATAGTTGTATACCTTACATGATCTTGAGGTTTTTAAACTTGTTGTAAAATTTAAGAAGTCTATAGTGTTTCGCAATGCGGACATGCAAATAAGTTGTTTTCCCATAACTTAATACCTGACATACTAGATCTGTTGTTAACCTTTCCTTCATGCTTTTATTGTTTGCACATTTATAATTATCCTTGTAATATATGCAAGGAGATACCTACTATATATATATATATGTTAAGATACTCCCATGGATGCTTATAAGTAATACCTGTTTATGGTAACCAGAAATACCTAATTAGGACAATGAGGATAAGCACAGTGACCAGGTATTATGATCTTATCATCATACTATGTGTCAGAGGTCCTTTATTTGCTTTTTAGTGTTCAATATATAGACAGATTTAATCTCACACCATCTCATATGAAACCCATTTCAAGCAATTTTATCATAGACACTAGTAGACAGCGAGCTTCTGTAGCACTCAATTCCACCATTAGGCTTTTAGTCTACCATTATATAGGATAGCCCTTCTTAAGGTAATATTACGCACTCCTGCCCCCTTTTACCATACACCAAATAGCTCCTCACCCTTCATGATAAATTTTGTTCATAGTTATCCCTTCATCTGGCTTATAGGACGACCTCTTCTCGAGCGCCTCTAAAAATAGTCCATTCCCTATACCTTACCTTAGGTCCTTTGTAATATGGGCTGCACAGATATACTGTTCTACATTGATCTACCTTAGATTACATACCCACATTACTCCTAACTACTACAGAGCAACTAATCCCGCACATTCACTTATTGTCTATATTTTTAACGTATAGCCTATATCAGATAAGAGTAGTAATTACCTTAGGCAAGAGAAGTCTGGTAGCTATCATATATTCCTGTTCTTGCAAGCATACTTATTCAAATATATCCTTGTCTTATTGCTCTGAATTCGATAGAGTTATTCTGACCACAGGTATGTCCTTATATTTTACACACTGTTATCCCTGGTGGGTAACAAGCACTATATATCTTTACCAATATATATGTCTTTATATTTATTAAATGCCTATCATTGTCTAATTGGAGAGTTCTGTATAAGTTATGCCATATTTTTTACTCAACCACTCCCACACCCTATCACCCATCAATACTTCCTTGGCTCAGGAGTGATCGCTGTAAATACTACCCCTACTTTAGTTTGTCCACCATAGGTATGACTTGAGAATGACCTTAGATATCTAAAGAGGAATGGACTTTACAAAACCATTTCACTGTGCCCCACGACATTTTCACTTGTATTTAGATTGTTAGATACTGTTAACTTGACACGCCCCCCCCCACCCCCATTCCCTTCCCTTTATCATTCTAGAGCGGCTCTTGGCCGCTGTTTCCCCTACCCACAGCCACTACTAAGGCCCATAAGTGGCCATGCAAAAACCAATTTCCCTCACTATGCCTCATTAGATTTTTCAGGTCCAAAAGTGACCACTAGCCTAAGTAGGGAATCATTACTATTATAAACAAAAAATGAGGTTCCATTTTCAGACACCTACATTATCTAATCTCTATCATAGATTACCACTTCCTATATATACGCACTATGTAGCCTTATCAAATGATACTAATACTTTCCTACCCGCAGTTTTGATCAGTAACACTATTAGCAGCAGGAAGGACATCCAAATAGCTTAAAAGGCGCTCTAATTTCTTATGATTGGCATCGCCTCTGTGATGATAATTGTTTTCCTCTGTGGTAATTATCTACTTATCAACTTTTAATTGACCTGTATTACCTGTTGTAATGCTGCTTTTTTTTTCAGTTTGACCAGTATTTACAATTGAGCATCTGTACATTGTTGTCTGTTCATTTACTATTACCATTGTTTTCAAAAACCTCAATAAAAAATTATTAAAAAAAAAAAAAAAAAAAAATCAGAGCCCTAAATAGGATCACTCCACATAAGCAGTGAACATCAATAAGAATAATTATAATTATGAGAGGTGTAATTTACGGTCCTTACAATCTTATAAGTCAGAACGCATACATTTAGATATAGACAGCTCCGTTCCCAGTGTTAGGTCTCTATAATACACGGATAACTTTTTATATGCAGAAATGGACTCCATCAAACATACACACTTATATTTATTATCCTTTTTTCTTTCATTATAACAAGCAACTGCTCTGTCCTATTTCTCAATGTAGTCACGCCAGTATGAGTAACTATAGCAACATCATAACAATGATGTCACACAGCGTAGGAAACGCACACGCAGTATATCTGCCTCTTTTAGTTTCTATAGCAACTGCATATACAGAGAATGAGATTGGCCACGCCACCTATCAGTAAAGAAATTCAGGAAATAGTCCACACACCAGTTTCCATTGGCAGATAAGCTCATTGACGTAATCACGCACACCAGAGTACGGAGAAGACCACTCCCACTAAACACCTTTAAAAGCTATGCCGGTTTACTGCACTTTCCACTACCTCTGATGAAGAAGTAGGTACATACTTCGAAACGCGTAAGGTGATACCCCAAAGTGTGACAGTGCAGTCTTCTCACGTACTCAGTTGTGACCGGCTATTTTGGGAATTTGTATACCGCTATTTTCCTTCACTGCTGACACATATACCGCAATTTCTTATGTTCAATAGAGAAGGACGGTTTGTCAGTTTTCACATTAAACTAACTCAGGGCAATTACTGCTCAAGTTACTACCTTTGAATTTTCCCAGCTCAATCACTATCCCTATGTGATCTCACTATTTAGATTGGAATAGCGCTTTGATCTAATTATCGACTAATTCCACTCTCCTCGCTCATTTGGCTTTGTTTGTGAGTACCCGGTGGTTTTTTTGTGCAGCATTAGATGACTATTCGTAAGCTTTACCTGAACAAGCATTTGGAGTAGCCCATTCTTTACACCAATACATAGGGCCACCTACACATATCAAGCACAAAAAGGGCTCAAGCAAACAATTAACAGGACTTTCCAAGTAACTAAAATATACCAGTTATTGGAACTTTGTACCAGCAAGATAAGAAAATTATCCTCAAGATTGTATGTGTATATAATACCACTATACATATTTTATCATCTATCTACTACTCCTACCGGGGGACCTTTTGAACAAAGTATATACACATTCCTGATATGCTTTATCCTTACCTCATCAATGATTGAGGTTTTAACATGTGAGTGTATTTCCTACCTTATTGTATAATAAATCAACCTGGTTTTACAATATTACGCTATGTTCTTTTGCTTTTCTTTTTATATCCGACTATGAATATGAGAGTCTGAGAGATCCTAATCGAAGTACCATACTCCCAACTAAGACTCCAACCATCGGAAAAAGGTTCTACCGGGCAAAGATCGTATATACCAAAGCGACGGAATCCTGAGAAGGAAACCAGACCCTCCTGTTTGAACCGATATACCTGTGACACTTGGACCAGTGGTCACTACAGACAAGACAAAGATACTCCCTATATGAACAAACCTTACCTCATACGATTGGGGTAACATCTGGTAAGGAGACATCCTTTCACCTATCTATATATCCGAATAGACAAGCTACAGAACTCTAATAAGACTATTGCATTTGCAAAAAAAGACAACCATTAATACACTAGAACTTTTTCAATTCTGAAGGTTTACTTAGTTACCAACCGTAGCGTTTACCATATCACTTATTATTGTGTAAATAATTTTGTATTTTGCTGCGCTGTACTACCCAGATAAATCCGTTCTCTTTATTTATTATTTTCACCCATTGTGCTAGGGGTACACATTCCATCTGGTTCAGCTGCACAATACTACACCCAAATCATTAGATATCTACTGACATATATATTTTTTCAATCCACACTAAGTCACAGATATCCAATTCAATTTTGAACACTAGACCTTTTGGAGCGCTGGTCACCCATACCCTTGCTTTCCATATATATATATATATATATATATATATATATATATATATATATATATATATATATATATACATACAAGTATGTGCAAGGATATATGTACAAATTCTAGCATTAGTAAAAATAAAAAAATATATGTATGACTTCTAGAAATATAAATGCACATTAATTTATGTGAAAGTATCATACACTGATTGCAGAATTATTAGGCAAATGAGTATTTTGACCACATCATCCTCTTTATGCATGTTGTCTTACTCCAAGCTGTATAGGCTCGAAAGCCTACTACCAATTAAGCATATTAGGTGATGTGCATCTCTGTAATGAGAAGGGGTGTGGTCTAATGACATCAACACCCTATATCAGGTGTGCATAATTATTAGGCAACTTCCTTTCCTTTGGCAAAATGGGTCAAAAGAAGGACTTGACAGGCTCAGAAAAGTCAAAAATAGTGAGATATCTTGCAGAGGGATGCAGCACTCTTAAAATTGCAAAGCTTCTGAAGCGTGATCATTGAACAATCAAGCGTTTCATTCAAAATAGTCAACAGGGTCGCAAGAAGCGTGTGGAAAAACCAAGGCGCAAAATAACTGCCCATGAACTGAGAAAAGTCAAGCGTGCAGCTGCCAAGATGCCACTTGCCACCAGTTTGGCCATATTTCAGAGCTGCAACATCACTGGAGTGCCCAAAAGCACAAGGTGTGCAATACTCAGAGACATGGCCAAGGTAAGAAAGGCTGAAAGACGACCACCACTGAACAAGACACACAAGCTGAAACGTCAAGACTGGGCCAAGAAATATCTCAAGACTGATTTTTCTAAGGTTTTATGGACTGATGAAATGAGAGTGAGTCTTGATGGGCCAGATGGATGGGCCCGTGGCTGGATTGGTAAAGGGCAGAGAGCTCCAGTCCGACTCAGACGCCAGCAAGGTGGAGGTGGAGTACTGGTTTGGGCTGGTATCATCAAAGATGAGCTTGTGGGGCCTTTTCGGGTTGAGGATGGAGTCAAGCTCAACTCCCAGTCCTACTGCCAGTTTCTGGAAGAGACCTTCTTCAAGCAGTGGTACAGGAAGAAGTCTGCATCCTTCAAGAAAAACATGATTTTCATGCAGGACAATGCTCCATCACACGCGTCCAAGTACTCCACAGCGTGGCTGGCAAGAAAGGGTATAAAAGAAGAAAATCTAATGACATGGCCTCCTTGTTCACCTGATCTGAACCCCATTGAGAACCTGTGGTCCATCATCAAATGTGAGATTTACAAGGAGGGAAAACAGTACACCTCTCTGAACAGTGTCTGGGAGGCTGTGGTTGCTGCTGCACGCAATGTTGATGGTGAACAGATCAAAACACTGACAGAATCCATGGATGGCAGGCTTTTGAGTGTCCTTGCAAAGAAAGGTGGCTATATTGGTCACTGATTTGTTTTTGTTTTGTTTTTGAATGTCAGAAATGTATATTTGTGAATGTTGAGATGTTATATTGGTTTCACTGGTAAAAATAAATAATTGAAATGGGTATATATTTGTTTTTTGTTAAGTTGCCTAATAATTATGCACAGTAATAGTCACCTGCACACACAGATATCCCCCTAAAATAGCTATAACTAAAAACAAACTAAAAACTACTTCCAAAAATATTCAGCTTTGATATTAATGAGTTTTTTGGGTTCATTGAGAACATGGTTGTTGTTCAATAATAAAATTAATCCTCAAAAATACAACTTGCCTAATAATTCTGCACTCCCTGTATAACAAATACATATAAAAATAACTTTCTATGAGATATTGTTTGTTGAGGTATAAATCAATCAATTTCTTGGACATTAACAGATGAAAAATAAAAGATTAGCTTTAGAGAAATGTGCTTGTTCGTGGACAGGAATGAAATGGTATAAATAAAGTTGGGAAAAACCCAAATAAGCACGACATCAATCACTGTGAGTTAACACCAGTCCAATGCTCTTCGCACCGTACTTGACACGCATGTTTTTAATGGCTTTTTTGATAAATAAGGGGATTGTATTCAGATACGCTGGAGCAATGTCTGGCGAGCATATTTACCGAATGCAACATAGTTGACGCTTTGATAAATAGGACCCCTAGAGTTAATCGTTTTATGCTAGTCTGGTTGCGTTCATATTACAAGTTTAAAAAAAACTTAGGCCTAGATTACGAGTTTTGCGTTAGAGGCTGTGCGGTGCTAACGAGCAGTTTTGTCTCACTGCTCACTTACCTGCAGCGCTGGTATTACGAGTTTTCAGAAACCCGTTGTTAAAAGACAAGAAGTGAGCGTTGAGCAAAATTTTGCTCATTACCGCACTCCAATACCAGCGCTGCTTAAGTCAGCGGTGAGCTGGTCGTACGTGCTCATGCACGATTTCCCCATAGGAATCAACGGGGAGAGCCAGCTGAGAAAAAGTCTAACACCTGCAAAAAAGCAGAGTAAAACTCAGTAACGCAGCCCCATGGATTCCTATGGGTAAATAAAAGTTATGTCTACACCTAACACTTACACTTAATAATCTTACACTTATTAACAACTACATTATAATTATTAACCCCTAATCTGCCGCTCCGGACACCGCCGCCACCTACATCTTATGTATTAACCCCTAATCTGCTGCCCCCAACATCGCCGACACCTACATACTATTTATTAACCCCTACTCTGCTGCACCCAATGTCGCCGCAACCTACCTACATTTATTAACCCCTACGCCGCCACTATATTAAAGTTATTAACCCCTAAACCTAAGTCTAATCCTAACCCTAACACCCCCTAACTTAAATATAATTACAATAAATCTAAATAAAAATTACTATCATTAACTAAATTATTCCTATTTAAAAATAAATACTTACCTGTAAAATAAACTCTAAGATAGCTACAATATAACTAATAGTTACATTGTAGCTATCTTTGGGTTTGTTTGTTTTTTACAGGCAAGTTTGTATTTATTTTAACTAGGTAGAATAGTTATTAAATAATTATTAACTATTTAATAACTACCTAGCTAAAATAAATACAAAAGTACCTGTAAAATAAAACCTAACCTAAGTTACAATAACACCTAACACTACACTATAATTAAATAAATTAACTAAATTAAATACAATTACCTAAATTAAATTAGCTAAATACAAAAAACCCCCACTAAATTACAGAAAATAATAAACAAATTACATATATTTAAACTAATTACACCTAATCTAATAGCCCTATTAAAATAAAAAAGCCCCCCCCAAAATAAAAAAAAACCCTAGCCTAAACTACCAATAGCCCTTAAAAGGGCCTTTTGCAGGGCATTGCCCCAAAGTAATCAGTTCTTTTACCTGTAAAAAAAAATACAAACAACCCCCCCAACAGTAAAACCCACCACCAACACAACCAACCCCCCAAATTAAATACTATCTAAAAAAACCTAAGCTCCCCATTGCCCTGAAAAGTGCATTTGGATGGGCATTGCCCTTAAAAGGGCTATTAGCTCTATTGGAGCCCAAAGTCCCTAACCTAAAAATAAAACCCACCCAATACACCCTTAAAAAAACCTAACACTAACCCCCTGAAGATCGACTTACCGGGAGAAGTCTTCATCCAAGCCTGGCCGAAGTCCTCAATGAAGCTGGGAGAAGTCTTCATCCAAGCCGGGCGAAGTTGTCCTCCAGACGGACAGAATTCTTCATCCAGACTGCATCTTCTATCTTCATCCATTCGGCGCGGAGCGGGTCCATCTTCAAGACATCCGACGCGGAGCATCCTCTTCATCCGACGACTAAAGCTGAATGAAGGTACCTTTAAGTGATGTCATCCAAGATGGCGTCCCTTAGATTCCGATTGGCTGATAGAATCCATTGGAACAGCCAATAGAATGCAAGCTCAATCCTATTGGCTGATTGGACCTTAATTCTGATTGGCTGATAGAATTCTATCAGTCAATCGGAATCTAAGGGACGCCATCTTGGATAATGCCGTCTGGATCAAGACTTCTGCCCGTCTGGAGGACCACTTCGCCCGGCTTGGATGAAGACTTCTCCCGGCTTCGTTGAGGACTTCGGCACGGCTTGGATGAAGACTTCTCCCAGTAAGTCGATCTTCAGGGGGTTAGTGTTAGGTTTCTTTAAGGGTGTATTGGGTGGGTTTTATTTTTAGGTTAGGGACTTTGGGCTGCAATAAAGCTAACTGCCCTTTTAAGGGCAATGCCAATCCAAATGCCCTTTTCAGGACAATGGGGAGCTTAGGTTTTTTTAGATAGTATTTTATTTGGGGGGTTGGTTGTGTGGGTGGTGGGTTTTACTGTTGGGGGGGTTGTTTGTATTTTTTTACAGGTAAAAGAGCTTATTACTTTGGGGCAATGCCCCACAAAAGGCCCTTTTAAGGGCTATTGGTAGTTTAGTTTAGGCTAGGGTTTTTTTTATATTGGGGGGGGCTTTTTATTTTAATAGGGCTATTAGATTAGGTGTAATTAGTTTAAATATCTTGTAATTTGTTTATTATTTTCTGTAATTTAGTGTTTGTCTTTTTGTACTTTAGCTAATTTAATTTAAATTAGGTAATTGTATTTAATTTAGTTAATTAATTTAATTATAGTGTAGTGTTAGGTGTTAGTGTAACTTACGTTAGGTTTTATTTTACAGGTAAATTTGTATTTATTTTAGCTAGGTAGTTATTAAATAGTTAATAACGATTTAATAACTATTCTACCTAGTTAAAATAAATACAAAATTGCCTGTAAAATAAAAACAAACCCTAAGCTAGATACAATGTAACTATTAGTTATATTGTAGCTATCTTAGGGTTTATTTTATAGGTAAGTATTTAGTTTTAAATAGGAATAATTTAGTTAATGATAGTAATATTTATTTAGATTTATTGTAATTATATTTAAGTTAGGGGGTGTTAGGGTTAGACTTAGACTTAGGTTTAGGGGTTAATAACTTTAATATAGTGGCGGAGACGTTGGGGGCGGCAGATTAGGGGTTAATAAATGTAGGTAGGTTGCGGCAACATTGGGGGGCGGCAGATTAGGGGTTAATAAATAGTATGTAGGTGTCGGCGATGTTGGGGGCAGCAGATTAGGGGTTAATACATATAATGTAGGTGGCGGCGGTGTCGGGGGTGGCAGATTAGGGGTTCATAAATATAATGAAGGTGGCGGCGATGTCCGGAGCGGCAGATTAGGGGTTAAATTTTTTATTATAGTGTTTGCGATGCGGGAGGGCCTCGGTTTAGGGGTTAATAGGTAGTTTATGGGTGTTAGTGTACTTTTTAGCACTTTAGTTATGAGTTTTATGTTACGGTGTTGTATCATAAAACTCATAACTACTGACTTTTAAATGCGTTAGGACTCTTGACAGGGTAGGGTGTACCGCTCACTTTTTGGCCTCCTCGGACAGACTCATAATATCAGTGCTATGGAAGTCCCATAGAAAAAAGACTTTATGAAGTTTATGTAAGTCGTTTTGCCAAAGAAGTGTGCGGTGCCCCTAAACCTTCAAGACTCGTAATACCAGCGGGCGTAAAAAAGCAGCGTTAGGACCTTTTAACGCTGCTTTTTTCCATAATGCACAACTCTTAATCTAGCCATTATTTTTTGCTTGCGTTAACCCGAATAGCGCGAAAAACCTAACTTAAGTCTTTGTTTGCTTGTGCGTGTGCGTGTGCATGTATTGCCCCATAGAAATCAATGGAGAAAAAAAAGTGGAAAAAAAACTAACACCCGAGATAGCACAATCTCCATTGCATTTTTACATTCCCCATAGAAGTCAATGGAGAAAAAATAAATGTTGAAAAAACCAACACCCATTGCGCAAACAAAGCATATTCACTTTAACAAATGTTAAATATTTACAGTGAACACATAGTTAAAATTTTAATTAAATATTAATATTGCATAAATATGGAAAAAGCATTAACCCCTTAATGACCACAGCACTTTTCCATTTTCTGTCCGTTTGGGACCAAGGCTATTTTTACATTTTTGCGGTGTTTGTGTTTAGCTGTAATTTTCATCTTACTCATTTACTGTACCCACACATATTATATACCGTTTTTCTCGCCATTAAATGGACTTTCTAAAGATACCATTATTTTCATAATATCTTATAATTTACTATAAAAAAAATTATAAAATATGAGGAAAAAATTGAAAAAAACACACTTTTTCTAACTTTGACCCCCAAAATCTGTTACACATCTACAACCACCAAAAAACACCCATGCTAAATAGTTTCTAAATTTTGTCCTGAGTTTAGAAATACCCAATGTTTACATCTTCTTTGCTTTTTTTGTAAGTTATAGGGCCATAAATACAAGTTGCACTTTGCTATTTCCAAACCATTATTTTTCAAAATTAGCGCTAGTTACATTAGAACACTAATATCTTTCAGGAATCTCTGAATATCCATTGACATGTATATAATTTTTTTTAGTAGACATCCCAAAGTATTGATCTAGGCCCATTTTGGTATATTTCATGCCACCATTTCACCGCCAAATGCGATTAAATACAAAAAATCGTTCACTTTTTTACAAATTTTTTCACAAACTTTTGGTTTCTCACTGAAATTATTTACAAACAGCTTGTGCAATTATGGCTTAAATGGTTGTAAATTCTTCTCTGGGATCCCCTTTGTTCAGAAATAGCAGACATATATGGCTTTGGCGTTGCTTTTTAGTAATTAGAAGGCTGCTAAATGCCACTGCGCACTACACGTGTATTATGCCCAGCAGTGAAGGGGTTAATTATGGAGCATGTAGGGAACTTCTAGGGTTAATTTTAGATTTAGTGTAGTGTAGTAGACAACCCCAAGTATTGATCTAGGCCCATTTTGGTATATTTCATGCCACCATTTCACCGCCAAATGCGATCAAATTAAAAAAAACGTTACATTTTTCACAATTTTAGGTTTCTCACTGAAATCATTTACAAACAGCTTGTGCAATTATGGCACAAATGGTTGTAAATGCTTCTCTGGGATCCCCTTTGTTCAGAAATAGCAGACATATATGGCTTTGGCGTTGCTTTTTGGTAATTAGAAGGCCGCCAAATGCCGCTGCATTTCACACGTGTATTATGGCTAGCAGTGAAGGGGTTAATTATGTAGCTTGTAGGGAGCTTGCAGGGTTAATTTTAGCTTTAGTGTAGAGCTCAGCCTCCCACCTGAAACATGAGACCCCCTGATCTCTCCCAAACAGCTCTCTTCCCTCCCCCACCCCCCAATTGTCCCCGCCATCTTAAGTACTGGCAGAAACTCTGCCAGTACTAAAATAAAAGCTATATTTGGGTTTTTTTTTTTTTTTTAGCATATTTACATATGCTGCTGTGTAGGATCCCCCCTTAGCCCCCAGCCTTACTGATCCCCCACCAAAGAGCTCTCTAACCCTCCCCCTCTGCCTTAATGGGCGCCATCTTGGGTACTGGCAGCTGTCTGCCAGTACCCAGTTTAGTGAAAAAATGTGCCTTTTTTTTAAAAAAAAAACCCTTTTCTGCAGTGTAGCTTCCCCCCCCCCCCAAGATCAACCCCCCACCCCTTCCACATCTCTTAGCTGTTATTTACAGCTTTCAAAAAGTTAATTGAAGTACTTTTTAAACTTGATTTTTCTGTAGTGTAGCGGTTCCCTCCCGCTCCCGCCCCGTGCACGCGCCCGCCCGCCGCCCCCCGTGCACGCGCGCGCTCCCGTGCCCGCTCCCGCCCCTCCCGCCCCCGATCCCGCCCCCCTCCACTCCACTGGGCACATCGATGGCCGCCCACCCGCCTCCCAGACTTGCTCCCACCCACCAACGATACCGGCCACCGATGTCCGGTGCAGAGAGGGCCACAGAGTGGCTCTCTCTGCATCGGATGGCCAAGGGGGGTTATTGCAGGATGCCTCCATATCGAGGCATCACTGCAATAACCGGAAAGCAGCTGGAAGCGAGCAGGATCGCTTCCAGCTGCTTTCCACACCGAGGACGTGCAGGGTACGTTCTCAGGCATTAACTGCCTTTTTTTTGAGGACGTACCCTGCACGTCCTCGGTCGTTAAGGGGTTAAAGAAAAAAGAGATCTGACAAAAGCACTCTTGTCCAATAATTCCAAATGTAATCACCATAGGCATATTATAACCTATAAGTGGTAAACAATATCAGCATTAGCAGAAAGGGAGATGATTTACCTTACAATTGAATTATTCCCTTGTACATACAAATACAAATACACCAAAGTACTTAATAACAGTGCCTGATAATAGTGTATTAAGGATAGAGCACTGGGAAATTACCCACTATCATGAGATATAACAGACATAAATACTTATGAGCTCACTGGAACAAAACGCCCTTAGTAAAAAGGCAACTGTCCAGGCTCTGTCCTCCTTGAGAATCTTTTTTGTAAGTACTCTGTCTTCCTCGGGAAACTTGCTTGTAGGTAGGGTTGCCACCTCAGCCATGTTTTTCTGGACATTAATGAGTTACACATGCTGCAGGGTGAGCAGGGAGGAGCATGTATTGTGCTTCTGAACAACACTATTCATATTCCTCCCTGCACACCCTGCAGCATGTGTAACTTATAAGTGTTCTGTGTTTTAAGGGACAGGTGGCAACCCTACTTGTAGGTCCTCCCTTGGTATGGCTCACGTTCCTCTGGTGCCGAACACAACAGGTCATTGCAGACTGACGGGTAAGCCCTAGGGGAGTGTGCTAAATCTCATACGCGGTCGGTAAGTCAGCCAATCCTAGCTGTGGAGATATCAGGTAGGTAACCGATGCCTTCTCCCACAACTGGGTCGCCCTTAGATGGCTGATATAAAAAGCTGAGTAGAAATAAACACTAGCTCTGTAAATGAAAGGGGGGGCACGGTATAGCTCAGTGAAAACAGCCAAAAGGGAACTACCCCTACTGGACTAGAATAACAAAAGAGCAATCATAAACCATGAACCTTCTCCCTTACCAGGCTAAATGTGTTACCTGCTAAGAGCTGTAAGCTGTAAGCAATCAGCTATCAATCGAATATAGTAGGTACTTGGTGTAGGAAAAACTGTCCTACGTACGATTCACTTAATTAAAAGCTTCTTCCGGGCATGTGTGTATCTTCATAGACAGTCCTCCTCCTTATAAAGGGATACCTGTTTTATGTCCTCCGGAATATGTTGCCAGTGAATATTGGTTCCTAGTCAATTCTGAGCACTCAGTTAGCACCAGAGTAGTCATGATTAAGATAGGTATTTTTTTGCAATTATGTACAGAAAATGTCTAATGCACATTTAACTGTCACAGCAGGATATGAATTTCATCTTGTAATTAGATTGCCGTATTTTATAAACTATAAAATAGATCTTGTGCATTTCATTGATTCTTTGTTTTGTTCACAACCTTTTGTTGCTAAAATTTTACCAAGCAATCTATATTACATTTTGGCAAATACAGTTGATTATGTTTCAATAGAGGTTTTTCATTGTTATAGTCAGTTTCCAATCAAATTATTAGAATAGCAAACTGGCTTGATATGTATAGGTTTTACAGAAAGTGGCCTAGATGTAATTCTTAATTTAATCCAAAAGGCGTCAAAGTGTCTAGATTAAACATCCCCCTACTTTCATGTTGGAGTAAGGTCCTGCTGTCAAGGTCACCTCCCCTTACACCTAAATTAACCTTATCAATGCCAATAACCTTAAAGGGACACTAAACCTAACATTTTTCTTTCATGATTCAATTAGAGAATACAATTTTAAATAACATTTTAATTTACTTCTATTATCTAATTTGCTTCATTCTTTAGATATCCTTTATTGAAGAAATAACAATGCACATGGGTGAGCCAATCATACGAGGTATCTATGTGCAGCCACCAATCAGCAGCTACTAAGCCTATCTAGATATGCTTTTCAGCATAGGATATCAGGAGAATTAAGCAAATTATATAATAGAAGTAAATTAGAATGTTGTTTAAAATGCATGCTCTATCTAAATCATGAAATAAAAAAATTGGGTTTCATGTCCCTTTAAAATAATGTATTTTCAAGTTATGTGTCTGTTTAAAGTGTCTTGCTACACAAGAGTCTTTTTCTTCTTTCTCAATGTCTTTAAGGTGTTCAAGGACTCTGTCACATAGACGGCACCTTGGAGACATTATTTGACATACTATATTCATTAAAATTATGGTGGAGATAAAAGTCTGAGATTAAAATCCTCCATGTCACAAAAGTAAATCAATAACAATTGTTGCATAGGAAATTAGCACATCTAGGTAAGTATCCCCACTTGCTTTTACCCAGAAAAACTCCATATACACTGCTACCAATGCACAAGAGGATTCTGGGTAAGATATGCAAATTAGATACCCAACATCTCAGATTTTTTGCTTCATACTGTGTTAACGCACAGCAATTCCCTAAGATATGCAAATTAGATATCACACATCTCTAAATTTTTGCTTCATACTGCTTCAAATCTGAAATGTTGGATATCTATTGTGCATATCTTACCCATAATCCTCTTGTGCATTGGTAACAGTATATATGGAGTTTTTCTAGGTAAAAGCAAGCGGGGATACTTGCCTAGATGTGCTAACTTCCTATGCAACAATTTTTATTGATTTACTTTTGTGACCTGTAGGATTTTAATCTCAGACTTTTATCTCTCTCCACCATAATTTGAATGAATTTTGATTTAACCCTGAAATGAGCTTTACCTAAGCAGCGATCAGAAATCTATCTGCTACTGATGAATTCCAACAAGAACAAAACAGGCTGTCTAGTGGTCATTTCTGTATTTGCTGCACTCTCGCTATTAGGGAATCGCTGTTTGTTAACACAGTATGAAGCAAAAAATCTGAGATGTTGGGTATCAAATTTGCATATATGAGCCAGAATCCTCTTGTGCATTGGTAACAGTGTAAATGCAGTTTTTCTAGGTAAAACCAAGCAGGGATACTTGCTTAGATGTGCTAATTTCCTATGCAACAATGTTTATCGATTGACATACTATACAAAAAATGATAACATTATTGCTAAAAATACCGATTACTGATGTCAGACACTGGTGTCGAGTGTCCTTTTGAGGAACCGGAGCTTGAAAGTAGCCCATGACATTTGCACTCTAAGTGGACACTTCCAAATACATGCATCTTGTACTCCTGTGTATAGGATAGATCGCTCTGTGAGCGGACATTGCATGCACTTGATATTACATATCTGCAGTTGTGAATCCGGCAGATTGAATCCTTGAGTGCCGGTCTATTATTATATCTTGCTATCATGTGCTTTTATTTCTCACCTAGTTTGGATGGTTTTTTTGACCGATTCATCTATGATCTGCAATAAGCTGCTTAAACAGCATCCTTTGCTTAAGCTTTGCATTTCCTAAGCCTATCAATGGTTAACAAGCTGAAAAGAATGGAGGGAGTTATATGTACACTTTTCACTAATACCTTACAGTACTTGTCTTTTGGCACTTATTGAAGCTTGCAGTTTTTTCCTGCTTGACACATTATCAGGGGCAAAACTACAGGGGGTGCAGAGGTCGCAATTGCCCAGCTTCAATTTTTTAATGAAAAACGTTGACATGCCACTGCCTGCACTGATATCATGTGAGTGTGACATGATGCTTCACTAGTGTCTCTGACTACAGGGGTTAGTATTTCTGTTTTACCCATTGGTGTTTATGTGTGTATGTATTTTTGTGACTGTGTGTGTATTTATGCATGTATGTGTGTGTGTGTGTGTATGTTTGTGGAACCAGCAAATTACAGACCTTGTTACTACAGCATGGTGGGAGGGGGTAAACAGTGTCATTATACAGTACCACTATATACAGTATGGGGGGCTGGACTATGTCACAGACTACTATGGTCATTTTATAAAGTACTGGGGCAGGTAGGGGCAGGCCAGCCATCTCACCGGCTGATTACAGACTGTGTCACTAACTCACTATATACAGTACTGGTGGGTTAAACAGTGTCACCTTATACAGTAATAGTGGGTAGACTATCTCACAGACTGTGGGCACAGGGTGGGACATTTTTTTTCTGTGTTAAATGTAAAAAAAGATATGTATCAAATTTACTTTTTTGGGGGGGCCCTTCTTAGATTTTCTTGCACCTGGGCCCTGGGGTTTCTAGTTACGCCTCTGCACATTATACTTAACGCTTTTTTGCATGCTAACATGAATGACTTCTTAATGATGGACTATCGTCTGAAATTTTAATGACTGGGTTTTTGTGTGTTTTTAATGCTTACATCTGTGTACATACATTTGAATTAAAAAAATTTAACATGTATTTGCATCAGTGGCGTCACTAGGGGGGGGCGGGGGGGGGCGGGCCGCACCCGGGTGACACCCTCCAGGGGGTGACACCAAAAAAAAAAAAAAATTTTTTTTTTTTTTTTTTTTTTTTACATTTTATTGAAATTCAAAGAAATACAATGTTGAGATGCATAGATTTTTTTTTATGAGAGGGGATGGCATTTGGGAACATTGGTGGGACTGGGGAAGTTGTAGACACACAATTGTTTGCCCCTTGAGCCAGTGCTGCAATTTCAACAAATAGTTTTCCCGGCTGCTTTTGCTTGTTTGTACTTTGCTTCTCCCCTGCCCAATTTCGCTATGAATGTTGTGGGCATGCCGTGGGGCTTGCAAAGCTGCGCTGCTAGCCTAAACCTGCCTGCCTATCTGTGCTCACTGCTCAGTGACATGTGGAGCAGTGGAGTCACTCACTGCTGTGCTGTCTCTCTAAACGGAAACTGGCAAATCATGAGGGGATGCCTGGCACCTGACCGCATGACTGTTTGACACTGTCTTTAAAGTGAAGGAGCCACGTATGATGCCCACCAGACCATTACGGTTACGGTACACTAAGTGCACACTGAACAGGTAGGAGGGCGGGCGGGGGTCTGGGGGTGGGCAGAGTGCAGAGGTGATTGGCCATAAGAAGCGGTAGGCACGCGGCCCGGGGCTGTGCACTGACAGGCTTAGAACAGAGTCAGAGAGCAGAATTTTCATAGTTTGCGCCTAAACCTTTTCTTTAGTGATTTATTTTTAGAGTGCTCTGTTTATTTTTCATTTGATGCTCTGCTGAGCCAGGGAGCAGCTCTAGGCATGAGCTTCATAATTAATGCAGTGCAGTTTACATATTTTGTAAGTGTGTGTCTGAGTTTTTGTGTGTGTGTGTGTCTCAGTGTTTTTGTGTGTGTGTTTTTGTGTGTGTGTCTGAGTGTGTTTCCGAGTGTTTGTGTGTGCATCTGAGTATGTTTTTAAGTGTGTCTGAGTGTTTGTATGTGTGTTTGCCTGTGTTTTTGTGTGTGTCTGCTTTCCGGGGGGGGGGGGTGACACCAACCCTAGTGACGCCACTGATTTGCATTATATACTTGTGAGTAGAGTGCGGGGACACCACTGTGTTGATTTGTTGATTTGTAGGTACTTATTACTGGATTGTACCTTTGCAAAGTTGTGTGCATAATTTATTGCTATTTTATTTTATATTTAAAAGCAGAAACAGTTGAAAACACAGCTAGTATATAACCACATATGGTCTTGGCTTCCTGCTGGAAACAGAGAACCCTCTCTTATAAGCTAAGAGTTTCTTATAAAAAACAGAAAAGTGAAAAATGCAAATCATGTATTTGGTGCTTACAAATGTTAAAGATAACACAAAAAATGTTGTTAAAGCCAAAAGAGGCCTCAAACTCCAAAAATATAATTATAATATAAAATCAGTTTAGGGTGTGACTCTAACAAACTCCCTGCTTAATTAAAACAGGTGATTAAGGCAATAAGTGTGTCAATAGAGATTAGAAATTGCAGCAGCTGTTCAGTCTGAAAAATGCACAGAATGAGAGGAAAAAAACAAATACTGTCAGACTTTAGAGGCTAGAAAAAGGCTAAGCTTTAACCATAAATTAGCTGAAACAGCATACTGTTTAAGCAAAATGTCAAATATATAAAATATCATGCAATGAATATAATCCAATTTTCTGAAAAACATTCCTCACAAGTTATATCTTCATGGAGGATATTATAAAAACTTTTAGCGCAACAGTAAAAAGGCCCATGCCAAGGCTAAAATTCAAAGCACACATGCGAGTAGGGTTGCCACCCGTCCCTTAAAATACAGAACACTTATGAGGGAGGAATATGAATAGTGCTGTCCAGAAACACAATACATGTTCCTCCCTGCAGACCCTGCAGCATGTGTAACTCATAAGTGTCCAGGAAAACATGGCTAAGGTGGCAACCCTACATGCGAGTATTCAGAGAAACCCTCAGACAAGACTCCCGCAATGTAATATTGTGGCAAATGGCAGCCCCCCACAAAGTAACTCCAGATGGAGAAACTTATTGCTGCACACTAAACCAGTGGCCTGAGTCAACCTTGGGTGAATAAATGCAGATACATGCATAAAATGGCAAAATGCTCTGGTGCCATAAATTACTGCCAAAAGTATTATCCTTAGAAGCCTTGCTTGGGGAGAGTTTCCCAGCCCTGTTCACCTTCTGACTGGACAGAACGACAGAACTAGGAAGAGGAAAGGGAGACGCCTGAGGATTACCTTTATAGGTAAATCAGGGGTGTGGTTGTTCTGTCCACTCCCCTTCGGGGATGGGTTCTTTCAATGGTAAATATTACCAGGGAAGGTCAAGATAATATAAACATTGAACAAAAAGTCCAGTCCTCAAGAACTCCTAAAAGGCCAGATTTTTTTTTTCTTTAAATAGAGCACAGGTAAAATAATCAGCTAAGAGCAGGTTAGTAACAATGGTTATTGATCAGTTTATTATTTCACCTGTGCTGTAGAACATGCCCCCCTTTGGGCTATTTAATTGACCATGAAATGTTCAGCTAAAGCAACCCAAAAAAATATGAGCATTCATTATAAGAGTAGAAGATGGTCTAAAAATAGCAGGGAGGTGTCAATCAACCCGATCGTACTCGATCAGGTTGATTTTCGAAGATGTGTGTCCGCCTGCTCAGAGAAGGCGGACTGGGTTATGGAGCAGCGGTCTTTAGAAACATGGGCTCGCCAGAAACACGGGCTCTCAAGCTCCACCTGGAGCTTGATAAATGGGCCCCTTGTTCTTTTATTTTGGATGTTTCCTGTTTGGAAATTTTTACAGTTTGGGCTAGATTACAAGTGGAGCGCTATTTTAACGTGCGCCAATATACTGGAAATTTTGCCCGTTCATGGGCACACATTAAATAACTATCCATTACAAGTGACTAGTTAATGCTACTGCAAACTCGAGGCATCAATTAGTGCTCCAAAAATTAACTAGAGGTCTGACCACTGTTTAATTTTAAAAATGTCCCCTAGTTGCCCCCGAAATAAAGTTTAGTGTTATTTTGTTATAATAAAATATATCAGCATTTTACTTTTGTTTACTAAAACTGCACAAAGCTTAAAGTTTTTGGATGTGGGGTGTTAGAAAGTGCCTTTAAGTGGCAGTTTATTGGAACTGTGCTATTACTCAAAATATATATGTATATGCTTATATACATATACTGTATATGTATCTGTTAATATGTGTATAACAATTATATGTATATGCTTATATACATATACTGTATATTTATCTGTTAATATGTGTATAACAATTATATGTATATGCTTATATACATATACTGTATATGTATCTGTTAATATGTGTATAACAATTATATGTATATGCTTATATACATATACTGTATATTTATCTGTTAATATGTGTATAACAATTATATGTATATGCTTATATACATATACTGTATATTTATCTGTTAATATGTGTATAACAATTATATGTATATGCTTATATACATATACTGTATATTTATCTGTTAATATGTGTATAACAATTATATGTATATGCTTATATACATATACTGTATATGTTAGAGAGAAGGGGTATCAACGGCACTACTTAGCCTATAGTGGCTTAAATATCTCTAATTCCCTATTTGGCCCCAATTTGTCCTTAATATATATGGGGATAATTCCCCTATACAGATATGGACTGCTGAAGGTGCTATGTAGTATTCAACATGTGAAACTAGGTAGAGGTAGGCTCTAACTCGACAGACTACATGTATAGCACTCTTGGGGGTTAATATAGGGTATAGTTCTAGATAGTATGAAAGACCTAGTTCCTTTAGGCAAAATAGAGTTACTGATGGTCTAGTGAGTTTGCGTGTTCCACGTTAAAACATAACTTTTATTGAGTCAAACTTAATATAAAACACTGGAAATAAAATTAAAAACACACTTAGATGCTAAAGACTCAGTGGTCGGCCTGTTCTGTATAAGTAGATTCTAGCCAGGTGGGTTCTGGTTAATACTGGAAAACTTTCTAAAGTATTATTGCAGCAAGTTAATGAACCTGATGCACACTTATAACAAGAGGTCCTGTAAAGGTTGTGTGTTTATATCCGTGTAATGGACCTAACAGAATTAGATATTCTGAAATAGTCTTAAATAATATTAATCTTGATAAGACATTACTTGGTCATACACAACTGTTACTGTGTGTTTCAATTAAACCTGTGGTTAATACAGCTCTATTTCTATTGTGTTACCTTAATACTGTTTGCTGGTGGATAGTACGCTTTTTATGCTGACATGAGATGATAAGATTACCTTGAGTCTTGTTAACGAAGTTAATGGTACTGTAGTCAGCAGTTTTAACCCAATGCATTCAAAATGTCAGATTTAATAATAGGTTAATAGTCCACATGTCAGTAGCTTATAAACCTATATTTATAATGTAGCCGTTATTATCAATTGGATAAAAGAGATAAATGTGCACTTTTTATATCTTATTTTTCAGGCTGTGTTAATCCTCATTAATAAATAACATACACACTATTGTTACTCATGTACGGTTCTCGCTTTTAATTTTGAGTATGCTGTGTTACAATTTAAATCACTGATAAAGACACATTTTGCATGTAAATTTGTAACTGTAGTGTGGCAGTTGTTGCCAATGGGTAACAGAGCTGTTCTCTGATTATGTAAAGAGTTTTAGGTGTAGCTCACTCGAAGCACAAAAGCTGTTTAATTTCAGCCCAGTCATGCACTACCAGTTAAACCGGTTCAATTGGGGTTACTGCTAACCACACCACCCGGTATGTAGCCGATGGAGTGGATGTAATTTAACCGGTAATCTTTCGGTTATATGCCCATATTGTTTATCCAATATTTGGTTCCCAGTTTACCGGTAAAATTGTGTCTGTGTCGAGTGGCTCTCACAGTTCTGCCCCAAAACTAGATATACAGATTTAGTATGTTTTGCGCATCAAGTCTCTTAAGTAATTATCGAGCATGTAAAGAACCAACTTAGTAAAATTCTAACCAGATTAATAATCACCAAAGGCTAATATATAAATAAACTTAGAGCAGGTTTGATACTATAGCATTCTAAGGCTCATCTAAAAAATACAGGAGCTCCAGGACTCCTCACCAATTCCCTAACGTCCCTAACATGTTTCGCCCTAACGGCTTTCTCAAAGGGTGAGCGCGCCGCTCACTGACTGATTATTTAAAGGATTTTGGGTCCCGCCCTTCTGATGACGTCACAGTTCTCAATACTTTCTATTGGATCCCCGTATCATGCTGGTGGAGGTTGCATAGTGTTATTAATGCATTGCAATTCATTTCAGAACATTGGTGTATTCCTATCAGAACTGTCAATCTGTTATTAAAGGCCATTTGATCGCGATTTTTGAACTATTGTGATATTTATTCCCATAACGTTGTTTACTGGGATATGTGTTTTGTAAAAGCAATTTTTTTATTTTTTATTTTCAGAGATAATAAAATTATTATTGTCATCCTGTTTTCCTTGCTTTTAACTTGCTTTGATAGAGATGACTAATATTAACTAAATTTTAAAATGTAACATTATGTTATTAATTGCTAGATAAATGTGCAGTGCTTATGTCAGAAATTGTGTTGCTTATGGCAAAATAGTGGTAAAAAAATTAAAAATTATAAAATTTTATATAGAGAGAAGTGAATAATCAACCAAAAGATGCAAAAATAGAGTATCTTGTGCACTTGTGCTAGCTGGATGTTTGTGTTTGTTTTATACGTATAAATCAGTCTAGTTATGTGACTGTGTTTGTGCCGGGTTAACTTAAGAGTTAAAACGATTTAGTGTAGATACCCTTATTATTAAGTGATGGTATCTATTGTGTGATATAAAACTTACTACAAAGTTTCAATTTTATTTGATGTTTACTTAAGTCGAGTGAATTGAGCTTAGTCTAAGGGTTTGCACCAGAAGTGATTGTGACAGTGTTGTGTTTACTAGCATAAGTTTGACTCAATAAAAGTTATGTTTTAACGTGGAACACGCAAACTCACTAGACCATCAGTAACTCTATTTTGCCTAAAGGAACTAGGTCTTTCATACTATCTAGAACTATACCCTATATTAACCCCCAAGAGTGCTATACATGTAGTCTGTCGAGTTAGAGCCTACCTCTACCTAGTTTCACATATACTGTATATGTATCTGTTAATATGTGTATAACAATTATATGTATATGCTTATATACATATACTGTATATGTATCTGTTAATATGTGTATAACAATTATATGTATATGCTTATATACATATACTGTATATGTATCTGTTAATATGTTTATAACAATTATATGTATATGCTTATATTCATATACTGTATATTTATCTGTTAATATGTGTATAACAATTATATGTATATGCTTACATACATATACTGTATATTTATCTGTTAATATATGTATAACAATTATATGTATATGCTTACATACATATACTGTATATTTATCTGTTAATATGTGTATAACAATTATATGTATATGCTTATATTCATATACTGTATATGTATCTGTTAATATGTGTATAACAATTATATGTATATGCTTATATACATATACTGTATATTTATCTGTTAATATGTGTATAACAATTATATGTATATGCTTACATACATATACTGTATATTTATCTGTTAATATGTGTATAACAATTATATGTATATGCTTATATACATATACTGCATATTTATCTGTTAATATGTTTATAACAATTATATGTATATACTTACATACATATACTGTATATTTATCTGTTAATATGTGTATAACAATTATATGTATATACTTACATACATATACTGTATATTTATCTATTAATATGTGTATAACAATTATATGTATATGCTTACATACATATACTGTATATTTATCTGTTAATATGTGTATAACAATTATATGTATATGCTTATATACATATACGGTATATTTATCTGTTAATATGTGTATAACAATTCTTTTTTGCTGCACCATCAGTCATTCCTTAGTTTATTTTCTAAAGGGACAATTTGTTTTGTGTTTTTGAACTAATGCAAAATTAGTGATTTATTTTTTTGCATTCTGAGTGCACATATCTATTATTCATGCTACAGTGTGTTCTTTCAGCTGAAAATATAGGCAGTGCCACAATTCTTGGCTTGCATTTTAAGCTGCAAATAACCTCCAGGTAGTAATAAAAGGATGCTAAATAAGGTTAAAGAATGTACCTCAGGTTAATTCTACAGTCTAGCAAATGTCTGAATGTTTTCTTTCATTGCTTTAAGATCTGATGATGCAAAAAATGAAATGCATACACAATACACATCACACATTTGCTGTTTTATTAAAGTGCATAGAGTACCTTAAAATATACATTGAAAGTGGATGTAAAAATCTTAGAGGTAGATTTTACAACTGTCGGACGGACATTATCCGCTGTAGCGAATCATGTCTGCCCCACATCGCTAAATGCCGACACCATACGCTGTCGGCATTTAACATTGCACAGGCAATGCCACACCCTGTACATTCGCGGCCACTAGCAGGGGGTGTCAATCATCCCGATCGTATCAACTGCTGCTTCTTAACTTCTGTTTATAAGCGAGCCGGAAACTACGGGGGTAGATAGCATCTGCTGCTTATTAAATCTACCCCAATGACTGTGGTTTTTAGAGTTAGCTTCAAGATGTAAAGCATGAATCATTATTTTGGGGTAATCAGCTTCTGCTTTGAACCAGTTTGCTTTCTTCCTTATCTCTATTTATAACTACATTAAAATGATGTAGGATTTTAGATTATATATAAGGGGGCATATTTAAGAAGGTGCGAGCGTCATGATCCGATATTGCGGATCATGTCCGCTGCACATCGATAAAAGCTGACAGCATATGCTCTCGGCATTTATCATTACACCAGCAGTTCTTGTGAACTGCTGGTGCAATGCCGCCCCCCTGCAGATTCGCCGCAAATCGGTCGCTAGCAGGGGGTGTCAATGAACCGGCAATGTCTGTCCACTTCCTCGGAGCAGGCAGACAGGTTATGGAGTCTTTAGACCGCTGCATCATAACTTGTGTTTCCGGTGAGCCTGAAGGCTCTCCAGAAACATAGGGCATCAAGCTCCATTCAGAGCTTGATAATTCGGCCCCAAGGTATGAATAACTCTCCCCCATTTTAAAGGGACAGTGTACACCACAATTTTTATTGTTTAAAAAGAAAATCTTCAAAATGCTCTGAGCTAGGAGGTGGTTTTCAATGGTTTAGAAATCAGTTTGAGCCTAGCTAGGTTTAGCTTTTCAAAAATACCACCAAGGGAACAAAGCAAATTTAATGATAAAAGTCAATTGGAAAGTTGTTTAAAATCACATGCCCTCTCTGAATCATGAAAGTTTAATTTTGACTAGACTGTCCCTTTAACCCCTTAATGACAGAGGACGTACCAGGTACGTCATAGGAAAAGCTCCCCTTAATGACAATTGACGTACCTGGTACGTCCTCTGTTGTTTGAAGTGCTGGAAGCGATCATGATCGCTTCCAGCTGCTTACAAGGGATTGTAGTTATGCCTCAACATTGAGCCATCACTGCAATCCCATATTTTACACACCGATGCAGAGAGGGCCACTCTGTGGCCCTCTCTGCATCGGCTATTGCGGCTCACACATTCGTTGGTGGGTGGGAGCAACTCCTCTCAATTGCGGTGGCTATTTTTTTTCAAAGTAGCAGCCCGATCGCTTCAAATATTGTTATGTCGGCAGTTGGGGGCGGGGGGGTTGGGGGGGTGTGCGCGCGCGCGTGCGCGCGCACGCAACTTATACACTTGTTTAAAAAAAAAACGATGATGCATTTGAATCAAGGGATCTCCATTGTTAAGTAAGGGATCTGGGAGGGGGAGGGATGTAGATTACTGAGGGGGGCCAGCTACACTACAGAAAACTAACGTTTTTAATAAAAAAAGTAAAAAAAAACTATTTTTGGGGGCAAATTGGGTACTGGCAGACAGCTGCCAGTACCCAAGATGGCGGCAAATAGGTAGGGGGGTGGGTTAGAGAGATGTATGGGGGGATCAGGGAGGTTTTGAGGTAAGGGGGATCCATCACTGCAGACTGTATGAAGAAAATAATAACAAAAAAAAAAAATGCTTTTTATTTCAGTACTGGCAGACTGTCTGCCAGTTCTTAAGATGGCGGGGACAATTGTGGGGTGGGGGAGGGAAGAGAGCTGTTTGAGGGGGGTCAGGGGGGATCAGGGGGTGGGATGTGTCAGATGGAAGGCTGATCTCTACACTAAAGCTAAAAATTAACCCTACAAGCTACCTAATTAACCCCTTAACTGCTGGGCATATTACAAGTGTGGTGCGCAGCAGCATTTAATGGCCTTATTATTACCAAAAAGCAACGCCAAAGCCATATATGTCTGCTATTTCTGAACAAAGGGGATCCTAGAGAAGCATTTGCAACCATTTGTGCCATAATTGCACAAGCTGTTTGCAAATAATTTCAGTGAGAAACCTAAAATTGTGAAAAATATAACAGTTTTTTTTTTATTTGATCGTATTTGGCGGGGAAATGGTGGCATGAAATATACTAAAATGGGCCTAGATCAATAATTTGGGTTGTCTACTACACTACAATAAAGCTAAAATTAAACCTAAAAGCTCCCTACAAGCTCCCTAATTAACCCCTTCACTGCTGGGCATAATACACGCGTGGTGTGCAGTGGCATTTAGCAGCCTTCTAATTACAAAAAAGCAACGCCAAAGCCATATATGTCTGCTATTTCTGGACAAAGGGGATCCCAGAGAAGTATTTAACACCATTTATACCATAATTGCACAAGATGTTTGTAAATAAATTCAGCGAGAAACCTAAAGTTTGTGAAAAAATTTGTGAAAAAGTCAACAATTTTTTTTATTTGATCGCATTTGGCGGTGAAATGGTGGCATGAAATATACCAAAATGGGCCTAGATCAATACTTTGGGATGTCTTCTAAAAAGAAATATATACATGTCAAGGGATATTCAGGGATTCCTGACAGATATCAGTGTTCCAATGCAACTAGCGCTAATTTTGAAAAAAGGTGGTTTGGAAATAGCAAAGTGCTACTTGTACTTATTGCCCTATAACTTGCAAAAAAAGCAAAAAACATGTAAACATTGGGTATTTCTAAACTCGGGACAAAATTTAGAAACTATTTAGAATTGGTGTTTTTTGGTGGTTGTAGATGTGTAACAGATTTTAGGGGTCAAAGTTAGAAAAAGTGGGTGTTTTTTCAATTTTTTCCTCATATTTTATATTTTTTTTATAGTAAATTATAAGATATGATGAAAATAATGGTATCTTTAGAAAGTCCATTTAATGGCGAGAAAAACGGTATATAATATGTGTGGGTACAGTAAATGAGTAAGAGGAAAATTACAGCTAAACACAAACACTGCATAAATGTAAAAATAGCCATTGTCATTAAGGGTAAGAAAATTGAAAAATGGTCCGGTCATTAAGGGGTTAATTACAAAGCCAGCACAATAATAACCAGACAATGCAATGACTGACCTAAATTTATTTACATCAGTGAAGGAAACCAGGAATAGTAAAATCTATACTACTGGCTGCCCATGACACTTACCTTAAGCATGAAATTATAGAGAAGAATATTGTGATAAAGTATGCAATAGAAAATAATGGGATCGCAATATTTATATTGTCTTCAAATTCCAACTGTCGTGACAATGATGTAAAATAGGATACCTGTTGTACAAAATATATACATTAATCATATGGCAATTTCATTAAACTGCTGTTAGCTTGTATTTAATTGAAAGTCATACTTTTCTTAATGTATGCAGCAGTGTAGCAGTTAATGTGAGTACAGTGATTGGTTTTATAGTGTGAGGCATTAGCAGCAAAAAGTAGGTAGTTATGCCACTTTATAGGTCACTAGACCATATCTCCAAAAGGATATAAATAGACTATAAACTGATCAAATGGTGTCTTCTAAAATGGTATATAGTTTAAAAAAAATGACAAAAAAAAATCATTCACAAGCTTAATATATACTCCTTTATCTAATATATAATCCTTTAAAGTGTGCTGGTTAGCGCTCGTATTACAAATTGTAAGTAAATTGTTTGCGCTAGAATGAAACCCAATGTGTGCTAATAGCTGAACTTCGGCTATCGCAACCCCATTAAAATCTTCTCCCCATAGACTTCAATGGAGTACGTTTAAAAAAAACAAAACTAACACTTATCACTCTTCCGCTAACCCGGCAATGCATTAGATCTGCAGCGCTAAATCCAAAAGGTAGTTATGCATATTTTACATTCTAATGTTCTTCACATAGAAGAAAATTATCGTTTATTTTTTAAATATATATATACAGTTATAGATATATACAGATATCTATATATCTATATATATATCTACGCGTTTCAACGTCTGTAAACGTCTTTGTCAAGAGCATTTTTTTAATACAAGTTAAAACAGTTGAAAAGTTTGACTTGTTTTAACTTGTTTTAAAAAAATGCTCTTGACAAAGACGTTTACAGACGTTGAAACGCGTATAACTAATAAATACATTTTTAAAAACTAAATGGGAAGATTTTTCCTTCTTTTGCTGTGACGGCCGGAAGCCTAATATTGATGAAGTAAGTTACTACTTATTTTTTATCATCAATCTTACACCCTGTTTATGGAGTTTTTATTCTACTCCCAGCTTTATTGAAATCTCACTCAAGCATCAAGAAAGGACATCTGAGGGAGATACTCCTAACAAGTGGATATTATGCAACTTAAGGAGTGAGTATACTGCACCATATTCACTGGGCTTTAATACATACAACAAGCCTTTTTCTCTTTATTATCAGAGAAATCTACATTTTTCAGAGACCAGCGCCATCTACCATTGTTTTTTCTACTATTTCACGGTCCCTGGGGAGAGACTGAAAGAAGGCAGCGGTCATTTCCTATAGAAGGAAAGTATTGGTTCTCAGTCCATTTGTGACAGATATTTGTTTATTGCCATCTGACATATTCTGTACACATTTATTTTCTGTATAATATATATATATTTAAAAATACAAAGAAAATTTTCTTCTAAATGAAGAACTTTGGAATGTAAAATAGCAAAGCTGCATCCAGGTTGATTCCAAAAATGGCAGGGTGGTGATTGGTGAAAGAATCCCTGCCATTTTCGGAATCCACCTGGATGCAGTGTAGAAAAATAAATATTCAACCGCCAGCACGAAATAACTAAAAAAACACGTAACCGCCTGCAAGAAATAAAAACAAAAACATTTAACCGTCCTCACGAAGCAAAAAAAAAAACCTAACCCCCCGCATGAAGTTTTAACAAACTCCTAAACTGTCAACCCCCACAACGCAAAATAATAAAGTTATTAACCCCTTAACTGCAAATCACATAATTAAAATATTAATCCCTAAACCGCCAACCCCCCACATCGCAATAAACCTAATTGTCCTATTAACCCCTAAACCACCAAACCCCCACATCGCAATAACCCTAATTAACCTATTAAGCCCTAAACCACCAAACCCCCACATCGCAATAATTCTAATTAATATATTAACTCCTATACCGCCAACCCCCCACAATACAAATAACTAATGTAAATACTAAGCCCCCTAACTTAACACCCCCTAAATTAACCCTAATTACTACTAAATTTCAATTAAAATAAAAAAAAACTAACATTAAATTACAAGAATAAAAAAAGTCTAACGTTACAGAAAAAATAAACAAAATTATCAAAAATAATTTGCCCTAAGTTATACAGCTTGTTTACCTCTAAAAAATGCTAAGACCCCACTAACAGTAAAAAAACCCACCCATCTAACTCCCCAAAATAAAAAAAACACTAAAAAAGTAACCCAAATTGATTTCTGGTACCTTGCATTCAATCTTCAGTCTACGATGGACATCGGATGAAGAGGAGCCTCCATGCCGCCGTGGAACGCCACCGCCTCCGCTGAGGACTGCTGCTGAGGATCCACAGCTCCGCACCTCTGCTCTACACCGCCTTCACTCCGGATGAAGATAGAGGATGATGGATCCGTCTGGAAGAAGACCTTCTCAGCCGGACTTCAGGAACAGTGAGTACCTATTTGGGGCTTAGTATTAGGCTGTTTTATTTTAATTTTTGGGTTGCTTTTTTTTTTAGATTAGGGCTTGAAAAAGAGCTGATTTGCCCTTTTAAGGGCAGTAAAAGAGCTGAATGCCCTTTTAAGGGCAATGCCCATACAAATGCCCCTTTAGGGGTAATGGGTAGTTTATTTTTTTTTAGTGTTAGGTTTTTTTTATTTTGGGGGGGTTTGGTGGGTGTTTTTTTTTTAACTGTTTTTTAAACATAGACTGCCCTCTGGGCAGGCTTATCGCCTAGTTTATTTATATATATATATATATATATATATATATATATATATATACATATATATATATATGTGTGTGTGTGTGTGTGTGTGTGTGACATGCATTTCTGTGTTTATATGTGTATATACACACACACACATAGATAGATACATATTTAGACGTGCATCTCAATGTTAAAGCCTTTTGCCTGTTTTTTTTTTCTTATACCCGAGACCTCATATCTTTGAGCCATTATAACTTTTTTTTGCATTTTTTAAAAATAAATTGTATTAGATGGTATTGTTATGAGTGTAACTTTATTTTTTATTTGATTTGTGACACTTTTTTGTTTTTTGAAACAGTTAACCAGAGCTCTGATTTAAATTGCGATTGTTCTCAAGTGATCCCCTTTACTTTCAACTTGTAATACGAGCAGAAAACCAGACACAACACCCGCGATAAACCTCTTAATGCTCTTGTTTAACTGTTAATGCATCACTCGTAATCTGGTCCTAAATGGGCTACTGGAACGTTTAGGGTTTTTAAAGGGACACGATAATTAAAAACAAAATTTCTTTTCAGCAATCTTGTACACCATGCAAGCCCTGATACAAGGAGCTGCCTAGATTTAAAGGGGCCGTGTCCTAATTACCGGAACTCGCACCTAGAGACTATTGGAGTGGGAGTTCCTATAAAAAGTCACTCAGCCTACTACTCTGGGCTGAGTTATCGCCTTACCTACCTTGTTCCAGAGACTAAGCATAAATATCTGTTACCTGCTTATGCTTACCTTGTTCCAGAGACTAAGCATAGATATCTGTTACCTGCTTATGCTTACCTTGTTCCAGAGACTAAGCATAGATATCTGTTACCTGCTTATGCTTACCTTGTTCCAGAGACTAAGCATAAATATCTGTTACCTGCTTATGCTTACCTTGTTCCAGAGACTAAGCATAAATATCTGTTACCTGCTTTTGCTTACCTTGTTCCAGAGACTAAGCATAAATATCTGTTACCTGCTTATGCTTACCTTGTTCCAGAGACTAAGCATAGATATCTGTTACCTGCTTATGCTTACCTTGTTCCAGAGACTAAGCATAGATATCTGTTACCTGCTTATGCTTACCTTGTTCCAGAGACTAAACATAGATATCTGTTACCTGCTTATGCTTACCTTGTTCCAGAGACTAAGCATAAATATCTGTTACCTGCTTATGCTTACCTTGTTCCAGAGACTAAGCATAGATATCTGTTACCTGCTTATGCTTACCTTGTTCCAGAGACTAAGCATAAATATATGTTACCTGCTTATGCTTACCTTGTTCCAAAGACCATGCATAAATATCTGTTACCTGCTTATGCTTACCTTGTTCTAGAGACTAAGCATAAATATCTGTTACCTGCTTATGCTTACCTTGTCCCAGAGACTAAGCATAAATATCTGTTACCTGCTTATGCTTACCTTGTTCCAGAGACCAAGCATAATTACCTGATATCTGAGTATGTTCACCTTTTTCCAGAGACCAAGCATACGTACCTTGCACCTGCATATGCTCATCTGGTTCCAGAAAGCTAAGAACACTTGCCTGTTACCTGTGTATGCTTACTTTATTCCTGAAGCTGTGCCTTCCTGAGCTATTTGGTATTCCGTGACAGTCTCACCAACAGTACCCGCTGGGTATCCTGGGCCTGCTGAGTATCATATGCCTGCTATACCCGGGGCAGCTTTCCTTAAACCAGCTGTGCCTGCTATACTTATATGGTTACAGTATCAACAAAAGTATCCGCTGGGTATACTGTGCCTTCTGAGAATCCTGTGTCTGCTATACTAGTAGTGACAACTTTCCTCAAGCCTGCTATACCTGCTGTACTTACCTGGTATCCTGTGACAGTCTCACCAACAGTACACACTGGGTATCCTGTGCCTTCTGAGAATCCTGTGTCTGCTGTACTTACCTGGTATCCTGTGACAGTCTCACCAACAGTACACACTGGGTATCCTGTGCCTTTTGAGAATCCTGTGTCTGCTGTACTTACCTGGTATCCTGTGACAGTCTCACCAACAGTACACACTGGGTATCCTGTGCCTTCTGAGAATCCTGTGTCTGCTGTACTTACCTGGTATCCTGTGTCTGCTATACTTATATGGTATCCTGTGACAGTCTCACCAACAGTACACACTGGGTATCCTGTGCCTTCTGAGACTCCTGTGTCTGCTGTACTTACCTGGTATCCTGTGACAGTCTCACCAGCAGTACACACTGGGTATCCTGTGCCTTCTGAGAATCCTGTGTCTGCTGTACTTACCTGGTATCCTGTGACAGTCTCACCAACAGTACACACTGGGTATCCTGTGCCTTCTGAGAATCCTGTGTCTGCTGTACTTACCTGGTATCCTGTGTCTGCTATACTTATATGGTATCCTGTGACAGTCTCACCAACAGTACACACTGGGTATCCTGTGCCTTCTGAGAATCCTGTGTCTGCTATACTTATATGGTATCCTGTGACAGTCTCACCAACAGTACACACTGGGTATCCTGTGCCTTCTGAGAATCCTGTGTCTGCTATACTTATATGGTATCCTGTGACAGTCTCACCAACAGTACACACTGGGTATCCTGTGCCTTCTGAGTATCCTGTGTCTGCTATACTTATATGGTATCCTGTGACAGTCTCACCAACAGTACACACTGGGTATCCTGTGCCTTCTGAGAATCCTGTGTCTGCTGTACTTACCTGGTATCCTGTGACAGTCTCACCAGCAGTACACACTGGGTATCCTGTGCCTTCTGAGAATCCTGTGTCTGCTGTACTTACCTGGTATCCTGTGACAGTCTCACCAACAGTACACACTGGGTATCCTGTGCCTTCTGAGAATCCTGTGTCTGCTGTACTTACCTGGTATCCTGTGACAGTCTCACCAGCAGTACACACTGGGTATCCTGTGCCTTCTGAGAATCCTGTGTCTGCTGTACTTACCTGGTATCCTGTGTCTGCTATACTTATATGGTATCCTGTGACAGTCTCACCAACAGTACACACTGGGTATCCTGTGCCTTCTGAGAATCCTGTGTCTGCTATACTTATATGGTATCCTGTGACAGTCTCACCAGCAGTACACACTGGGTATCCTGTGCCTTCTGAGTATCCTGTGTCTGCTATACTTATATGGTATCCTGTGTCTGCTATACTAGTAGTGACAGCTTTACTCAAGTCTGCTATACCTGCTGTACTTACCTGGTATCCTGTGACAGTCTCACCAGCAGTACACACTGGGTATCCTGTGCCTTCTGAGAATCCTGTGTCTGCTGTACTTACCTGGTATCCTGTGACAGTCTCACCAGCAGTACACACTGGGTATCCTGTGCCTTCTGAGAATCCTGTGTCTGCTGTACTTACCTGGTATCCTGTGACAGTCTCACCAGCAGTACACACTGGGTATCCTGTGCCTTCTGAGAATCCTGTGTCTGCTGTACTTACCTGGTATCCTGTGTCTGCTATACTTATATGGTATCCTGTGACAGTCTCACCAACAGTACACACTGGGTATCCTGTGCCTTCTGAGAATCCTGTGTCTGCTGTACTTACCTGGTATCCTGTGACAGTCTCACCAGCAGTACACACTGGGTATCCTGTGCCTTCTGAGAATCCTGTGTCTGCTGTACTTACCTGGTATCCTGTGACAGTCTCACCAACAGTACACACTGGGTATCCTGTGCCTTCTGAGAATCCTGTGTCTGCTGTACTTACCTGGTATCCTGTGTCTGCCATACTTATATGGTATCCTGTGACAGTCTCACCAACAGTACACACTGGGTATCCTGTGCCTTCTGAGAATCCTGTGTCTGCTATACTTATATGGTATCCTGTGACAGTCTCACCAGCAGTACACACTGGGTATCCTGTGCCTTCTGAGTATCCTGTGTCTGCTATACTTATATGGTATCCTGTGTCTGCTATACTAGTAGTGACAGCTTTACTCAAGTCTGCTATACCTGCTGTACTTACCTGGTATCCTGTGACAGTCTCACCAGCAGTACACACTGGGTATCCTGTGCCTTCTGAGAATCCTGTTGTGATGATAGCAGGATGTGATGTCACTAGCATGTGGGCGGGGCTTAGGTCCGGTGTCTGTGTCGCAGTTAGTTTAGTACAATCAACCTGTCTGGATGTGTATTGCTATGCTCTGTAATAAAATAGAGTTGTACCATCATTGCTGTGTCCTGCATATGTCCTGCATCTCATGACATGGTGTCAGAAGTTCTGGACTACGCTTCTGTTTCTGATGATGACGATGTCAAAGTTTACCCCACCTGAGCCTTTTGACTTTTCTCAGCCTGCAGCTTGGCCCACATGGCGTCAGCGGTTTCAGCGCTTCAGGATTGCATCCAAACTGAACAAGGAGAGTGGTGAAGTACAAGTTAATTCTCTTTTATATTCTATGGGGAAAGATGTAGAGCCAGTGTTCAATGCTTTTACTTTCCAAGAAGGGGACGAAGTTAACTTTGATATAGTTATGGATAAACTCAGTGCCCACTTTGTGCCCAAAAGAAATGTGATTCATGAGAGAGCTTGTTTTCACAAACGTAATCAGCGTGTGGGAGAATCTGTGGAGTCATTTGTGCGCAGCCTGTATGAATTAGCTGAATTCTGTGAGTTTGGTGTTGCTAAAGAAGAGCAAATCAGAGACAGAATAGTTATTGGAATTGCAGATGCTGAAGTCTCCCTGAAGCTGCAGTTAGAGCCTGATTTAACGTTAGACGGGGCTATTAGGATGGCCCGCCAGAGTGAACTGGTGAAAAAGCAAAGTGCTGATCTGAGGTCTGAGAGTATTGTGGATGAAGTGCAACAGTCTAGGAAAATTACTAGTGAAAGGCACAGTGTGAGCGGTAGATCTAAAGTACTGGAAAGGCCTAGAAGTGGATGGGCGCAACATGGCCGATGCACACGGTGCTACCGGGCTCATGATCAGAGTGCTATATGCCCGGCCAGAGATAAAAGATGCAGAAAATGTAACAGAATAGGCCATTTTGAAGTGGTGTGTAAAACTGAATACATTAAGGAGATGCAGGTGGACAGTGACCAGGAGGGTCAGGAAGTGTCTTTTGTGGGGTCTGTTGTGGAACGGACAAGCTCAGAGGAAGATTGGAAAGTTACCTTTACTGTAATGGGAGCCAATGTTGATTTTAAGATTGACACAGGAGCTGATATCACTGTAATGTCTTTTGCTGAATTTATGAAACTGCCTCGACAGCCCCAGCTGGCGAAGGTTACTACAAATGTTCATAGTCCTGGTGGCCGCATTGATTGTGTGGGGAAATTTCTTGCCAGCTGTGAGTACAAACAAAGGAAGTTCACCATGTGGGTGCATGTGATCCGAGGTCAGTGTGTTAACAGTTTATTGAGCAGAAAAGCAGCCTGTGACTTGGGCCTCGTGGCCAGAGTGAATGAGATCTCTGAAGATATGTTTGGCGAGTTGGGCCTACTGAGCTGCAAACCTGTCCGTATAGCACTTAAAAGTGACGCAGTCCCGTACAGTATTTCTACTCCTCGTAGAATTCCGTTCCCGCTCATGCCTCAAGTGGAGAAAGAGCTCATGCGCATGAAGTCTATGGGGGTTATTGAAGAGGTTGTTGAAGCAACTGATTGGTGTGCCCCCATTGTTCCAGTTGCAAAGAAAAACGGAAAGGTGCGCATCTGTGTGGACCTGAAAAGGTTGAATGAGGCAGTGAAGAGGGAGAGATTTGTGCTGCCGACACTGGAAGATATAGCCCCGAAGTTGGCTGGGGCGAAGTTCTTTTCCACATTAGACGCTTCTAGCGGCTTTTGGCAGATCCCCCTGGATCCAAAGTGCCGCAAACTGACTACCTTTATCACTCCGGTAGGTCGGTTCTGTTTCTGCAGACTTCCCTTTGGGATATCCTCCGCTCCTGAGATCTTTCAGAGGGAAATGAGTTCTCTCCTGAGTGGCCACGTGGGCACAGCAGTCGTCATGGACGACATTCTAGTGTATGGGTCTACAGTGGAGGAGCATGATCAGCGTTTGAGTTGTGTGCTGCAGGCTATCAAAGAGTCTGGGCTGAAGCTGAATAAAGAAAAATGTCATTTTAGGAAAACTGAATTATGCTACTTTGGGCATATCATCAACGGGGATGGCATCAAGCCGGACCCCGAGAAAATTCGGGCTATCGAACAGATGAAAAGCCCTTCTGATGTACATGAGCTGAGACAGATATTGGGCCTTGTAAATTACGTGGGCAAGTTTCTTCCAGATTTATCTACAGTTTTGCACCCTATCACAGAGTTGCTTAAGAAAGATGTTGCCTGGGTCTGGGGACCCTCACAAGAAAAAGCGTTCCTGCATGCTAAGTCCCTGCTGGGGTCTGCCCCAGTGCTGGGGTTCTACGACCCTTCAAAAAAGACTGTGGTTAGTGCTGATGCAAGCAGTTATGGGTTGGGGGCTGCACTCCTGCAGCTGAATGACAACAAACTACAGCCCATCGCCTACTGTTCCCGCACACTGACGGCTGCGGAGTCAAAATACGCTCAAATTGAGAAAGAGTGCCTGGCTGCAGTTTGGGCCTGTGAGCGCTTTCAGCGTTATCTAGTGGGTTTGGAGAAATTTAGTCTGGAAACTGACCACAAACCGCTAGTCCCTCTTATCAATTCTTATGACATCGACAAAACACCCTTGAGATGCCAGAGACTTTTAATGAGACTACTCAGGTTCAATGTTCAGGCAGTGCATGTGCCGGGGAAGCAGCTGGTTGTGGCAGATACACTGTCCAGGCTCCCGCTGGCTGCTGCTGAAGAATCCTCCACGGAGTCGGATGTAAAAGTGTATGTTGATTCAGTTCTGGCCTCTAAGTCCATTTCTTCAAGGAAACTGGAAGAGATAAAGAAAGAGACATATTTGGACACAGATCTGCAAGAAGTTATAAGGTACATAAGAGATGGCTGGCCCGAGAGCCGGGCAGCCTGGATGTCTTTAAATGCTTACCAGCCAGAGAGGTCGCAGCTCACGGAGCTGGAGGGGTTGGTGCTGTTCCAAGACCGTATTGTAATTCCTGTCAGCATGAGGAAGGAGATGTTAAACAGGATTCACGATGGCCACTTAGGCATTACAAAGTGCAGAGAAAGAGCAGCTACAGCTGTGTGGTGGCCTGGGATCAGCTCCGACATTGCAAATCACGTGTCTAAATGTGCCTTTTGCCGGGAACGCCGGCCTACTCAGAGAAGGGAGCCCTTAATGTCTACTCCGCTGCCTGCGGGGCCGTGGCAGAAAATAGCTGCTGATTTGTGCGAACTGCACGGGAAAAAGTTTCTTGTTGTTATCGACTACTATTCCAGGTATTTGGAAATAGCACCCCTGAATGATATCACAAGTCAGGCCGTTATCATTCGCCTGAAGAGCTTGTTCGCCCGCTGGGGCATTCCAATGGAGCTGGTGAGTGATAATGGCATGCAGTTCGCTTCTACAGAGTTCAGTGCTTTCAGCAGGGAATATGATTTTGTACATTCCACGTCAAGTCCACATTATCCGCAGGCCAACGGAATGGCTGAAAGGGCAGTTCAAACAACAAAATTCATTCTAAAGCAATCTGAACCGTACCTAGCCCTCTTGTCATACAGGGCGACGCCCATTCAAGCCACCGGGTTTAGCCCGGCACAGCTGATGCTAGGACGCCAGATTCGCACCACTTTACCCTCAGTGGGTGTCTTCAAGCCGCCTGGCCCTGTTCCTCGGGACGAAGTCCTTAGGAGGGATGAAGAGGCCAAAAAGGGTTATCGTTTCTTCTACGACAGGAGACATTCTGTCAGGCCTTTACAGGAACTGAAAGCGGGCCAAAGTGTCAGAATTAAACTGGATGATGAGAAGAAATGGAAGACGCCTGCTACGGTAGTGGGCCGCTCTCCAGAACCAAGGTCTTACACAGTCCTTACAGAGGGAGGGACGGTTACACGCCGTAACCGAAGACATCTTCAGCCTGTACCTGAGAGTCTGGAACCGGATACCTCAGTACCACCGCCGGTGGGATCCCCTGTTCTAAGAGAGGTGCCTTCCCCTCAGCAAGATCATAGCGGGGATATATCTTTGCCTCCAGCAGACTCTTGTTCACCATCTTCTGTATCAGAGGACAGTTCATGCAAAGTTACATCAAGCGGAAGAGTGGTGAGGCTTCCTGCCCGATACAGGGACTGACTTTAGCTAGAACAGTGACCGGAAGTATGGGCAGAATAATCCCATGGTCACTGTGGACTAGGGTAGTCTACCCCGATGTCCAAGTCAGGATGTAATTTATTTGTTCATGTTTTCTAATCTATCTGTTTTTATAATGTTCTAAAACAAAATGTTGTTGTATACCCTGTTGGTGTACCTTGTTATTTAATATATGCGAATGTATGCTTTGCCTTTGAAAAAGGGGAAGATGTGATGATAGCAGGATGTGATGTCACTAGCATGTGGGCGGGGCTTAGGTCCGGTGTCTGTGTCGCAGTTAGTTTAGTACAATCAACCTGTCTGGATGTGTATTGCTATGCTCTGTAATAAAATAGAGTTGTACCATCATTGCTGTGTCCTGCATATGTCCTGCATCTCATGACACCTGTGTCTGCTGTACTTACCTGGTATCCTGTGACAGTCTCACCAGCAGTACACACTGGGTATCCTGTGCCTTCTGAGAATCCTGTGTCTGCTGTACTTACCTGGTATCCTGTGACAGTCTCACCAGCAGTACACACTGGGTATCCTGTGCCTTCTGATAATCCTGTGTCTGCTGTACTTACCTAGTATCCTGTGACAGTCTCACCAACAGTACACACTGGGTATCCTGTGCCTTCTGAGAATCCTGTGTCTGCTGTACTTACCTGGTATCCTGTGACAGTCTCACCAGCAGTACACACTGGGTATCCTGTGCCTTCTGAGAATCCTGTGTCTGCTGTACTTACCTGGTATCCTGTGACAGTCTCACCAGCAGTACACACTGGATATCCTGTGCCTTCTGAGTATCCTGTGTCTGCTGTACTTACCTGGTATCCTGTGACAGTCTCACCAGCAGTACACACTGGATATCCTGTGCCTTCTGAGTATCCTGTGTCTGCTGTACTTACCTGGTATCCTGTGACAGTCTCACCAGCAGTACACACTGGGTATCCTGTGCCTTCTGAGAATCCTGTGTCTGCTGTACTTACCTGGTATCCTGTGACAGTCTCACCAGCAGTACACACTGGGTATCCTGTGCCTTCTGAGTATCCTGTGTCTGCTATACTTATATGGTATCCTGTGACAGTCTCACCAGCAGTACACACTGGATATCCTGTGCCTTCTGAGTATCCTGTGTCTGCTATACTTATATGGTATCCTGTGTCTGCTATACTAGTAGTGACAGCTTTACTCAAGTCTGCTATACCTGCTGTACTTACCTGGTATCCTGTGACAGTCTCACCAACAGTACACACTGGGTATCCTGTGCCTTCTGAGAATCCTGTGTCTGCTGTACTTACCTGGTATCCTGTGACAGTCTCACCAGCAGTACACACTGGGTATCCTGTGCCTTCTGAGAATCCTGTGTCTGCTGTACTTACCTGGTATCCTGTGACAGTCTCACCAGCAGTACACACTGGGTATCCTGTGCCTTCTGAGAATCCTGTGTCTGCTGTACTTACCTGGTATCCTGTGACAGTCTCACCAACAGTACACACTGGGTATCCTGTGCCTTCTGAGAATCCTGTGTCTGCTGTACTTACCTGGTATCCTGTGACAGTCTCACCAGCAGTACACACTGGATATCCTGTGCCTTCTGAGTATCCTGTGTCTGCTGTACTTACCTGGTATCCTGTGACAGTCTCACCAGCAGTACACACTGGATATCCTGTGCCTTCTGAGTATCCTGTGTCTGCTGTACTTACCTGGTATCCTGTGACAGTCTCACCAGCAGTACACACTGGGTATCCTGTGCCTTCTGAGAATCCTGTGTCTGCTGTACTTACCTGGTATCCTGTGACAGTCTCACCAGCAGTACACACTGGGTATCCTGTGCCTTCTGAGTATCCTGTGTCTGCTATAATTATATGGTATCCTGTGACAGTCTCACCAGCAGTACACACTGGATATCCTGTGCCTTCTGAGTATCCTGTGTCTGCTATACTTATATGGTATCCTGTGTCTGCTATACTAGTAGTGACAGCTTTATTCAAGTCTGCTATACCTGCTGTACTTACCTGGTATCCTGTGACAGTCTCACCAACAGTACACACTGGGTATCCTGTGCTTTCTGAGTATCCTGTGTCAGCTTTCTTCTAACCAGCTGTATCTGCTGTACTCACCTGGTATCCTGTGACAGTCTCACCAGCAGTACACACTGGATATCCTGTGCCTTCTGAGTATCCTGTGTCTGCTATACTTATATGGTATCCTGTGACAGTCTCACCAACAGTACACACTGGGTATCCTGTGCCTTCTGAGTATCCTGTGTCTGCTATACTTATATGGTATCCTGTGTCTGCTATACTAGTAGTGACAGCTTTACTCAAGTCTGCTATACCTGCTGTACTTACCTGGTATCCTGTGACAGTCTCACCAACAGTACACACTGGGTATCCTGTGCTTTCTGAGTATCCTGTGTCAGCTTTCTTCTAACCAGCTGTATCTGCTGTATCTACCTGGTATTCTATGGCAGCCTCACCCTCTATTGCACAATTTAAGCACCTGTGTCCACTGGAATTTTGTTACTGCAACCTACTTAAAGGGTCAGTAAATTTTAAAAAATAATGTAAGAATTATGTAACATTATCTTAGTGACAGTTTTAAAAATCAAAAGATTTAAGGGTTCTTAGCAGCAATGTTAAGCTAAGCTCATTTCCTCTCCAGGATCTTCTGAACAGGTCTTAGTGGTTCACTGGCACGCTGTCTAATCACAGCATGCCCAATCTCACTATTAAACTAAATGTAGCTCAGTCCCACTACCAGACAAGAGCAGGAGTGAGCTACATTTTTGTTCAATAGCGTGATCGGGCATGCTGTGATTAGACAGCGCGACCGCAAACTGCTTTTGAAAGGAAGTTCTAATCTCAAGAGCCTGGAGAGGAAAGGAAGTAAGTATAACTTTGGGGGCTGAAATCTCTAAAATATTTTGATTTTAAAAAGTGTCTCTAAGATAACGTTACATAATTCTGCACAATGTACAGAATTATATAACATTTTATTTTAAGTTTACTGTCCCTTTAAGAATTAAGAACTAGTTATCAGTGCTAGACTGAAAGAAGTGTACACCTTTCAAGCACTCAAGTTCCTTTAAGTCTTGAAGTCTATGTGAGAATACATTAATGCAGTCACGCTATTCTAACTTTGGCTTTTTGTGCGCTTTTGGTTAGCGCGCAGGTGAATTTTTTTTACTTTCAGCTTGTAATAAGTGTGGTACCCAACATGTGCAAAAAGCCAAAGTCGATCGCAGTTAGCTCGGGAGTCAGAAATAGCTCTCTCCTCGTATATTAACTTTTAACATGTAATACCAGCTCTAACCCACATGCATAAAAAAAAGTTGTCTTTGTTAGTGCAAAAGCAACATAAAATAAATAATAGAGTGCCACTTGTAATCTGGTCTATAATTTGGTGAAACACTCCTTTACAAAAAGGGTGGTAGATATTATAAAAATGATGGAAGGGACATTAAACAATGTAATAATTTAATACAACATATTAAATTAATCTGTTTACTTATTTTTATCTGTCCCTAGTTGGTCTCAGAAGAAGAAATAAGATAAGGGAAGCTACATTACAAGATGTCAGCAGCCATTACTAAAACTTTACACTTTTTGCTTCAATATTGAAACAACTTTTAAATATTTAGAAGTTTAAATGTAAATGTTTTATTCTTACCTGTATAGTTTTCAGTTGTAATTCATCTATTTGCTGAGGGATAGTCTTAATAAAATGATTAAGCCACACAAGGCTGTTGTTGCGGTCCTGTGCTTTGTCCTCTTTCAGGTAATACACTAGCCGGAGGGCTTTGGCTTCTAGCACTGTATCTGCTGGGCCCAGTTTAACACCTCCAAGGTACATTCCCAGGAATGTTCCACTCTGAAACATGGGGTAAGTCACATCTATTTTTTCTATCCTCTCAGGGTTACCTTGAACTGCATCTATGAGTGGATTTGGTGCCAGGCAAGTGGAACCTTGAATTTCTGCACACAGTTGCTGATATCCAAGCTGTACTTCACTTCCCAATTCTGGTATTGTTATATTCATGCTCCTTACTGCCTTATCCAGCTTCAGAAGCTCTTGAAATCTGCTAATATCAAGGACATTTGTGGATGTACTGACAGCAATAATAGAAGCAAATGCCCCCTCAGTAATCAGCCTCTGTACAGAAAACTGTCCTGAGTCATTTACTGGGAAGTGATCCATTATGAACTTCCTCTCACCCTTAGCTGGTCCTCCTATTGGAGTAAACTGCTCTTCTATGTCATTAGATTTCCTCTGAGGTAAAAAAATAAATCCGGCTCCTAAGCCAGCAGATATAGCAATGGGAATAACTAGGAACCACCATGGAAATCTGCCAACAAGCCTTCCAAGCTTACGAAACCCAGCAGAGAGCGGTCGTTCCAGGCACTTTGTGTTATTTAAATCCAACATAATTGGAACTTATCCAACTTATGTCAAGGATGATTGAGAAGCTAGAGACCTGAAATGTTACTGTAAAAAAAAGAGAAGTTAGCATTTTAAATAATGACCAAGCTATAAGTGATCTTTAACATATTAGTGATACTAAATATTGTTTCCAGTACAGGACAATTAAGGCACACTGGGTTAGCCTGACCTCAGAGCTCTAACTGTTTCACAAAACAAAAAAGTCTCAAAGACATTAAAAAATACATTACAAAGTACAGTTACACTTATAATAATGCCATTTAATTAAAAAAAATTTTTAAAAAAATGCACAAAAAAGTTATAAAGGCTCAAAGATATGAGGTCAAAGGTGTTAGAGAAAAAAAGCAGGCAAAGGGATTTATCATAGTGATACATACATATATAAATATTTAGATATATGTATGTGTGTATGTATATGTCTGTGTACATATGTATGTATATATATATATATATATATATACTGTATAGGTATATATATATACATATATATGTGTGCATTTACAGACATATATACACACATACACACATAAATACATATGTACACACAAATAGACATATATATATATAAGTGCATTTGAGCCCTTTGTAGTTAAGTAGATGAAAACATATAAAATCATATTTATGCAATATTAATATTTAATAGCGTGTTATACTTTGTCTTTACCATAAATGTTTCACATTCCAAAGTTCTGCACATAGCAGAATATGTTCTATGTATCTCTAAATAGATATTCCTATATAAATCTGTATATATCTATACCTATATACAATCATAGATTTATATATAGGTATAGATTTTACCAAAAACCCATCAGATATATGTAGACATATGTGTTTAAGAATACATAGAACATATTCTGCTATGTGAAGAACATTGTAATGTGAAATATTTTCATTTCGGGTTAGCGCATTTGAAGATATGCAATCGTGTTTGCGTGCAAGTAAGGTTTTTCCCCACTTTTTTTTGTTCCATTGACCTCTATGGGGGAATAGCTTATCGTGTATGTAATATCCTAAGTTGGGTTAGCATGCAAGCAAAAACGGTTTAATTCAACTCATAATACGAGTGCAACCCAACAAGCGAAAAAAGCTTACTTCCAGTGCAGTTAATGCTCAAGCGGAAGCATTAAAAAGCGCTCCACTTGTAATCTGGCCCATTATGTTACTTATCTTACCCTATTACGTTACTCATATGACCCTTTTTTTTTTTTTTTTATATAATTTTTATTGAGGTTTTTTTTGTCACAATAACCATTTGGTGGTAGTCAATATACAACAAAAAAGAAAACAGAAGAATATTACAAGGTAAGCTGCATACATATGATAAATAGGTAAACCAAATGAATGGTGGGCATAACTTGGAGAGGGCCACTCATGGACCCTTATTGAAATACCTCATTTTTTATTTTCTAGGATAATATAATGTCGAGCTCCCTTACTGATAAATAGATTTAGAATGAAACATTGGAGCACCTCCGTAAAGTTAACTGAATAAACGCATACCTATTGTGTTATGGAGGGTTGGGTGCCTAGGGAGCAATTAGGAGCTGTAATTCAGTTGCGGTATAGACGAGACAAACCGCTTTGTTAGTTCCCCCAGAGTAGGGGATACATTATTGTTGGGGGGGGGGAGGTGGTGTTATTCATATTTTTAGAATTATCCCACCGCTTAGGAGCATCACTCATATGACCCTTTTAACTTGTCAATTTCTATTTAGAAATATAAAAATGAAAAATTCCTAAAAGTGAGAGTTCCATTTCTGTGACGATTCTTTGTTTTTGGGTGATTGCTATCTCACATGATCATTATTGAGGTACCCCCAAATACCAGTGATGTTAAAATAGGGAATTCTAGCAAAGCTTTTGGAACCGATCACTGATTGTTAAAGTCTAATACTACCTAGTCCACACATCTGACTATTTAACCACTGGCAGCATAAACCTAAAGTGTAGGGGGGTGTTCAGTGCTCAGAAAAAGAAAAGAAAGTCAGTGACAAATTCAAGAAAACAAAACTGCCACCAACTTGATTCCCAGAGCCAGGGGGATTCCAATAGAAAAAGGAATTCCCAGAGACAGGAGGATGCAGAGCCAGAGCAATTCCCAGAGACAGGAGGATGCAGAGCTAGGGAAATTCCCAGAGACAGGAGAATGCAGAGCCAGGGCAATTCCCAGAGACAGGAGGATGCAGAGCTAGGGCAATTCCCAGAGACAGGAGGATGCAGAGCTAGAGCAATTCCCAGAGACAGGAGGATGCAGAGCTAGAGCAATTCCCAGAGACAGGAGGATGCAGAGCTAGGGCAATTCCCAGAGACAGGAGGATGCAGAGCCAGGGCAATTCCCAGAGACAGGAGGATGCAGAGCTAGGGCAATTCCCAGAGACAGGAGGATGCAGAGCCAGGGCAATTCCCAGAGACAGGAGGATGCAGAGCTAGGGCAATTCCCAGAGACAGGAGGATGCAGAGCCAGAGCAATTCCCAGAGACAGGAGGATGCAGAGCTAGGGCAATTCCCAGAGACAGGAAGATGCAGAGCTAGGGCAATTCCCAGAGACAGGAGGATGCAGAGCCAGAGCAATTCCCAGAGACAGGAGGATGCAGAGCCAGAGCAATTCACAGAGACAGGAGGGTGCAGAGCTAGGGCAATTCCCAGAGACAGGAGGATTCCCATAGAATAAGGAATTCCCAGAGACAGGAGGATGCAAAGCCAGGGCGATTCCCAGAGACAGGGGGATTCCAAGAGACAGGGGGATTCCAATAGAATAAGGAATTCCCAGAGACAGGAGGATGCAGAGCTAGGGCAATTCCCAGAGACAGGGGGATTCCAAGAGACAGGGGGATTCCAATAGAATAAGGAATTCCCAGAGACAGGAGGATGCAGAGCCAGAACAATTCCCAGAGACAGGAGGATGCAGAGCCAGAGCAATTCTCAGAGACAGGAGGATGCAGAGCTAGGGCAATTCCCAGAGACAGGAGGATGCAGAGCCAGAGCAATTCTCAGAGACAGGAGGATGCAGAGCTAGGGCAATTCCCAGGGACAGGAGGATGCAGAGCTAGGGCAATTCCCAGAGACAGGAGGATGCAGAGCTAGGGCAATTCCCAGAGACAGGAGGATGCAGAGCCAGAGCAATTCCCAGAGACATGAGGATGCAGAGCTAGGGCAATTCCCAGAGACAGGAAGATACAGAGCCAGGGCAATTCCCAGAGACAGGAGGATGCAGAGCCGGGGCAATTCCCAGAGACAGGAGGATTCCCATAGAATAAGGAATTCCCAGAGACAGGAGGATGCAGAGCGAGAGCAATTCCCAGAGACAGGAGGATTCACATAGAATAAGGAATTCCCAGAGACAGGAGGATGCAGAGCGAGAGCAATTCCCAGAGACAGGGGGATTCCCATAGAATAAGGAATTCCCAGAGACAGGAGGATGCAGAGCCAGAGCAATTCCCAGAGACAGGAGGATTCACATAGAATAAGGAATTCCCAGAGACAGGAGGATGCAGAGCGAGAGCAATTCCCAGAGACAGGGGGATTCCCATAGAATAAGGAATTCCCAGAGACAGGAGGATGCAGAGCCAGAGCAATTCCCAGAGACAGGGGGATTCCCATAGAATGAAGGATTCTCAGGGACAGTAACACAGATGTCACATTAACAAAATGCTAACATGAAAAGCCAGTAACATAACAGGGACATTGTATTGTAAAATGAGGTTTCCCTAATTAGCTGCATGAAAGTGTTCCTTTAGGTTTATTATGTATATGAAATACATTTTTGCTGATTGGAGCCTTAATCGATCTGTCACTTTCTCTATAATTAAGGGCTAGAATACAAGTAGCGAGCTAATGATAGCGCTGGACGCCCGTGCTAATTAGTAAGCATATTACAAATTGAAAGTAACAGGTTGCACCCAAGCGAATTTGAATTTGCGCTAGTGTTGAGACTTGAGATTTAAGGTAAAATGTAAGGGTTAAACAATGTTGCACAAAACACATCAATAACAAGTAAAAATAAAGTATTTAGCAAACTGTATATTTACACTTTTTTTATATTTTTTTTTATACTTTAAATATTAATAAAAATGTTTCATAAGAGATAAAAGAGATATAGTATATGACAAGGCGTTTCACTGGAAAGGGCTGGGTGTCTGTGTGTATATATATATATATATATATATATATATACATACAGCAGGTTGTAGCAGGTGCACTCTCACAAACACTTCAGTTCAAAGGCCAGGGTGCTAGAATAGGGTATAATCTATGGAAATCAGGAGACAGCACTCACTGGTCTTGACAATACTGGATTTAGTCAGTGACATTTCTGATGTAGGGGGGTATTCCCCAAAACGTCACTGAATAAATCCAGTATTGTCAAGACCAGTGAGTGCTGTCTCCTGATTTATATATATATATATATATATATATATATATATATATATATATATATATATATATATATAATATGTGTATGTGTGTGTATATATACATGTCTAAGGGCTAGATTATGAGTAAAGCAGTATTTATCCCTCACGCGCTAACTGCGCTCAACTTCGGCTTTTTGTGCACGTCATATTCCACATGTATTACAAATTGAAAGTAAAAAGTTTTCGCTCATGCGCTAACCCGATGAGTGCAAAAAGATGAAGTTACAATATCGTGATCGTGTTAAGGTATTCTTTCATAGACTTCAATGGAGTCGCCCAAACCTGACTACGTTTAACCAATTGCGCTAACCAGATATGAAATAATATTTTACATTCCAATGTTCTTCTCATAGAAAAATATGTTTATTCATACATACATATTTCTATATATATTTGCATATACAGTATATAGCTGATGTTTTATTTGGTAAAAAATATATCTATACCTATATATATATAGATCATTATCTATACAGTATCTCACAAAAAGTGAGTACACCCCTCACATTTTTGTAAATATTTTATTATATCTTTTCATGTGACAATATTGAAGAAATTACACTTTGCTACAATGTAAAGTAGTGAGTGTACAGCCTGTATAACAGTGTACATTTGATGTCCCCTCAAAATAACTTAACACACAGCCTTTAATGTCTAAACCATTGGCAACAAAAGTGCGTACACCCCTAAGTGGATATGTCCAAATTGCGCCCAATTAGCCATTTTTCCTCCCCGGTGTCATGTGACTCGTTAGTGTTACAAGGTCTCAGGTGTGAATGGGGAGCAGGTGTGTTAAAATTGGTGTTATCACTCTCACACTTTCTCATACTGGTCACTGGAAGTTCAACATGGCACCTCATGGCAAAGAACTCTCTGAGGATCTGGAAAAAAAAAATGTTGTTCTACATAAAGATGACCTAGGCTAATAGAAGATTGCCAAGACCCTGAAACTGAGCTGCAGCACAGTGGGCAAGACCATACATAGGTTTCACAGGACAGGTTCCACTCAGAACATGCCTCGCCATGGTCGACCAAAGAAGTTGAGTGCATGTGCTCAGTGTCATATCCAGAGGTTGTCTTTGGGAAATAGACATATGAGTGCTGCCAGCATTGCTGCAGAGGTTGAAGGGGTTGGGGGTCAGTCTGTCAGCACTCAGACCATAGGCCGCACACTGCATTAAATTGGTCTACATGGCTGTCGTCCAAGAAGGAAGCCTCTTCTAAAAATGATGCACAAGAAAGCCCGCAAACAGTTTGCTGAAAACAAGCAGACTAAGGACATGGATTACTGGAACCATGTCCTGTGGTCCAATGAGACCAAGATAAAATTATTTGGTTCAGATGGTTCAAGCGTGTGTGGCGGCAACCAGGTAAGGAGTACAAAGACAAGTGTGTCTTGCCTACAGTCAAGCAGGTGGTGGGAGTGTCATGGTCTAGGCCTGCATGAGAGCTGCCAGCACTGGGGAGCTACAGCTCATTGAGGGAACCATAAATGTCAACATGTACTGTGACATACTGAAGCAGAGCATGATCCCCTCCCTTTGGAGACTGGGCCGCAGGGCAGTATTCCAACATGCTGACGACCCCAAACACACCTCCAAGACGACCACTGCCTTGCTAAAGAAGCTGAGGGTAAAGGTAATGAACTGGCCAAGCATGTCTCCAGACCTAAACCCTATTGAGCATCTGTGGGGCATCCTCAAATGGAAGGTGGGGAAGCACTCTGTGATGTTATCATGGAGGAGTGGAAGAGGACTCCAGTGGCAACCTGTGAAGCTCTGGTGAACTCCATGCCAAAGAGGGTTAAGGCAGTTCTGGAAAATAATGGTGGCCACACAAAATATTGACACTTGGGCCCAATTTGGACATTTCCACTTAGGGGTGTACTCACTTTTGTTGCCAATGGTTTAGACATTAATGGCTGTATGTTGAGTTATTTTGAGGGGACAGCAAATTTACACTATTTTACAGGCTGTACATTCACTACTTTACATTGTAGCAAAGTGTAATTTCTTCAGTGTTGTCACATGAAAAAATATAATAAAATATTTACAAAAATGTGAGGGGTGTACTCACTTTTGTGAGATACTGTAGGTATAGATATATATGAATATCTATTTAGAAATACTTAGAACATATTCAGCTTTGTTAAGAACATTGGAATGTGAAATATTTACACTAAAAACACAGTTAAACACTTTATTAAATATGAATATTGCAGAAATATGATATTTCATGTTTTCAGCTATTTGATGACAATGGACCACAATGCATTTACAGTACATGTATGTCTATATTATTATTATTCTTTATTTATAAAGCACCAACGGATTCCACAGCGTGGTCCATGAGAACAAAGATGTAAGTACAACGGTAAAACAATACAATATAAGACAAACTTTTACAGACAAATACAGGCGGGAATTGAGGGCCCTATTCCCGTGGGAACTTACAATCTAGATATATAAATACATATGTATCTATGTGCTGTTATGTGCTTTACTGAATATTTACTGTACATATTTTAACACGGTCGAGTTAGCACACATGAAAATTTAGTATTCTTAAGGTGCATTATTAAAATATGACATATAAATATTAAACAAAATTAATAAAAAATATTAAAGATTATTAAACATACTGTAAAATATAAATATATATCCTATGGATTATTTAGATTATTTTACATTATGTTTAATATTTTTTTATTTTATTATTATTTTATATGTAATAGTTCAATAATGTGCCTTAAGAATAATTTTCATGTGTGCTAACCCGACCATGTTAAGATCTAATTCGCGAAACCCGATGCACAAAATATATATTTTAAATTCCTATGTTCTTCACTTAGAAAATAATGTTCTTTTTATTATGAAATATATATAAAGGGGATAGGAAATCCAATTTTTATCTTTCATGTTTCAGATAGACCATGTAATAGGAGTAAATTACAAAGTTGCTTACAATTGCATGCTCTATCTAAATCATGAAAGAAAAAAAATAGCGTTTCATATCCCTTAAACCAAAGTAAAGTGTGAGCAATAATTAGTGTGTTTCAAAGGGACAATCAAACTGTAATTAAAGGGACAGTCTAGTCACAATTAAACTTTCATGACCCCCTCTGAGGAAGCGTTATTTGAAATGCAAGTCAGGGGATCTCTGGAGCATTTTATCTCTCCCTTTTTTAATTGCCACCGTATGCTGTTACCTCTAATGACTGAAATATAGTTCGATATTTGTGAAGTATATAGAGGAAGGTTTCCTATTTATTGCACCACTTGCTATATTAATGCTAATGTTAATCTTGGCTCCGGGATTATAAGAGCTTAGTCTACTTTGTTATAAAGGAAGTTGCTAAAACATTTTATATTTGGTGAGTCCCTTTTTTTCGATATAGATATTATTATGGCAGGTATAGCTTAATTCATGTGTGTGACTGAATGATTGTGTAATAAACATACATGTGAATGGGAATATGTAAGTTTAAAAATCAGTATATATTTATTTTCGAAGGTAGTGACTTTTGAATTATTATACAGGACTCGGCACTCTTTCTATTTGTATATATATGTACAATTATTTCAGTAATGATTCAGATAGGACATGCAATTTTAAGCAATTTTCCAATTTACTTGTATTATTAAATTTGCATTGTTCTGTTGGTATACTTTGTTGAAAGATAATCCTAGGTAGGCTCATATGCTAATTTTCTAAGCACTTGAAGGCCACCTCTTATCTGATTTACTGCATTGTAACAGTTTTTTTATAGCTGGAAAGCGCTAGTCCATGTGTGCCATATAGATAACATTGTGCTCGCTCCTGTGGAATTACCTAGGAGTCAGTACTGATTGGCTAAAATGCATGTTTGTCAAAAGAACTGAAATAAGGGGGCAGTCGGCATAGGCTTAGATACAAGGTAATCACAGAGGTAAAAAGTGTATTAATATAACCCCTGTACCGCAAACCTATAGCTGGCAATAGCCTTTTGCATGCACATAGTAGTCATCCGAAACATGTGATTAAAGGAATAGTGAAAGGACAATTTCTGCAGGCAAGAAGAATTTGCACTAAAGAATCTGATTTCGCTAAGGAAACAACTAATTTGAAACAACGATTTAAAGTAAGATAGGGGCTACAACGGAAAGATGGTGGATAATGTGCCTAAGGAAGTGGCAGCTATTGAAAGAAGCAACTTTTTAGCAAGAAACGACAAAGATCTGAACAAAAGGGATTAAGATTTATAACTAAGTTCTCTAACCAATTTTCTGGAGTGTGCAACATCATTAGCTCTTGAGCTGGATGGTCGCACATCTCAGCAACTCCAGCTATATTACTTGCAAAATCAAGCTTGGCGACCATCCAGACTCTTATACTTTAACAATATTGGCATTCTAAAGGCTCAGGAGACTTCACAGCCTAGTATTAAAAGGGAAAAAACTATTTGTTGACGGAACTTCACAACTTAAACTCTACTCTTACTGCTTGGAGTTCTTGAGGGAAGTCATTTTCCTACCCACGTGGAGACCAGCGAGAGGACTTAGATCGACTAAACGCTCCATACTTGTTCCACTAATGAACACAGCTATATACGCACACTATGATACCTGCGGTTTCCATCCTCAGGGAGAAAGATAACATCCTGGATAATTGCCAGGCTGCTCTTGTACACGTGCTAAAAATGGTACTCCAGCCCAAAGGGACACATTCTGTAGAGCCTGACTCCTACAACGCTACCTCCATAACAGCTTATACTAGAGGTGACGCTAAGCGGGCCCAGCTTCTACCACCTACCCTACATGATGAACCGAGGGATCTAATAATAGACCTCATGGAAGTACTTAGCCTGATCAAAGGGACGGATGTCGGGAGTACAGGGAAGGATGCAAAGTTCCTAATTGCCCTCCTTACCACCTATGGAGCTGTTGCGGTGGTGAAATGTGCCGTTCAGGTGACAAACCTGATAATAGTGAACTTTACAGCCAAGATGTACCCCTGGATAGGGACAGTGGAATCCAACTGGGGACAATGTCTGAGTGCCTCCAGTGAAGTTGCTGGGGGAATTCACTTACCCGAGCCATCTGGTGTAGGATGAACATTACATAGCATGTAGCTACCGGTTGTATACAAAGTCACGCCGGGAAGCTAAAACAATAAAATAAAAAAAACTACTACACACCCGTTCTAAAGTCCCTTACTTGTTGACTTCTATCTGAAAGATAAGTACTCCATCAGCTACTGCAGACCAGATTCCTGCTGACTGGAAACGTTTATACCATAAGTTCCTAAACTATTTATGTTCCCTTTGCTGCTAACCAAATTAGAATGTTGAGTTTTAGATAGCATAATAGTCTGTATTATATGAGACAAATGTTTACTGTGAAAATTAGATTACTATTCTCGATGAACCTGTTAATCCAAGCTTGCCACTTTACAAAACCGGTGAATAAGGAAGCCTTATTATCAGACATACCCTTGTAATATATAATCATTGTACTAATGGACCTAATTAGGTCAAAATATATATGGTTTGCAGCCCTAGGTGCACTACCACAATATACAACATCCCCGTTACTAAGAGGTCTGTATCTCTCACACAGCCACAACTATATATATATATTTGCTACACTGGTTGGTTATATTGCTATCTCACTAGGAAAATGATATGCTGTCTGCGGCCGGGATGGCATATCTTAGTTTCATTTTATACTATAACCAAAAACAACCCCCTTAGAATTCTTCTTCTCCAATAGTTATATATATAGTTTCCTATTGTAGACCTAGATTGCAATATCTTTTTATATCAATTAGCAGAGGTTGTTATATAATTTAAGGAATCCTACAAAGTCATGTTAAAAGCTTTGTATATGTTTATGACTGTGTTCCCTTGACAAATGGGTTGCTTACCTAGTGTATGTTCAAATACTATGTACTTTGTGACACTGAATGTCTGATTATATAAAACTCACATGCGTGTAGTTTTATATAACAATTATAGCTCATGTGATTTTAAGTCTCAGCTCACCTTGTATAGTAATCTAATAGCTTTTAATTGTTTATTTTGTAAACTATTCTCAAATTCACTCCCCATACAGTTACTCTAGTACCTATAGTACTTCTCTGCCACACCTGCTCCCCCACACCAAAATTCTCAAATTTAAACTTTGATTGGTCCATGAGAGACCCTTGCCCACTACTTGGGGATTCCATTTTATAAGTTCTTTAATTATAGTTGTAGGGGATTTTTGACCATATTTATAGGCAGAAAATAAAAAAATTGAGATGCAGAGATACCTGATTACATTGTATGCACTGTACTATATACATTGAGATATCCCTACCCTTTAACACATTATATCATTATATTACAACTCTGATAGGGAGTATTATTTTGCTCATTATTTTTCTATGTTTTAATATATAGTCTGTACATTTCGCTGTATGATAAGCTCGAGAAAAGTCCTGTATTGATTGGTTGTTTGTACCATCTCAATAAAAATTATAAATAAAAACATTATTAAAATTTTTAAAAAATCATGTCCATCTTATATGGAGATGAAACTCTAAAGCATTTCATTAAACAGGGCTTTGTATACTCCAGAAACCTTACCATAGGTAATATGCTCTCACCAAGCATGTTACCTGATTTAGGTACTCACAATTCATGATTAGATGTAGTAGGCACCTACAAGTGTGGGAAGTCTCACTGTAAATCCTGTACCTATCTCAAACAGGGAGAAAGATTTAAATCTTATGTGACTGGAGAGACCTTCAATACTCAGGGCTGTGTAAAATGTTCCGCAACATATGTAGTTTATCTGATTGAGTGTTCCGAGCACCAGAAACAATACGTAGGGTTAACTACCAGGGACATACGTACCCGAATTAAAGAACATCTGGGTTATATCTCTAATAATATACATTGCTTAGAACTAAACATTGGAATGCAATTAAAGCCGTGCTCACACCATGTAGGGTGGCAGCAAACAAAGGGTTCTTGAAAGACAGGAGATCCACAAACTCAGAACCCTGGTTCCAGGAAGGTTTAACTAACAATTTGGTGTAATTATTTACTGGGAATGATAAATATAAACAAAAATAAAGATAACAGACTAACATTTTACTAACATCCACACTTTTTCTGTGTATTTAGATATGTTAGTGTAAAAATGAGAGTTCACCTAGTAGTAAGAGAGAGAGAGTGAGGCAAATTCATGAATTGGTAAACTTATTTTTGCACTCGTCTCACATTAATTATATTGCTTGATGCTTGTGAACATTCTAAGGGGCCTAGTTATCAAGCCGTCTACTTTACCTGCCTTCGCCGGTTCAATACGCCCGCCTAAGCTCGCCTACCATCGCCGCCGCGGACCTGCAAAATTTCGCCTGTTATCAATAAAGCTGTCAAAAAACCGCGCACCAAGTACGGGGCGATGAGCAGCGGACTGTGAGAGTTATCACTCATCCGATCTTGCTGCTCTTCGGCTTTTTGACAGCTTTATTGACAAGCTGTCACTAAGCACCCACACTAACAACACTGTTCTACCCCTATACTGGCACCCCCGAAGCCCCCCACAACTAAATAAAGTTAATAACCCCTAAACTGCCGCTTCCGGACACTGCCACAACTATAATAAATGTATTAACCCCTAAACCGCCGCTCCCTGACACTGCTACCACCTACATTATACCTAGTAACCCCTATCCTGCCCCCCTATACCGCCGCCACCTATAATAAAGTTATTAACCCCTATCCTGCGGATCCCGGACCTCGCCGCAACTAAATAAATAGTTTAACCCCTAAACCGCCGCTCCCGGACCCCGCCACCACCTATATTAAACTTATTAACCCCTAATCTGCCCCTCATACCGTCGCCACCTATAAAAAATTTATTAACCCCTATCCTGCCCCCCCCCTACACCGCCGCCACTGTAATAAAATTATTAACCCCTAAACCTAAGTCTAACACTAACCCTAACACCCCCCGAACTTAAATATTAATTAAATAAATCTAAATAATATTTCTCTTATTAACTAAATTAATCCTATTTAAAACTAAATACTTACCTTTAAAATAAACCCTAATATATCTTAGGATTTATTTTTATTTTACAGGCAAATTTCAATTTATTTTAACTAGGTACAATAGCTATTAAATAGTTATTAACTATTTAATAGCTACCTAGCTAAAATAAAGAGAAATTTACAATTACACCTAACACTACACTATCATTAAATAAATGAATCCTATTTAAAACTAAATACTTACCTGTAAAATAAACCCTAAGATAGCTACAATGTAATTAATAATTACATTGTAGCTATTTTAGGATTTATATTTATTTTACAGGTAACTTTGTATTTATTTTAACTAGGTACAATAGTTATTAAATAGTTATTAACTATTTAATAACTACCTATCTAAAAGAAATACAAAATTACCAGTAAAATAAATCCTTACCTAAGTTACAATTAAACCTAACACTACACTATCATTAAATAAATTAAATAAATTAAATACAAATACCTACAAATAAATACAAATAAATACACTAACTAAAGTACAAAAAATAAAAAAAAGAACTAAGTTGCAAAAAATAAAAAAATAATTTACAAACATTATAAAAATATTACAACAATTTTAAGCTAATTACACCTACTCTAAGCCCCCTAATAAAATAACAAAGCCCCCCAAAATAAAAAAAATTCCCTACCCTATTCTACATTAAAAAGATACCAGCTCTATTACCTTACCAGCCCTTAAAGGGCCTTTTGCGGGGCATGCCACAAAGAAAACAGCTCTTTTGCCTGTAAAATAAAAATACAACCCCCACAACATTAAAACCCACCACCCACATACCCCTACTCTAACCCACCCAAACCCCCCTTAAAAAAACCTAACACTACCACCCTGAAGATCTTCCTACCTTGAGTCGTCTTCACTCAGCTGAGCCGAATTCTTCATCCAATCCGGGCGATGTCTTCATCCAAGTGGGGGCTGAAGAGGTCCATCATCCGGCTGAAGTCTTCATCCAAGCGGGGGCTGAAGAGGTCCATCATCCGGCTGAAGTCTTCATCCAAGCGGGGGCTGAAGAGGTCCATCATCCGGCTGAAGTCTTCATCCAAGCGGGGGCTGAAGAGGTCCATCATCCGGCTGAAGTCTTCTATCAAGCGGCATCTTCAATCTTCTTTCTTCCGGCTCCATCTTCATCCCGCCGACATGGAACATCCTTCCTCCACGATGAACTCCCACCGAATGATGGTTCCTTTAAGGGATGGCGTCCCTCGAATTCCGATTGGCTGATAGGATTCTATCAGCTAATCGGAATTAAGGTAGGAATAATCTGATTGGCTGATGGAATCAGCCAATCAGATTCAAGTTCAATCCGATTGGCTGATCCAATCAGCCAATCAGATTGAGCTTGCATTCTATTGGCTGAGGAATGGGTAATAAAGGGATTATCTATCTTTTTAAACAATACAAATTCTGGATTAGGCTGTCCCTTTAAATCATGAAAACAATATGTCCCAGGATTTCAACAAAGATTTACAAAAGATACAGCAAATATTAAATCTCTAAACTAAATGTGTCCTCTTACATAAGAGCCTTACATTAGACCAAATGCAAATTAGCAAGTGTGTGAAAATGTGGTTATATTAAATCCAAAATAATTCTAACGGTAATTAAAAGGAGCATTATAGTCAGGATTAAACGTTCATGTTACCTTTAGAACATGCAATATAGCACAAAAATTGTCCAATTTACTTCCATCATTAAATTGTCATACGTATATGAGTCTGAGAATCGCTGCCCTCTGCAAAATACTACGAAAAAACTGGTAAAAAAAAAAGTAATCTGAAATGTGCCAGAAAAAAATTCTTCCTGGATGGCCTCTCACTACCTAAAGATTAAAATGTCCAAGACTGAGCTCCATCTAATCCGCCTCTAGCTCTACTCTGATTTTTCTATCCCCGTCTACAGCATCACTATCTCTCCATCACCCCAACTACACTGCCTCCGCGCTACATTTGACTCTAATTTGTCCTTCATTCCCCACATCCAATCGCTCTTTTCATCCTGCCGCAAATATCTACACTATATTTCCAAAATTTACCAGTTTCTGAGAGCTGACACCACAAAGAAAATAATCCACTCACTTGTAATCTCCCAATTTGATAGCGATAGATGATAGATAGATAGATCTATTCAGATAGATAGATAGACAGAGGTATTTATCTATCTATATACATCCATAAAGGCTAGCACTCGCTGGTCTGATACAAAATTACTTTTATTTGTGGATGTATAGATTATAATTAGCAAACACCTTGGAAGTTGGATGAAAGTGGCAGTAAGAAAGTCTCCAAGGATATTTTGCTCTGCTTTTACCTGGGATCACAAACACTATGGCACACGTTCTCACTTCTACTTTTTTCCTGGGGCCGCAACAACTAATGCAGGGAACCACATGGGCCCCCAGTAAGGTTGCCACTTGCCCTGTTATGGCCGGGACAGCCCCGGAATTAGATGGTATGTCCCGTGCCCTGGGTCATCCTCTATATGTCCCAGACTCTCCATTAATTTTGCAGTGATTGCTTATTCTTCCATTTTTTCGATATAAGCTTGTACACAAGCAAGTTCTATCATAGAACTTGCGTGTGTGCAAGCTTGTATCGCAAAATGGAAAAATAAGCAATCACTGCGAAATATATGGAGGAGTCCAGGACATTTAGAGGACATAATAGAACTTCTATTATGTAAGAGTGAAGTAGGCGGGGCAGCAATACATGTAGTACGCACACGCTATGCATTTCTTTAGGCAGCTCAGTGTGTTTAGTGCCTGTATTTAGAGAGGACCCAGTCGTCAGGAAAGGGGTAAATACTCTGAACTATAGCTTTTTAATAACAATGTTTACTGTTCACAAACTGTATTTCTGTTTAATTCCCTTGCAAGGATCATTATTGAAAACAGGTGAGCCGTATAAGAGGACAAACATTTCTTAACTGTTTTAGATTGGAAATACACCTGATTATATCAGAACATAAAATTAAATATGGTGGATATTTTAAGCCTGATACAAGGAACAGAAGTTGGTCTATTAGTGATCAAATAAATGTGCATGAATATGATTTCAAACTATTGTTAAGAAAGTTGGAAACTAAGTAAAGCACACATTACATGTTGGTATGATTTAATTGCTCTAACAAACTGCAAAAAAAAGGTATGATTTAATTAATACCAAAAGGGTTAAAACTATATTTACACTGTATATTTGAATGCGACGAGGTTAAGCTTCATACCTAACTGAAATATTAGAGGAGTGTTCTAAAAATAAATAAATATTCTTAAGAGGTTTAGAGAGTAATAAATGCAAAATGGAAATTTTACAGCGATTGCTTATTTTTCCATTTTTGCGATAAAAGCTTGCTCACACGCAAGTTCTATAATAGTTTATAATTGTTTATAAATATGCATCATAAGAACTACAATACTGCTCTAAAAAGGTTACCTCACTATACAAAATATAGTATCCAGCCAGTATCCCAGTGTTATGAAAAACCCAGATATTTTTGTTACCCTATAGACACTATGGCATGTGGTAGATTATTCATATTTTTTCATTAGATGGTGTGAAGCCACGCCCCCAAACCACGCCCCCACCACTCCCATTTAAAAAGTGTCCAGGAATCAGCTGGACAAAAGGTGGCAACCCTAGCCCCCAGTTGGCTTGAACTCATCAAATAAATAAAAACAATAGTAGGCAATGTAATCTATGCAAAACAAACACAGCTAAAATAAATAACCTTATTCAATTCAGTTTTTTTTTCCTATATCAAATAATAAATAAGTAAAGGATTAAAGAAAATTAAAATATTGAAAAATTGTCCTAAACATGCAAGAATATATCAGTAAAACTAGTCACTACTTTTTCTGTGCTTTTGAACTCAATGTTCTTAATTTAGAGTGCTCCTGTAATTAAAGGGATACTAAACCCAAATTTTTTCTTTAATGATTCAGATATAGCATGCAATTTTAAGCAACTTTCTAATTTACTCCTATCAATTTTTTTTCGTTCTCTTGCTATCTTTATTTAAAAGCAGGAATATAAAGCTTAGGAGCCAGCCTATTTTAGGTTCAAAACCATGGATAGCGCTTGCTTATTGGTGGATACAGTTAGCAAACCAATAAGCAAACATAACCCAGGTTCTCAACCAAAAATGGGCCGGCTCTTAAAGGGACATTAAACCCAAAAATTTTCTTTAATGATTCAGATAGAGAATACAATTTCAAACAACTTTCCAATTTACTTCTATTATTTAATTTGCTTCTTTCTCTTGTTATCCTTTGCTGAAATGTTTATCTAGGCAAGTTCATGTGCAGCAGAGAACCTAGGTTCTAGCTGTTGATTGGTGGCTGCAAATATAAACTGATTGTCATTGGCTCACCCATGTGTTCAGTTAGAAACCAGTAGTGCATTGTTGCTCCTTCAACAAATGATACCAAGAGAATAAAACAGATTAGATAATAGAAGTAAATTAGAAAGTTGTTTAAATGTGTATTCTCTATCTGAATCATGAAAGAAAATTTTTGGGTTTCATGTCCCTTTAAGCTTTACATTCCTGCTTTTTAAATAAAGATAGCAAGAGAACAAAGAAAATTTGATTATTGGAGTAAATTAGAAAGTTGCTTAAAATTGCATGCTCTATCTAAATCACTAAAGATTTTTTTTGGGGTTTAGTGTCCCTTTAAGAAAAATGTGCTTTGTTTATAGTGAAATCTATCAACATACAAAAGACAGTGAACTTTTGAATCAAGAGTATTTAATAACTAATTAAAACACACACAAATCACTGTACTTACAGAATTGCTGAAAAAGCATGCGTGTCAGCACAGTCACTAGGGCCTAGATTTGGAGTTCGGCGGTAGCCGTCAAAACCAGCGTTAGAGGCTCCTAACGCTGGTTTTAGGCTACCGCCGGTATTTGGAGTCAGTGATTAAAGGGTCTAACGCTCACTTTTCAGCCGCGACTTTTCCATACCGCAGATCCCCCTACGCCATTTGCGTATCCTATCTTTTCAATGGGATCTTTCTAACGCCGGTATTTAGAGTCGTTTCTGAAGTGAGCGTTAGAGCTCTAACGACAAAACTCCAGCCGCCTGAAAATAGCAGGAGTTAAGAGCTTTCTGGCTAACGCCGGTTCATAAAGCTCTTAACTACTGTACCCTAAAGTACACTAACACCCATAAACTACCTATGTACCCCTAAACCGAGCTCCCCCCACATCGCCGCCACTCGATTAAAATTTTTAACCCCTAATCTGCCGACCGCCACCTACGTTATACTTATGTACCCCTAATCTGCTGCCCCTAACCCCGCCGACCCCTATATTATATTTATTAACCCCTAACTTGCCCCCCACAACGTCGCCGCCAGCTACTTAAAATAATTAACCCCTAATCTTCCGACCGCAAATCGCCGCCACCTACGTTATCCCTATGTACCCCTAATCTGCTGCCCCTAACACCGCCGACCCCTATATTATATTTATTAACCCCTAATCTGCCCCCCTCAACGTCGCCGACACCTGCCTACACTTATTAACCCCTAATCTGCCGAGCGGACCTGAGCGCTACTATAATAAAGTTATGAACCCCTAACCCGCCTCACTAACCCTATCATAAATAGTATTAACCCCTAATCTGCCCTCCCTAACATCGCCGACACCTAACTTCAATTATTAACCCCTAATCTGCCGACCGGAGCTCACCGCTATTCTAATAAATTGATTAACCCCTAAAGCTAAGTCTAACCCTAACACTAACACCCCCCTAAGTTAAATATAATTTTTATCTAACGAAATAAATTAACTCTTATTAAATAAATGATTCCTATTTAAAGCTAAATACTTACCTGTAAAATAAATCCTAATATAGCTACAATATAAATTATAATTATATTATAGCTATTTTAGGATTAATATTTCTTTTACAGGCAACTTTGTAATTATTTTAACCAGGTACAATAGCTATTAAATAGTTAAGAACTATTTAATAGTTACCTAGTTAAAATAATAACAAATTTACCTGTAAAATAAATCCTAACCTAAGATATAATTAAACCTAACACTACCCTATCAATAAAATAATTAAATAAACTACCTACAATTACCTACAATTAACCTAACACTACACTATCAATAAATTAATTAAACACAATTCCTACAAATAACTACAATTAAATAAACTAGCTAAAGTACAAAAAATAAAAAAGAACTAAGTTACAGAAAATAAAAAAATATTTACAAACATAAGAAAAATATTACAACAATTTTAAACTAATTACACCTACTCTAAGCCCCCTAATAAAATAACAAAGCCCCCCAAAATAAAAAATTCCCTACCCTATTCTAAATTAAAAAAGTTACAAGCTCTTTTACCTTACCAGCCCTGAACAGGGCCCTTTGCGGGGCATGCCCCAAGAATTTCAGCTCTTTTGCCTGTAAAAGAATAAATACAATACCCCCCCCCCCCAACATTACAACCCACCACCCACATACCCCTAATCTAACCCAAACCCCCCTTAAATAAACCTAACACTAAGCCCCTGAAGATCTTCCTACCTTGTCTTCACCATACCAGGTTCACCGATCCGTCCTGAAGAGCTCCTCCGATGTCCTGATCCAAGCCCAAGCGGGGGCTGAAGAGGTCCATGATCCAGTCAAAGTCTTCATCCAAGCGGGGCAGAAGAGGATCTTCCATCCGATTGAAGTCATCATCCAGGCGGCATCTTCTATGGTCTTCCATCCGGAGCGAAGCGGCAGGATCCTGAAGACCTCCATCGCGGAACATCCATCCGGACCGACGACTGAACGACGAATGACTGTTCCTTTAAGGGACGTCATCCAAAATGGCGTCCCTCGAATTCCGATTGGCTGATAGGATTCTATCAGCCAATCGGAATTAAGGTAGGAATTTTCTGATTGGCTGATGGAATCAGCCAATCAGAATCAAGTTCAATCCGATTGGCTGATCCAATCAGCCAATCAGATTGAGCTCGCATTCTATTGGCTGTTCCGATCAGCCAATAGAATGCGAGCTCAATCTGATTGGCTGATTGGATCGGCCAATCGGATTGAACTAGATTCTGATTGGCTGATTCCATCAGCCAATCAGAAAATTCCTACCTTAATTCCGATTGGCTGATAGAATCCTATCAGCCAATCGGAATTCGAGGGACGCCATCTTGGATGACGTCCCTTAAAGGAACAGTCATTCGTCGTTCAGTCGTCGGTCCGGATGGATGTTCCGCGCTGGAGGTCTTCAGGATCCTGCCGCTTCGCTCCGGATGGAAGACCATAGAAGATGCCGCCTGGATGATGACTTCAATCGGATGGAAGATCCTCTTCTGCCCCGCTTGGATGAAGACTTTGACCGGATCATGGACCTCTTCAGCCCCCGCTTGGGCTTGGATCAGGACATCGGAGGAGCTCTTCAGGACGGATCGGTGAACCTGGTATGGTGAAGACAAGGTAGGAAGATCTTCAGGGGCTTAGTGTTAGGTTTATTTAAGGGGGGTTTGGGTTAGATTAGGGGTATGTGGGTGGTGGGTTGTAATGTTGGGGGGGTATTGTATTTATTCTTTTACAGGCAAAAGAGCTGAAATTCTTGGGGCATGCCCCGCAAAGGGCCCTGTTCAGGGCTGGTAAGGTAAAAGAGCTTGTAACTTTTTTAATTTAGAATAGGGTAGGGAATTTTTTATTTTGGGGGGCTTTGTTATTTTATTAGGGGGCTTAGAGTAGGTGTAATTAGTTTAAAATTGTTGTAATATTTTTCTTATGTTTGTAAATATTTTTTTATTTTCTGTAACTTAGTTCTTTTTTATTTTTTGTACTTTAGTTAGTTTATTTAATTGTAGTTATTTGTAGGAATTGTGTTTAATTAATTTATTGATAGTGTAGTGTTAGGTTAATTGTAGGTAATTGTAGGTAGTTTATTTAATTATTTTATTGATAGGGTAGTGTTAGGTTTAATTATATCTTAGGTTAGGATTTATTTTACAGATAAATTTGTTATTATTTTAACTAGGTAACTATTAAATAGTTCTTAACTATTTAATAGCTATTGTACCTGGTTAAAATAATTACAAAGTTGCCTGTAAAATAAATATTTATCCTAAAATAGCTACAATGTAATTATAATTTATATTGTAGCTATATTAGGATGTATTTTACAGGTAAGTATTTAGCTTTAAATAGGAATCATTTATTTAATAAGAGTTAATTTATTTCGTTAGATAAAAATTATATTTAACTTAGGGGGGTGTTAGTGTTAGGGTTAGACTTAGCTTTAGGGGTTAATCAATTTATTAGAATAGCGGTGAGGTCCGCTCGGCAGATTAGGGGTTAATAATTGAAGTTAGGTGTCGGCGATGTTAGGGAGGGCAGATTAGGGGTTAATACTATTTATGATAGGGTTAGTGAGGCGGGTTAGGGGTTCATAACTTTATTATAGTAGCGCTCAGGTCCGCTCGGCAGATTAGGGGTTAATAAGTGTAGGCAGGTGTCGGCGACGTTGAGGGGGGCAGATTAGGGGTTAATAAATATAATATAGGGGTCGGCGATGTTAGGGCAGCAGATTAGGGGTACATAAGGATAACGTAGGTGGCGGCGCTTTGCGGTCGGCAGATTAGGGGTTAATTATTGTAAGTAGCTGGCGGCGACGTTGTGGGGGGCAGATTAGGGGTTAATAAATATAATATAGGGGTTGGCGATGTTAGGGCAGCAGATTAGGGGTACATAGGGATAACGTAGGTGGCGGCGGTTTACGGAGCGGCAGATTAGGGGTTAAAAAAAATATGCAGGGGTCAGCGATAGCGGGGGCAGCAGATTAGAGGTTAATAAGTGTAAGGTTAGGGGTGTTTAGACTCGGGGTACATGTTAGGGTGTTAGGTGCAGACATAGGAAGTGTTTCCCCATAGGAAACAATGGGGCTGCGTTAGGAGCTGAACGCTGCTTTTTTGCAGGTGTTAGGTTTTTTTCAAGCTCAAACAGCCCCATTGTTTCCTATGGGGATATCGTGCACGAGCACGTTTTTTGAGGCCGGCCGCGTCCGTAAGCAACTCTGGTATCGAGAGTGGCATTTGCGGTAAAAATGCTCTACGCTCCTTTTTTGGAGCCTAACGCAGCCTTTGTTTGAACTCTCGATACCAGAGTTAATTTTATGGTGCGGCCAGAAAAAAGCCCGCGGAGCGTTAACAGCCCTTTTACCGCCAAACTCCAAATCTAGGCCTAGGTGTCCACACTTAATCCCACAGAAGTGCCCTGGCACTATGTCCAGGAACAGCTGTGTGGTCCTCGGCTCAGAGTTGCAAAATCACATAGGTCCCTTGAGTGTCTCTCTGGCAATTTCCTGAGTAGGTTGGCCCTCTAGTAACTAAAAACCTCAACCCGTTTTCTTAATCATCAAGTTAATGAGCATCTGAAACAGCTTCCATGCCTTCTATATATGATATATGTGTATGTCGCCATCTATTGGACATCTGAATAAATTGTTTAAACCTTTAAAAATATGGTTGAGATTTCAAATAGAGGGCTAGATTACAAGTGGAGCGCTAAATGTTGTATGCAATATCTTTTTGGGGGGGGAGCTTTTTGCACTCAATAAAAATAGCATGCGTATTACGAGTTAAAAGTAAATACATTTAATTGAGCTCAAACGCGATTTACCATCGTCAGTTTAGCGCAACTTGAGAGCTTGCGTAAATGGTAGGGGAAGAATTTTTTTTGCATTAAACACAACATAAATACACTTAAAAGTACAGTTACACTCGTAAAAACACTATCTGATAAAAACATCTTAAAAAAAATATTAACAAGTTATAGGGGCTCAAAATATATGGTATAAGGTGTTTGAAAAAAAAGGGCCACAAAGGGCTTTAACATACATATGTATACAAAGACATTTCTAAAAATATGTGTATGTATATACAGTATCCCACAAAAGTGAGTACACCCCTCACATTTTTGTAAATATTTTATTATATCTTTTCATGTGACAACACTGAAGAAATGACACTTTGCTACAATGTAAAGTAATAAAATGGTATCTCACAGCGCTCAAAAATGTTTCCCAATTACTCCTGGATAAGAGGGTACCTAGCTGTCCCCCTAAATAAGAACAATTTATATTATACAAAATCCAAGAAGCGCCTAACTAGAGGCTAAGGGAAATCGTTGGAATAAATTTAGGAATGTTATATTGTGTTTTTTATAAAGTAATCAATTTCATTGACCAATTTTACAGATTTTATTGATTGATTTTAAGTATCCAATCCAACGTTTATTTACTAATTTAACTAATTCATCAATTTCATTAATTTTAAAAAAAAATTACCAATTGGATCGACTCACAATTATTTGTAGTCCTAATTTATTATGTTTTAATGAAGGTATCTATACTCCAAACATGTGCCATAATTTTATTACCTATAATTTTAACCTTGTTTATGTATGCTCATGTATTATAATATTGTTTATATTCAAAATTGTCCAATGACCCTTATTTGATTTATATACTACTCTTTTATATGACTCACATACCAAAATTAATTATTTCCAAACCGTTATGTATTTCAACAAGTTTTTAAATTGGGTCACACCTTTGTCCGCAATACAAACGGACATGTGCTATCAGCCGCCAATAATACAAACGGGAAGGAATAGCACGACCCGCTAATACCGAAACTGGATATGACACAATACCGGAAGTGACGTCGAATACAATTACGTCACTTCCGGACTTACCGTCACTTCCGGTCCTACGCTCCCACAGACAACAATGGAGCGATTTTAAAGATCAGTAATTATGAGAATTAATGCAATATCGAATATATTACAAAGCTCTTTACATCTAACTAAAGGTCTTTTAAAATGCTAAAGAATAACACAAAAATTAGACATACTATAGACGGCCGAAACGGAAGTAGATTACGAGGACAACTTCCGGGTCATAGTAAACAAGATTTTGGCGCCAAAATTACGACATTTCTATTGGTACATTACATCCTTAAATAAAGCCACTACAGCTCACCTTAACATAGTCTTGAGAAAGGCCTTATAAAGGGTCCGAAACGCGTTGACAAAATTGGTGAGCACTATTTTAATACTTTTAACATATTTGTAGCAATATTGCACTATGTCTTCTTTTTATCTATAGGAATCACTAAGGAATTATGTCTAAGAAAAAGACTGAACACTTTATCAATCAAAAATAACACTAGAACTCACATACCAAGGATATACCCATAAGAAGGATCCAAACCCATTCAGCTACTAACATTTCAAACAAATAACATTGGACACTTCTTATTGCATTACAATTGGATACAACCATTTTTTGATAAACTTCAATTATTTTTTGGTCTCCACTTAATTTTATATTATTTTTGTACTATCATACATTTTTGTATTACCATAGTATTTTTCAGTACGCCATTTTACAGTATTTTTCACTATTTTTCACTATTTTCACAGTAATTTTCCATATTTTTTGTTATTTTTTAATTTTTAATTTTTATCTTTTCACATTTTTTCATAAATTTTTTCACGGACGGTATTTCACCATTCAACATTCACTTTCTCACTAAGAAGAGGATACAAATTAAATAAAGAACTACAGATAACCAATCTCCCTTATTTTATTCAATTGATTGGTTTCATTACAGATCACAACGAACAATTGACTGTTGCTATATTTATGCCATATTACAGATTTTATTGTTGCTATATTGTGATTTTATTGTCGACATACTGTTATTCTTTTGCCGCCATATTGTAATTTTATTGTTTTAATTTTTATCGTCTGTCACATGGATCCATGTTTTAAATTCTAAATCACATTGTCTACATTGATTTATACTGTCTATGTTAATAAATAAGTTCTAATATCTACATTTATTGATAATTTTATACTACAATGTAAAGTAGTGCGTGTACAGCCTGTATAACAGTGTAATTGGCTCTCCCCTCAAAATAACTCAACACACAGCCATTAATGTCTAAAGCGTTGGCAACAAAAAAAAGAGTACACCCTTAAATGGAAATGTCCAAATTGGGCCCAAAGTGTCAATATTTTGTGTGGCCACCATTATTTTCCAGCACTGCCTTAACCCTCTTGGGCATGGAGTTCACCAGAGCTTCACAGGTTGCCACTGGAGTCCTCTTCCACTCCTTCTATGACAACATCACTGAGCTGGTGGATGTTAGAGATCTTGCACTCCCCCACCTTCCATTTGAGGATGCCCCACAGATGCTCAATAGTGTTTAGGTCTGGAGACATGCTTGGCCAGTCCATAACCTTTACCCTCAGTTTCTTTAGCAAGGCAGTGGTCATCTTGGAGGTGTGTTTGGGGTCGTTATCATGTTGGAATTCTGCTCTGTGGCCCAGTCCTCGAAGGTAGGGGATCATGCTCTGCTTCAGTATGTCACAGTACATGTTGGCATTCATGGTTCCCTCAATGAACTGTAGCTCCCCAGTGCTGGCAGCACTCATGCAGGCCCAGACCATAACACTCCTCCCACCACCATGCTTGACTGTAGGCAATACACACTTGTCTTTGTACTCACCTGGTTGCCGCCTTACACGCTTGACACTATCTGAACCAAATAAGTTTATCTTGGTCTCATCGGACCACAGGACATGGTTCCATTAATCCATGTCCTTCAGTCTGCTTGTCTTCAGCAAAATGTTTGTGGGCTTTCTTGAGTATCATCTTTAGAAGACGCTTCCTTCTGGGACTTCAGCCATGCAGACCAATTTTATGCAGTGTGCGACGTATGGTTTGAGCACTGACTGGCTGAACACCACCCCTTCAACCTCTGCAGTAATGCCGGCAGCACTTAAACAACTATTTCCCAAAGACAACCTCTGGATATGATGCTGAGCATGTGCACTCAACTTCTTTGGTCAACCATGGCAAGGCCTGTTCTGAGTGGTACCTGTCCTGTGAAACCGCTGTATGGTTTTGCTCACCGTGCTGCAGCTCAGTTTCAAGGTCTTGGCAATCTTCTTATAGCCTAGTCCATCTTTATGTAGAGCAACAATTCTTTTTTTTCAAATCCTAAGAGAGTTCTTTGCCATGAGATGCCATGTTGAACCAGTGACCAGTATGAAAGAGTGTGTAAGTGATAACACCAAATTTAACACACCTTCTCCCCATTCTCACCTGAGACCTTGTAACACGAGTAACATTACACCGGGGAGGGAAAATGGCTAATTGGGCCCAATTTGTACATTTCCACTTAGGGGTGTCCTCACTTTTGTTGCCAACAGTTTAGACATTAATGAGGAAAAAAGGAGGTCTGTAAATTAGCACAAAAATGGCTACCCTGAAAAAAAGAGGTTAGTTCCAAAATACCTCTGAACAATAACTATTAAAAACCAAATACAGGGTGCGCTAATGAAAGCTGCTAATATAGAGGATAGAATAAAACTAACAAATGCAGAGTTAGTGTTAAAAAACGAATGATGTTTATACCATAAAATATATTTTAATATATATAAATAAACCCTAATACATGTAAACTAACATTTGAAATACATAATATGTAAAATATAAAAAGAAAAAATGAAAATAAAACCACCGGTGGAAAAAAATATCAGGGGAACGAAATGAGAGTCCGTGGTAGGCTTTAAAAATGTATCCAAATAAACAAAGTTCATTGATTAAAAATGCAAATGAAAAAATGTATAAAAATCAAATGAGAGCATGGAAAGCAGCTGAGTCAGTCTATGTGGCTGTATCAATGTAACTTTGCATCAATGTAGCATTCGAAATAAAAGTTCCGTGGGTGGCTGAAAGGACAATCTGCATCAAAATGGAAAAGTCAGTGCCATAAATGATTCGTCTTACAAGTTAGACTCACCCAGAATACGAAGCTATTTTCTGTTATGCTTCTCCGTGTACAAGTGTAGTAGGTCCGATGTGAACACGTTAGACCCTTGATAGATAGGAAATTACCTTTCAGGTGAACAGTATCGCTCCAGCGTGTACTGTGGTTTGCCGGATTGTGCAGCGTGTGCGGGGTCACGTGATGGTTTGTTCCAATCAGATGCACGGATTACCGGGTGGTCTATAGATCAGCGTGTAAGTGATGTCTGCAGATTCTAAGAGTCACAGTTAGCCAGGCTTGATGTTGTGAGATGGGAAACAATGTTACATTGCAGTTGGGATTGTTTTTGTAGAGTTTGGGGTCTGCTGCAGCTCCATACAATCCTGTAATTACAGTATTTGTGTGACCAGACTCTGCTCCGGGTATTGTTGTAGTTATAAACTGTTTAATTCCCACAGCAGATCCATGTAGTTGTGTGAGATTCCCCACTGCTGACTGTTGCAAATCTGTAGCTTCTGGTTTATGCTGCAACACTGTGTTTGCTACAAGCTGCAGGAGTTTTGTACACTGTGTAGTATTAGTATTGTTTACAGCAATTCACATCGGACCTACTACACTTGTACACGGAGAAGCATAACAGAAAATAGCTTCGTATTCTGGGTGAGTCTAACTTGTAAGACGAATCATTTATGGCACTGACTTTTCCATTTTGATGCAGATTGTCCTTTCAGCCACCCACGGAACTTTTATTTCGAATGTTACATTGATGCAAAGTTACATTGATACAGCCACATAGACTGACTCAGCTGCTTTCCATGCTCTCATTTGATTTTTATACATTTTTTCATTTGCATTTTTAATCAATGAACTTTGTTTATTTGGATACATTTTTAAAGCCTACCACGGACTCTCATTTCGTTCCCCTGATATTTTTTTCCACCGGTGGTTTTATTTTCATTTTTTCTTTTTATATTTTACATATTATGTATTTCAAATGTTAGTTTACATGTATTAGGGTTTATTTATATATATTAAAATATATTTTATGGTATAAACATCATTCGTTTTTTAACACTAACTCTGCATTTGTTAGTTTTATTCTATCCTCTATATTAGCAGCTTTCATTAGCGCACCCTGTATTTGGTTTTTAATAGTTTAGACATTAATGGCTGTGTGTTGAGTTATTTTGAGGGGACAGCAAATTTAGGCCTAGATTTAGAGTTCGGCGGTAAAAGGGCTGTTAACGCTCCGCGGGTTTTTTTCTGGCCGCACCATAAATTTAACTCTGGTATCGAGAGTTCAAACAAATGCTGCGTTAGGCTCCAAAAAAGGAGCGTAGAGCATTTTTACCGCAAATGCAACTCTCGATACCAGAGTTGCTTACGGACGCGGCCGGCATCAAAAACGTGCTCGTGCACGATTCTCCCATAGGAAACAATGGGGCTGTTTGAGCTGAAAAAAAACCTAACACCTGCAAAAAAGCAGCGTTCAGCTCCTAACGCAGCCCCATTGTTTCCTATGGGGAAACACCTCCTAAGTCTGCACCTAACACCCTAACATGTACCCCGAGTCTAAACACCCCTAACCTTACACTTATTAACCCCTAATCTGCCGCCCCCGCTATCGCTGTCCCCTGCATTACACTTTTAACCCCTAATCTGCCGCTCCGTAAACCGCCGCCACCTACGTTATCCCTATGTACCCCTAATCTGCTACCCCTAACATCGCCGACCCCTATGTTATATTTATTAACCCCTAATCTGCCCCCCACAACGTCGCCGACACCTGCCTACACTTATTAACCCCTAATCTGCCGAGCGGACCTGAGCGCTACTATAATAAAGTTATTAAGCCCTAATCCGCCTCACTAACCCTATCATAAATAGTATTAACCCCTAATCTGCCCTCCCTAACATCGCCGACACCTACCTTCAATTATTAACCCCTAATCTGCCGACCGGAGCTCACCGCTATTCTAATAAATGTATTAACCCCTAAAGCTAAGTCTAACCCTAACACTAACACCCCCCTAAGTTAAATATAATTTTTATCTAACGAAATAAATTAACTCTTATTAAATAAATAATTCCTATTTAAAGCTAAATACTTACCTGTAAAATAAATCCTAATATAGCTACAATATAAATTATAATTATATTATACCTATTTTAGGATTAATATTTATTTTACAGGCAACTTTGTAATTATTTTAACCAGGTACAATAGCTATTAAATAGTTAAGAACTATTTAATAGTTACCTAGTTAAAATAATTACAAATTTACCTGTAAAATAAATCCTAACCTAAGATATAATTAAACCTAACACTACCCTATCAATAAAATAATTAAATAAACTACCTACAATTACCTACAATTAACCTAACACTACACTATCAATAAATTAATTAAACACAATTGCTACAAATAAATAACATTAAATAAACTATCTAAAGTACAAAAAATAAAAAAGAACTAAGTTACAGAAAATAATAAAATATTTACAAACATAAGAAAAATATTACAACAATTTTAAACTAATTACACCTACTCTAAGCCCCCTAATAAAATAACAAAGCCCCCCAAAATAAAAAATTCCCTACCCTATTCTAAAATACAAATATTACAAGCTCTTTTACCTTACCAGCCCTGAACAGGGCCCTTTGCGGGGCATGCCCCAAGAATTTCAGCTCTTTTGCCTGTAAAAAAAAACATACAATACCCCCCCCCCAACATTACAACCCACCACCCACATACCCCTAATCTAACCCAAACCCCCCTTAAATTAACCTAACACTACCCCCCTGATGATCTTCCTACCTTGTCTTCACCATGCCAGGTTCACCGATCCGTCCTGGCTCCAAGATCTTCATCCAACCCAAGTGGGGGCTAGACATCCACTGAAGAAGTCCAGAAGAGGGTCCAAAGTCTTCCTCCTATCCGGCAAGAAGAGGACATCCGGACCGGCAAACATCTTCTCCAAGCGGCATCTTCTATCTTCTTCCATCCGATGACGACCGGCTCCATCTTGAAGACCTCCAGCGCGGATCCATCCTCTTCTTCCGACGACTAGACGACGAATGACGGTTCCTTTAAGGGACGTCATCCAAGATGGCGTCCCTCGAATTCCGATTGGCTGATAGGATTCTATCAGCCAATCGGAATTAAGGTAGGAATTTTCTGATTGGCTGATGGAATCAGCCAATCAGAATATAGTTCAATCCGATTGGCTGATCCAATCAGCCAATCAGATTGAGCTCGCATTCTATTGGCTGTTCCGATCAGCCAATAGAATGCGAGCTCAATCTGATTGGCTGATTGGATCAGCCAATCGGATTGAACTATATTCTGATTGGCTGATTCCATCAGCCAATCAGAAAATTCCTACCTTAATTCCGATTGGCTGATAGAATCCTATCAGCCAATCGGAATTCGAGGGACGCCATCTTGGATGACGTCCCTTAAAGGAACCGTCATTCGTCGTCTAGTCGTCGGAAGAAGAGGATGGATCCGCGCTGGAGGTCTTCAAGATGGAGCCGGTCGTCATCGGATGGAAGAAGATAGAAGATGCCGCTTGGAGAAGATGTTTGCCGGTCCGGATGTCCTCTTCTTGCCGGATAGGAGGAAGACTTTGGACCCTCTTCTGGACTTCTTCAGTGGATGTCTAGCCCCCACTTGGGTTGGATGAAGATCTTGGAGCCAGGACGGATCGGTGAACCTGGCATGGTGAAGACAAGGTAGGAAGATCATCAGGGGGGTAGTGTTAGGTTAATTTAAGGGGGGTTTGGGTTAGATTAGGGGTATGTGGGTGGTGGGTTGTAATGTTGGGGGGGGGTATTGTATGTTTTTTTTTACAGGCAAAAGAGCTGAAATTCTTGGGGCATGCCCCGCAAAGGGCCCTGTTCAGGGCTGGTAAGGTAAAAGAGCTTGTAATATTTGTATTTTAGAATAGGGTAGGGAATTTTTTATTTTGGGGGGCTTTGTTATTTTATTAGGGGGCTTAGAGTAGGTGTAATTAGTTTAAAATTGTTGTAATATTTTTCTTATGTTTGTAAATATTTTATTATTTTCTGTAACTTAGTTCTTTTTTATTTTTTGTACTTTAGATAGTTTATTTAATGTTATTTATTTGTAGCAATTGTGTTTAATTAATTTATTGATAGTGTAGTGTTAGGTTAATTGTAGGTAATTGTAGGTAGTTTATTTAATTATTTTATTGATAGGGTAGTGTTAGGTTTAATTATATCTTAGGTTAGGATTTATTTTACAGGTAAATTTGTAATTATTTTAACTAGGTAACTATTAAATAGTTCTTAACTATTTAATAGCTATTGTACCTGGTTAAAATAATTACAAAGTTGCCTGTAAAATAAATATTAATCCTAAAATAGGTATAATATAATTATAATTTATATTGTAGCTATATTAGGATTTATTTTACAGGTAAGTATTTAGCTTTAAATAGGAATTATTTATTTAATAAGAGTTAATTTATTTCGTTAGATAAAAATTATATTTAACTTAGGGGGGTGTTAGTGTTAGGGTTAGACTTAGCTTTAGGGGTTAATACATTTATTAGAATAGCGGTGAGCTCCGGTCGGCAGATTAGGGGTTAATAATTGAAGGTAGGTGTCGGCGATGTTAGGGAGGGCAGATTAGGGGTTAATACTATTTATGATAGGGTTAGTGAGGCGGATTAGGGCTTAATAACTTTATTATAGTAGCGCTCAGGTCCGCTCGGCAGATTAGGGGTTAATAAGTGTAGGTAGGTGTCGGCGACGTTGTGGGGGGCAGATTAGGGGTTAATAAATATAACATAGGGGTCGGCGATGTTAGGGGTAGCAGATTAGGGGTACATAGGGATAACGTAGGTGGCGGCGATTTGCGGTCGGAAGATTAGGGGTTAATTATTTTAAGTAGCTTGCGGCGACGTTGTGGGGGGCAAGTTAGGGGTTAATAGATATAATACAGGGGTCGGCGGTGTTAGGGGCAGCAGATTAGGGGTACATAAGTATAACGTAGGTGGCGGTCGGCAGATTAGGGGTTAAAAATTTTAATCGAGTGGCGGCGGTGTGGGGGGACCTCGGTTTAGGGGTACATAGGTAGTTTATGGGTGTTAGTGTACTTTAGGGTACAGTAGTTAAGAGCTTTATAAACCGGCGTTAGCCAGAAAGCTCTTAACTCCTGCTATTTTCAGGCGGCTGGAATCTTGTCGTTAGAGCTCTAACGCTCACTGCAGAAACGACTCTAAATACCAGCGTTAGAAAGATCCCATTGAAAAGATAGGCTACGCAAATGGCGTAGGGGGATCTGCGGTATGGAAAAGTCGCGGCTGAAAAGTGAGCGTTAGACCCTTTAATCACTGACTCCAAATACCAGCGGGCGCCCAAAACCAGCGTTAGGAGCCTCTAACGCTGGTTTTGACGGCTACCGCCGAACTCTAAATCTAGGCCTTACACTTTTATACAGACTGTACACTCACTACTCTACATTGTAGCAAAGTGTCATTTCTTCAGTGTTGTCATATGAAAAGATATAATAAAATATTTACAAAAATGTGAGGTTTATATTCACTTTTGTGGGATACTGTGTTTATACATATATATTTAAAGTATTTATGCGTTTTACTGTATATTTTTCACTGACAGAACAATGTACTTTTTATTGTAAATACATATTTCTATATATATCTATATGCAGTATATATGTTACAGTTAAAGTGCAGAAATCGTTAATGTGCACATTACCTAGCTAATCTGCAGATTAATTGATTTGCTCAGTTAAAGTGCAGAATCCGCACTTTACCTAGGTAATGTGCACATTAACTGCTTCCGTGTAGTTAAAGTTGGAAAAGTAATATTTGTTTCTCTAATGTAAACTGTTTATTGAAAAAGAAGCCGAAGAATGTTCCGATTTCGGCCGAGGGCAGATACGCTCCAGAGTGCTCTGTTCTAATCACCTAGGTAACGTGCACATTAACGGCTTCCGTGAAATTATCTATCGAATCTATCTATTTATTATAGATTCGATAGATAGATAATTTCCCAGACAGAGAATTTCAAGATGTGCGGGCTGCGACCCATGGTAAGGTTTCCAGAGGCAGTTGCAGCGCCTGAGGCTCTGATTAGAACAGAGCACTCTAGAGCGTATCTGCCCTCGGCCGAAATCGGAACATTCTTCGGCTTCTTTTTCAATAAACAGTTTACATGAGAGAAACAAACTTTTCTAAAAAGCTAAAGTGCTTGAAAGTGTATTAATTGTTTTTCAACTGTATTATCACAGATACATTACAGCTAGAATGGCAGATATTTCACATTCTCAGTACGATGTTCTTACATTTATTTGTGCTCATTGCATAATTCCACAATGGGTTGCCGGTTTACTGTTAACACCTATCATGTCTTAGCAATAAGTTTTAACTGTTAACACCTATCATGTCTTAGCAATAAGTTTTAACTGCGTGAAGGGAAGTCGATTCTGTAACAATTCAGAATGCAGGATGGGAAATATACAATGCTTAAAAGTGTAGAGGCCAAGATGCTAATAAATGCAAAAACAGAATGAGAGCAGTTGTTATACCCTTGGGATGTCTAAAAAAATGTGATATGAACTGATTGTAATAGGAAAAAACCATGGGACTCCCTTTAGTTTATATATATATATGTTACCGCAGCGCTAAAGTGCATTTTTTGCACTTTAACTAGTGCCTAGTAGGTAATGTGCAGATTATCTAGGTAATTTGCAGATTACCTAGGTAATTTTAGAAATGAAAAAAATGTTCTGCACTTTAACGGATCACCCTAGTTAATCTGCAGATTAGCTAGGTAATGTGCACATTAACTGATTTATGCACTTTAACTGTAACATATACAGTATATATATATATATATATATATATATATATATTCATATTCCTTTAGATATATAGGTATAGATATCTATTTGACATTAACATTATCAGATATATATTTTACATTATCAGATATATATAGAACTATATATTTAATAATAAAAATTACATTATTTTCTAAGTGAAGAACATAGGTACTGTATGTAAAATATGCATAAAGTGCATTGGGATAAGCAATTTAGGTCTAACGTGGTGTTGGGTTAGCGCACAAAAGTTGCGTTATTTTACCCTCCATATCGCTGCCATTACAAGTTTCTAAAAAGCCTCCTTGAGCGTGCGATATAATGGCAATAAAATCCATAACGCAAAAATCCAAGGGCTGCTTTGACGTGCTCATGCACGCTTTCCCCCATAGACATCAATGGGGAGAGAGTGTTAGAAAAAAAACTAACACCTGAAGTGCGGAATGGTGATCACCGTAACGCAACCCCATTGATGTCTATGGGGAAAAAAACCACCCTAACATTAACCCCAAATCTAAACACCCCTAATCTGCCGCCCTCGACATCGCCAACACCTAAATAAAGTTATTAACCCCTAATCTGACGCTCCCAACATCGCCGCTAATAAAAGTAATTAACCCCTATTCCGCCGCTCCCCGACATCGCCACCACTATAATAAAGTTATTAACCCTTATTCCGCCGCTCCCTGACATTGCTGCCACTAAATAAAGTTATTAACCCCTAAACCTCTGGCCTCCCACATCTCCGTCACTAAATAAACCTAATTCGATCAGCGAGATGGCTACCGGGAATGCAAGGAGAGATACGCGCAGAGCCTCTGGCAACCTGTGGAGCAGTTGCAGTGATGAGATGTGCCGTTCGAGTGACAAGCCTAATTGTGGTGAACTCAGCAGCCAAAATGTACTCCTGGATAGAGGGAGAGGAATCCTATTGGGGACAATTTCTGGCGATCTCCAGTGTAGTTGCTGGGGGAACTCATCTACTCTGGCCGTCTGGGGTAGGATAAACATTACAATTGTGTACCAAACCAGCTATCCTGGGACCTTTATTCCACAGCAACTCTGACTATAGGTTACAAAAATGCTAAAAGTTTTATGAACTACACTATAGACCTAGGATTATATGAAGGCGACTGATCTAATAACCCTGGCGGTTGGTGCATATGGTTGTTTCATGATACATTCAGCAGTGTTTTTCCTTACAATATAAGGAGGTGAACTTAGGTCCTTACATTGTTTTATATTTATCTCCTACCTATTATACAGTTATTCTAAATGTGGTGCATTGGGACTGCTACCTTCTAGATAAGTGTTGGAACACATAGGTAGAATTTCATGTTTAAGATGCTATGTACAGCATTGCTCCCCATTAAGGTTAATGCACAATTTTTCTACAAAGGCTTTGGGGGGAGGAGCAGTGCTTAAAAGTTACTGATCTCTAGATCTTCATTCACATGCATGTGCAGATTGTATGCTGCGAATATTTGATGATGGCTGATAATACCCATGTCTAGCTAACGGTTTGCTCAGAGAAGGGTGGTTCGCAAATGAGGGTATGCAGATCTGTTCAATAACTACATGAGGAAATCAAATATTGGTGTGAGAGACCATAGACCAGGGTTAGCTTCTGTTATTATTAATTCTTATAGTATTTGTTATTGTCTGTTTCACTTGATAATTTAATAAAAGAGCATATATCCATAAAGCACATGCCCTTTATACGCTGCATATACAGGTATATTACTCCCCGCATATACACCATAAGAGACTTCCATGTACACTATTAGTCCTCCTTTACTTAAAGACCATTCCATACCGGCAGATTTCCTCCAGCTCAGCAGCAAGGACAAAGTCATATAGCTACATCAGGGGAACAGGTGGAAGATTATGGAAGTGTTAGGTACATATAAAAGGTTCATTGAGGCTGCCTATTTACAACTAGGAGAATGCTTAATACCAGAAGGAGTGGGATAGATAAATTATTGTTTCCATCCTCTCCTCACACAGTAGTACCCTAAGTTCAGGACACTCTGACCTTTATCAATATCACATTTATCATTATGCATATCATAAGCTACACGTTTGTCAATAAGATATGGCATTGAGTAAAGTCATATATGTTTACATTTGACATTTGCAGCCTTTTATTGGACAAGCCTATGTTTTGTTCTGTATAAGATGACTTTACGTATCAGATTTAACATATGTTCTCATTGCTGAAGAGCGCCAATCTGGATCACAACTTACACTCACATGGCTGATGAACTTCCACTTACCTATACTCCATACCGAGTAATTGTGTCAGCAATAAGCAGAAATTATTCTAATACAATTACAGCTAGGACTTATTTAGACTATGTTCCTATAGCTTGATTAATATTACCTGTTCTGTGTTGCTTATACAATTTTATAGTTAAAGGTTAGGTTCAGTTGAAAATTACCTCCCAGTGTCAAATATCAGCAGCTCTGATGTCATTGGCTTTGATGGACTCTTTAAATAATTGTATATCCATATCCTATCTTTTATGCAGGTAATTTAAAATGGGTACATCAAGTTGCTATTCCTGGCTAAGTTTGAGTACACTTTAATAGGCCTGGTATGTTACATAACCTAAGTATACTTTAGATAAGTAGCCTTTTCTTAGTATTTTACTGTCATCTGACAAGGTCCTTTGTTTCTCTACTTGAGCAATTAGAGGCTAGGTGCTTATGCAAATGATATTAGTTTACCAGATGTTGTATATAGATGGAAATCTGGATAGCTATTACTTTAGCTATTAGTCTAGTTAGAAATCATATATAACCCTGACCCACTCCTAAATCATTACATGTCTATAGACTGTGCAAAGCCAATGGTAAGATTGTGGGTTCACCATCTAGGCAACATATAATTACAGGGTTAAGCTATCACAAAGACAAAACCTGTTGGATAGATAGTGTTACATACTGGATACGGTGGCTGTTTGGTGTGAGATAGAACAGAGTTCTCCTATAATATTTTTCTAAACCTGTGCCTCTACCTTTATGGACAATAATTGAGTAGTATACTGTAGTGCTGTCAGCGGCCGAGACAGCAGGATGTATGTGAGCTAAAAATTAATAGTTGGATCTCCAAAAGATAAAGAGCCCTATTATTACTAATATATTTGCACAGGACTCTGATCTCACTTTCTGATTTAGATATATAATGTCCGCATAAAACATTATCCGAGTTTAGAAGACTAAGGCATGAAAGGTTAAAGATATCTCACCTCATCCTTTTCCACTCTTGAGAGAGAGTGGGCCATATCCCATATCCCTTTTCCGGCTCCATCCAGTGGTGACAGTAACCCCCAAGGGGAGATGTCACAGTTAGCCCTGTATCATTTCTTTATCAGCCTAGCATTAAAGCGTTAAAATATTATCTTTTTCTCTGTACCCCTAACCTTAGCCTCCTGGGTCCGTGCTGGCTTTGTCACCTCACCTCGCCTTTCCCCTTCCTTCTGCCCCCCCCCCATACTCCCATTGGCTTATTAGGTAAGCAAAAGAAAATGCATCTTATAGAAACTCTATTTTACTGTCTCTATATCCCCCTTTAAATCCTTCCCATGACAAAGGTACTATTTTGAGGGCCCACAGGTGACCCTAACTTATTATAAGAGGGTAAAGGTTTATGAGCGGCTTTATGTATTAAAGGGGAAATTTGATCATATTTGAAAAATGGATAAATAAGAGGTTTGCTTTTAGTATTGTATGTTTTCTACTTAGTGTTATTAACTGTTGTTATGTCTTACTGAGTTTTTATACTAATTTTCCAATTAAGGTCTTACTTTTAATATATGCAACTTTAATATATCAGAGAGACCTGTATAATTTTGCCAACATTGGATTTGTAAGTAATATAAACTTGCTGTGCCTGTACATTCTATAACCTCAATAAAAAATATATTAAAAAAACATAAAAATAACTACCAATTAAAAAAACTAAATTACACATGAAAAAAACTTAACACTATTAAAACAATTTAAGTCTAAAATTACAAAAAATAAAAAATACTAAATTACAAAAAATAACAAACACAAACTTATGAAAAATAACAAATGAAATTATCCACAATAAAAACGATTACACCTAATCTAATAGCCCTCTAAAAAAAGCCCCCCCCCAAAAAAAAAAATACCAATAGCCCTTAAAAGGGCCTTTTGGAGGGCATTGCCCTAAATAAATCAGCTCTTTTACATGTAAAAAATACAAAGACCCATCAACAGTAAGACCCACCACCCAACCAACCCCCCAAAATAAAAAACCTAACTCTAACAAAAACATAAGCTACCCATTGCCCTGAAAAGGGCATTTGTATGGGCATTGCACTTAAAGGGGCATTCAGCTCTTTTAAATTGCATTTACATTAGCTCTCATCCTATTGGCTGATTTGAACAGCCAATCGGATTTCAGTAGCTCTCATTCAATTGATTCTTGAAATTCAAATCAGCCAATAGGAATGCAAGGGTCGCCATTTTGAAAAGGCTCCCTTGCATTGAAGATCCAGTGTACGGCAGAGACCGTATGAAGAGGACGCTCCGTGCCGGATGTCTTCAAGGATGGATCCGCTCCATGCCACCGGGAAGAAGATAGGAGATACCGCCTGGATGAAGATAGAAGATGCTATCTGGATGAAGACTTCTCGCCGCCTGGATGAGGATGGATGTCCGGACTTCAGAAACTGTGAGTCAATCTTCGGGGGTTAGTGTTAGGTTTTTTTTGGGTGTTTTTTTTAGATTAGGGTTTGGGCTTTTTTTAAAAGAGCTGAATGCCCTTTTCAGGGCAATGTAAAAGAGCTTAATACCCTTTTAAGGACAATGCCCATACAAATGCCCTTTGGAGGGCAATGGGTATCTTAGGTTTTTGTTATAGCTAGGTTTTTTTATTTTGGGGGTTGGTTGGGTGGTGGGTTTTACTGTTGGGGGGGTCTTGGTATTTCTTTACAGGTAAAAGAGCTGATTTCTTTAGGGCAATTCCCTACAAAAGGCCCTTTAAGGGCTATAGGTAGTTAATTGTAGGCTAGGGTTTTTTTGTATTTTGGGGGGCTTTTTTATTTTGATAGGGCTATTAGATTAGGTGTAATTGTTTTTATTTTGGATAATTTAGTTTGTTATTTTTCATAATTTAGAGTTTTTTTGCAATTTAGTATTTTTTTTTTTTTTTTAATTTTAGACTTAAATTCTTTTAGTAGTGTTAGTTTTTTTTTAAATTTGTAATTTAGTTTTTTTTTACTTGGTAGTTAATTTTAATATAATAGTTTAGTATAATAGTTATGTTAGGTTATTTGTTAGTTTAAACTTAGATTTTTTTCATTTCACAGGTAAGTTTTTATTTATTTTAAGATAGGGATATTGTAATTTTAATTTAAAGTTAGGGGGTGATATGTTTAGGGGTTAATAGTTTAATTTATTAGTGGCGATGTGGGGGGCTGTCGGTTTAGGGGTTAATCGGTTTATTTAGTAGTGGCGATGTGGGGGGCTAAACTTATAACTACTGCTTTCAGATAGCGGAATGGATTGTGTCGGTATAGGCTGTAACGCAAGCATTTTAGCCTCACCGCACAACTTGTAATGCCGGCGCTATGGAAATCCCACGCAAAAACACATTATTTGTTTGAGTGCGGGATTGACGTTGCGTTACAGGCTAAAATGCTTGCAGTATAGCTATACCGACAAGACTCGTAATGGCTGCGTTACTGTTTTTACACTGAAATGGCCATTTCTTCAGTGTTAAAACCATAACGCAAAACTCGTAATCTAGGTGATAGAGAATTGCTAACTTCAGTGCGTATTATCGAAATATTAAATTTAAAATATTAAAAAATATTAATAATAATTAAAAAAATATTATACATGCTGTAAAATTTGTAGATACAGTCTATGGATTTCATTAGATTTGTTTACAGTATGTATAATATTTTTTGATAATTAATATAAATATTTAAAAAAATGTTATATTAAATATTTCAACACATGAATTGAAGTTAGCAATTCTTCATGTGCACTAACCTGAAAACTGTGTTAAACCTACACCAAGAACCCCGTTGCATGTTATGCAAATTTTACATTTCTATGTTCTTCACATAGAAAATAATGTCATTTTTATTATGAAATATATATTTGTCTATGTATCTGATAATGTTAATGTAAAATAGTAATCTGTACCTATATATCTATTAGAATAGATAGATTTTGGTATAGGTATATATAGATATATATATAAATATATATTTACAATAAAAAGTACATTGTTCTGTATATGAAGAACATAGGAATGTGAAATATTCAAAACTCCTGTTAGCCCGCAAGCGATAGGTGTTTGTTTTTTTCGTCTACGTTCTCCATTGACTGCTATGGGGAGAAGAAGTTAACGCGGTTGTGGTATTTGGTTAGTGTGCATTGCGTTTTGCTTGTGTACAACATTTTTACTTTTAAATCATAATAAGTGCGCTACTCCATGCATGCAAAAAGCTTCCGTCTAGCGAAGTTTACGCTCAAGCGGGAGCGCTAAGTAGTGCTCTACTCGTAATCTAGTTCATAGGACTTTTTAATCAATTTTCTTTCCAGAATCTATATACATTTTTATGGGTATTAGCGCTTGAATAATTATTTGGTATACTGATTGGTAGCCTGCAATCACATGCAAAAACATAAAGTGGTGGCTTAGAACCCCCAGGAGAACACTTGCTATTGTTCTTGTTTAGTTAATGAACAAGGCAAATTTTGGTCAGCCCAATTGTACATTATGGAGTATATCAGCACAAACCATAGCTTTAGATAATTTTATACATATATCATTTTCAAATTATTTAAACAGGTTCCGTGGACATAGCCACTAGATGTCACTGTTGAGATATATTTATCCATTGTTTTGAACATTCAATGTCAAAAGTTTCACTTTCAAAATTGAAACTAAGTAATATCTTGCTACAGCAGTTAGTCAGAAGGTATCTAACTAGGAGTCTGGCCATGCAGGCTGATGACAACGCCGTACGTTTGCTCCTAGCCCCCATGGTGTATTTAAAGTGACAGTCTATACCTGTAATAACCCATAAGAAAACAAGCTCTAACATGTGCTGTATATCTATTCACTGTTTGTAAATTGGCTGTTTAAGTCATGATATATAGGAAATCATTCAGAGCTAATATGAAAGATAGATTGTGTACCTTTTAAATATAATAAACTGTAGAACTTTTACAGTAAAGTTATACTTGGCAGGCAATTTAATATCCACAATACCCATGAACTGTGGATTTTTAAAGCATTAGACAATTTATTCACATGTCTAGTAGTTGGCAACATAAACATATAATATAAAGGCAGAGAAGCTGTTTCAGATGCAGCTTTTCTCTTTATAAACAGATCATTAAGGAAACCCATGAGTGTTTTAGTCACTACAGGGCCACCATATACCCAGGAAGCTGCTGGGCAGACACATGAGGGACTTGTGTGATTTGGGAGGTCTGAGCTGAGGACCATGCAGTTGAACCCGGACTTACGGGCTGATTTTTTAATGTTCACAACTCTTTGTAAAAGCCGTTCAGGCGAAACATGTTAGGGATGTTAGGGCACTGGTGAGGAGTCCTAGGAGCTCCTGTGTTTTAAGCTTTTCTTAGGATACCTAAATGTAAAGTCTATTAACTTATTTAGCCATAATGAATTCGGAATGGATGTGAACTGCATATGTAATTACATTGAGAATTTGCCGTATTAACGCTATTTACGCTACTGGGGACAGCTGCTTTTGAATAAGCCAGGGCATCCATTGCATCACACAGCAGATTTTACCTTTGCTGCAGTATATGAGATCCAATAATATTAAGGAATTATATACTATAATTATATAGTGGATCAGTGTGTTGCAGGGTGAATGTCAGTTAGCTGCTCAAACTTTTCCACAGCTGTTTACTCTGATTATTTACCATCTAAAAGTACTGACACTTTTTGACTATCTAACTTATATAACAGAATTAACCTTACTATAGGGTGTGGACATGCACACACTCCTAATTACACCAGTAAGACACTAACGCATGAGCTGGGATTTATATAGCATGACACAGGAGTCTCCCAGCATTTGATACAGTATTACAGCTACTCATTAGCTATTATATTACATACATAGTGCAGTGATTCTGGGCTATACGCTACTTATATTCACCTTGTGAATTCACTTGTAGGTACCTAAGAGTGATTTTAGCATTCACTTCTCCTATTGTAATAGTGTGTTGTTTGTTTATCAATAAAGGTTATACATTTTAATTTAGATCAATCCTTGTTTATCTGTGGTATCCCCCTTTTCTTTCCCCCTCCCCTCCTTCTCGGTCACATGTTGTAATAGGGCATTTAAATACATGTATGTTTTCAGTTTCTGAAATGATATATTTTAATTAACCCTGCGAGTGCTATAATTGTAGTCTTTTGTAAAGAGTGCGTCTTGTTACCTCTCTTTATCTTTTTTGTAATATTGATAATAAATGATAATACAGGGATTATCTATATTTTTAAACTAAAACAATTTTCAAGTAGTCTGTCCATTTAATGTTCTTGAAATTTACTGAATTTCTGCTTACACATAATTTACAGAGTCTTTTGCTTACAAAAAAAAAAGGATCAACCATGGGGGGCAAAATTTGCCCTATTATATACAAATCTATTTATGGCTGGTTTTGAATCACAAAACAATTTTAACAATAGAAATCCTTTTTATTTATAATGACTTAGCTTATTATGGACACTATACAGATGACTTGATCATCATATGGCAAGGGACCAGGGATGAATTACAGAATTTCATACATAATCTAAATGACAACAATGTGAAGTTATCCTTTATTTTAACTCTTTAACTGCTGAGTCATCTCTCCACCCATGTGCTAAGCTGTTTTGGTGTTTTTAGATGATGCTGACATTTAAGCTGTTTTAACTCTTCATATGTTTTTATGCTAGATCTTTATTGCTAAACTAGTGTTTGTATATATAATATTTTCTTTTTATATTGATGATTTTTTGTGTACTTGATTGTGTTCTGACCATTAAGTTTGTCTATATATATTTATGGGTATTAGTTGTTGAATAATTATTTGGTATACTGATTGGTAGCCTGTGGTCACATGCAAAAACATAAAGTGGTGGATTAGAACCCCCTGGAGAACACTTGCTATTATTCTTGTTTAGTTAATGAACAAGGCAGATTTCAGTCAGCCCAATAGTACATTATGGAGTATATCAGCACAAACCATTGCTTTAGATAATTATATACATACTAGTCCTAAAGCCCGTTCACACGGGCCGTGTGGTTTATTTTTATTTTTATATTCTCTCTCTCTCTGTGCCCTATCTCTCTCTCTCCCCTCTTTCTCCCCCCTGTCTCTCTCACTCTCTCCCCCCTGTCTCTCTCACTCTATCCCCCCTGTCTCTCTCACTCTCACTCCCCTGTCTCACTCTCACTCTCACTCCCCTGTCTCTCTCTCACTCCCCTGCCTCTCTCTCCTCCCCCCTGTCTCTCTCTCTCTCCCCTGTCTGTCTCTCTCTCTCCCCTCTCTCTCTCTCCCCCCCTGTCTCTCTCTCTCCCCCCCTGTCTCTCTCTCTCCCCCCCTGTCTCTCTCACCCTCTCCCCTGTCTCCCTCTCCCCTGTCTCTCTCACCCTCTCCCCTGTCTCCCTCTCCCCTGTCTCTCTCACCCTCTCCCCTGTCTCCCTCTCCCCTGTCTCTCTCTCCCTCTCCCCTGTCTCCCTCTCCCCTGTCTCTCTCACCCTCTCCCCTGTCTCCCTCTCCCCTGTCTCACTCTCCCCTGTCTCCCTCTCCCCTGTCTCTCTCTCCCTCTCCCCTGTCTCTCTTTCCCTCTCCCTTGTCCCCCTGTCTCCCTCTCCCCTGTCTCCCTCTCCCCTCTCTCCCTCTCCCCTCTCTCCCTCTCCCCTCTCTCCCTCTCCCCTCTCTCCCTCTCCCCTGTCTCCCTCTCCCCTCTCTCCCTCTCCCCTGTCTCCCTCTCCCCTCTCTCCCTCTCCCCTCTCTCCCTCTCCCCTCTCTCCCTCTCCCCTCTCTCCCTCTCTCCCTCTCCCCTCTCTCCCTCTCCCCTCTCTCCCTCTCCCCTCTCTCCCTCTCCCCTGTCTCCCCTGTCTCTCTCTCCCTCTCCCCTGTCTCCCTCTCCCCTGTCTCCCTCTCCCCTGTCTCCCTCTCCCCTCTCACCCTCTCCCCTGTCTCCCTCTCCCCTGTCTCCCTCTCCCCTGTCTCCCTCTCCCCTGTCTCCCTCTCCCCTGTCTCCCTCTCCCCTCTCTCCCTCTCCCCTCTCTCCCTCTCCCCTCTCTCCCTCTCTCCCTCTCCCCTGTCTCCGTCTCCCCTGTCTCCCTCTCCCCTGTCTCCCTCTCCCCTGTCTCTCTCACCCTCTCCCCTGTCTCCCTCTCCCCTGTCTCTCTCTCCCTCTCCCCTGTCTCCCTCTCCCCTGTCTCCCTCTCCCCTGTCTCCCTCTCCCCTGTCTCCCTCTCTCCCTCTCTCCCTCTCCCCTGTCTCTGATCAGCTGCTTTCAACGGCTATTTGCTAAGTGGGTTGTCAACGGCTAGTGCGAGGGTGTGATAGGCGGCTAGGCTAGTTGCGTGCGCGTGGGTTCGCGTGCGCGTGCGCGTGCGCATTGTGTGATAGGCTAGTAGGCTAAGTGGGTTGTCAACGGCTAGTGCGAGGGTGTGATAGGCGGCTAGGGTTCGCGTGCGCGTGCGCGTTGGCTCAAATCAGTTTTGTGAGTGTGCGTGCGCAGCAAGGGGGGTCAAAGTGCTAACAAACATGCTAAGTGGGTTGCGTGTGCGATCAACAGCTGGCCAAGGGTGCGCGTGCGATCAGCGGCAAGAGTTTGTCTGAACTGCGCATGACGGCTTCAGACAAACTCTTGTCTTTTATAATATAGGATATCATTTTCAAATGATTTAAACCGGTTCAGTGGACATAGCCACTAGATGTCACTGTTGAGATATTTTTATCCAAGTAGCTTCAACATTTAATTCAATATCAAAAGTTTCATTTCCAAAATTTAAACTAAGTAACATCTTGATACAGCTGTTAGTCAAAAAGTATCTAACAGACTACTCCCTAAATTTGCTCCTAGCCCCCGTGGTTTCTTTAAAGGGACAGTCTATAACAAAATTGTTATTGTTTAAAAAGATAGAGAAAACACCTTTACTTCACAGTCCCCAGCTTTGCACAAACAACCATGTTATATTAGTATACTTTATAACACTTAAACCTCTACATTTCTGCCTGTTTCTAAGTCACTACAGATACCCTTTCATCACATTGTCATCACTCCCGTGGAGTTGTGCAGGACACAGCACTAATTGGCTTAAATGCAAGTTTATTTATAGATAATAAATATAGCCCTGAGATAAGGGGTCTGTTTGCAGAGGCTTAGATAAAAGGTAATTACAGAGGTAAAAAATATTTTTTTTTTTATTTATTTATTTTAAATATATTTTTTTATTGAAGTTGCGAGAAAACACAACAAACAAATCAAATTAGTCCAGAAACAAGAATTACATGGAAATAGAGCGTTCACTGTCATTGCATAAACAGCATAATGCAGATAATAGTTTACCATTTGAAACCTCAATACTGTGCCCCAATATAACACAATGTACATATCATTAATGGTGGGGCTAAAATCCAAATATAAAACTGTCTGACATTTTAAGTTCTTGTGTGGGGATATAGAAATTTAGAGATTGAAACACATATATACATGAAGTCTCCTTCCATGCATTGTTAGAGTGTCATAGAAGAAATAGGACTAAATCTATAGGAACTTCAGTTTTAGTATATAAGGGGGAGTGGAGGGAGTCAACGGGCAGGAGCCGTTCAAAAAAATAAGGAGGGAAGTAAGGGGGGGCGAGGCTCTAAGTTGGCGTAAGGTTGTAATTAATACTATGAGGGGGACATGTTCACTCTAAGGAGGTGGAGGGAGATATAAATATATAACTGCATCTTCCGTCAGCTATACTGATTGAGCTTAATACTAAACGATCTTCCAAGTGTCTTTATGGCTTGGAGCATGTAGGGCTAGGGTTAGCGGAAACTAGCCTAAGTAGGGCATCGGAATTTCACTATGAGGATAGTTAGAACTAGAAACATATACTATATAAGGCAGGCAAACAGTGTTATATACACTGAAGGGGATTATACAACAAACTAGCGTATTCAGCTTAGATAGAATTGGACTAACAGTGGTACCGAGATATGTTACCAAACAAATAGATCAAACATAACCTAAAGGAGTACTTTACATGTTCTTATACTAGAGTCCCCTACAGCCGGTGTATAACATATGATGTATAGTGCAGGAAGTCTATCCCAAAAGTTCCTATCTGCTATAAGATAATAAAAAGAGTGTGACTATATTGAGCCTTGTGAGTTGCGACATTAAAATTAGGAAGAACCAAGGGCAAAGTGTGTGGTTTTCCTGTAGATATCCTCATCTATAAATACCTATATAGTTGTAAAACACCTCAACAGTACTCTTTACTAGTATATGGGTATCAGGACATTGTGTACCACAGGGCAGCTTCTCCATGGTGGGTGGTCTATAGACAAAGACTATACAGAGCAAGCTAGAGTTATTATATAGACCTATAAAAAAAACTATGTATCAGACTATCACATTTATCTTAAGCAGTGTTATCAATATATGTTACAGAAAGAATAGATCAAACATGAACTGGAGCTATACTCTACATATTCTAAAACGGGTGTCCCTTACAGTAGGTATATAGCATAAAATGTATAGGGTATGGATGCTGTCACTGTAGCTCATATCTGTGAAAAGATAGTGAAAAACCTGAGTGAGCAATTTATATTGTGCCTTATGGGTTGTAGCAGTAAACTGAAAGCTATGAGGGACCGTGCATGGAGTTTTCCAACAGCCATAAACTTCTATATGCAAGATTTTATCAAGCAATACAAAACATATACATTAACTAGCGCATTTATCTAATGGAGTGCTATCAATATACATTACAAAAATATTATATCAAACTTGAGCTAGGGCTATACTTTACATATACTAATACATTTGTCCCTCGTAGTAGGTATAGAGCACATAATGTATAGTGCATGAGTTCTGTCATTGTAGTTGATATCTGTAAGAAGATGATGAAAACATGAATGAACAATTTATGTTGTGCCTTATGAATTGTAACGGCCAATTGAGAAGTATGAGGGACAAGGTATGGAGTTCTCCAGCAGCAAAACCCCTAGGCGTAAGGTTTTATCAGGCATTGCAGAACATATCTATATAGTCCATATTTCTCACATCAGGGAAGAAGCTGCTTTAACCAAGAAGGAACGTTGTAGGGGTTGTGGACACAATCTCTGCCGACCCTAGCTGCCTATTAAAAAGTAAGAGTTTAGCCAATACCAGTTCTCCTCAAATGCTTGCCCCAATTATCGAAGTAAAGTTCTCCCCAGAACCAAGGAGTCGTAGGGTGTGTAGACCTTAATCTGTGCGCTATGAGAAAGAGAGTGGTGCCTATAATCCTGTGACTTACGTCCTTCGTGAGGGCCTCCAGTTGTCTAAGGAAAGTTGTGTACCTCGATGGAGCTACAAATGCTATTGGTGAGCCGATAGTTCCATGTGGGGTATAGGCAGACATGTCGCTATGTGAGGATATAGTTGCGGGTATGTCGGCTGGCAGCCCCGCCCCGATCGGCCGTTTCAGAGCGACGTCCTGGGCAACAGCAACAGTGTCCAGAGTAAAGGCGGGCACGCTCTGCAGGATAGTAAGGACGCCATCCTGAGGGTCCGAGTTGGTAGGCCACACCGCCATTTTAGGTAGATCGGCTGAGCGGTGAGTACACAGAGGGGTCTCCTGTGGACAGGTAACCGTGTAAGGTGAATTCTCAGGCATGCACTCTGAGGTGGTTGTGGTATCCTCCCGGCCTAGGGACAAGCAGTGGAGAAGCGAGCTGAAGTGGGCATCCATCCGGCTCTCAAGAGCAGTAAGTGCGTGTAGAATCTCTTTATCCATCTTAGTTGCGAGCTATAGAGCTGTCACTCGCTTCAGCGAAATAAAAGCACTCAACTCAGATATCTTAAGGAGTTAAATAAAGGTTAGTTCCGTTGCCGCTTAACCCATGCGGCCGGGGGGAGGGTAGTAAATATCTTTGTCAGGCCGTCTGCTGGAAAAGTTCCATAAAAAGCAAAAAGAGTAATAATCCGTCAAGATGGTTATAGCATTCTGTTCAGTAGATGAGTAGGCTTTAGTATGTAGTTAGATGAACATGAAATGCTGAACATTTCAATAGATATACGATGGATTATTGGGTCTTCTATTGGAGCCTCAGAAATTGCGACCGGCCATGTTCCCTGCTTAGCCACGCCCCCCCAGGTAAAAAATATTTTAATATAAAAAATGTTGGCTGTGCAAAACTGGGTAAAGGGTAATAAAGGGATTATCTATATTTTTAAATGATAACAATTTTGGAGTAGACTGTCCCTTTATGATATAAAAAAAGCATGTCGCCCACATAAAAACTGATTGCCATGGTCCTGATGGGCAAAGGGAACGCACCGCCACTTTACTCTATCAGCTCATAGCTATTTTGAACTGCTCCAGCACCTTATCTTCTATGTGGGTTGGATGCGCCAAACATTTCTATGCCGCAACGGTTAATGGTTTGCCATTGTAAAAACACTGCACACGCTTTATAGTGAGTGTAGAAACTTCATCTTCACTGCAAACAGTTCGACTGTATGTAAGAAAGACCTGACACAACAAGGAAAGGTACGATCCCAACTGCCTGCAAAACACCCTGCACTTCCATCTATATTACCCACAAATCTGCCTCCCTATAGATCTGTAAGCTGAAAATGGCTTTTATTAAACATCACGTTTCCCAGGACAAACAGCCTCTATAATGTGCACTAGGAGGACTCCACCACAAACTAACCACAGATTGCACATAGGTATAGATGTAATCACATATTTGAATGCACTACAACTAGTGTGATATTGGCAGGCCGGCTCCTCTGAGTCTTCCGGCAGGCTCACCTCCCTCAACAGAATAACGAGGCTCCACTGCTCCAAATCTACATGTCAGGATAGATGGAACGTTGCTGCTAACATTTGCCACAAGCTACGGATACTACCAGAGTTACCCAGACGAGATATAATCTGTGCCAACCAGAGGAGTTTGTTACAATAACTTTGTTTTGTTTTTTTAAATAAAGGTCTGTGTTTCTCGGCTATAAAAAGACATTTCTTTGGGCTAAAAGCAAGTTAACATAAGAACAAAATAACGCCACTCCTCTTTATAGCCACCTTTAACCAATCAGCAGTGATTATTTCTCCACCCCTAAAGTGACATACATTTTGTCAATATGTTTCATCAACAAAAATATCATATATAACTTTATCAAAAACATAGTCATAAATCCACTAAAAAGACTTTTTTTCAAAAACTCATGTTACCTCAGCAGGTACTCCAAAAACTCATGTTACCTCAGCAAGTACTCCAAAAACTCATGTTACCTCAGCAGGTACTCCAAAAACTCATGTTACCTCAGCAGGTACTCCAAAAACTCATGTTACCTCAGCAGGTACTCCAAAAACTCATGTTACCTCAGCAGGTACTCCAAAAACTCATCTTACCTCAGCAGGTACTCCAAAAACTCATCTTACCTCAGCAGGTACTCCAAAAACTCATGTTACCTCAGCAGGTACTCCAAAAACTCATGTTACCTCAGCAAGTACTCCAAAAACTCATGTTACCTCAGCAGGTACTCCAAAAACTCATGTTACCTCAGCAGGTACTCCAAAAACTCATGTTACCTCAGCAGGTACTCCAAAAACTCATCTTACCTCAGCAGGTACTCCAAAAACTCATCTTACCTCAGCAGGTACTCCAAAAACTCATCTTACCTCAGCAGGTACTCCAAAAACTCATCTTACCTCAGCAGGTACTCCAAAAAAACTTAGGGCCTTGAAACACTTTACAGGCTACTTCTTAGTTACACTGACTACAAACATGAATACTTAAAGATCCAGTCTACTTGATTTTTTATTGTGAAAAAAGATAACACTTTTACTATCCATTCCCCAGCTTTGCAAAACCAACACTGTTATATTTATATACTTAATAACCTCTAAACTACTAAACCTCTGCTCCTGCAGGCCACCTCTTATCTCAGTGCTTGTTTACAGCTAGACAGTGCTAGTTCATGCGTGCCATATAGATAACATTGTGCTCATTCCCGTGGAGAATGATAATGGTTATACTTGAACGTTCACTAATTGGCTACATTATAAGTTTGTAAAAAGCACTGAGATAAGTTGCAGTCTGCAGGGAATCATAGTGGTAAAAAGTATATTGATATAAAAGTGTTGGTTATGAAACACTGGGGAATAAATAAAAAAGGGATTATCTATATTTTTAAACTGTAACAATTTTCAAGTAGTCTGAATTTCTGCTTACACATAAATATTTTCTTTCTCAAGAGTTTTTTGCTTACAAAAAAATAGGATCAACCATGGGGGCAAAATTTGCCCTATTATATACGAATCTATTTATGGCTGGTTTTGAATCACAAAACAATTTTAACAATAGAAATCATTTTTATTTCTAATGACTTAGCTTATTATGGACACTATACAAAAGACTTGATCATCATATGGCAAGGGACCAGGGATGAATTACAGAATTTCATACATAATCTAAATGACAACAATGTGAAGTTATCCTTTATTTTATCTCTTTAACTGCTGAGTCATCTCCACCCATGTGCTGAGCTGTTTTGGAGTTTTTAGATGATGCTGACATTTAAGCTATTTTAACTCTTCTTATGTTTTTATGCTAGATCTTTATTGCTAGACTAGCATTTGTATATATAATATTTTCTTTTTATATTGATGATTTTATGTTTACTTGATTGTGTTCTAACCATTTAGTTTGTCTATATGTATGGGTAATGATGTTTGAATAATTATTTGGTATACTTGCTGGCAGCCTGCAGTCACATGCAAAAACATAAAGTGGTGGTTTTGGACCCCCTTGGGAACACTTGCTATTATTCTTGTTTAGTTAATGAACAAGGCAGATTTCAGGCAGTCCAATAGAACATTATGGAGTATATCAGCACAAACAATTGCTCTAGATAATTTTATACATATATCATTTTCTAATTATTTAAACAGGTTCAGTGGATATAGCCACTAGATGTCACTGTTGAGATATTTTTATCCAAGTAGCTTCAACATTTAATTCAATATCGAAAGTTTAATTTCCAAAATTGAAACTAAGTAACATCTTGATATAGCTGTTAGTCAAAAAGTATCTAATGGACTACGCCCTAAATTTGCTCCTAGCCCTCGTGGTTTCTTTAAAGGGACAGTCTTTAACAAATGCCTAATAATGCCTAATAAAAAGTCTGGAAAAGCAGATAAAAGTGTTCCTTCTAAAATGTTAAAACAATACTTAAAACCTTTGAACTCCCAGGACACCATCCAAAGATTGTGCTGGTAGTAAAAAAAACAGTCTATAACTGCACAGGTTCATAGCCCTGACAATCCACATTCTAACCATGTTACTAAAGAGGACTTAAAACAACTTTCCTCACAGGAGGATATAAGAATTGCCATGCAAGTAGTTAAACCACTATACAGTAAACTTCATAAAGAAACGGCAGGGTTCCAAAAGTTGAAAAGAGCAATGTACATCAAAAACCAACATACACAAACTCACTAATAAATTAGCTGTGCAGGATGAAACATAAATATTGCTAAATGAAAAAATTTAAGATTTAGACAACCAAAGTTGATGTAATACCTTGTGTGTCAGAGTTTACTTAAAAAGATACTTATAATTGGTTAACAATTGATGTAACCTCTCAGTACTCATCTATATACCTCACAAATTGGGCCTAAGAGCCACTGAATATTTTTAGATTGTGAGCTCTGCTACAGTGATGGTTTGAAACTATACCTTTTAAAGGGTATAAGATTCTTATTGGAGAATAATTATTTTATGTTCAAGGGTTTTTTTTATGTGCAGAGAAGAGGGACTGCTATGGGCGCAAAATTTGCGCCCTCTTTCGCCAACCTCTTTATGGTGTGTTGGGAGCACTCCCTGTTCTCTGCAGATAGAAACCCCATCACTAATGAGATTGTCATATATAGACGATTTATAGATGACCTGATAATGGTCTGGAAAGGTGGTGAAAATAAAGCCAGATTATTTATTGAATACCTAAATGACAGTCAGTTTTAAATCAAAGTAACATTTGAATGGAATAGAACAAAAGTTTGTTTCCTTGATTTGATACTAGAAGCAGATACCTCTATAAACAAACAAACAGATCTATATCAAAAACCTATTGCTGGAAATGCTATCCTGCATGCAGCGAGCAATCACCCAAAGCATGTTTTTAAAGGGATAATGAAAGGACAATTGATGAGAGTTAAACAAAATTGCTCTGACTCAGAGAAATTTAAAACTGGGAAGGATGAACTTAACTCTAGGTTTGAAAGCAGAGGTTACCCAAGGAGATTTATTAATAAAGTGGAGCAGGAAATAAAACATATAAGCATAAAATAGCTTTTAAAGAAAAAGGACATAAAAAATCAAGATGAGAGAATGACATTTGTAACACAGTACTCAAATCAATACTCAGATATTTGTCAAATTGTTAAAAAATATTTGCCAATAGTTTATGGAGACAAGAGCCAGCACAAAACTTTGGATAAAGGTTATAGATTTATCTACACCAACGCAAAAACTTTGGGTAACATTTTGTCACCGAGCATGCTAAAAAGCAATACCCAACTTACAAACTCTTGGCTTCATTCTAATGGCACATATAGATGCGGGAACCGGAGATGTAGAGCTTGTGAACATATAAATATAACTAAAACTTTTATGTCTCATACAACCGGTGAGATATATGATGTTAAGGGTTGCATAAATTGTGCCACTACCTACGTAATCTATCTGATAGAATGTAATCAATGTAAAGGGCAATACATTGGAATGACGACGCGTGACATAAGGACACGCATAAGAGAACATATTAACTACATTGAAAACAATAGGCCATGTTCTGCACTAGCGAAACATTTCATTGAAATACATAATTAAAATTTGAATACTTTCTCTTGGAATGCAATAGAGGTAATTGTAAGACCATAACGTGGAGGTAATAAATTGGAAATGTTATCAAAACAAGAGATCTATTGGATCTAGCAATTGCATACCCAGGTACCACTAGGATACAATTCTAAAAATGATATAATTAATTATTGGCGTTAAATTGCCTAAAAATAATTTTTGCATATGTAAATACCTGTAATCTTATAAAATAATGATTTTGTAATTAACTGTTTAAAGATCCCTATTAACTGTTATTTGTTGTTAAGTATCATTTTAATATCTATTCATTGAAAATGTTGCAACAAATCTATGATTTATTACATATCAAATGAGAAAAAATATTTTTTTTTCTATGTCCCTGATCAAATAGATACAATTATTAAATTCTAATGTAAAGGAATATTGTAACATGTATAAGAAGAGTTGAATATATTTGTTCAGTTTTCTTAGAGTTATAAAAAGGAGGAGTTGAATTGAATCCGACCACAGCAGGTGCTTTAATTTACAGGAGTGAAGTGTAAAACTTTATAGTCTATAACTACGGCAAACATGGATGCTGAAATGCGCCAGACCTCCTTTGCCTAAATGCTGTAGTTTTATGATAACCTGATTTTTTAAATGTTAAATAAGGTAAATTCTTAAATTTTATACTGCCTATTCCTATTTTTGAATTTTGTAACGTGCGGGTTTGAGGCACCCACTTACCTGGTGTTTTTTTTTTTAAGTCAGACCAGGGAGACCTGAAGCACCTACGGAGGTGTCATTTGTTTGGTTACAGAGCAAGGTGATAATTTGTTTCCTGGACAGCTGAGGGTTAAAAGGTGAAGCGCCAAAGGATTGGAGCAACATTTGTTGGGGTATGATCTATATCTGGAAACACAGAGGATCACTCCGAGTAGTTTACACGGCACGTTCACCAAAACTTTAAAGAGCTGTTGAAGTCGAAGGTAAGCAGCGGTTTATTACTTACCTATGGGATGTGTTTAGCTTGCAAAATCAATGAACTGCTCCTTTCAAGGGCGGAACTCCTGGAAACTCTGTTATACTAAGTACACTGGTAGGTTTATTCAAAGTGGTCTCCCGGTCTGTTTTAAAAGGGCTAATTAATCTAAAGAGGACATAATATTCAAATTACATCCTTGCTCCTGATACATCCACATGCAGTAATACAAGGTCTAGGACAGACCAAAACGCGTCGACTGGTAAGCTTCATTACAATTAACTATCCTTTTAAAATATCCTCTGCACTATTGTATGTTTTTTGTATTATTTTAGGGACCATCTGGGAGTGCTAGACTTTTGAGAAGAGTATGCAACCCCCATGCTCCCCTCCCCCTGCTTTGGATGCAGACCAGCTAAGAGACTGTTACACTTAGGAATATTGTATATAAACTTTCTGCTACTTTGATGGTTTTTTAATACAGTGGCCACTGAATTAGTCTCCTTTTTTAGATATATTTTGATACCTTTTTTTGGACATTGTTTCTATTAACTGACGCTGCACTGATATATTTGGATCACTATTTTAGAGTTTTTTGGATTATTTTTTCACACGAGTTTCTTGGATTACTTTTTCACATTTTTTGGATCAATTGAATTATATTCACGGAAGTTTTTATCATATGGATTGTTTTCAAGCTTTTAACGTTTGATATTTTCATTTTTGTACTTTTTTTCACAACATACACATCCACACCAAGGACTTAATTTTATTTATTTTTACTATTATATATTTTTTATGAATCATTATCCTTTATTCTTTATGGATTGTTAAGCACTGCAATCTCTAATTTTATTATTTTATTTTATAAGATACACGATTGTTAAACACATAGTTGCAAGACAGCACAGAAACACTGTCATCACCTATTATAGGATTCTTAAAGATAGCAGCAACTTCACTCTTGTTATTATATTAATTTTACATCAGAGAGTATTTTATTGTTATTAACGACCAATATTTGTTAAACACATAGTTGCAAGTTAACACTTGAACACTATTATTTTAGAATTCTTAATCAGTTTGATAATAGCGTTCTTATATCCTAAGAGATATACTGTTATTGAGGACCATTATTATGGTAAACACATAGTTGAAGCTAATACATGAGCATCAATTTCACAGCTGTGCTTAAGTCAAAGTTAGGTGGAACTTAAGTTCCATCCAATTAGAAATTACACACCTAAGATAACAGTTAGGACCCTACTACATCCAGGCTTTTAAAACAGTTGTTGGTTTAGGACATTGGCTATAATCAGTGATTTTACTAGCATATTGTTTTTAAACCATTTTTAATACAGTCATTTGTACCGAATTTTACCAATTTTAAGGTTTGTCATGTATGTTACATGGATCCATGTTTGTCTACTTGTATAAATAAATTGTAATCGTATTTTATACTAAGTATAAGCTCTCATTGAATCAGACCCAGCCTTTTTTGGCGCTTTGGTATCTACACATCTAAACGAAATTCTCTTTTTTGACTACTAGGAATCAAAGCCAACGCTAAAGGTCCACCATTTGAGGCTGGCGCATAGTGTACCCCCCCTATCACGCTATATTCACAATTACTGTAGCCAACTTTTGCTAACTAATTGATACTCTGATACTCGAAACTGCACTATGTGTGTTAGATAATATACGCTTGAATAAGCAAGCACACTGCATTCAAAACTTAATCTGAATCACCGATGAGAATTGGGGTAAAAGAGATGCAAAGACAGATCCGTACTGTGTCTGTTACAACATATAACAGCTAATCATAAATTATTGGTAACAAATAAACAATTGGGGTATTATATTGTAACACTACCGAAATTCGATTTCATATCCTGTTAATTCAAACTACAACGGATAACATAAATATGACAATGTATGTGCCTCTTTAAAAAGTATAGCGTGTTTTTGGTGCTCAACAAACAAATTTGTAATACATGAGATATTGTGCCAATATTAACCATACTGGTTAAGAAAAATATGGTCCTTTAACATTATAAGTTATCTTACTATAATATTTAGGACATATTAATATGATCTTAATATATTATATTTAAATCTTGAAACGAGTTTATTACTATATGTCAACTACAACTTTATTTGACAATAATAATATACCAATACACCATTATTTTGACACGCTTAAATGATGAAGTAATTAAGGGCATAATAGTTACAACATGTTGGATAATATATAAGTATCCCTCAGATGTTTTGTATACGTTAGATTATTTTTATGCAAACAACTTTGTAGAAGTGGAATAACCCAATTGGATATTAAATAAGTACCAACAATACACAATAGTGTCCAAACAACATCAGAAATACTGTGGCACAAAATTACACTATAGACACCATATATACAAAGGGTGAGACTTATGTCTATAAATGTTGTCATCTCAGAATAAAAGGTGTCATATTCAACATACCCTGAACACAATCATTCTCTAATAATAAAGAGCTATAAGTTATTCTCCAAGATACAGTGTTTTGAGTAACGAACAAACGTTTGAATGCTATAAATGAAACTCACACACAGCAATTGATCCTCCTAATGTATAAAAACCACATCAATCCTTTACTGACATTGGTATTTAATATTTAACCCACAAGGATAATACAAAATATATATAATTCAACTGTCCACTTGGAACGTTGCATTTTATTGGTAAATTCAAGCACACAGAATACATATATAAAAAAAGTTTTATTCAAACTGAAACTTTGACACAAAATCAAAGGGCAAGTTTAAGTGCTGTTGATAAACTAAAGCAAATACGTTGTTGTCTAATTTATGTTAACATGGTGCCAAGGCATGGTTTGAACAATAAGGAATTATGAACATAATAATCGCAAGCAACTGTTAAAAGTGGAAAAACTTTTCAACAATTAACCCTGTGGTAATTATAAATAAGAGACAGAAATCTCAACTGTTCAGTAAAGGAGATACTATTGACCTACATACACATATACAATATAGGAGGATATCCTAATCAAGTATCATCCATTAATTCTAAGTGAGCATACATAAGTGTATTTTTAATATTTTTTCCTATTTTATAATATAACTAATAAAAGTTAAATTTTAATTCATCCTACAAGCTCAAAAACATTGTCATGGTAAATTGTTTTTACGTCAAAGCCAGCTAGAGTGCTGTAAGTATATTCTTTTCAGAGCAAGTTTCTTCTTGCTCTTTCAATAGTAATTGTTCTAATACACAAACACCAGGATCTATATTACAATATTCTATTCTATAAAAACAAATTAGATCACAGGTGGCATTAATAAACAAGTAGTGCCGTTGGTATCCCCCCCCCCCCCCTTTTTTTGTTCAATACATAAATAGCCCTGAGATAAGGGGGCTGTCTGCAGAGGCTTAAATAGTAAAAAGTATATCACTATAAAAAAAAATGTTGGTTGTGAAAAACTGGGGAAAGGGTAATAAAGGGATTATCTATATTTTTAAATAAACTAAATTTTTGGAGTAGAATGTCCCTTTTTGATATAAAAAAGCATGTCGGCCACATAAAAACTGATTGCCACATTACTGATTGGCAGGGGGAATGGACCGCCACCTTACTGTAGCAGCTCATATCTGTTTGGAACTGCTCCAGCAAAATGGCTTGGACATGTATACATATATAAATGCATAAATATATATGAAGACATGTATAGACATATATATATATATATATATATATATATATATATATATATATATATATATATATATATATATACACACACACACACAGTATATAAGTACATTGGAGCCCTTTACAGTCAAGTAGATGAAAACATGTAAAATCATATTTAAGTTATAAACTTTTTTATTATTTTTTAATAGTGTTAAACTGTGTATTTACTGTAAACATTTCAAATGCCAATGCTGTTCACATAGCAGAATGTGTTCTACATATTTTTAAATAGCTATTCCTATATATATCTGTATATACCAACATATAATCATCTCTATATATATATAGATATACATTTTTGCAAAAACAAAATCAGCTATATGTAGAAATGTAGTTATACATAAATAGAACATGAGGAAAACATTGGAATGTGAAATATTCATATTTTCATGTCGAGTTAGAGCACTTGAGAATATGTGATTGGGTTTGCGCAAAGTAGGGTGTTGGTTTTTTTCCACTTTTTTTGCTCCATTGACATCTATAGGGGAATTCTAAATTTGGCTTTTTGCACGCATAAGGTTAGTGTGTGAGCAAAAACTGTTTCATTTCAACTTGTAATACAAGCGCTAACCGATGCGCCCAAAAAGCTTACTTCTAGTGGAGTTTGTGCTCGAGCGGGAGCAATAAATGATTGGGTACAGTGAGAAAGAATTGCATCTGCAGTTTCTTTATGTTTTAAATATGAACATATTGTATAACTTGTAAGGGTCTAGGACACGGGTAGACATTTTATGTTCAGTTTTTGTTCTATTGATTTGATAAGGGTAATTTCAATTTGTAAGGTATTTTATATGGAATCTATGCTGGATTTTTAAAGCATTAGACAATTTATTCACATGTCTAGTAGTCTGCAACATATACATATAATATAAATAGAAGGCAGAGAAGCTGTTTCAGATGCAGCGTTTCTCTTCATAAACTCTACCAGATAATTAAGGAAACCCATGAGTGTTTTAGTCACTACAGGGCCACCATATACCCAGGAAGCTGCTGGGCAGACACATGAGGGACTTGTGTGATTTTGAAGGTCTGAGCTGAGGACCACGCAGTTATGGGACTTATGGGCCGATTTTATGGAATTCTATTAAAAAAGGATCAGTCCTGCGAGCGGCGAGATGTCTCCCATACAAATAATGAGAACTCTCTGCTGGGTAAAAGTTTGCAATGGAGGGTGAAGTACAGAGGGGTAAACTGGCACGTTATAAAACTTGAATACTACGCCAAATACAAATAAAATTACGCTGTTTTCAGTGCACTGTACCTTATATTTACTGTTATTTTCATATGCATAGGTTTTCCGTTCAGAGTAATTTGTGTTTTGAGCATTTTGGTGAAAAGTCGCCACCTGGCGAGAAAAAAACGGTAAGAACTGTAGTGTGAAAATATTTATAGAAGTAAGCTGGAATTTGAGAGAATATTTCTTATACTTCCCTGGAACGCCCATGTTTGGACGATTTTATGAAAAACACATATGCTTTGTATTTTGTACTTATAAGTACGAATTTCTAGGTTTTTTTTCACATTCAGTCTACTTAAAATACAATTATTTATGATGTGCATAGTTAATACATACAAATGTTATGTTATGATTTTCGATGCACCTTAACAATAAAATTTTCCCTGAGTATTTTTTGTGTAAATGGTTAAATTATTTGTTTGTATGATTTTTAAATTACAATTTTCATTGTCCACTTTTCTAATGTATGCATCTCATTCCCTTATGAAAATGCAGTATGTGCGCCTCAAGAGGAGAGTCCACCAGCGTCAACCTCGAAATTTGAAGGATCTGTAGAGATTCTGTATGGAGGAATGGTGTCAGATCCCTTGACATGTATTCTCCAACCTCATCAGGCATTATAGGAGAAGATCAGAATCCTACTATCCACTTGAAAAAGTCTGGTCTTAACCAGGATGAAATGCATAGGGGTGTGAGGTGTTGAGTAATGTGTGCCCTCATCTGACATCCACTGTTGTGGTCACATGGGCCAGGTCCTAAATGACTTGGAACACTGAGCTGCATCAAGAACTGAGGCTCCAGACCTCTGATGACTTAGAGTCATACAAAGGTCCCAAATAGACATACAATTTGCAGGAAAAGAATTGTGGACAATTGTCAACCAAAAGTAAGGGAACATGTATTATGTGCTTTTTATCTTAAAAAATTTGATTGACTCAGAGGGCTTCTTATATTTTTTATGCTAGTTCTGCCTTTAATACACACTGGAGAGAGCAGAAGCCAGTGAACAGAAGCTGCACCTGAGCACATTGTAATTATAAACTGACTATTGATAAACTAGTGCTTGTATGTATAATTTTTTTTTATATATTGCTGATTTTATGTTACTTGATTGTGTCCTGACCATTAAGTTTGTTTATACATTTCTATGGGTATTAGCGCTTAAATAATTATTTGGTATACTGATTGGTAGCCTGCAGTCACATGCTAAAACATAAAGTGGTGGATTAGAACTCCCTGGAGAACACTTGCTATTGTTCTTGTTTAGTTAATGAACAAGGTAGATTTCAGTCAGCCCAATAGTACATTATGGAGTATATCAGCACAAACCATTGCTTGAGATAATTATATACATATATCATTTTCTAATTATTTAAACAGGTTCAGTGGACATAGCCACTAGATGTCACTGTTAAGCTATATTTATCCAATTCAATATCAAGAGTTTCACTTTCAAAATTGAAACTAAGTAATATCTTTATATAGCAGTTAGTCAAAAAATCTAACTGGGATGGAGACTGCCCACGCAGGCTGATGACTACGCCCTTAGTTTGCTCCTATTCCCTGTGGTGTCTTTAAAGGGACAGTCTATACCAAAATTGTTATTGTTTAAAAAGATAGATAACACCTATACTACACTGTCCCCAGCTTTGCAAAACCAACATTGTTATATTAATATACTTTATAACATTTAAACCTCTAAATGTCTGCCTGTCTCTAAGTCACTACAGACAGACTTTTATCACATGCTTTTTTTTATTGGCTTTTCACAACAAGACTGCAAATTCATGTTTGCCATATAGATAACATTGTGCTCACTCCACTGTATATAAGAAAGACCTAGCACAACAAGGAAGGGTACGATCACAGCTGCCTGCACAACACCCTGCAATTCCATCTATATTATATTTTATTATACACAACTTTCCCAAGACAGACTCTAAAATGTGCACTAGGAGGACTCCAAGACAAACTAACCATAGATTGCACAAACAGAGGAGCCTTTACCTTGTTTAACCTAATATGGGCCTACAAGAAGTGCTATACTCCTGACCCTGGGTACACCCCAAAGAGGACAAAATACTGATCCTTATATAAACAAAAACTTGTTCCCCCTGACAGATTATTTACAAGCTGTACACAGGTATTGGCCATCACAGACAGTAATTATTTATACGGCCTGAACTGTTCATCATCTGTAAAACTGCCTTTTCTCTCTTCTTTATAAAATTTACAATCCTCTGTAGAGGTTAACATCTAAATAATATAATTTCCTGCATCTTTATCTTCTATCTTATCCACAAGAAAAAACCTGAGCATTATATCTCAGCTAATCATATGTATACTTTGTAATAAGTAATAAAAAGACTGGAAAAGCAGCTAAAAGTGTTCCTTCCAAAATGTTAAACCAATACTTAAAACCTTTGGACTCCCAGGACACCATCCAAACATTGTGCTGGCAATACAAAAACAACCTATAACTGCACAGGTTCATAGCCCTGACAATTCACCTTCTAACTATCGGCTAGATTACGAGTTTTGCGTTAGAGGCTATGCGGTGCTAATGAGCAGTTTATGCTCACCGCTCACTTACAGACAGCGCTGGTATTGAGGGTTTTTACAAACCCGGCGTTAAAAGACAAAAAGTGAGCGTTGAGCAAAATTTTGCTCCACATCTCACTCCAATACCAGCGCTGCTTATGTTAGCGTTGAGCTGGTGTAACGTGCTCGTGCACGATTTCCCCATAGGAATCAACGGGGAGAGCCTGCTGAAAAAAAGTCTAACATCTGCAAAAAAGCAGCGTTAAGCTCCTAATGCAGCCCCATTGATTCATATGGGGAAATAAAAGTTATGTAAACAGCTAACACCCTAACATGAACCCCGAGTCTAAACACCCCTAATCTTACACTTATTAACCCCTAATCTGCCGCCCCCGACATCGTCGACAACTACATTATATTTATTAACCCATAATCTGCCGCTCCGGACACCGCCCCCACCTACATTATAGTTATGAACCCCTAATCTGCTGCCCCTAACATCGCCGATACCTACATTATATTTATTAACCCCTAATCTGCTGCCCACAACATCGCCGACACCTACATTATATTATTAACCCCTAATCTGCCGCCCCCAACATCACAGCCACTATTCTAAATTTATTAACCCCTAAACCTAAGTCTAACCCTAACCCTAACCCTTCCTAACTTAAATACAATTTAAATAAATCTAAATAAAATTCCTATAATTAACTAAATTATTCCTATTTTAAACTAAATACTTACATATAAAATAAACCCTAGGATAGCTACAATATAACTAATAGTTACATTGTATCTAGCTTAGGGTTTATTTTTATTTTACAGGCATGTTTGTATTTATTTTAACTAGGTAGAATAGTTACTAAATATTTATTAACTATTTAATAAACTACCTAGCTAAAATAAAGACAAATTGACCTGTAAAATAAAACCTAACCTAAGTTACACTAACACCTAACACTACACTATAATTAAATTAATTCCCTAAATTAAATACAATTAAATACAATTAATTAAAGTTAAAGTTAATTAAAGAACAAAACCCCCCCACTAAATTACAGAAAATAATAAACAAATTACAAGATTTTTAAACTAATTACACCTAATCTAATCCCCCTAACAAAATAAAAAAGCCCAGCGAAAATAAAAAAAGCCCTACCCTATACTAAATTACAAATAGCCCTTAAAAGGGCCTTTTGCGGGGCATTGCCCCAAAGTAATCAGCTCTTTTACCTGTAAAAAAAAATTACAATACCCCCCCAACATTAAAACCCACCACCCACACAACCAACCCTACTCTAAAACCCACCCAATACCCCCTAAAAAAAAAACTAACACTAACCCCTTGAAGATCACCTTACCAGGAGAAGTCTTCATCCAACTGGTCCGAAGTCCTCAACGAAGCCGGGAGAAGTCTTCATCCAAGCCGGGCGAAGTTGTCCTCCAGACAGGCAGAAGTCTTCATCCAGACGGCATCTTCTATCTTCATCCATCCAGCGTGGAGCGGGTACATCTTCAAGACATCCGACGTGGAGCATCCTCTTCATCCGACGGCTAACACTGAATGAAGGTTCCTTTAAATGATGTCATCCAAGATGGCGTCTCTTCAATTCCGATTGGCTGATAAAATTCTATCAGCCAATTGGAATTAAGGTAGAAAAAATCCTATTGGCTGATGCAATCAGCCAATAGGATTGAGCTGGCATTCTATTGGCTGATTGGAACAGCCAATAGAATGCCAGCTAGTTTAGGGTTTATTTTACAGGTAAGTATTTAGTTTTAAATAGGAATTATTTAGTTAATTATAGTAATTTTTATTTAGATTTCTTTTAATTATATTTAAGTTAGGGGGGGTAAGGTTTAAACTTAGATTTAGGGGTTAATAACTTTAGTATAGTGGCGGCGACGTTGGGGGCGGCAGATTAGGGGTTAATACATGTAGGTAGGTGTCAGCAATGTTAGGGATGGCAGATTAGGGGTTAATAATATTTAACTAATGTTTGCGAGGCGGGAGTGCGGCGGTTTAGGGGTTAATATATTTATTATAGTGGCGGCGATGTCCGGTTTGGCAGATTAGGGGTTACAAATTTAATTTTAGTGTTTGCGATGCGGGAGGGCCTCGTTTTATGGGTTAATAGGTAGTTTATGGGTGTTAGTGTACTTTTTAGCACTTTAGTTAAGAGTTTTATGCTACAGCGTTGTACCATAAAACTCTTAACTACTGACTTTAAAATGCGGTACCAGTCTTGACAGGAGAGGGTGTAACGCTCACTTTTTGTCAGACTCGTAATACCGGCGCTATGCAAGTCCCATTGAAAAAAGAGGGTACGCAATTTATATAAGGGGATTTGCGGTATTTCCAAGTCTGGCCAAAAAAGTGAGCGGTACACCTGTACCTGCAAAACTCGTAATACCAGCAGGCGTTAAAAAGCAGCGTTAGGACCGGCCAACGCTGCTTTTTAAGCCTAACGCAAAACTCGTAATCTAGCCGTATCTTACTAAAAAGAGCTTTCCTCACAGGAGGATATAAGAACAGCCATGTATATAGTTAAATAACTATATAGTAAACTTCATAAATATATCTCAACACTAAATGGCAGGGTTACATAAGTTGAAGAGCAATGTACAACAAAAAACAACATACAACAACTCACTAATAAATTAGCTTTGCAGGATTAAACAATACTATTGCTAAATAAAAAGCTTGTAGATTTAGACAATTAAAGTCGATGCAATAACTTGCATGCCAGGGAAGTGTCTAAATCAATACTCCCATTATCCTTAAAAGAGTATCTTCAAGAACTATTCAGAACAATTAAAGAAACCCCTGACTCACCTGAAATTCAAATTAAAGGGGGCACATAGGGCACTATGATCCAAAACTCCAGCCAAAGCTTCACCTTAAAATGTTATACTAAAACTCTTACATTTCCAGGGTAAAGAGGAAATTTTATGGTGCGCAAGATCTAAAGACCTAATATTCTGATTTTCACTGACCTAAGCTTTTCCACACTACAAACTCTACTGACTCAGAAAATTCCATTCAGATGAGGCTTTCCAGTTTGCATAATAGTGACAAAAGACAACAAAACTGCGAAATACTGCTAAGAAACAGACCTGAAAACATTTTGCTCTCAATTTTCTATACAAGTTCAACCCCCAACGCAAGAAAAGATACATAAACGTATTGCTGTAACCAACCGGCTCTCCAGAATGGACTCAAGAGCAGGTATATGCTGCAAAATCTTCAAAGAACAGGTTGTTTATTTTATAATAGCAATAGACTGAATTGATCTATATATACTTGTAGTTTACACCTTAGGCTAAAAACTTGTCTCTACTTGTGCTACAGCATTATTAGGACTTTTAAGTCTTCATATTTTTATTTGAATGCATATATATGAATATGATTATTGTTAATTATGTTGCATTTTGTACAAAGTTGACATAATAACCTTTAACACTGTACTGTTATACATGTTACATTCCCATACACATCCATATTATACCATTTCTGGAAAACAACACAAAGCAGGCACCTCATGGAGCAATATTGTTTCTCATATGCAGCATATGAAATGTATAGCTGTACTCACATATGAGAATGCACTACAACTAATGCGAGATTGGCAGGCTGGATCCTCTGAGCCATCCGGCAGACTGTGATTTCCTCTCCCTCACACCTGAACAATCCCAACATATACAGACCACCCCTAATATATAAACATCACATGATTCTGATGATCCTCCTCTCTCACAGCCAAGTAAATCCTACCTTCAGTAATGATAATACCTAAAACCCCTCTATGGCTCCCAATCAGTCTTTATATTAAAGACTTTACTCACTAGCTAGATTAAATACTCTAGAGCAGGGGTATCAAGCTCAATGTATCTGGGGGGCCATTGTTCAAGTGTTCATTGCCCCTGGGGGCCTCTTGAACTGAGTAAGTGCTTCAGAACTAGATATAGTAGGAACTGGAAATTACATTTACCTAAGTAGTAGTGCATGCTGGGAGTTTTAGCTCACAGAAGATATACACAGTTGTGTATATTTATCTTGTGTGCCAAATGAAGTGATCATTCTAGAACTGTATTTCAATGTAAAAAGTGACATTTATCCAAGCATTGTATGGTGGTTGTGTACACTGAACACTTGTCTTTCTATTTATCTTGTGAGTACCTATATAGAACATCAATGAGTTACAACTCTTAGAACCTTAAAAAAATTGACAGCCCCAATTAATGGTTTACCTATTAAACAAAGGAGGGCCAGATGAAACTATCTTGAGGGCCGCATATGGCCCCAGGGCCTATACTATGAGACCACTGCTCTAGACAATGGTGTAGGACATTTTTGGATTACGTGTGACGTACAATGATTGTATTCAAATATCATACATAGAGATCTTTGCTGTAGAGACATTTTTAAGCAAAGATATGTATCTCCAAAAACAATTTATATCACAACTTATTGCATTCTTACCTCAATCAAGTGCATAAGGGATGCACTATGGCTTAAAGATGACTCCTATAGAACAACTTGTGAGTTCCTATTCATATAATGGGTATCAGAGGTTGCATATGAGGGAAACATTTTTATTTTATAGGTTAGAAACCTTGAATCCCAAAGTTCATAATGCCAAAATGAACCTTGCTGTTTTTAATTAATTAAGTGCTTAAACGATTCACAAAATATTTTACATAGTTATTAGATAGGTTAGTTGAAGAAAATATGTGTGGTTTATTCTGTGAGCCATGTCTGTCTTCTAGCCCTTTGAGGGGGAGTATACACATATGTAGATAGCACTTTATAGGGTTGTATTATAAGTGAGGAGTAAGTGGGTATTGTTTTTCTAAATAGGAATTGTTTTGTCATGAGTACGATTGGGGAGCATATTTCATATATAATTTTGCATCTTTAATGCTTTAGATACAAAAAAGATTATCACTTAGATATTATTAATGGATATATATATATATATATACACCAGGGTACAGCATTTACGATAGCTTCATATATTACTTTCTGCCCGTGGTGCACTTTAAAAAATTACATATGCAGCAAGAAATGAAAAGGCACTCAATGGGTCTTAAACATGAATCACTTTTTAAACAATTGATTATTTCTTGCTGTATGTATATATATATATATATATATATATATATATATGTATCCCAAAGGAGAAAATATGGCAGATCCGGAGACAAAAAACTTGATCAAAAGTAGAATTTATTCAGCAATGTTGCCGGAATACAGGTGAATAGGATAAATGGCAAATGGACATCTGACGCATTTCGCGCATGCGCACATATATATATATATATATATATATATATATATATGTTTTTTTTGCATGATGATCACTTACATATTTTTATTCAAATGAGGATAATATTATGGATCGTTGGATTTTTGAACAGCTGCTAGAGTGGTGCCTTTTTTTTGTATAGTTTTAAAATGTAATATTATCATCATGACTGTGAGAGAGGAGTATCGTCAGCACCATGTGAGGTTTATATATTATGGGTGGTCTGTATATGTTGGACTTTTATGGGTGTGACAGAGAAGACATAACGTGTAGCTGTTTGGTTACGGACATTAGTCTATTTGATAGGTTGAAAGATAAGGAGGTGCACCTGCATCACAAGTTATGGAGGTGTTAGTGGGCTAGAGGATACGTCAGATAAAAGTTGGTGCAGTATGAGTCACTGATAGGTGATTATTTTATTGAATTAGAGAGTGAACGAGGGAATTGCACCCGTCCCAGATTTGTTTCTATGTTTCAGTTTTTTTATATATTTTATTTCACGACACAATGTTATTGATTTTATAATTATGATGTGGCACAAGGGCTGGACTAAGACTAAAAAGCAGCCCTGGAAAAATATAAAGACCAGCCCTAATTTCTGTTAATTACTGGGACACTTCTTCCCCAATATTGTTTTCAGAATGAAATAATATTACAGTACTTTGTATTAAATAAAAATGACAGATTGATGTTATAGCAACCCTACAACCCAATTGCATCCATTAATCACCACTTTAAATTGTAGCTTTATAGTCCCAGCTGCTGCAGCCCACCGGGAAATCTTCTGGTATCCTGGAAGGCCAATCTGGCCCTGAGTGGCACACTGGACTGTAACAAGGGGGTTACGAGGGGCTTGGTGACAGACAAGGACAGATTAGAAATGATGTTTTTGATGAAGTTATATATGATGTTTTTGTTGATGAAACATATTGACAAAATGTATGATGACACTTTAGGGGTGGAGAATGAATCACTGCTGATTGGTTAAAGGTGGCTATAAAGAGGAGTAGAGTTATTTTGTTCTTATTGTAAACTTGTTTTTAGCCTACAGAAACATCGTTTTTATAGCTGAGAAACACGTAGCTATGTTTTGTAAAACATTCCTCTGACTGGCACAGATAGTGGGGCCAATTTATAAAAGTGTGAGCGGACATGATACGATGTAGCATATCATGTCCGCCGCACATCGATAAATTCCGACAGCATACGCTGTCTGCATTTATCATTGCACAAGCAGTTCTTGTTAACTGTTTATGCAATGCCGCCCCCTGCAGGGAGTGTCAATAGGCCCGAATGTATAGAATCGGGTGGATTGAAGACCGCAGCCTCAGAGGCAGCAGATCAGTTATTTAGGCCACTGCTTCATAACTGCTGTTTCCGGCGAGCCTTAAGACTCGCGCGGAAACAGGGGCATCAAGCTTGATTCAGAGCTTAATAATTTGACCCCTATATCTCATCTGGGGGACTCTGGTGGTATACTTACCCCATTGCCTGTGCTAGCAGCGAAGTCCCGTCTATCCTGATGCGTGGGTTTGGAGCGGTGGAGCCATTCTGTTGTGGGAGGTGAGCCTGCTGGATGGTTCAGAGTATCCGGCCTGCCAATCTTGCACTAGTTGTAGTGCATTCACATATGTGAGTACAGCTATACATACACTATCATGTGCTGCATATGAGAAACAATATTACACCATTAGGCACCTTCTTTTTGTGGTTTTCCAGAAATGAACATTGCATGCCTATGTTTTTCAAGAAGTGGAAGCTCATGGATGTGTTTCGTGAGCTTCATTTTTGTGAATTGAGCATCATATTTTGAAACAAAGTTTCTTTACTCTGATTTTATTCCTTCTGGTGTTATAACTTTAAGTGTCCCCTATATTTAAATAATTTATATTATATGAAAATCCCCTCCAAAATGAACCATTGCTCACAAATACACATATAGTGCCAGATTAACAGTGGAGCACTAATGATAACGAGGTTGCGATAAGCAGTATTGCTTGGCCGTGCAATTATTAGCTTGCAACTTGATATTACAAGTTGATGGTTAAATGGCCTTAACGCTCGACAGGTTAATTCACCCAACTTTGCTCGCATGCAACCTATACTTTTAATGGATAGCGCGCACAATATATAATGCTCATATTACAAGTTGAAAGTTATAGATTACGTGCGATTAAAAGCCCAAATAGCGTTCAAAAAATTTGCATGCCCTGAAACCCAAAGTAAAATGTAAGTCTAAAAACAAAAGTGGCAAAAAAACACAACATAAATAGAGATAAATTATTACACTCATACTGTATATACACTATCCAATAAAATCAAATCATACAGATATTAAAATAAAAAAAGTTATAAGGGCTTCATATTCTATCTTCATCCCGGTGTCACGGAGCTGTGGAGGCGCAGAGCTGTTGAAGCGCGGAGCATCGTCTTCGGAGGCGCGTACATCCAGCGTGGAGGATCCTCTTCATACGGTCATCGCCGTACACTGAAGCTTCAATGTAAGGTACCAGTTTAAATATGGGGTACCTTGCATTCCTATTGGCTGACATTTTTAAACCAGCCAGTAGGATGAGAACAACTGAAATCCTATTGGCTGATTTGAACAGCCAAAAAGATTTCAGTAGCTCTCATCCTATGATGAAAAAAGAGAGAATTAAAGTCCCAAAGGTTAGAGCAGTGATTTTTAACCTTTTTTTTGCCGTGGCACACTTTTTTACATTAAAAAATCCTGTGGCACACCACCATCCCAAAATTTATGCTTTAACCTTTGGGACTTTAATTCTCTCTTTTTTCATGTTCAACTACGGACTACAGGGGTCCGTTTTTTGTCCCCTTTGAGCTTTCCTAATCAAAATCTGTTTGATTGACATCCAACACTACCTATTGCGCCCCTCATACTGGCACGTCATCATTTTCATATAGCACAGTGAGGAATTGTCCCGCAGCGATAACAAACCAGAAGAGCCCATGGGAGGAGCCTGCAACTGTTCTGGAGAGACTGTCCAGTTCAGTAGTGATGGGAAGTTCGGTTCTTCTGGGTGAATTGGTTCATTTCGGACGGTTCGATTAACTGAACCGGTTCATGAACCGATTCACCAGTTCACCTACTGAACATGAGGTAGAGCCGCAGATTTGCAGATCCGTTTCCTGCAGTGCTGATTCATTCCTGAATCATGAGTCACTGACTGTGTGAGTGTGTGACAGTCGACTCCTGAATCCTTTGTACTGGGACTACAAGCTATCTCTATATCTAAGCTAACTTTTACTTAGCAACAGCTACAAATTATATATATATTTGTAGCTGTTGCTAAGTAAAAGTTAGCTTAGATATAGAGGAAGAACAACAAATTATATATATATATATATATATATATATATATATATATATATATATATAAACAAACATGGGATGCTGAATGGGTTAATGTAAGTTGCAGTTAGGGGGTAAATGCAGGGGTCTGTTGAGAACTGCTGTGAGTGTGACCTGATATTTGAATCAGTGTACTGTTATCTAAAATGATTCATTGCAAAGGAGTTAGCTAACAGTACACTGATTCAACAACACTGGTAATATGATTCTAGAGTGAGATTCTGCTGTGTGATTCATTGCAAAGGAGGAGTTAGCAGAAGCAGAACTCACTCTAGGATCGTATTACCAGTGCTGCTGCAGACTCAGGAAGTGAACTGTTTGCAAACGAATCAGTTCAGTCTGGTGAACTGATTCATACAGTTCACTGAAAAGAACCAGTTCAAATGAATGATTCGTTCATGAACTGGACATCACTACAGTTCAGCTCTGGTTGTTGAGCGTTTTAAACAGTTGACAGAGATTACCGCCAGCGTGGAAAAGAGAGTGCACACGGGACTTGGACAGCTGATATCGGAGGGTGGGTGAGTGAAAAATGAATAGTTTTTTGGCACAGTTATCAGAGCAGTAATTAGCGCGTTACGGATCCTCTGGAGGCATTAGTTATTGTTTTGCCCACAAGTGGTCTGTGTATATAGTGCGAAGGTATAGGGTCTCCCCATACTCACCCTCTATTTGTACAATTTTTTTTACACTGAGGTATATGAGGGATAGAGCCCTTCTGCATTGGATATTCTGTGACCATATATATGCTCTAGTCTCACCCACCCTGCTTGCTGCATTAATATTATGCTTATGTCCCTCTTCAAGACTTTCTGTGTTATATGACGTTTGCACATGAATCTTTCCAATTAGTTTCATTTAACCACTTGATCTGTTTCACCAAATATTTACTCATCCTATGGGGTGGGTTTTTATTTTAGATTAGGGCTTTGGGCAGTGTAAAGGAGCCGAATGCCCTTTTAAGGGCAGTAAAAGAGCTGCATGCCCTTTTAAGGGCAATGTCCATACAAATGCCCCTTTAGGGGCAATGGGTAGATTAGGATTTTTTATTTTGGGGGGTTGGTTGGTTGGGGGGTTTTTACTTTTAGGGGGGACTTTGTAATATTTTAATGTAAAAGAGCTGTTTAACTTAAAGGGGCAGTCAATATCAGAATTTGTGTTGTTTTAAAAGATAGATAATCCCTTAATTACCAATTCCCCAGTTTTGCATAACCAACACAGTTATAATTATACACGTTTTACCTCTGTAATTACCTTGTATCTAAGCCTCAGCAGACTGCTCCCTTATTTTAGTTCTTTTGACAGACTTGCATTTTATCCAATCAGAGCTGTTTCTATAGTAAACTCACGTGAATGAGCTCAATGTTATCTATATGAAACACGTGAACTAATGCCCTCTAGTGGTGAAAAACTATCAAAATGCATTAGGTTTAGTTTAATGTTAGTTTTTATTTATTTAAAAATAGAGATATTGTAGCTTTTACTTAAAATTAAGGGGTGTTAGGGTTTAATAGTTTAATTTAGTGTTTTGCGATGTGGGGGCTGGCAGTTTAGGGGTTAATAGGTTTAGTTTATTAGTTACAATGTGGGGGGCTGGTGGTTTAGGGTTTAATAGGTTTAGTTTATTTGTTGCGATATGGGGGGCTGACGGTTTAGGTGTTAATAGCTTTATTTAGTGTCGGCAATGTCAGGGAGCTGCGGATTAGGGGTTAATCACTTTATTTAGCGTCGGCGATGTCTGGGAGCAGCGGATTAGGGGTTAGTAACTTTATTTAGTGAAAAATGAGAAAGATTTTTACCAGAGAACTGCACAAAAAATAGAGTAGTGTATTATATAAGCGATAGAGGAGCTATTATGGGGGCTGTTAACTTAGCAACATATAGCGTGTGTGTGGGCGGTAGTTTGTACAAACAGCAGATGTATATATACACAGGTGTGGGTTTATCCAAATTCACAATTATAGTTGAAAGCAAGTGGGGTTTATATACCTGCCCAAAAACGCTATATCATGTGATAGGCAATTAGACAATCCACTATTCAAAACTGTATAACAAATTCCTGTACAAAGCAGTCATGAGGTATCCCACAGTGCGGTATGTGTGTAAAATCCACCTACATATCAGGGATGAGATCAATGTTCACAGAGAAAATACACCGTGCTGACCAGGCAGCATTTACCAGTGTACCTTGTATTGGATCCCTTTTTAAAATAGAGTACACACAACCGTTAAGCAGCCGATGCCTGTATCTAGCTGCAGTATCTAGTAACACTCACAGTTTAGCGTGGTCGTCTTGCAGCAGAGAGCTGCTTCAACTTGCCTTCTCGGTGTCCTCACCAATCCTCCTTACAGAACACACACTATTCGGCCCCTAAGCTCCTCCCTCTGACGTCCAGTCTGTGGAAACTCCCTTGTCAGCTCCCTTGGGGTATACCGGAACAAAGTGCAATGGAATGGAGTCCCAGTACTCCACAGGATAAAATGAAAAGAGAAAAAGTTTCAATACCCTCTTGCAAAAAACTTTGTGGTAGTAACACTTAGGTTGAAATAAAAAAAATACTTTATTAAATGGTAATCCATAGACAAACAGCAGGACTCCAAAGGTTAAAATGGGTGATACAAAGTTTGACCGGTTTCGGTCCTCAGACCATAGTCATAAACTAAGTTAAATTGAGGTTCCCAGTGTAAAGCACAGAGGGCTAGTAAATGCACATATCAATGGATTATTCCACTCTGTTGTTAGTATGTACTCTGTTAAGAAACCACCTTATATCTTGCTATTAACAGTGAATGAAGGTTTTAAGGTAACCGTTCATTATATTTGTTTTAAAAAAGGTAATAAAGTGTACTAGATAAATGGTACCTAAATTAACACCCCCTTTGAGAAAGCCGTGAGAACGGCGAAACATGTTAGGGCACTGGTGAGGAGTCAGGGAGCTCCTGTGTTTGTTAGGGCTTGCTCTATGTAGGGGAACTACGATATACTAACTTATTTAAACCTTCTATTATTACTTGTAAATTTTGGTTAGAATTTGGTAATTATCTGTCAAAGGTGTTCAATCTTACTTAAATCCATAAATGTGCAGGATAGACATTGGGCTCGTAGCTGATGGGGCTTTTACCGGATGTCAAGCCGCAATTGTAACACTATCAATATATTTCAAACTAAGCAATCCTAAGTGCAATTTAGGTACCATTTATCTAGTACACTTTATTACCTTTTTTAAAACAAATATAATGAACGGTTACCTTAAAACCTTCATTCACTGTTAATAGCAAGATATAAGGTGGTTTCTTAACAGCGTACATACTAACAACAGAGTGGAATAATCCATTGATATGTGCATTTACTAGCCCTCTGTGCTTTACACTGGGAACCTCAATTGCAGCGATTGCTATTATCTCCAATTCAGCCTGACATGCACTGTTAACTCCTTGTGCAATTCATAACACTACCAGCTTATCTATTTAATACTTTAGCTAACCCTATTAAATTTTGGTTTAGTTATATAAAAAATATTACAGTTTATCTGCATATCCAAGCAAATTGAACACCGCATATTGCAGTAAATTATATCTGAGACTCAGCACTTAATAACTTACATACAATCAATTAAATACTCAGGGGAAGCACAATTATAAGTCAAACTACTTCTGGTATAATTTTACAGATTCCAGCTAATTCATACAGCTGGAGTAATACATTTGCCAGATGGAGTAGTGACAATACTTTCTCCTTTGTTGTGTATGTAAACCGAATACCGCACATTGAAGTATAACTAAATTGCCCTTATTGAAGACAGCTTCTAACCAATTCTAAGAACCGCATTATATACCCAGGGGCACATTATTTTATTTACAACATATCTGTTGCAATTTTGATACTTAAAACTAATTGTTGTAACTTGAGCAACACGCTTGCCAGAGTGATAAGTGACTCCCTACGATTCAGTCAGTACTCCTGGATACCCAAGTTTGCACCAAACATACTGATTACAGATATTACCATACATTTCAAATATTTACAATACTTTCTGGATATAGGAGGTTTCAATGCATTATTACTCCAAGTGATAACTTGGCATACCGTGGGACTAATAATTACTATTTACCCATATTGTAGGTCCTTGTTCAACCATGTTCTTATTATAGAACAAATACAACGTTTGTGCTCAATAGTATACACTATACCGATATACTCGACGGGACCATTATAATATGTGATATCTATAGTAACAATAATATAAATTGTGTATTAGCAACCATTTAACCCCTCTAAGGACATTTACCTATGTCGTATAATTAGAGCCGCAGAGGTGGTAAATGTGGCTATATCTGCAAGCCTTATTTTAAAGTGATATCACTTAACAATCATAAGAACACATTTAAATTATTCAAAGAGAATAGTACAGACTCAAAATTCCATATTTATAAGGAATGTAACAAATCGTGCAAAAAAGCAATCAAATTAGCCAAAATTGAAAATGAAAAATTAATTGCAAAGAATTCTAAATCTAACCCAAAAAGGTTCTTAAGTACATAAATAGCAAAAAATCTAGGAAAGACAATATAAGTACATTAAAATGCAGGGAGGGTAGCATGATTAACAGTGACAGGGAGAAGGCTGAGATACTAAACCAGTTTTTTTTTTCAGTATATTGGATGAAACTTTGGAACAAAATAGAACATGCCAGCCCATACCATTATCTGGGTTATGTATAGAGGATATCAGGAACAAATTGGATAATATTAAGGTAAATAAAACTCCAGGACCAGATGGAATACACCCAAGGGTGTTAAGGGAATTTAGCACTGTTATAGACAAACCTCTACTCTTCATTTTTCAAGACTCATTATCCTCAGGCATGGTACCCAAGGATTGGCGTAAAGCTGATGTGCTGCCACTCTTCAAAAAGGGAAGTAGGGATGATCCAGTAAGCTATAGACCAGTTAGTCTGACATCAATAGTGGGGAATGTAATTGAAGGGATTATAAGGAATTATATTGATGAGCATATTCGTGTAAACAAGATTATGAGTTCTAATCAGCATGGTTTTATGAGAAATAGATCATGTCAAACTAATCTAATTAGATTCTATGAGGAAGTAAGTAAAAATATAGATAAAGGGGAATCAGTTGATGTGATATACTTAGATTTTGCAAAGGCGTTTGATACAGTGCCACATGAGAGATTAATGCACAAAATTAAGGGACTGGGAATAGCTGAAAATGTTATCTTATGGATAAATAACTGGATAAAAGATAGGGAGCAACGAGTAGTAGTAAATGGATCATACTAAGGCCTAGATTTGGAGTTCGGCGGTAGCCGTCAAAACCAGCGTTAGAGGCTCCTAACGCTGGTTTTGGCCACCCGCTGGTATTTGGAGTCAGTGATTAAAGGGTCTAACGCTCACTTTTCAGCCGCGACTTTTCCATACCGCAGATCCCCTTACGTAAATTGCGTATCCTATCTTTTCAATGGGATCTTTCTAACGCCGGTATTTAGAGTCGTTTCTGAAGTGAGCGTTAGAACTCTAACGACAAAATTCCAGCCGCCTGAAAATAGCAGGAGTTAAGAGCTTTCTGGCTAACGCCGGTTCATAAAGCTCTTAACTACTGTACCCTAAAGTACACTAACACCCATAAACTACCTATGTACCCCTAAACCGAGCTCCCCCCACATCGCCGCCACTCGATTAAAATTTTTAACCCCTAATCTGCCGACCGCCACCTAGGTTATACTTATGTACCCCTAATCTGCTGCCCCTAACCCCGCCGACCCCTGTATTACATTTATTAACCCCTAACCTGCCCCCCACAACGTCGCCGCCAGCTACTTACAATAATTAATCTTCCAACCGCAAAGCGCCGCCACCTACGTTATCCTTATGTACCCCTAATCTGCTGCCCCTAACACCGCCGACCCCTATAGTATATTTATTAACCCCTAACCTGCCCCCCACAACGTCGCCGCCAGCTACTTAAAATAATTAACCCCTAATCTTCCGACCGCAAATCGCCGCCACCTACGTTATCCCTATGTACCCCTAATCTGCTGCCCTAACATCGCCGACCCCTATATTATATTTATTAACCCCTAATCTGCCCCCCTCAACGTCGCCGACACCTGCCTACATTTATTAACCCCTAATCTGCCGAGCGGACCTGAGCGCTACTATAATAAAGTTAATAACCCCTAACCCGCCTCACTAACCCTATCATAAATAATATTAACCTCTAATCTGCCCTCCCTAACATCGCCGACACCTACCTTCAATTATTAACCCCTAATCTGCCGAGCGGAGCTCACCGCTATTCTAATAAATTGATTAACCCCTAAAGCTAAGTCTAACCCTAACACTAACACCCCCCTAAGTTAAATATAATTTTTATCTAACGAAATAAATTAACTCTTATTAAATAAATGATTCCTATTTAAAGCTAAATACTTACCTGTAAAATAAATCCTAATATAGCTACAATATAAATTATAATTATATTGTAGCTATTTTAGGATTAATATTTATTTTACAGGCAACTTTGTAATTATTTTAACCAGGTACAATAGCTATTAAATAGTTAAGAACTATTTAATAGTTACCTAGTTAAAATAATAACAAATTTACCTGTAAAATAAATCCTAACCTAAGATATAATTAAACCTAACACTACCCTATCAATAAAATAATTAAATAAACTACCTACAATTACCTACAATTAACCTAACACTACACTATCAATAAATTAATTAAACACAATTCCTACAAATAAATACAATTAAATAAACTAGCTAAAGTACAAAAAATAAAAAAGAACTAAGTTACAGAAAATAAAAAAATATTTACAAACATAAGAAAAATATTACAACAATTTTAAACTAATTACACCTACTCTAAGCCCCCTAATAAAATAACAAAGCCCCCCAAAATAAAAAAATCCCTACCCTATTCTAAATTAAAAAAGTTACAAGCTCTTTTACCTTACCAGCCCTGAACAGGGCCCTTTGCGGGGCATGCCCCAAGAATTTCAGCTCTTTTTCCTGTAAAAGAATAAATACAATACCCCCCCCAACATTACAACCCACCACCCACATACCCCTAATCTAACCCAAACCCCCCTTAAATAAACCTAACACTAAGCCCCTGAAGATCTTCCTACCTTGTCTTCACCATCCAGGTATCACCGATCCGTCCTGGCTCCAACATCTTCATCCAACCCAAGCGGGGGTTGGCGATCCATAATCCGGTGCTGAAGAGGTCCAGAAGAGGCTCCAAAGTCTTCCTCCTATCCGGCAAGAAGAGGACATCCGGACCGGCAAACATCTTCTCCAAGCGGCATCTTCGATCTTCTTCCATCCGGTGCGGAACGGGTCCATCTTGAAGCAGGCGACGCGGATCCTTCCTCTTCTTCCGTTGTCTCCCGACTAATGACGGTTCCTTTAAGGGACGTCATCCAAGATGGCGTCCCTCGAATTCCGATTGGCTGATAGGATTCTATCAGCCAATCGGAATTAAGGTAGGAATTTTCTGATTGGCTGATGGAATCAGCCAATCAGAATCAAGTTCAATCCGATTGGCTGATCCAATCAGCCAATCAGATTGAGCTTGCATTCTATTGGCTGATCGGAACAGCCAATAGAATGCGAGCTCAATCTGATTGGCTGATTGGATCGGCCAATCGGATTGAACTAGATTCTGATTGGCTGATCCATCAGCCAATCAGAAAATTCCTACCTTAATTCCGATTGGCTGATAGAATCCTATCAGCCAATCGGAATTCGAGGGACGCCATCTTGGATGACGTCCCTTAAAGGAACAGTCATTCGTCGTTCAGTCGTCGGTCCGGATGGATGTTCCGCGCTGGAGGTCTTCAGGATCCTGCCGCTTCGCTCCGGATGGAAGACCATAGAAGATGCCGCCTGGATGATGACTTCAATCGGATGGAAGATCCTCTTCTGCCCCGCTTGGATGAAGACTTTGACCGGATCATGGACCTCTTCAGCCCCCGCTTGGGCTTGGATCAGGACATCGGAGGAGCTCTTCAGGACGGATCGGTGAACCTGGATGGTGAAGACAAGGTAGGAAGATCTTCAGGGGCTTAGTGTTAGGTTTATTTAAGGGGGGTTTGGGTTAGATTAGGGGTATGTGGGTGGTGGGTTGTAATGTTGGGGGGGGGGGGGGTATTGTATTTATTCTTTTACAGGCAAAAGAGCTGAAATTCTTGGGGCATGCCCCGCAAAGGGCCCTGTTCAGGGCTGGTAAGGTAAAAGAGCTTGTAACTTTTTTAATTTAGAATAGGGTAGGGAATTTTTTATTTTGGGGGGCTTTGTTATTTTATTAGGGGGCTTAGAGTAGGTGTAATTAGTTTAAAATTGTTGTAATATTTTTCTTATGTTTGTAAATATTTTTTTATTTTTTGTAAGTTAGTTCTTTTTTATTTTTGGTACTTTAGCTAGTTTATTTAATTGTATTTATTTGTAGGAATTGTGTTTAATTAATTTATTGATAGTGTAGTGTTAGGTTAATTGTAGGTAATTGTAGGTAGTTTATTTAATTTTTTTATTGATAGGGTAGTGTTAGGTTTAATTATATCTTAGGTTAGGATTTATTTTACAGGTAAATTTGTTATTATTTTAACTAGGTAACTATTAAATAGTTCTTAACTATTTAATAGCTATTGTACCTGGTTAAAATAATTACAAAGTTGCCTGTAAAATAAATATTAATCCTAAAATAGCTACAATGTAATTATAATTTATATTGTAGCTATATTAGGATTTATTTTACAGGTAAGTATTTAGCTTTAAATAGGAATCATTTATTTAATAAGAGTTAATTAATTTCGTTAGATGTAAATTATATTTAAGTTATGGGGGTGTTAGGGTTAGGGTTAGACTTAGCGTTAGGGGTTAATACATTTATTAGAATAGCGGTGAGCTCCGCTCGGAAGATTAGGGGTTAATAATTGAAGGTAGGTGTCGGCGATGTTAGGGAGGGCAGATTAGGGGTTAATACTATTTATGATAGGGTTAGTGAGGCGGATTAGGGGTTAATAACTTTATTATAGTAGCGCTCAGGTCCGCTCGGCAGATTAGGAGTTAATAAGTGTAGGCAGGTGTCGGCGACGTTGAGGGGGGCAGATTAGGGGTTAATAAATATAATATAGGGGTCGGCGATGTTAGGGCAGATTAGGGGTACATAGGGATAACGTAGGTTGCGGCGGTTTACGGAGCGGCAGATTAGGGGTTAAAAAAAATATGCAGGGGTCAGCGATAGCGGGGGCAGCAGATTAGGGGTTAATAAGTGTAAGGTTAGGGGTGTTTAGACTCGGGGTACATGTTAGAGTGTTAGGTGCAGACGTAGGAAGTGTTTCCCCATAGGAAACAATGGGGCTGCGTTAGGAGCTGAACGCTGCTTTTTTGCAGGTGTTAGGTTTTTTTTCAGCTCAAACAGCCCCATTGTTTCCTATGGGAGAATCGTGCACGAGCACGTTTTTGAGGCCGGCCGCGTCCGTAAGCAACTCTGGTATCGAGAGTTGCATTTGCGGTAAAAATGCTCTACGCTCCTTTTTTGGAGCCTAACGCAGCATTTGTTTGAACTCTCGATACCAGAGTTAAATTTATGGTGCGGCCAGAAAAAAGCCCGCGGAGCGTTAACAGCCCTTTTACCGCCAAACTCCAAATCTAGGCCTTAGATTGGACAAAGGTAATCAGTGGAGTCCCCCAGGGATCAGTTCTGGGCTCTATTCTTTTTAATATTTTTATAAATGACTTGGAGCTAGGATTAAATAGCAACATGTCCATTTTTGCAGATGATACTAAGTTAAGTAAGGTCATTAGGTCAGCGCAGGATGAATTTTCGTTACAAAGGGTCCTGCAAAAATTAGAAGTATGGGCAGGTAAATGGAAAATGAGATTTAATACGGGAAAATGCAAGGTTCTACATTTTGGAAGTAAAAATAAGCAGGCAACGCATTATTTAAATGGGACAAGACTTAGCCAAACACAGGAGGAAAAGGATTTTGGGGTAGTAATAGATAACAAGCTAAAGATGGGTGCACAATGCAGGGCAGCAGCTTCAAAGGCTAATAAGATACTAGCATGTATTAAAAGAGGAATCGACTCAAGGGAGGAAAGCATAATTCTGTCACTATATAAAGCCCTGGTAAGACCTCACCTTGAGTATGGAGTGCAGTTCTGGGGACCAATCGCAAAAAAAGATATTGCAGAACTAGAAAATGTTCAGAGAAGGGCCACAAAGCTAATAAGGGGATTGTAGAATATAACCTCTGAGGAGAGGCTAGCCAAACTGGGTCTGTTTTCTTTAGAAAAAAGGCGCTTAAGAGGTGACATGATTACTTTATATAAATATATTCAAGGCCCATATACAGAGATGGCAGAAGCTCTGTTTATTCCAAGAACATTTTTGTGACCAGATTTTACAATTTAAGGTTGGAGGAAAGGAGATTTAATCTCCTGCAACTGAAACGTTTTTTCACTGTAAGAGCAATAAAATTGTGGAACTCATTACCAAAGGAGGTAGTGAATGCCAATACCCTAGATACATTAAAAAAATATTTGGATACATTACTGTCTATAAACAAAATTCATGGATATGATTGCTAGTATTAAATGGGTCACCTTTTAGTGGGATTATTTAATCTTAACTGGAGCGTTTTCTATATATTTTAGATTTGTATAGGTTGAACTAGATAGACGTTGGTCTTTTTTCAACCTCATCTACTATGTTACTATGTAAACATTTAAGGACAGATTACAAGTGGTACGCTAATTGACACTTCCTCTCAAGCGTTAATTGTGCTACAAGTAAGCTTTTTGCGCTTGTCGGGTTGAGCTCGTATAGTGAGTTAAAAATAAACTGTATTCCATCGCACATATACCCGACAAGCGCAAAGAGTTAAACTTACAATATCACGTTCGTGTTCAAATATTGCCCAATAGAACACACCACGCTTGCGCAAACCCGATCGCATATTCTTATGTGTGCTAACCCGACATGAAAATATGAATATTTTTTTTTTTTATTAAAAGGTTTTTATTGAGACAATCAAATAGAAATACAGCAAAACAAAAAAACAAGGACAGGTATAACTCGTTAGAGCAGAGCAATTATACAACGTTCTGGATACATAATGATAATTGGGGCAAACATTGCTTGGAGTTGGAGGGACTACTGTAGAACATTCTACATGTATTTAGAGTTGCTTTGGTATATCCAGCCGCTGTAATAAGGAAGGGTAACCTGGCTATAGGTATTTTGTCTACTTTTTATAGTTTGAGGAAGTAACAATGGGGTAAAGTTATTAAACCTTGTAGGATAACAAATAAAATAATACATAAAATGAGACACACAATGATATATACAACTCAGGTTAAATTAGATAAGGTTTGTCTAATATCTTAGGAAGAATAGGGTCGCTAAAAATCTGTATATTAAAGTTAGTAAGAGGATGAACACCTAAGAGACACAATGTGAGTCCCCATCTAAGGAAGCTAGGAGCAGACTCAACTCAGTGTAGAGGTGGGTATGTATGTTTATGTTTACCTGAATGGTAAAGTGTACTACTAGGAATACAGTAGAGAAGGGGGGGGGAGAGGATTGATTTGGGTGGGTGAAAAGAGGGGGGGGGGGGCTGGCTTGAGAGGAAATCCCACAACCGACTAGGTTAGTCTGGGAAGAGGGTAAGCCATTGGTGCCAAGTTCTGATGTACAAGTCTGCCTTGTCTAGTATTCGAAAGGAGTATTGTTCCATTAGTCTGATATGTCTGACAGTAGAGAGTATTTGTGGGAGGGATGGTGGGTTTCTGCTCCTCCATGACCTGGCTATGGTCAATTTAGTAGCCATGAAGAGGTAGATCATGAGGGCCTCGGTGGAGCTGTCTATGGTGGGTACTGGCATGTGTAGAAGGGCAACTTCCGGTAGGTAGGGAGGATAAATAGCTAGGCGATTAAGCGTGTTGTATATTTTTTTCCATAATGGCTGTATTTTTGGGCATGTCCACCAAATGTGCAAGTGAGTGCCTGGTTGTCATGATCTCCAGCACAAAGGAGATTGTGAGTTGTACGTTCTGTGCAAATGTATTGGCACTAGGTGCCATCTAACGGAGATTTTATAATATAACTCCCAAAGAGTAGAGCAGTGAAGTAGCTTTCTGGTGATCTGTAACCTATGCTGCCATATGTCAGTATCTACTTGAAATCCTATTTCTTTCTCCCAGGCTGTGTGTTGCGGGATTTTAAGAGTGGGGTTAATATTTGTCAGAAGGGTGTAGTGTAGAGACAGAGGGTGTTTTATGTTGTGTGCGTTAGTCCACATCTGTTCCCACCTAGTAGGTGGTCTAAGGGCTTTTACCGGGTATCCCTAGGAGCGGAGTAAGGAGCTAATTCGGTAAGCTTCGAACTGAAGTTTAGGGGGTATGTTAAATTTGACGCAGAGCTGTGGGTGAGAAAGCCAAGTTCCAGCGTCGTAAAAGTTAATAACTGTTTTGATATGTAGGTCCTTCCATTTGTCTGGGTGTGTTTCTGGTAGTGTAGAAATTGCCACCGACAAGGTAAGGGCTGGAGTGGGGTGGGGTGATATGTTGGGATCGTGACGGATTGAGTCTCAGAGTTTCAGGGCGTCTTGCAGAGTGGGGTGTAGGGGTCCTAACTTGTGTCTGTGATGTGAAGGAATCCACAGGAGATCTGAAAGGGCAAGGCCAGGAGGGAGTGTGGAGGACTCTACTAGGTACCAGCCAAATACTGCTGCTTTGGTGTTATTCCAATCTAGAATGTGGGAGAGTCTGGAGGAGTTAAAACAGGTAAAGAGGTTAGGTAAAGCTAGTCCCCCTTGTGCAAGGGGTCGTTCTAGGGTGTGTCTCGCTGTCCTAGGTCGTTTGCCTTTCCAAATATAGTTAGTGATTAACCCTTGGAGCTTATTCAATATAGGTCTTGGGATATTGTATGGAATACAGCGGAAGAGGTAAGTGATCTTGGGGAGGAATGACATTTTGATGGCCGCTATCCTCCCGGACCAAGAGATTTCTTTGTATTCCCAGGAACCTAGCAATTTGTGGAATTCTGGGAGTCGTTCAGAGAAATTTTTGTGTATAGTGGAGGCAGGGTCTGGAGTTAAGTGAACTCCTAGAACTTTAATTGAATCAGATCTCCAATTAAATTTGTAGTGGTTTTGCATGATTTTAAGTGTCTGAGGCGAAATGTTTATTGGTAATGCTTCTGTCTTATCTATGTTTAGCTTGTAGAAGCTTATGGGGCTAAATGTTGCAATGATCTTGAAGACTGCTGATAGAGACTCTACAGGGGAAGTTACAAAAAGGGTGATGTCATCTGCGTAAAGTGAAATTTTGTGTGTATGGTTATTGGTTTCCTGACCTTTAATCGAGGGGTCTATCCTAATTGCTTGTGCTAGAGGTTCTATGGCTGTGGCAAAGAGCAGCGGGGAGAGGGGGCAGCCCTGTCGAGTGCCATTAGTGATGGTGAAAGTGTCAGATTGGAAGCCTGTGCCTCTTATTCGGGCAGTGGGATGGGAGTATAAAGCTTGAATGGCTTTAATGAAAGGGTCTGGAAACTTAAAAACTTCCAACGTCTCCCAAAGATATCTCCACCGGACCCTTTTCGAATGCTTTCTCTGCGTCTAGGGACAAGGCCAAGAATTGGGCCCCGCCACTAGACGCTAAATTTAGTATGTCTAAAATTCGCCTTGTGGCATCTGGGCCTTCTCTATCTGGGATAAATCCCACCTGGTCCGGATGTATTATAGTAGGGATTACTTTCGACATTCTGTTAGCCAAGATTTTGGCATACAGTTTAATGTCCAGATTAAGGAGGGAAATAGGTCTATAACTGCCGCAGAGTTCCGGGATTTTCCCTGGCTTAAGAATAGTGATAATCACTGCTTCAAGAAATTCCGCTTTGAATGAGCCTTTTTGCATTACTTCTTGGAAGGTTCTACAAAGTAAGGGGGCTAGTATCCCTTGATAAGCTTTATAAAAGCGGGCTGTATAGCCGTCCGGGCCTGGGGACCTCCCAAGTTTTAATGATTTGATGACACTGATGACCTCTTGTGTGGTTATCTGGGCTGTTAAAAGGGGAGTGAGCGTTGGGTCCAAGGAAGGAAGGTGAAGGTTTACGAGGAAGGTAGATGTGTCCGTCGGGGAGGTATGGGGTTTAGATTTGTCTGCCTCAATGTTGTATAGTGACTGATAGAAGTCTTTGAAGACTTTGCCTATATCTTTAGGGGCTGAGACGGGTTGGCCATGTTCATTTTTGATGGTTAGTATCCTAGATTGTGCAGAACGGTGGCGTAATTTCTTGGCTAAGAGGGATGTGGCTTTATTACCAAAGTGGTAATATAGTTTTTTGAACTTCTCTAGGGTGTTGTGTGTCCTTTGAAGTTCAGCGTCAAGTATTTGTTTGTTGATCTCTTGGAGCTTGTTATTAGTGGTAATGGAATATGACTTGGTTAGCTGTTCTCTCAGTATTCTAGCTTGAACAACCAGAGAAGAGAGGGTAACACCTTTCTTTCGCCTGGAGTCGGCCTCCATGTCAAGTAGGTGCCCTCTCAATACAGCCTTAAGTGTGGCCCATATGTTTTCATCAGAGGTTTGGGGGTTGTCGTTTATTTCAAGAAAGTTTGTAATTATTTCTTGTATTGCTACTTTGGTGAGTGGGTCTGTTAGTAGATAATCTCTCAGTCTCCAAGTCGGGCCTATAGTTAGTGAGGGGCGAGCGTCTAGTGTCATATGTAGGGCATCGTGATCTGACCATGAAACTGGGTCTATTTTCACTTGTAATGCTTTGTCTAGCAATTTGGCGGGGACAAAAAAATAATCTATTCGGGTGTGTGATTTGTGGGGGGTGGAGTAAAATGTGTAGTCTTTTCCCTGCGGATGGAGAGATCTCCAAACATCATATAAATCATATTGACAAATTAAGGATCTAAATGCTCTGGATAGGGAAGAGACTGATCTGTCTATTGTAGAGATCTTGGGGCCCAATCTGTCAACATATTGGTCCCATACAAGGTTAAAATCGCCACCTAAGATTAGTTCCCCTTGTTTTATCTCTGATAATAGGTGTAGAGTTTTAGTGAGAAAGCGTAGTTGTCTATTATTCGGGGTGTATAGATTTGCAATAGTAGTCAGCTGGGAATTAATCTTGCATATAACTATAATGTACCTGGCTTGGGTGTCTATTTCGATGTGGATGGGTGTAAACTCTACATCCTTAGAAAAATTGCTACCCCCCTAGATTTTGTTGTGAATGATGCTTCTAGGACAACTGGAAATTTCTTAGTTGTGCGAGGAATATGTGGCGCAAGTGTCCAGTGGGTTTCTTGTAGTAGGGCAACGCTCACTTTATTTTTTTGTAAGTAGTTGAGAAGGAGGCTGCGTTTCGTTGGTGAGCTGAGGCCTTTGACATTCAAGGAGACAACATGGAGGGACTCCATGGTCAATAGGGATTAGTCAGTAGGGAGATGGTCGGGGATAGAGGGTGGTAGGAGTATAGGGTTATACTTCCGAGTGTCTATTTTGATGGTCTCTGAGTGTGTCTCTCAATGTGTACCATCGGCTAGTGGTATCGACTGCGTTGTGGGAAGTGGGGAAAAAGAGAAGAGATAAAAGAGTACAGCGGGCAAGAGCCGCTTGAATTAAGAACGTGGGTAAAGAACCCGTAGGCAGCTATCCCGTACCTGGGGGGGGGAGCGGAGCTGCCTAGTGTCGGTTATGGTGTCCTTAAAGGGCCGTACAGGGTATTAGTAAGAGGGCTTGAGGAGCGACTCTGGGGAGTCGGGATCCCAATACCCTCCAGGGTCTAAAGATAAAAGTGTATTTGAGTACTATAGGCTCAATTTCGTTAAGCGAGGTTGAAGTGTATTAACTTGTTTAAGGGGTGTCCAATGCCTACAGGTCGTAGGGTATGTTATCTAATTTGTAGGACACGAGTAAAGGTTGTTGGGTGGGATTCTTATTCTTTCTACGGATTGTATTAAGGTTCTGGAGTGTTATGACTGTATAATTATGTTCAGGTGTTAGCTATCTAAGTGAAGAGGTCTATATGATGTGTTGAGGTCATGTGAATAGGTAAGAAGATGTAAAAGGGGTAGGCATATTATACAATGTTTGAGAAATAGAGAGGTGAGAGGATATGGAGAGTTTGGAAAACTTCAGCTTGGAATCTAAAACAGAGAGGAGGAAGAATATAAAAACCTTTTTTTTTCAATGTATCCCTTCAAACATCAACAGAAGAATACAATAACAAGGCTGAGGGGAAACATGTAAACCAATATATAAAACATTTCTGCTTTGTAACTGTAACGTGAAAGTCAGAGAGAAAGCACAGAAATAAAAATGATGACATTGAGACATAGTGTGTCTATTCTCAGATGAGTTAAGGTCACGTTAGTTTATCTATCTAACATATACTCATAGTCCGCTGCAAGAATAAGAAACATTGCTTTGTAAATAACAAACTATATAGTTCTCAACTTAAGGATAGGATCACCTGCTAGCCTCCTGGCTAGATGTGGGGTCTTGGAGTAGGTCCTTCTGGAACGATGATTTATCTAGTAGAGCGTGTCTGACCAGGAAGTCGTTGGCAGCTAAAGGAAAGGTATAATTTTTGTCTTTACACTAGGAATATGGGAAGAAAAACAAATAAGAGAACTTAGGCCTAGATTTAGAGTTGGGCGGTAGCCGTGAAAACCAGCGTTAGAGGCTCCTAACGCTGGTTTTGGCCGCCCGCTGGTATTTGGAGTCAGTGATTAAAGGGTCTAACGCTCACTTTTCAGCCGCGACTTTTCTATACCGCAGATCCCCTTACGTCAATTGCGTATCCTATCTTTTCAATGGGATCTTTCTAACGCCGGTATTTAGAGTCGTTTCTGAAGTGAGCGTTAGAGCTCTAACGACAAAACTCCAGCCGCCTGAAAATAGCAGGAGTTAAGAGCTTTCTGGGCTAACGCCGGTTCATAAAGCTCTTAACTACTGTACCCTAAAGTACACTAACACCCATAAACTACCTATGTACCCCTAAACCGAGCTCCCCCCACATCGCCGCCACTCGATTAAATTTTTTTAACCCCTAATCTGCCGACCGCCACCTACGTTATACTTATGTACCCCTAATCTGCTGCCCCTAACCCCGCCGACCCCTGTATTACATTTATTAACCCCTAACCTGCCCCCCACAACGTCGCCGCCAGCTACTTAAAATAATTAACCCCTAATCTTCCGACCGCAAAGCGCCGCCACCTACGTTATCCCTATGTACCCCTAATCTGCTGCCCCTAACACCGCCGACCCCTATATTATATTTATTAACCCCTAATCTGCCCCCCTCAACGTCGCCGACACCTGCCTACACTTATTAACCCCTAATCTGCCGAGCGGACCGCACCGCTACTATAATAAAGTTATTAACCCCTAACCCGCCTCACTAACCCTATCATAAATAGTATTAACCCCTAATCTGCCCTCCCTAACATCGCCGACACCTAACTTCAATTATTAACCCCTAATCTGCCGACCGGAGCTCATCGCTACTATAATAAATGGATTAACCCCTAAAGCTAAGTCTAACACTAACACCCCCCTAACTTAAATATAATTTACATCTAACGAAATTAATTAACTCTTATTAAATAAATTATTCCTATTTAAAGCTAAATACTTACCTGTAAAATAAATCCTAATATAGCTACAATATAAATTATAATTATATTATAGCTATTTTAGGATTAATATTTATTTTACAGGCAACTTTGTAATTATTTTAACCAGGTACAATAGCTATTAGATAGTTAATAACTATTTAATAGTTACCTAGTTAAAATAATAACAAATTTACCTGTAAAATAAATCCTAACCTAAGATATAATTAAACCTAACACTACCCTATCAATAAATTAATTAAATAAACTACCTACAATTAACCTAACACTACACTATCAATAAATAAATTAAATACAATTGCTACAAATAACTACAATTACATAAACTAACTAAAGTACAAAAAATAAAAAAGAACTAAGTTACAAAAAATAAAAAAATATTTACAAACATAAGAAAATTATTACAACAATTTTAAACTAATTACACCTACTATAAGCCCCCTAATAAAATAACAAAGCCCCCCAAAATAATAAATGCCCTACCCTATTCTAAATTAAAAAAGTTCAAAGCCCTTTTACCTTACCAGCCCTGAACAGGGCCCTTTGCGGGGCATGCCCCAAGAATTTCAGCTCTTTTGCCTGTAAAAAAACACATACAATACCCCCCCCCAACATTACAACCCACCACCCACATACCCCTAATCTAACCCAAACCCCTATTAAATAAACCTAACACTAAGCCCCTGAAGATCTTCCTACCTTGTCTTCACCATCCAGGTATCACCGATCCGTCCTGGCTCCAACATCTTCATTCAACCCAAGCGGGGGTTGGCGATCCATCATCCGGTGGCTGAAGAGGTCCAGAAGAGGCTCCAAAGTCTTCCTCCTATCCGGCAAGAAGAGGACATCCGGACCGGCAAACATCTTCTCCAAGCGGCATCTTCGATCTTCTTCCATCTGGTGCGGAGCGGGTCCATCTTGAAGCAGGCGACGTGGATCCATCCTCTTCTTCTGTTGTCTCCCGACGAATGACGGTTCCTTTAAGGGACGTCATCCAAGATGGCGTCCCTTGAATTCCGATTGGCTGATAGGATTCTATCAGCCAATCGGAATTAAGGTAGGAATATTCTGATTGGCTGATGGAATCAGCCAATCAGAATCAAGTTCAATCCGATTGGCTGATCCGATCAGCCAATCAGATTGAGCTCGCATTCTATTGGCTGATCGGAACAGCCAATAGAATGCGAGCTCAATCTGATTGGCTGATTGGATCAGCCAATCGGATTGAACTTGATTCTGATTGGCTGATTCCATCAGCCAATCAGAAAATTCCTACCTTAATTCCGATTGGCTGATAGAATCCTATCAGCCAATCGGAATTTGAGGGACGCCATCTTGGATGACGTCCCTTAAAGGAACAGTCATTCGTCGTTCAGTCGTCGGGCCGGATGGATGTTCCGCGCTGGAGGTCTTCAGGATCCTGCCGCTTCGCTCCGGATGGAAGACCATAGAAGATGCCGCCTGGATGAAGACTTCAATCGGATGGAAGATCCTCTTCTGCCCCGCTTGGATGAAGACTTTGACCGGATCATGGACCTCTTCAGCCCCCCGCTTGGGCTTGGATCAGGACATCGGAGGAGCTCTTCAGGATGGATCGGTGAACCTGTATGGTGAAGACAAGGTAGGAAGATCTTCAGGGGCTTAGTGTTAGGTTTATTTAAGGGGGGTTTGGGTTAGATTAGGGGTATGTGGGTGGTGGGTTGTAATGTTGGGGGGGGGTATTGTATGTTTTTTTTTACAGGCAAAAGAGCTGAAATTCTTGGGGCATGCCCCGCAAAGGGCCCTGTTCAGGGCTGGTAAGGTAAAAGAGCTTTTAACTTTTTTAATTTAGAATAGGGAAGGGAATTTTTTATTTTGGGGGGCTTTGTTATTTTATTAGGGGGCTTAGAGTAGGTGTAATTAGTTTAAAATTGTTGTAATATTTTTCTTATGTTTGTAAATATTTTTTTATTTTTTGTAACTTAGTTCTTTTTTATTTTTTGTACTTTAGCTAGTTTATTTAATTGTATTTATTTGTAGGAATTGTGTTTAATTAATTTATTGATAGTGTAGTGTTAGGTTTAATTATATCTTAGGTTAGGATTTATTTTACAGGTAAATTTGTTATTATTTTAACTAGGTAACTATTAAATAGCTATTGTACCTGGTTAAAATAATTACCAAGTTGCCTGTAAAATAAATATTAATCCTAAAATAGCTACAATATAATTATAATTTATATTGTAGCTATATTAGGATGTATTTTACAGGTAAGTATTTAGCTTTAAATAGGAATAATTAATTTAATAAGAGTTAATTTATTTCGTTAGATGTAAATTATATTTAAGTTAGGGGGGTGTTAGTGTTAGGGTTAGACTTAGCTTTAGGGGTTAATACATTTATTAGAGTAGCGGTGAGCTCCGGTCGTCAGATTAGGGGTTAATAATTGAAGTTAGGTGTCGGCGATGTTAGGGAGGGCAGATTAGGGGTTAATACTATTTATGATAGGGTTAGTGAGGCGGATTAGGGGTTAATAACTTTATTATAGTAGAGCTCAGGTCCGCTCGGCAGATTAGGGGTTAATAAGTGTAGGCAGGTGTCGGCGACGTTGTGGGGGGCAGATTAGGGGTTAATAAATATAATCTAGGGGTCGGCGGTGTTAGGGGCAGCAGATTAGGGGTACATAGGGATAACGTAGGTTGCGGCGGTTTACGGAGCGGCAGATTAGGGGTTAAAAAAAATATGCAGGGGTCAGCGATAGCGGGAGCGGCAGATTAGGGGTTAATAAGTGTAAGGTTAGGGGTGTTTAGACTCGGGGTACATGTTAGAGTGTTAGGTGCAGACGTAGGAAGTGTTTCCCCATAGGAAACAATGGGGCTGCGTTATGAGCTGAACGCTGCTTTTTTGCAGGTGTTAGGTTTTTTTTCAGCTCAAATAGCCCCATTGTTTCCTATGGGAGAATCGTGCACGAGCACGTTTTTGAGGCTGGCCGCGTCCGTAAGCAACTCTGGTATCGAGAGTTGCATTTGCGGTAAAATTGCTCTACGCTCCTTTTTTGGAGCCGAACGCAGCATTTGTTTGAACTCTCGATACCAGAGTTAAATTTATGGTGCGGCCAGAAAAAAGCCTGCGGAGCGTTAACAGCCCATCTACCGCCAAACTCCAAATCTAGGCCCTAGTTAGGTATTAGATCTGTTAACTTGTGCCTACTGGAGATGTAGGTCTTGGAATTCTTGACCGGCCATTGGTCAAGGGTGGGTTTGAGAATTCGAGCTTAAGGGGAGTAAGATGAGTACCCGTGTGTGAGCTCAAGTATCTCATTAAGAGTAACACTTTTATTCTGTTTCATGGGGTGCGGCTTTACATGGCTTAGTTGTTTGGTGAGGAAGGGCGCTGATTCCAAACTGGTGCTGATGCATTAAGTGGTTCTGAAGGGTTCACTTGAGAGTTGCTGGTTTTCTGTGACAGGTCAAGATCCCAAGCGAGCAGGAATTTCATGCCTTGTTCAGGGGTGGAAATTGTATACGATCTATCTTGGTGTTGGAGGAAGATTTTCACAGGAAAACCCCACCTGTACTTGATGTTGTGTTGGCGTAATACTCGCGTGAACTGTTGAAAGGATCTTCTCTTTGAAAGAGTGTGCTGAGATAGGTCAGGGAAGACCTGTAGGTTTTGGTATGGGTCATTCAAATCTTTGTTCGTGAATGAGGCTCTAAGTATTTTTTCTTTGGCTGAAAAGTAGTGTAATCTCAGAATGACGTCTCTTGGGCTGTCTGCTGAGGAGTTCCGAGGTCGTGTAGCTCTATGAGCCCTATCAATGGTTAATTCTTGTGGTTGAAGCGTATCTAGAATCTCCTTGAACAGCCCTTGTAGGTATCCTGGTAAATCGGCTGAGGTGACTGATTCTGGAATCCCTCTGATTCTCAGGTTATTGCGACGTGTCCTGTCTTCCAAATCTGCCAATTTGCCTTCCAGGTCTGATCTGGAGTGCCAGGTTTTGTGAATAATCTAATAAGTTAGAATGATCTAAAGAGAGGTCTGCATGTTTCTTTTCAAGGTTTTCAGTGCGCTCACTTATTGCAGACACGTCTCGTTTCAGTTCGGTTACTGATTGTCTCAGTTCTTGGTGTAGGGAGTTGTAATGTGTGTCCATTTTGTCAGAGAGGACCTGAATGGCGTCTAAAAAAGTTGACTGCGAGAGGGAGGAACCTTCCCTGCGAGAGATGTCTGACTTGGGTTGTCTAACAAGTGAAGTTGTAGAGTCTCTGGAGTTGTCCTCCGAATTTTCTGCTTCAGAAGTAAGTTTATTGTGAAAATGATCTGTCAGAGTTCTCTTAAGATTTTTTTGAGATTTTTGTTTTTTCCTCATTATATTTGCCATATTTAAATCTAAAGTTCAGAGGCCCTACCGCCCAGTCCTAGCAGGCGAAATAACAAGTTGTTTAACAATGACCCCTGCGTTAGCTTGCCTGGAGGGCACGAGACCCCCTACCCCAGGTGGGGCAGCTTTAGCTTGACATTATATTTCAGACTTAAATCTATTAAAGAAAATGGTTGAGTGCTTGTGACTTAGGGCCTGTATGTGACCCCCTCCCAAGGGAGTGCCCCCTATTGGGCGAAGTGTGAGAAGGAAGTGGGGTATGACCCGCTGTCACTAGGGGCAGCGGGAAGAAAATATGAATATTTAACATTACAAAGTTCTTCACATACACATGTTCTATTTATTCATAAATGAATATTTATAAATATAGCTGATTAGATTTTTTATTCAATATATATCTATACCTATATGATGATATTATATAGGTATAGATACTGTATATACAGATATATATAGGAATATCTATTAACAAATACTTAGAACATATTTTGCTATGTGCAGAACATTGGATGTGAAATATTTACAGCAAATACACAGTATAACACTTAATTAAATATGAATATTGCATAAATATGATTTTACATGCTTCATCTACTTAACTGCAAAGGGCTCCAATTTACTTCTATATATGTGTACATATGTAATTATTTAAACTCAGAGATTGTTCAGGTTATGGGAATCCAAAAGATAAAGCTAGGACCACAAGGGGGGGGCTAGATAGAAAATGACTACAGGTAGATTGTCCTATATATATATATATATATATATATATATATATATATATATATATATATATATATATATGTGTATATTTTGTGCCTACCTATTATTAATTCATATGTGAATTAGAGGAAACAGGCATATTTCAATTCTCCATTCATCCCATTGGGGTCTGTGTATTTAATATATATATATATATATATATATATATATATATATATATATATATATATATATATATATATAAAAATGTTTAAACTGCAAGAATTATTATAAGAGAGAGACCTTTAATCTATATAATAATCCCCCAAATATGGATATATATATATTGAATAATTATGAGTAATAGCTCAGGAAAGCAAATTAAAATACGGAGAGACAAAACTCTCCTGCTGTCCCCTGATGCACATTTCACATAACGTTACCTCAGCCGCCGCTGTTCGAACGTATTTAATCATACACAAATCCCTTCTCCTAAAGTTGATAGGATTCTGGGCATGTTATGGTACTAAACTATTGGCTCAAAACATTGTCACTCTTAGCCTACATCCTGTCAAATATGATGGCTTATGTGATTTCTAGGTGATTTCATAACATCACAGCCAATGGATATCTGCGATTACTTCTTGATATATTATAATTGGCTGATGTTTATATTTATACTTAGCCCCACATGTAATATCTAAAATGTTTGTTGGAAAGTGTGTAACTTTTTAATGGCTACTTTGTTAATATAACAGGATAACCTTCATATGTTTTGCTACATTTTCTTTTTAAATTATTGTTTCACTATTATTTGCAGGAGTTAAGTGGGAGTTATGTAAAGGATAGAGGAAAATGAAACATTTATGAACAGAAATTATATAAATTGCCAGAAATGAATATGTGCTGTTGAAAAGATAATAGAAAAAAAAGTATATATAATGTTTCCAAATTAAATACATACAATGTTTGAAAGAAATTTTGTATGAAAGAACGTGAAGGTGGCGTGATCGGATTGCAAAATGATTGCAAATCGCAAAAGATGTTATAATAAAACAGTGAAATATATCAATGTGCACTGCTATAAGAAAGTGTGTAGTGTGAATGAATCTGGAAAAATTATAATGAGTGTGATAATTATTATGTGAAATAGGATGATGTGATGTGCACATGAGTAATCAAGTTAGATTCTGTAAACATGGGAAATGTGATTCATGAGACTCTACAATAAACAAAATAATTAGTATTATCATTATTGTGGTTTTACAGAATCTAACAAATAAATCCATTTGCATTCCATTTTCAATAATGATTTCTCCAAATGACCTCCTCTTATAACCACAGAGACCTTTTAGATCACTGCTATGGTGTTATTAAAAAGTTGAAAGTGATTAGCAACCAAAGTTATTGTTTTCCCTTTTGATCCATCTTTATCAGCATTTTTTATGTTATTAATTGGACTCTGGCCTCTCTACTAGTTCTACCAACATATATTTATTTGACATGAGCAGTACAGGGTATATACTATTCCTGATATCCTACATGAGAAATAAGACTGCAGAAGATGTTTTTTGCCTCTTCCATTATACTTTTAGTTTTTAAGACATGGATGCAGGCTGAACACGTTCCACAGGGATACATTCCATGATCATTGTACTGCTTCCTAGAATTGTGTACATAATGACTGGTAACCAGTTTATCTTTCAAACTGGGGGCCAATAATAGACTATGGAGACTCATTTGCCAATTATAGATGTCAGAGTGGAATCACTTTGTAGTATTAACTACTTGTTGTTATTAATTCTTATTACTTTATTAATTTGTGGATTATAAATAGTTATTAATCTAGGATGTTCCAATTTACTTGTGGGCTGCATTAATGTCTCTCTGTTGATATTGGTGGCTTTATATTTAGCTGTCTTGATGGATCTTTTGCTATATCCTCTTGCAAGTAATATTGGCAGTGTCCCTGTAGGCCTAGTAGTAGTAGTAGGAGGAGGAGGAGGATCACAAGTGACAGTCAAGGAATTATCTCCATAGGTGCCCTCATCATCCTCTGAGGATGGATCACTTGACATTAAAGTGACAAAAGTCCTGTAACTCGTCCTCCTCATTGGAGGATAAAAGTTCATGTGGTGAGAAGCATCAAAGTGGTTAGCATGGGACGTCTGTTATAGATCCCAAGAAGCAGGAGGGACTTTAAATATGATCCACTACAAGTACTGTGAGTACTGCTGATTTCTTCAATGGAAATAATAGCTGATATATTAGTATTTATTTGCTTTCCCTATAGAAGTTGTACTTTTAGACTGGAGATCACTCCAACGGCTATAATGAGCCTTGTAGATGTGCTTTGGGTGTTTTGTCTTTTATTCTACTACAGACTAATCCGCTGGCCAACTGAAAACTGCCAAAGGCCAGAAAATAAATATAAGCCATTTTTGCAGCCAGACGATGTTCAGCCATGTTAACCTGAAATACTGGGTCCAGGTCTTTTTAGAAGGTCATACAATGCAGCCTATAATAGTCTATATCCACATTTTAACCTTATTTTTATCAAAATGATTACCACAAAGGTTGGCACTCTTTTGCAAGCATAAAACTAGATTACAAGCAAAATGGAAGAGTTAATTTGTAACAAATTACCTTTTTGGAGAACAGGAGCAAGTTGGAATCCAGTGCCAAGGAGGTCTGGAAGCAGATAAGCCAGCGATAAGCCAATGGAGTGAGGAAGTAGCAATTAGTCCATTAAGACAGGCCAGAAGTCTGACGGGAAATAAGTCCAAAATTAAATGAAGTATGAGGGGCTAATCCAGAGCACAGTCCAAGTGGGTAGCCAGAGGTTAGGAAGCCAGAAGACAACAGGAAGTTAACGACTGGAAGAACACAGGCAGAGAGTCCTCCAGGAGCAAGGGAAGCTAACATGACACTGTTAGAATTTCCAAGCACAGACTGAGAGAAGCCTGGTAGATTTATAGGAGTGGAGTCTTTGTAACATAATCCAGGGCTCGTTTACAATTTCAGTTAGGAACACTAAACAGAAAGTGATACTACATGAGCACTCATTAATCCCTGCTCATATATTGTGCTTGTTTGACATACATATTAATAAAAAAAATAAAACATTATTAAAAACATAATTAAAATATAATTATATATTTTAAAACTAAAATACTGGCAATAATTTGGTTAAAAAGTTCCTTTAAATTGCATTCTCTATCTGAATCATGAAAGAAAACAATTGGGTTCAGTATCCCTTTAAAGGAGTTGAGACTGCAGTTACAGAAGTAGCAGTTTAATATAACTCTCAATTCTGTTACTATATTTAGTTGAATTCGGCACTCTGCCCAGCAAATGATTTGCAGTATGGCCTCACTCTGATTCCTTTACAGAAGAAGATGTTATTATTGCTGAATTATGTTCACAATATTCTGTGAGTCAGACAGTTGCTTGTTGCTCACATGAGCTGCACATATTTTTAAACATGGTAGCTCATTGGTGTTGAGTGACTCAAGTGAGTGCTTTTACTTAGATATAAGGCAGGGCTTGATAAATGATTGGAAAAACTAAAGGCCAGCTTAAAATATTTTTTTTTGGGCTGCAATATAATAAGAAAACATTTTATTTACACACACACACACATATATATATATATATATATATATATATATATATATATTGCGACAGGGTGAAAGATGAGGTTTACATAAGCAGGAGATTAGAGCTGTTATTCCTCTGTAAGGAAATGGTTAACCTTTCCCCAGAGCCCCCACACACACCTGTAGTGAATGTAATTAGTGAGTTGCTTTTTATACAGGTCTTTGGGGAGCAATCTCTCTCTCTCTCTTAGTGAGCATCTGAAGCCCAGAGACTCATGACTGGGAGAATGCTGCAGTTTGCAAAGTCACAGCAACCTGGTAAGAAGAGAGAGCTATACAACGTTTATTGGATTTGAACTGTTTATTTAAACTCTGGTACAGGGTAGCTGGCCATGGTTCTTGTAGTTAGCACTGCTGAATTGTTTAGTTAGCCTCCTAAAAGGGAGTAGGCTTTTATTTTGGTGTTTGCCTGTTTTTCATTTGTTTTGTTGCAATTTAAAGGGACAGAAAACCCATACTTTTATGCTATAATAAAAAGGATGATATTCTGCAACTACTAGCTGTCCTGACTGATTATCTAAGTGCACTGGCAACTGCCTTGTCACACACTATCATCTATCTCACACTTTTTCTGACACACACAGAAACTCACATATACACAATCAGGAACAAACTCTTGCTCACACATAAATACAGAAACTAACTTTTACACACACAGGAACAAACTGTCACTCTTAGACAAATACAAAAATTGGTATAAAGTGACAATTTTGCTCACACACATAGGAACAAACTCACTCTCTTGCTCAGACACACAAACACAGGAACGCACACTCTTGTTCAAACACAAACAGGAACAAACTCACTCTTGCTCAGACACAAGAACTCACACTCTTGTTCAAACACACATCCTCACACACAAACAGGAACAGACTCACACTCACATATACACAAACAGGAACAAACTCACTCTTGCTCAGACACAGGAACTCACACTCTTGTTCAAACACACATCCTCACACACAAACAGGAACAGACTCACACTCACATATACACAAACAGGAACAAACTCACTCTCTTGCTCAGACACACAAACACAGGAACTCACACTCTTGTTCAAACACACACACATCCTCACACACAAACAGGAACAAACTCACATATACACAAACAGGAAGTAACTTTTACACACACACACACTGTCACTCTTAGACAAATACACAAATTGGAATAAAGTAACAATTTTGCTCACACACACAGGAACAAACTCACTCTCTTGCTCAGACACACAAACACAGGAACTAACACTTGTTCAAACACACACACATCCTCACACACAAACAGGAACAAACTCAGTCTAGCTTATGCACACACTCGTTGTTGAACTATATCTCCTACAGCACAACTCTAAGTACTGAACTTCATTCTAAGCATTAGCTGGCTCCCACACTCCTTTTGCACTGGAGCACCAACTAGTTCCCATACCCTTTTTGCACCTCCCTTTCCTCAGCAGCATGTAGAAGCACAAGCTGGGTGTACTTTTTATGATGTCAGCCACGCCTTGTGTTTGCATATTGGTGAATCGGATCCTGTAAATATTCACACCATCCTTGGCTTTTAAGGTATGTCACTTTTGTGATGTTTCCTCATGTACAGGAGAATCTGTATATCTATCTATATTTTTATATTCACATAATGGGATTTTTTATAATAAAAATTATTTGATCAGTATGTATTTGTGTACATATTTATTTTTCAATATTATATACCAATGTTTGTTTTCCAAATGTGTTTTTTATTCCTCAAACACGTTATAATGTTGAAATATCAGCATTCATATAATATATTTCTATTGTTAAAATATTTTCTGTCTTTAGTATTTGAATACGCCAATTTTAATGGGATGAGTTAAATATTATCTTAACATGTGGTGATTAGGGTTGCCAGGTGTCCGTCACAAAAATACCTGACATATAAGGGGGGGGGGGTAAAACAAAAGGGTGTTTTATATTTTTATATATATATATATATATATATATATATATATATATATATATATATATATATATATACATACAGATCTGCTTATTACTGCATATAAAATCAAAGTTTTGGTGGGGATGTTAGACTCCCCTGTAGTAACTGCATCATAGTGTGAAAATGCTCATTCTGAGTGTGTAAATCCAAAAATGAGTGCACTATATCAGAATCTGCAGGTCACATTCTGTGTGTGCCTGTGCATTCAAATATCATTGCACATACTTGTTTATTTCTATTGTGCTAAAGTCATTTTCATTCAAAGCATTTATACGACACGAATAGTCATTGTGGCTGTATAACCTGAGAGCACATGCGGTTTAATCTATGAGACTGTATTTTCCACTGAATGCATTTGCGAATATGGACTTGACTAATTCCTAAAGTGTAATATACAGATTTTATGTTTAAACGTATGTTTTACCAGAGAGCTATATACGCCAATACCCAGTTTAACACAATGATACAGTCTGACAGTCAAAACAAAATACCTTCTGTCTCTTAGCTCCCCAACTCATTATTGTGTCTATGGCTGGCTGCTTTACTTCCCCACGTGCATATTGGTCTAATGATGACTTCCGGCAAATAGATCCGCCGCCGCCCTCTTAAAGTAATCACAAGTGGCAGGCGGCCTGATACAACACCGGTCTGCTTGACTCACTCCCGTTATCTTACAAGTTTAAAGCACCCACGCTGGACTTCAGCATCACGTGACAGAGATGATGTCACTCACTTCCAGCAGGGTCAAAAGGAGCGGCTGCGCTCTCTGTGTGCTACACATTCTCCCAGGTTCATGTGACTGAAATGTCACTTGTTTGAAATACTGTTCGGTATATTTTTAAACATAATACCGGACAGTAAACGAAAATACCGGACTGTCCGGTCAGATACCGGACACCTAGCAACCCTAGTGGTGATTAACAACTTTTTTTTTTTTTTTTTTTTTTCATAACAACTTCATTTATAGACCAATTCATGATACATCTCAAGACAAAAAAAAGGAAGAATGAAAACCAGGAAAAATAAATTGTCATACAGAACAGATATAAATACAATATTACAATGGTTTTTTTATTAAGCATATGAAAATATTCATTTAGAGAAACTTTGGGGCCGATTTATCATTGCCTGTATTGTGCCTAATGCACCTGTTTCTGTGCAAGCCTTCAGGCTCGCCAGAAACAGGAGTTAAAGGGACACTGAACCCAATCTTTTTTTTCTTTTGTGATTCAGATAGAGCATGTAACTTTCTAATTTACTCCTTTTATCAATTTTTTTTTCTTCGTTCCCTTGCTATCTTTATTTGAAAAAGAAGGCATCTAAGCTTTTTTTTTCTTGGTTCAGCACTCTTTTATTGGTGGATGAACTCTATCCACCAATCCACCAATCAGCAAGGACAACCCAGGTTGTTCACCAAAAATGGGCCGGCATCTAAACTTACATTCTTGCATTTCAAATAAAGATACTAAGAGAATAAAGAAAATTTGATAATAGGAGTAAATTAGAAAGCTGCTTAAAATGTCGTGCTCTATCTGAATCGCAAAAAAAAATTTGGTTTCAGTGTCCCTTTAAGAAGTAGCAGTCAGACCGCTGTTTCTTAACTCGTCTGCTGCCTCTAAGGCGGGGGACATCAATCCACGTGATCTCATACGATCCGGTTGACACCCCTGCTAGCGGCCGATTGACCGTGAATCTGCAGGGGGCGGCATTGCACAAGAAAGAAAGAAAGAATCAAAGAAAGAGAGAATAAAAATCTCCATTGTGGGGAATAGTGGTTTAGCTGCATGAATTAAAGGAAGAGAGGTGAAGCCTGTAGAACGTAAAGAATCTGTGTTTGAGTCTTAAGGGGGAGTGACATAACATTCTCCCATTTTACAAGAAAGGCCTTAAGTTTATTGTCCGAATAAATTAGTGGATCTTTTAAATCTACTGCTAATTGAAATAGCATATTTTTAATAAATGCAGCTATACTTGGTGCTCTTTTATCTTTCCAAGTTTTTAAAATCATCTGTCTAGCGGTTAAAATAGCAGTGTTACTCCAGTGTTAATCAGCTGTTTATTTTGAATATAGCTTTGGGACACAAGGAAAAACTCTGGTCAATATAAAATCTGATTTTAGTCGGGAGAAATTTATTAAGCCAGTATGAAATTTTAATCCAGAAATTCTAAATTTTAGAGCACAGATATAAGGCATGTATTGGGTCTGCCCTAGGAAGACTACATCTCGAACAAGAAATAATGTCCAGTGTATGCCATTTGGTCATCATGTTGGGTATAATATATGATCTATTAATTAATTTAATATGCGATTCTATAAAAAAAAAAAAATAGCCGAGGTATATTTGGTAACCTGAGCAAAACTCTTTATAAAATATTCAAGATGCATGTCTTTAAAGTCATTACGCCATTTAGAAAAAAGAACCATGATTTTACCTTTTGCCATCCTGAGATATTTTAGTTTTATATAGCAGAGAGATCAAAGGTTTCCCAGAGCGATAAAGATTGATAATTGTATTGCTTTCCCCTAGTCTCTATGGGTTATAATCTGTTAATTTATGAGTATTAATGAAATGTCTAGTTTGTAGATAGGCAAAAAACTGTTTTCTATCTAGGTCATATTCTCTAACCAAGGTGTCAAAAGATTTAAAGGGACACTGAACCCAAATTTATTTTTCTTTCGTGATTCAAATAGAGCATGCAACTTTCTAATTTACTCCTATTGTCATTTTTTTTCTTCATTCTCTTACTATCTTTATTTGAAAAAGAAGGCATTTAAGCAATTTTTTTGGTTCAGTACACTGGACAGCACTTGTTTATTGGTGGGTGAATTTATCCATCAATCGGCAAGAACAACCCAGGTTGTTCACCAAAAATGTGCCGTATCTAAACTTACATTCTTGCATTTCAAATAAAGATACCAAGAGAATGAAGAAAATTTGAAAATAGGAGTAAATTAGAAAGTTGCTTAAAATTGCATGCTCTATCTGAATCACGAAAGAAAAAATTTGGGTTCAGTGTTCCTTTAACTTAGTCTGCATGTTTATAAGTTGAATAATATGATTGAGCCCTTTTTTGAGACAAGGAATAGAAAGCATAAGATTTAAAGCTACTTTCAAACTGGGGAATGCCCCTTATTGGGAGATATTGTGAAATCTTATAGTCAATATGGAGACTTTGACAAATTTTCTTCCAAGCTATCAAAATATTATATATAGTATGTTTTTAAGAGGCATTTTCTGGGGGTTTAAAATGTTTCTGGTGTAATAAGGCCTTAAGAGAATAGGGTAAGACCACATAGTTTGTGATATACTCAGCACCTGTGAGCCAGTCAAGAGCAATCTTGGCCAAACAGGTCTAATTATAGAATTTTATATTCAGAAGAGCAAATCCCCCCCCCCCCCAGCTTCTTTAAGATGTATTAACTTCCTGAAAGCAATGCGCGGATTCCCTATGCCCCATAAGAATTGTGAGCACTGTGAGTTAATTTTTTTGAATGTCTTTACTGCTAAGAAATACAGTGATATTTTGAATCAAAAATAAAATTTTAGGAAAGAGAATCATTTTAATAAGTGTAATTCTGGCCGATAGAGTTAAAGGTAGCCTGGCCCAGTTTTTCAAATAGGGAGAACATTTCTGCCAGATCGGAGATAAATTCTGTTGTTATTATTATCATTTATTTGTATAGCGCCGCCAAATTCCGTAGCACTGAGTACAATGATAGGGGAATACAATGACAACATTTTGATAAAAATACAAAACATAAAACTAAATAAATCTGGTACAGGAGGAAGAGGGCCCTGCTCCGGAGAGCTCAAAGTCTACAGGTTTAGGGTGCAGAGACATAAGGTTGGGGTAGCTTGTTATATCAGTTGCAGTAGTGAGTCAGGCAGTTAATGTATTAGTTTGGTTCAGATGAGGGATGGAGGAGATATGATACGCCTCTCTGAATAGGTGGGTTTTCAAGGAGCATCTGAAGCTATACAAGGTTGGAGACAGTCTTATGGAGTGGGGTAGAGAGTTCCAGAGGACAGGAGCAGCACATGCAAAGTCTTGGAGGCAGGAGTGGGATGTAGAGATAACAGGAGTGGAGAGACGTAAGTCAGAGGTTGATCGAAGAGGACAGGATGGGCAATCTTTCATAATAAGAGAGGAAATATAGTTGGGAGTTAGACTGTTTAGTGCTTTGTAAGTTAGGGTTAATACTTTAAACTGTATTCTGGAGTATATGGGGATCTAGTGTAGAGACCAGTGCAGATCTCTAAGATGACTTAGGTGGATGAGTCTAGCTGAAGCATTCATAATAGATTGGAGGAAGGAGAGGCGGTGTTTTGGAAGGCCATTTAGGAGTAGGTTGCAGTAATCAATGCGTGACAAAATGAGGGAATGATTAAGTATTGTTGTTTTTTGAGTAAGGAAGGGACGAATTCTGGAAATGTTGCATAGGTGTGAACGGCAGGATTTGGTAAGCGCTTGTATATGTGGGTTGAATCTGAGCTTTGAGTCCAGTGTGACCCTAAGAAAGCGAACCTGGGGTGAGGTGTTGAGAATAGAGTCTCCAACTGTCTGAGAAATGTCAGGTGTTGGATGTCTCGAAGAGGGGGGGAATAAGAAGCAGCTCAGTTTTGGACAGGTTGAGTTGGAGATAGTGTGAAGATATCCAAGAGTAAATTGCAGAGAGGCAGTTGGAAATCTGGTTGAGTAAAGAGGGAGAGACATCAGGAGAGGAAATATAGATCTGGGTATCATCAGCATATAAGTGGTACTGGAATCCAAAGGAGACTATAAGTTTTCCAAGGGAGGATGTATAGAGAGAGAAAAGCAAGGGACCCAAGACAGAGCCTTGTGGTACTCCAACTGAGAGAGGCATAGGATTGCAAGATTTGTTAAAGGAAACTGAAAACGAGTGGTTTGAGAGCTATGAGGCAAACTAGGAGAGGGCTGTGTCTCGGATGCCAAATGAATGTAGTATTTTTAGGAGGAGAGGATGGTCGACTGTGTCAAAAGCAGCGGATAGGTTAAGAAGAATTAGTAAGGAGTAGTGGCCTTTTGCTTTAGCTGATAACATTTGTTACTTTAGCAAGAGCAGTTTCTGTTGAGTGTTTAGGGCGGAAAACAGATTGTAGTGGATCAAGTAAAGAGTTAGTTGTGATAAATTGAGTTAGCCGATTGTAGACCAGTCATTCCAATGTGCCAGCGGTGAGAGATTGGTTAAACAGATGAGGTTAGGGTAGGGGTAAGTGAAGCAAAGAGAGAGGGAAGAAGTTGTGAAGGAATAGGGTAACGTGGGCAGGTTGTGAAATGAGCCAAGGATAGGAGTACAGAGACTTCTTCCTCTGTTACAGCGGGAAGTAGCATAGAGTTTTGTTAATAGAAGGGGTGGGTAGGATTGCTGGCTTTGAAGGGTGTGAGGTGTAGATCTCTTTCCTAATGGTGTCAATTTTATTTTTGAAGTGATCAGCAATAATCTGAGCAGTGAGGTTGGTAGTGGGCGGGGGTGCAGGCAGATGTAGAAGGGAGTTAAAGGTTGAGAACAGCTTTCTGGGGTTTGATGCATGAGATGACACAAGGGAGGAAAAATAGACTTGTTTGGCCAGGCTGAGCGCAGAGTTGTAGGACTTAAGGATGAATTTATAATGCCGGAAATCAGCACAGGTGCGAGATTTCCTCCACTGCCGTTCAGCAGCCCATGAACATCGCTGAAGATATCTGGTCTGTTTGGTGTGCCACGGTTGCCGTCAAGTGATTGCTGTACAACAAACCGTGGAGGGTGCAGCTATGTCAAGTGTTGAATTTAGTGCCAAATTGTACTGTAAAGCAATGAGGTTTGGGCAAGAGAGGGATGAAATGTCAGAAAGCAGAGGATTCAGTTGCGTGGAAAAGTCTGTGAGATCCAAGTCCTTTAAATTCCTGTAAGGTAGCAGTTTCTTGGGGGCTTGCAAAGATGTAGCAGGTAGAGTAAGAGAGAAAGTTAGAAGATGGTGGTCAGAGAGAGGAAAGGGGAAGTTGGAAATGGCACAGACTAGTGAAGACCAGGTCTATGGAGTTGCATTCACAGTGGGTTGGAGATGTTGTCCACTGGGACAGCCCAAAAAAGGTGGTAAGGGATAGAAGTTTAGAGGCAGCAGGCGTGTTAGGGCTTATCAAGGGGTATGTTGAAGTCCCTTAAGATGAGAGAAGGGACATTAGAAGAGAGAAAATGTGGAAGCCAGGCTTCAAAGTGGTCCAGAAATTGTGATGCTGGGCCAGGGGACCGATAAATAACTGCAACACAAAGAGCCAGAGGGGAGAAGATGCGTATAGCATGAACTTCAAAAGATGAAAAGGAAAGAGGGGGGTGAAGGAATGCAGTGAAAGGTACTGTGTGGATTCAGGAGAATTCCTACTCCCCCTCCTTGTTCGTCTCCAGGCCTGGGAGTGACTAAAGTGCAGGCCGCCATAAGACAGAGAGGCTACAGCAGTTGTGTTAGAAGAGGAAAGCCAAGTTTCAGTGAGGGTTAACAGGTTGGGTTAACAGGTTAAGTGAACATGCGATAAATAGGTTGTGAATAGATGTAAGCTTATTGCATACAGAGCGTGCATTCCAAAGGGCACAAGATAATTGGGGTGTGCTAACAGAGGTGCAGTTAATGAGGTTTTGAGGGTTATGTGGGCAAGGTATATCAGATGTTTGGCATAGTGAGCTGATGGAAGCAGAGGGTGGAGCTGGGTTAGGTGAGACATCCCCAGCTGCAAGAAGAAGAAAGGTGGTGAGCGAAAGGAGATGATAATGTGTCATATGCAAGTGTTTAAAGGGACACTGTACCCAATTTTTTTTATTTTGTAATTCAGAAAGAGCATGCAATTTTAAGCAACTTTCTAATTTACTCCTATTTTTTCTTCGTTCTCTTGCTATCATTATTTGAAAAAGAAGGCATCTAAGCTTTTTTTTGGTTTCAGTACTCTGGACATCACTTTTTTATTGGTGGATGAATTTATCCACCAATCAGCAAGGACAACCCAGGTTGTTCACCAAAAATGGGCCGGCATCTAAACTTACATTCTTGCATTTCAAATAAAGATACTAAGAGAATGAAGAAAATTTGATAATAGGAGTAAATTAGAAAGTTGCTTAAAATTGCATGCTCTATCTGAATCACGAAAGAAAAAATTTGGGTACAGTGTCCCTTTAAGTTTAGGATCAGTGAAGCATGGCTGGCTGAGGGATGTGAGATAGGAATAGAGTTCACGTGTGTTGTAGAAGAGAAGGAGAAATATGAATTGTCTGTTTGCTGTTTGTGAAAGGAAGAGCTGTGACTTTAAGGAGAAGGGAGGAAAAGGTTAATACGGACATTAGAAAGTGTAGCATGTTTGCAGTTAATTTTGGTGATATGAATGTACTTATTTCTGTTGTCCACTCTGTCTAACTCCTTGTTATAACTCCCTGCACTTAGGAACTAGCACACTTACTCCTACACTTAGGAACTAGCATACTTACTCCTACACTTAGGAAATAGCACACTTGAGAACTACACATGCTGCACTGATCTCACAAGCTTGGGTATTCAATTTAAAGGTAATAACAGTCACATGATCCTAATTAGCAAAGGTCATAAATTATTGCAGGATCAAACAAGGCCTAGACAGACAAAGCATATGACACCTATCTTATCAAATTGGAAGACAGAGAAAGCAAAAGTAATAAACACATACCAAAGATAAAGATTGTAGGGGGAAAGGCAGTTAAAGTGTAAGATGCAGGGTTAAAATGGATTCTGTTCTATGCACATACCTGAGGAGATAGGGAACAGTGTAAGCAGAGTTACAATTATATAGCAGTCGCTGTTCTGTATACTTTGCTATATATAATAAAATTTTATTTATATATATATATATATATATATATATATATATATATATATATATCCCTTGTTATAACTCCCTACACTTATGAACTAGCACACCTGATAACTACACATGCTGCACTGATCTCACAAGCAATACCAATCGCCAGGGTTTTTAGATAGTTATATTCCTAGATATTCGATTTTCCTGGTTACTTGCATAAATGGGTTTAGTAATCGTCAGAAATTCTTTGGATATATTAAAAGAAAGACAAACTTATTGAGAGTAATTTTATAACCAGAGAATTTGATGAATTCAGATATAATATTGATGACAAGTTAGGGTGACCAGATGTCCCCAATTTCCGGGGACAGTCCCTGAATAAATTATGTCCCCGGAAATGTCCAGACGGATGAACACATTCTAACACCTTCAGCACGTTCAGCTGGTCAGGGGCGGAGCTGCTACTAGCGGTGCAGAAGTGGGATTCAGTGCAGTCAGCAGCACATGCACTGTTTAGTGAGTCTGTGTTTTGTTCAGCAAGCGCAGGCAATAACTATAAACTATGGGGCATGATTTAGACAGAAGCAGAGGTGGCAGCTCTGTAAGTACTGTACTATTATCCTACCAGCATAGTTTTTTTATGTTTCACCTTAGGCCCGCCCACCTCTCCTCACTTATGGCTTTGCAGCACGCTAAAACTTATCTGTAATCCTGTATCATGCACTGGCATGCAGGCTTTTAGGGAGAGGAGCTGGCAATTTGCTTATTCAAACCTCCTAAGTTTCTCCCTCTGTGCTCTCTCCACACTCAAGCTCAGCTCAATTAGATCCTTATTGCAGGAAAACATCCCTGAGCTAAGTGAGGGATGGAGCACACAGGCAGCAAGAGACACTAGAAGTACAGCTGGCTGCAAGCTCATTGCTCCCTGGGTCCTTTTGCATCTGCCACCTTGCTGCCTCCTGAGCTGTCACAGTAAGCAGCCAGGGAGATTAACACTGCAAGTCCTCAGTGTCTGACAGTCAAGCCTATATCTATCAGGTACTATTTGCTTAAAGGGACACTGAACACAAATTTGTTAATTTGTAATTCAGAAAGAGCATGCAATTTTAAGCAACTTTCTAATTTATTCCTATTATCATTTTTTCTTCGTTCTCTTGCTATCATTATTTGAAAAAGAAGGCATCTAAGCTTTTTTTGGTTTAAGTACTCTGGACAGCACTATTTTATTGGTGGATGAATTTATCCACCAATCAGCAAGGACAACCCAGGTTGTTCACCAAAAATGGGCCGGCATCTAAACTTACATTCTTGCATTTCAAATAAAGATACCAAGAGAATGAAGAAAATTTGATAATAGGAGTAAATTAGAAAGTTGCATAAAATTTAATGCTCAATCTGAATCACGAAATTAAATTTTTGGGTACAGTGTCCCTTTAATTTATACAAATATATTTTTCATTGCTGTGTGTGTTTTTTTTTTTTTGTTTTTTTTTTATAATATTGTTTCCCTTATCTCCAGATTCTCCCAACCAAAATGTTATTAAACCCCCCAATTTGGAAGCAACTGGGGAGGATCCTGTGACATCGGTCACATGACCAGTGGCTGCAGTGCTATCAGAAATATTATTATTTTTTTTTTAAGAAGCTTCTTGCATGCTTTTCTTGGGTGAGTTTGATAAACAATTTTTTTTTTTTTTTTGCTGTGGGAAAGCTCAGCATGAGTTATTATCTTTGTGAGTTGTTGAGACAGTTATTGAATGTCAGTATTACTGCTTGTTTCTGTGAGACACCTTGTGTTAGAGAGTGATATCTGTATGTGTTAGTGTAAGAGAAACCACCTGTAGGAAAGAGCATTTTTGTGTGTGTGAGGACAGAGTGTGTGTGTGTGTGTGAGTGACAGTGGCCTCTATTTAAGAAGGTCTGGCGGACCTGATCCGACAGTGTGGATCAGGTCTGCCAGACCTTGCTGAATACGGAGAGCAATACGCTCTCTGTATTCAGCATTGCACCAGCCGCTCACAAGAGCGGCTGGTGCAACGCCGCCCCCTGCAGACTCGCGGCCAATGGGCCGCCAGCAGGGGGTGTCAATCAACCCGATCGTACTAGATCGGGTTGATTTCCGGCGATGTCTGTCCATCTGCTCAGCAGATGCGGCGTTTCTAAAACCAGTAATACTTTAAAAAGCAGAGCGGTAATTACGTAATCTCACTGCAATCCAATTGCCTTTAGCGGCTAAAAGAAGGGGTAACAAACACTCTACAGCCCAAAATAATCTGTATGGTTGGCCAACTTTATCACTCTAAAACAGTAAATATATTAGAGGAATCGACTTATTATGAAATATATTCTTGTACCAAATGCCTAATACTATGCAAAATAGTGTCTCGCTAATGGCACACTCCTAACTTAATCTTGATGATAGCTAATTATTACACCCAGGTGTCAATAAACATCTCTTGTCGTTGTATAATGTCAGCAGATTATTTCAGCAGAGTACTTGCTGTCCATCTCCAACAGTTTAAAAGCGTTTAAAAAACAAAAGGCAGTTTAGAGGGAATCCCTTGTAGGCTGCACGTTCGTTATAAAGTATGTCCCACTATGTAAATTCCTAACAAGTGCACTTGTCCATATTGTACCTGAAATCTTCAGACCTTTGTTGTTGGTCCTTATAGCATTTGGAATAGCTTCCGTATCTTGTAGTTGCCACCTGTACGGTTAGCCGATTCTGGAGTCGTCCGTCTCTTCAGCGTTCTAACAGCCGATCTAGCTGAATGACATTAATTAGGGTTCCATTCCATTTAGGTTAACGAGAGGCAGGTTCCTGCTATTGCTCAAGTGTAAGGGGATGTCACTCTATATACTTGCCACTTTTTTTTTAATGAAATTTTACTGTTTTTAATACTGCATACAAATATCCTATATATACTGTATTTTCTGGTTGTAGTCTAATAAAGAGTCTGAGAAATAATTATATGGTCATTATACTAAAACACTGTATGTATATCTGTGTGTATACATACATACATACATACATACATACATACATAACGTTTCGGTGCTGCCTTTGCACCTTTGTCAAATGTCATCAAGGGTTCATAAAATATGAACCTAAAAACAATACACATAATACCACAACACCCTGATTAAGTACCCTTTTCCTCGGCGTTGCCGCTCACATGTCTTTGACTAATAGTGATGTCATCACTGGTGAACACCACGTGACACATCACTTATATGCAGTGTGCATTACCAGCACATATTGGAAGTCGTCATGGTAACCGGATACACATACACATGCTGGATTCAATTCTCATGTGAATCATATTGAGAGCCACAAACGGAACCAGTGTAAATACAATGGCACAGCTATTATAAAAAACTGTATTGAATATGAGTGTTAAAAACACACAGGGATATGAGATCATATTTTCCTTATGCGATACGCCATGAGCATTGTATGGTCACCATGGCAACCCCCAACCACGCTAAAAACCACATGCCCTTATTGCCCATTATATTCCACCCAAAATATGCCCTTAACACATTACAGTGACCCAAAAAAGAGCATATGTGGATATGTGAGAGCAATGACAAATTCGTCATTCATATTGGCTATGAGAAATCGTTGATAAGCTTAGACATATCTAATTAAAAAAAAAAAAATATATATATATATATATACACACACACACAATCTGGCTCAAGGAATATACAGAACATTTTGGACCATTAGATTGAAACAAACCTTAATTATTAACCCCATCATTCATCTGAACTAACCCACATGCACGTGTCTTCATATGCACTTGGGGTATGTATAGAAACCAACAGTGGATACCCAGTAGAACGATTAATCATGTGGATATCTTCAGTCACCCTTCAGATATATAAAGTGCCATATACGTATAATTTCAGCCACAGTAGAAGGGTCCAAAGTCCAGGAAGGTGTTGAGTCCCCTGGGTACCAGTGTGTCCATCATATAGATCCACTTTGTTTTAAGTTGGTGCAGTTTATTTGCTCTGTAGCCTCCTCTAGGCAAGGGAGATACATGGTCAATGACCATTGTATGTAAACTCGAAACAATATGTTTGTGTTTGGCGAAATGTCATGCTACTGGCTTCTCAGACTCTCCTTTATCCAAGTCCTCCCTAATGGCACACCGGTGGTTGGCCATCCTGTCCCTAAAGGAAGTGATCGTCTTTCCAACATATACCAGGGAACATGGCAGATGAGAATGTAGATCACATATGTACTGGTGCACGTCAGCCTGTGACGAATTATGTACCTTTTATTACTGTGTGGATGTTGAAAAGAGGGGCTTCTTAACATGCTGTTGCAGGTCACGCAACTGCTGCATGTGAAACAGCCTTTCTTAGTAGTTTTCAGCCATGTACTCTTTCCATAACAATGGATTGGATCTGTCTTCACAAGGATGTCTCAAGTTGTCCGCCCGGCGATATGCCATCATGGGAGGGAGGCCTCCTCTGATAAAACTGTAAAGATGGATCTGAATTCAAAAGTGTCCAGTATTTACGTACTGAGCTAGCCAGAGCCTGATGTGCAGAATCATACGTAGTAACAAAGTTTAATTGTTGTACTTCTTCTTCTTTAGTTTTCATGGTTCTAGTACCTGAATCATCATTCAGGGCGCTCATCAACCTATCTTTGATGTCTTCCTCCTGCTTTTTATCATATCCTCTAGATATAAATTTTTGTACCATCTCTGTTAGCTGTATCAGTATAGTGGGTACCTCACTGTTATTAAGGATAACCCAAGTGAGTTGTGAGGTGATAATCCTTGCTTTTTGGTGTCTGGGATGACAGCTTGTAGCCTCAAGTAAAGAGTTGTGGTCTGTCTGTTTCATATAAAGCGAAGTACCAAAGCAATATTCATCACAGGCACCAACCTTAAAGATGTTAAGATCAAGAAAATGTACAGTGTACTCACTATTTTTAAGCTTTAAATCTAATTGGACCATACATGAAGTTCAAATATGTCACCCACAATACCAATCCATCCACATCGCCCCTCCATACCACAACACATCATCGATATAGCGTGTGTAATATCGGATGTTAGGATGCACAAATGGTTGCATAATGGTACACTCGTACCATGCCATCTACATATTTGAGTATGTGGTTGCCATATTTGAACCCATGGCAGTCTTCGAGATCTGAAGATAAAAATCAGTTTCAAATTTAAAGTAGTTATTTTCCAGACACAGTGTAAGGAGCTCACATAGGAACTCTATCGGTAGACCCGTATATAATGGACAATCTGTCACCATGGATCTGACAGCTCGATCTCCACCTCCATGAGGGATAGAAGTGTACAAGCTGTCAACATCCATGGTAACAAGTATGTCTCCTTTCTGTAAACCACTATATTCTCGTAGTTTCTTAATTAAGCTAGGTGATTCTTGAAGATAAGCTGGTGTTGCCTTAACTACTGGCTGTAAGAAAAAGTCAATCTAGATGGCCAGACTAGACAATAAGAAATCCCTAGCAGACACAATTGGTCTACCCAGGGGATTTTGCAGAGTCTTATGAATTTTAGGTAACCGGCAAAGAACTGGTTTCTTAGGGAAATTTTGTGTATTAAGAAATGTCATTTCCTGTTCATTCAATATCCCTACTTCATAACCCCTTCTCAAATATTCATTAATTACCTTCTTAAAACTGACAGAATTGCTTTTTAGCTTAACTTAGATTGTTGCATCAGAGAGCTGCCTAAGGGCTTCCTTTCTATAATCAGCATAATCCTGGATGACTATAGACCCCCTCCCCCTTATCCGCAAGGCAGATAACAATGGTATCATTGTTACTTAGACTTTTAATAGCCAGCAATTCATCTTTACTGAGATTAGAATATGTTCTAACAGGCTGTGTTTTTTTTTAAGGTCCGTACATAGCATACAAGTGAAATTCTTCATAGATGCATGTGTATTTGGGGGCTCAAAATCAGATGGCTTCTTGAAGGCTGGTATTGTCCCTTGTGACTTATCCTTAAAATGATCCTTAAGTTTCAGCTGTCATTGCAGCTTATATATATCGACAGTTTTGTAAAAAAAAAATCACTCTTTGGGGTAGGCACAAAGGACAAACCATGGTTCAAAACATATGTTTCTGCCTCACTAAGAGGTCTACTGATGAGATTAAAGACAATATCTATTTTTTCTTTATTGTTCTTTTGTGGTTTGTGTCCCCCTCATCTGGGGTGCGGCCGTCTTGTATCTAGGGGTGCTAGTGGCAGCTTGGCTGTGGAGCGCATGACCACCCCAGAAAAAGACTGGTTTTGTGTATTGGGAACATTGCTACCATCATTCGTCACAGGCTGATGTGCACCAGTACGTATGTGATCAACATTCTCATCTGCCCATGTTCCCTGGTATATGTTGGAAAGATGATCACTTCCTTCAGGGACAGGATGGCCAACCACCGGTGTGCCATTAGGGAGGTCTTGTAAAAAGGAGAGTCTGAGCAGCCAGTAGCACGGCATTTTGCCAAACACAAACTCGCGCCTAGATTTAGAGTTTGGCGTTAGCCGTCAAAAGCAGCGTTAAGGGGTCCTAACGCTGCTTTTGGCCGCCCGCTGGTATTTAGATTCAGGCAGGAAAGGGTCTAACGCTCACTTCCCTACCGCGATTCCAGGCTACCGCAGATCCCCTTACGCCAATTGCGTATCCTATCTTTTCAATGGGATCTGCCTAACGCTGGTATTTGGAGTCTTGGGAGAAGTGAGCGGTAGAGCCTCTACCGACAAGACTCCTAACGCCAAAAAAAGTCAGTAGTTAAGAGCTTTATGGGCTAACGCCAGAATATAAAGCTCTTAACTACTGTGCTCTAAAGTACACTAACACCCATAAACTACCTATGTACCCCTAAACCGAGGCCCCCCCCACATCGTCGCCACTCTAATAAAAAAAATGTAACCCCTAATCTGCCGACCGGGCATCGCCGCCACCTACATTATAGCTATGAACCCCTAATCTGCTGCCCCTAACATCGCCGACCCCTATATTATATTTATTAACCCCTAATCTGCCCCCCCAACGTCGCCGCAACCTAACTACACTTATTAACCCCTAATCTGCCGACCGGACCTCGTCGCCACTATAATAAATGTATTAACCCCTAAACTGCCGCACTCCCCCCCTCTCAAACACTAATAAATTCTATTAACCCCTAATCTGCCCTCCCTAACATCGCAGCCACCTACCTACAATTATTAACCCCTAATCTCCCGCCCGCACCGTCACCGGTACTATAATAAAGTTATTAACCCCTAAACATAACTCTAACCTTAACACCCCCCTAACATAAATATAATTTATATTAAATGAAATAATATTCCTAAAATTAACTAAATTATTCCTATTTAAAACTAAATACCTATCAAATAAACCCTGATATAGCTACAATATAATTAAAAATTACATTATAGCTATTTTAGGATTTATATTTATTTTACAGGCAACTTTGTATTTATTTTATTTAACTAGGTACAAAAGCTATTAAATAGTTAATAACTATTTAATAGCTACCTAGTTAAAATAAATACAAAATTACCTGTAAAATAAATCCTAACCTAAGTTACTATTAAACCTAACACTACACTATCATTAAATTAATTAAATAAATGACCTACAATTAAATAAACTATTCTATATTACAAAAAATAAAAAAATATTAGAAGAATTTTAAACTAATTACACCTAATCTAAGCCCCCTAATAAAATAACCCAAAATAATAAAAGTCCCTACCCTATTCTACATTACAAAGTAATCAGCTCTTTTACCAGCCCTTAAAAGAGCTTTTTGCGGGGCATGCCCCAAAGTAATCAGCTCTTTTGCCTGTAAAAAAAAAAAAAATGCAACCCCCCCCAACATTAAAACCCACCACCCACATACCCCTACTCTAACCCACCCAAACCCCCCTTAAATAAACCTAACACTACCCCCCTGAAGATCTCCCTACCTTGCGTCGTCTTCACCCAGCCGGGCCAAAGTCTTCATCCTATCCGGGCAGAAGAGGACATCCGGACCGGCAGACATCTTCATCCAAGCGGCATCTTCTATCTTCATCCATCCGGAGCGGAACCATCTTCTTCCCAGCCGACGCGGATCCATCCTCTTCAACCGACGCCTACTCGCCGAATGAAGGTTCCTTTAAATGACGTCATCCAAGATGGCGTCCCTCGAATTCCGATTGGCTGATAGAATCGGAATTAAGGTAGGAAAAATCTGATTGGCTGATTCAATCAGATTCAAGTTCAATCCGATTGGCTGATCCAATCAGATTGAGCTTGCATTCTATTGGCTGTTCCGATCAGCCAATAGAATGCGAGCTCAATCTGAATGGATCAGCCAATCGGATTGAACTTGAATCTGATTGGCTGATTGATCAGATTTTTCCTACCTTAATTCTGATTGGCTGATCCGAATGGCTAATAGGATTCTATCAGCCAATCGGAATTAAGGTAGGAAAAATCTGGCTGATTCAATCAGATTGAGCTCACATTCTATTGGCTGATCGGAACAGCCAATAGAATGCGAGCTCAATCTGGCTGATTGGATCAGCCAATCGGATTGAACTTGAATCTGATTGAATCAGCCAGATTTTTCCTACCTTAATTCCGATAGGATTCTATCAGCCAATCGGAATTCAAGGGACGCCATCTTGGATGACGTCATTTAAAGGAACCTTCATTCGGCGAGTAGGCGTCGGTTGAAGAGGATGGATCCGCGTTGGCTGGGAAGAAGATGGCTCCGCTCCACTCCGGATGGATGAAGATAGAAGATGCCGCTTGGATGAAGATGTCTGCCGGTCTGGATGTCCTCTTCTGCCCCATCGGATGAAGACTTCGGCCCGGCTGGGTGAAGACGACTCAAGGTAGGGAGATCTTCAGGGGGGTAGTGATAGGTTTATTTAAGGGGGGTTTGGGTGGGTTAGAGTAGGGGTATGTGGGTGGTGGGTTGTAATGTTGGGGGGGGGTTGTATTTTTTTATTTTTTTTTACAGGCAAAAGAGCTGATTACTTTGGGGCATGCCCCGCAAAAAGCCCTGGTAAAAGAGCTGATTACTTTGTAATGTAGAATAGGGTAGGGACTTTTATTATTTTGGTTTTTTTTATTTTATTAGGGGGCTTAGATTAGGTGTAATTAGTTTAAAATTCTTGTAATTTAGTGTTTGTGTTTTTTAGTATTATAGAATAGTTTATTTAATTGTAGGTAATTTGTTTAATGATAGTGTAGTGTTAGGTTTAATTGTAACTTAGGTTAGGATTTATTTTACATGTAATTATTTTAACTCGGTAGCTATTTAAATAGTTAATAACTATTTAATAGCTATTGTACCTAGTTAAAATAAATACAAAGTTGCCTGTAAAATAAATATAAATCCTAAAATAGCTACAATATAATTATGCGTTATATTGTAGCTATATTAGAGTTTATTTTACAGGTAAGTATTTAGTTTTAAATAGGAATACTTTAGTTAATAAGAGTTAATTTATTTCGTAAGATTAAAATTATATTTAACTTAGGGGGGTGTTAGGGTAAGACTTAGCTTTAGGGGTTAATACATTTATTATAGTAGCGGCGAGGTCCAGTCGGCAGATTAAGGGTTAATACTTGAAGTTAGGTGGCGGCGACATTGGGGGGGGGCAGATTAGGGGTTAATAAATATTATGTAGCTGTCGGCGATGTTGGGGGCAGCAGATTAGGGATAATGTAGGTGGCGGCGGTGTCCGGAGCGGCAGATTAGGGGTTAATTGTGTAATGCAGGTGTCAGCGACAGCGGGGTCGGCAGATTAGGGGTTAATAAGTGTAAGGTTAGGGGTGTTTAGACTCGGGGTTCATGTTAGGGTGTTAGGTGCAGACTTAGAAAGTGTTTCCCCATAGGAAACAATGGGGCTGCGTTGGGAGCTGAACGCTGCTTTTTTGCAGGTGTTAGGTTTTTTTTTCAGCCCAAACTGTCCCATTGTTTCCTATGGGGAAATCGTGCACAAGCACGTTTTGCCAGCTTACCGCTACCGTAAGCAATGCTGGTATTGAGGGTTGAAGTGGCGGAAAATTCGGCTCAACGCTCCCTTTTTGGAGCCTAACGCAGCCCTTCAGACAACTCTAAATACCAGCGTTGTTTGGAAGCAGCGGTAGGAAAAAAAGCTGCGTTAGCTATGCGGGTCTTTACCGACAAAACTCTAAATATAGGCCATTGTGTTTTGAGTTTACATACAATGGTCATTGACCATGTACCTCCCTTGCCTAGAGGAGGCAACAGAGCAAATAAACTGCTCCAACTTGAAACCAAGTGGATCTCTATGATGGACACACTGGTACCCAGGGGACTCAACACCTTTCTGGACTTTGGACCCTTCTACTGTGGCTGAAATTATACGTATATGGCACTTTATATGTCTGAAGGGTGACTGTGAGGATATCCACATGATTAATCGTTCTAGTGGGTACCCACTGTTAGTTTCTATACATACCCAAAGTGCATATGAAGACACGTGCATGTGGGCTAGTTCAGATGAATGATGGGGTTAATAATTAAGGTTTGTTTCAATCTAATGGTCCAGAATGTTCTGTATATTAAGCCAGATGGCTGGCATCTATGATTCATAGGAAATTGTATATATGTGTATATATTGTTTTTTTAATTAGATAAACTATTTCTTATTGCCAATATGACTGTTTCACTACAAATTTGTCATTGCTCTCACATATTCACATATGCTTTTTTGGGTCACTGTAACGTGTTAAGGGGATATTTTGGGTGGAATATAATTGGCAATAAGAGCATGTGGTTCCTAGTGTGGTTGGGGGTTGCCATGGTGACCATACAATACTTATGACGTATCGTATTGGCAATATGATCTCATATCCCTGTGTGTTTTTAACACACTCGTATTCAATATAGTTTTTTTATAATAGCGGTGCCAGTGTAAATTACGCTGGTTCTGTTTGTGGCTCTCAACATGATTCACATGAGTATTGAATCCAGCATGTGTATGTGTATCCGGTTACCATGGTGACTTCCAATATGCGCTGGTAATGCATGCTGCATGTAAGTGACGTTTCACATGTTGTCCACCAGTGATGACGTCCCTATTAGTACACGGCATGTGAGCAGCAACGCCAAGGAAAATGGTATTTAATCAGGGTGTTGTGGTATTATGTGTATTGTTTTTAAGTTCATATCTTATGAACCCTTGATGACATTTGACAAAGGTGCAAAGGCAGCACCAAAATGTTATGTCTATTTTACTTTAATGCAATAAATGTTAAGTTTTATCTTATCTGAAAGACCAGTGAGTGCCTCTGCTTTTGGGACTATTTTTGCTATAATATTGATATGCTTGCTAGTCTAGAGTGAATGAGGGTTACAGACTGCTGAGAAGTGATACACATTTTACTAAAGATATGGGCCTCCATTACATATGCAGCGTCGCCCGCAAAATCCTCCGCTGCCAGATTTTACGTGATTTTGGTATTACATATACGGCGTAGCATACAAGTTACACGTGTATATTTTACCCGTCGCTCGCAATTATTACTCCCATAGGCTAACATAGAACCGCATCGCAAATCGGTATACAATATCCAGCGCAAGGACTTATGTGGCGAAAATGGAGAAATCTTACTCCATTTTTACCTCGCCATAACAGCCGCAGCAAGCCTTGCGCTGAGTATGGGAGCACCGTAACTCCCGAAAATGCCTGCAAAAATAAACTAACACCTAACACATGCGCAATGTCTATCTACCTGTCAACCGCAATCCCCCACCGCAATAACTAATAAAGTCTAACCCCTAAACTGCCATAGCCCACAAAGCAATTAACCTAATCAAGTATTAACCCCTTTATTATTATTAATAATAATAATAATAATATTAGATATTTGTAGAGCGCCAACAGATTCCGCAGTGCTATAAACAAAGGCGGAGTACAACAAAACAATTATAGGGATCAAATGGGTAGACTGCCCTGCCAAGAGTTGCACTGTTGTAGTCAGCTCTTAAGAATGTGATCAACAAACAGCTGGACTCTTAGGCTTACATGCTAAGGGGGTTCAGGGGATAGCAATGGAGGAGAGGAACTGGTATAAAGAAAGGTTAGCGTAGGTTGTATGCATCCCTGAACAGTAGAGTCTTTAGGGAGCACTTGAAGCTTTTAAAACTAGAAGAGAGTCTTGTGAGGCGAGGCAGAGAGTTCCACAAGATGGGAGCCAGTCTGGAGAAGTCCTGTAAACAGGAGTGTGATGAGGTGACAAGAGAGGAGAGTAGGAGGTCGTGAGCAGAGGGATGGGAGGGAGAGTATCTGGAGACAAGGTCTGAGATATAGGGGGGAGCAGTGCAGTTGAGGGCTTTGTATGTCAGAATGAGAATTTTGTGTTTGATCCTAGAGGCAAGAGGAAGCCAGTAAAGGGATTGGCAGAGAGGTGCAGCAGATGAAGAGCGACGTGTAAGGAAGATGAGTCTGGCAGAGGCATTCATTATGGATTGTAAAGGAGCTAGGCGGCAGATGGGGAGACCAGAGAGGACAGAGTTGCAGTAATCGAGGTGGGAGAGAAAGAGAGTGGATTAAAATCTTAGTAGTGTCTAATTTTAGAGATGGTTTTTAAGGTGGAAGCGGCAGGCTTTAGCCAATGACTGAATGTGAGGAGTGAAAGAAAGATCTGAGTCAAATGTGACCCCGAGACATTGGGCATGCGGGGTAGGGGTAATGATGGAGTTGTTGACAGTTATAGAGAGATTGAGGGTGAAGAGTTTAGAAGAAGGGGGGAAAATAAGGAGCTCAGTTTTGGAGAGATTTAGCTTGAGGTAGTGAGAGGACATCCAGCTGGAGATGTGAGAAAGACAGTTAGTGACACGGAAGGAGAAAGGTCTGGTGCAGAGAAGTAGATTTGGGTGTCATCGGCATACAAATGATATTGTAAACCGTGGGACTTTATTAGGGAACCTAGTGATGACGTGTAGATTGAGAAGGGGACCGAGCCTTGCGGTACTCCGACAGAAAGTGGTGACGGGGCAGAGGAGGCCCCAGAGAAGGCTACACTAAAGGTACGGTTTGACAGGTAGGAAAAGAGCCACGAGAGGGCTGTGTCACATATGCCGAAGGATTGGAGGGTTTGGAGCAAAAGAGGGTGGTCAACAGTGTCAAAGGCTGCGGACAGATCAAGGAGGATAAGCAGAGAGAAGTTGCCTTTTGATTTTGCTGTAAGTAGGTCATTGGTAACCTTAACAATTGCTGTCTCTGTGGAGTGATGGGGACGAAATCCAGATTGCAATGGGTCAAGGAGGGAGTTTATTGTAAGGAAATGGGATAGGCGTGCATAAGCTAGTTTTTCAAGAAGCTTTGATGCAAGAGGGAGGAGGGAAATAGGACGGTAGTTGGATGGGGAGGTAGGAACAAGGGAAGGTTTTTTGAGGATAGGTGTGACCAGTGCATGTTTCAGCGATGAGGGAAATATAACGGTGCTGAGGGAGAGGTTGAAAGTGTGTGTGTGAGTATAGGGGTAAGGGTGGCAGAGAGGTAGGGGAGTAGCTGTGAGGGGATAGGGTCAAGGGGACAGGTAGTGAGGTGAGAGCACAGTATAAGTGCCGAAACTTCTTCCTCAGTAACAGGGTAGAATGAGCTAAGTTTAAGATTATGTGGGTTGTGGTTGATTGAGAGCATTTGAGGGGGTGAGAGAATGGAATTATGTTGAGAACTGATTTCATTTCTGATGGAGTCGATTTTGTTATTGAAGTGGTTGGCAAAGTCTTGAGCTGACAGAGAAGTTATATTAGGAGGTTTTGGGTTTGAAGAAAGATTAGAGATAAGAGTAGAGAAGTAGTGTTGCTTATGGAAATTAAGGGCAGAGTAGTAGGAGTTCAAGATAAATTTGTAATGTTGAAAATCAGCTGAACTCCTAGATTTTCTCCAGTGCCACTCAGCAGTACGGGAACATCTGCGTAGGTATCGAGGAGTATGCCAGGGCTGAGGATGAGTGTTTGATTTCCGAGCTATGGTAAGAGGGGGCGAGATTGTCAAGGACGGATGGAATTGTGGAATTATAGTGGCAGATTGGTCAGGGCAGGAAAAGGAGGAGAAGGATGAGAGGAGAGGTTTGAGGGAATTAGAAAGCTGTTGATCTAATGATATAATACTTCTGTGAAGTTTGGTGTGAGGAGCAGAAGGAGGGAGAGTTGTAGGGAGGGATGATATGTTGCAAGTAAGGAGATGGTGGTCAGAAAGAGGAAAGGGGGAGTTTGAGAGGGTGCATCGATAGCTAAAGAGCAGGTCAAGGGAGTGACAATCTTTGTGAGTGGGAGAATCAGTCCATTGTGACAAACCGAAAGAGGAAGTGAGTTGCAGAAGTTGTTTTGCAGAGGAGGCAGTGGGATTGTCAAGAGGGATGTTGAAGTCACCAAGAATGAGGGAAGGGGTGTCTGAAGAAAGGAAATAAGGTAGCCAGGCAGCCAAGTGATCTAGGAATTGAGTTGAGGAGCCAGGAGGATGGTATATGACTGCAATACGTATAGAAAGAGGAGAGAATAAGCTAATCATGTGGGTTTCGAATTAGGAAAATGTGAGGGAAGAGATGGGATGTATTTGTTGAAAGGTGCAATGAGAGGAAAGTAAAATTCCTACACCACCTCCTTGTCTATTACCAGACCTAGGAGTGTGGCTGAAGTGGAGACCCCCATGTGACAGAGCAGCAGTGGATGCTGTGTCTAGGGGAGAGAGCCAGGTTTCTGTTAGGGCCAGAAGGTTGAGAGAGTGGGAGATAAAGAGGTCATGTATAGAAGTGAGTTTGTTGCAAACAGAGTGCACAAGTGAAAGGGGAAGTGACTTTTGATGCAAGAGGAATGTGAGTAAGGTTGAAGAGTTTTTTGTTTTTTGAGTCTGTGGGATGGTATACATGGATGTGCACGGCTAGGCAGTTGTTGGGGACCAGGATTAGGGGAGATGTCACAAGCAGTTAGTAAAAGCAAGAGGGAGAGTGACATGAGATACAGATTTGCAGTAGTGAGACTGCTTTTGAGACAAGGTGGAGGGGGGAGAGAGTGTTTAGGAATAGGTAAAGTTCATGAGTACAAAAGTAAGGTGAGTTTAAGAGAGATGGGCTAATGAACAGTGCAGGTGGAGAGGGAGGAGGAGTAATTGAATAATGTAGTTTGTTATAGAGACAGAAGGCAGCAAAAAGGAATAAGAAGATATTAGGCATTTTAACAAAAGAGGGAACCAGTTAAACACATAAGGCACAGTATTACAGTAGCAATTGCATAAGAAAACAGTAAGGTATATCAAACATAATATTACAAAAGTACCTGCCTTTTTCTTGCCCCTTTGCACAATCCTTGTTCAATTCTTGTATATTTCGATTGCTAGTGCCTCACTTATAAAATGTTCACTTAATTATTGTATAATTCTATTGCTAGTGCCTCACTTTGAAAATGTGAACATATGTTGTTATAGCAATGCACATCCCAGTGCAATGCGCATCCCAAAATAGTGAGAAATATATGCAGGGAGGGCAGTCAGCTGAGTCCACTAAATTTAGTTGATTGCTAATCAAAGACAATTGGAAAGGCCAATTGGAAAGTTAGATTCTGGTCTGGTCAGGGTGAGATGTTAAGTAAACAGACAATACAATTTGGGGGAGGTTTACACTATGGAATAAGACAGCTATAAATTTTAGAATAATAGCAAGTATTGATAAGGATTGAACATCACATGGCAATTAAATGAACATTAGAAATAAGACATTGAATAACAGTACAACAGATGTAGGACTAAATTAACAAACTAAAATCATTTGCACTATGTAAATATTCATGTACCAGAAGAGTTACAGGAGAGTAAAAAAACACCAGAGTGCAGTGGATAGTTGCAGATTGACAGGGTCTCTATTCACGTACCAGAGAGAGTTACAGGAAAGCAAAAAAAGCAATGGGTAGTTTAGCGTTTTTAGTGTTTAGTATTTTTTTGGGGGGGTTCTTTACTGGTAGGGGGGGCTGTGTGTATTTTTTTGGCAAAAGAGCTGATTATCTTGGGGCAATGCCCTGCAAAAAGTTCTTTTAAGGGCTACTGGTAGTTTATTAGATTAGGGGTGTTTTTATTTTGGGGGGGCTTTTTTATTTTCAAAGGGATTAGGTGTAATTTATTTAAAATCTTGTAATTTTATTTATTTTCTGTAATCTTAGGTTTTTTTATTTTCTGTAATTCTTGCTTAAAGGGTCATTTTAGTTTATTTAGGTTAGGTTTATTGCATTGTGGGTTAATAGTTTTAATAGGTAGTTTGCGATGTTGGGGTTGGCGGATTTAGGGGTTAATAATTTAGTTATTACTTGCGGTGTGGGTTTGATGGCGGATATAGGGGTTAATAGTTTAAATAGGTATATTGCGTTGTGGGGAGTTTTCTGTCTAGGGGTTAATACATTTAATATTAGTAATGAGAGGGGGTGATTGCGGATATAGGGGTTTTACGTGTCGGGCTTATTTTTGGGAGGCGTGTTAGACTTTTACGGGAGATTTGTTATTTTCTTTACTTTTCTTAGGCGCCGGCAGGGTTTATGTAATACCCCGATGTGCGAGGTGAAATTACGGACGACGCAGGTTCCCAAGCTTGCGCCGAAACCTGCCCATATATTTTATTGCGCCCATGCTTGCTAGTCTAGAGAGAATGAGGGTTACAGACTGCTGAGAAGTGATACACATTTTACTAAAGATATGCTTGCTTGTCTAGAAAGAATGATGGTTACAGACTGCTGAGAAGTGATACACATTTTACTAAAGATATGCTTGCTTGTCTAGAGAGAATGAGGGTTACAGACTGCTGAGAAGTGATACACATTTTACTAAAGATATGCTTGCTAGTCTAGAGAGAATGAGGGTTACAGATAATAAACAATTTACTAAACATATGTTTGTTAGTCTAGGGAGGGGGGTTAAGAGCTACACAGTAATAAACAGTTCACACAAGAGATGCGTGGGAGTGTAGGAATTCTGCAAATTGATAACATTTTCAGAATGCTCAAGTGGGAAGGAGGGTTCACAGATATAAACTGTGATAACTCTTTTTAATAAACAATATGCTCATTAGTCAAGGGGAGGGGTTGCAGTTACAGACAAATGTCACTCATTTAAACCTTCATGAAAAAAAATGTTTTAGTCGGGGGGGAGATACAAATGTAATTTGTCTTATAGAAATGTCAGAAATAATTTTCTCCTTAATCTAGGGGAATGGCAGATTTATAGTCTATACAAAAGAAATTTGTCTTTGCTTTTATAGGGGAGCAAAATTTGACTCACAAATGCTCATTCATCAAAGGGGAAAAAACATTAACTTACCCAATTGCTTCTGATCCTCACTGCTAGTGTCCCCCATATCAGCATGTTGGCTGGCATTACTTAAAATACAAACTCATTAACTTTTAAATGTGATATATATATATATATATATATATATATATATATATCTCAAGTACATACATAAATATTGTTTGATGACTGGGTTCCTTTAACCCCTTAATGACCACAATGTACCCTGTATGTCACTGGTCGTTAAGGGTTTTTTCAGGACATAATAGCACAAGTCTAGCAAGAACACTCTATTAATGCCCTCCCTCCAGCAGGCTTTGTGGAATAGAGCAGTCTCAACGCTGGTGGCAAGACTACGCTATAAAACAATCAAGTCCCAAAAAAAGGCCAGCGACATACAGGGAACGTCGCTGGTCCTTAAGGGGTTAATGTTAATGCAGAGCTGAGGCTTCGGTTTAATCCATAGAGATAAAAAAAAAAACAAGGCTCAGGCACTGGTTAGTTTTAAGAGTGTGAAGGGCTTTGCAATGCAGGACAGAGCATTGGGCTGTACTGCAGACTTAGAGATGAACTGGCGGGCTGGGTGGCACAAACTCACTTCTCCTCTGAGGTTTTACTACTATTCAGTTGGGTCAGGGTGGAGCAGGGTGTATGGCCCACTGACCCTCTGCAGCTCTTGCCCTGCAAAAGAAAATCAGTTCTACAACCAACAGCAGCCTACCACACGGGTGTAAGAGGGAACAGATGCGCTTAGCAGTTCTATTGTATCCTGTGTCACTTTATTTTCCCTTTTGACCAGTTTCAGGTTATAGCACCTTAAAATTAAACTACACATAATTATCTTATATACCAAGCTAGCTGCTATTTTATAAAGATTTGAAATAACTAAAATAGAAATAGCCTTATAGTCAATAAAACTGTTTTGTGACTGAGTATATGAAAAGGTAGTAAATGGTGTGTACTTAGGACCCAGAGATTTGCACGGTTTCTACCCTGGAAGTGGTATAGCTTATAGCCCCAGGAAACGCTATTGACTGTTTATTTGCACTATGTTTCTGTGTTCCCTTGAGTTTTCGGAAGAGCATGGTAGGCCGAATCTCCATCCCACTAACAGGTATGCAAACCTAGTTTAGGTTTTCTACTAAATTGAGTCAGAGTAATTGAGGTGATTTGGCTCACCTGAAACTTGTTTCCTTTAAAAAGACTGGGTAAACCTTAGTTAGAGGGAAACAAGGAGTGGGCAGAAGCTGTATGACTGCAACTGATAAAATTGTTAAAGCGCTGTTGCTGTAATTTGGGCTGAATATCTACAGTGGCGCGTTAACAGTTACTCTCAAGCAATATCATGTTTATCGCAGCTGTTTAGTGTGCATAATTAGTGCGCATATTACAAGTTAAAAATAAAATTGGAGGGGGCGTGTCCATGCAGCGTTCAGGACTGGACGCATTTTCTGCTAGATCTGGTAGAATCCTTGATAATCCGACGATTATCATTAAATAACAGCTAAAGTAAGACTATAAAATACAACCTCTCCACAGTACTGGTAACTGTGGCTCTATATATCATCCCCAGGCTGTTTATATGACATCGGGGGCACAGAACGGAACAACAAGGCCTAAGGCGGCGGCCTCCTATACTTAGGCATCCGCATCCCCCCCGGGAAGAGCCGGGTTACCGGTGCCGTCTGACTTAACAGACTTACTGGGTCTCTTCAAATTATATCACTTTCCGGACTACAAACTTACTGCTCAATACCACGTTTGTGCTACAAGATCCTTGGGGACGGAGAAATAACAACTCGTCAGTATGGCGGATAAGGCAGAAGAGTACAGCTCAACGCCTCTTGTTGCTCTACCTGCACAGCTTGAATCCCTTATGAAACGGCTAATTGAGAGGGCACCGTATGACTACATGATGAACCGCTTGGCTGTGGTGAGTGAGACCGGTAGAGAACGGGAGGAACATTTGAGGACAAAGCTACATTGCAGCCCGGATACCGCGACAATCCTCTCTACATCGCAGGCCACACATAAGCCTAAGCAAACCTTCACGGCTTCGGATACATACAGGTCAGTTCACACAGGCAATGCGACAGCTTGGTCCCTGCAGATACCGGTCGGGACATCGCATACTGACAGTGCTGACTTGTTGCCCGCAGAAGCGCAATACATTGGCACACTGCCAGACATGATGAGGTGCTTCATAGAGGAGGGAGCGTTTGACTTCTCCTCTGCGGCACAGAACTCTATGTCGACAACCCCACAGACACAGCAAAGTCTCACACTCACCGGCATCACGGCTCCCTTAGAGAGCATAGCTCTGTTAGACACGGCACCACATAGGCTGCATTTAAAACCTGCTGAGTTTCACACAATTCCGGGACTGCCTTTACCTCTCACCGCTATAACACTTGACCAGGATAAGCAGCCTCAGCATTTAAGACTGTCATTTGGATTACTGTTGAAACGGGCTAGAACGTCCTATGAATATCATCAGGGGGGGGTGGATGACCCCCTCTTGAGACCGGTTTTTGTGACGGTTGGGACTCTTACTATACATCACCAGACAGTCCTCCCTTCCAGCCCAGGCATAGATTTGATGCATCATGTTACATGGACGGCTGATAGGGAGGGCAAGGGCTAATAACTTTAGTGACTTGCTGGAACCACAATAATACCCAGCTCCTCCACAAATATCTGGACTCTCCTTCATACATGGATAATTGTGGGGCTTAGTAAGATACTTTTGAAGTATAGTTTTGTTTACTGTTAGTTTACAGTTAGAATAAGAGTTCATCTTTATGTTTTATAATTTTTTAAAATTCACGTAGATTTATGCAGCAGTGTGTTATGTGACAATAAGGTTGGACTAATTGTGGGGGCCGATCTCTCTCGTGATGGCCTGTATAGGATATTGAGGTGGGGATAGCATTTTACTTATGTCATTGCCTGGGTGCTGACTCCACGCGGCTAGTGGCCGCGGGGGTGATATATCTCAGGAGGCCAACCCAGATCCTCACAGAGAATCAAATAAAATAACAATTAACATGCAGGGAACTAATTTTAAAATATTAAAATTAATGGGCTAATTGAGATCGTAATGCCAATGGGATGTCCCTACTATCGAATCTATATGATCTAGCTGAGAATACCCTCTCCTATAGCAAACTCAACTTACAGTTGTGTGACTCCAGCTTCACTTACCACATCTATATTTCATGAGAGCAGAAATTATATATGTTTACTGAATGCCCGGGCTCAATCACTATTAAAACAACAACTGTCAGGGAGGGCACTAACTTTAAAGCATTTAAAATTAAAGGGTTAATTGAGACCGTAATGCCAATGGGATGCCCCTACTATCCATTTTTCTGGAACAAGCTGAGAGCTCTCTTCCCTATAGCAAACTCCCCCTATAGTTATGTGACTCCAGTTTCACTTACCACATTTATGCTTAATAGGAGCAGAATTTTTATTTGTTTATTGTTTATCCGGACTTAATCACTTTTTCTTAAAATAGTTATATTCATGGTGTATTTATGTTTCAAAGAATGCAGTTAGATTTGTTAGGTTTTAATATCTTAGAGAATCCCTAATTTCTTTTGCTTATCACATTTGAGATCCAAGAGTGATCCAATTAAATTATATCTGGGACTCAAATTATATAAATATATATAAAATGAGGATAGATAGGTATAAGCATTATTGTGATACATGTGTCCGCACTAAGCCTGTTTGTTTTGTCTATATCTAATTTGTCTTGGAAGCATGTACTATGTATTTTTGTCATTTGCAAAATCCTCAATAAAAAAAAAAAAAACTATATCAATGCTTCAATAGAAACTTAAAGAAAACATTGTTACATGTTAAATGTGCCTAATTTGTGAGGTCTTTCAATGTCATAGTCACTAAAAATACCTTTTACGTTATCAGCAGCTTGAGACACACTGATTGTGGAACATATGTTTATATCTATCTTGCAATAGTGTATTGTTTACGTGTTATTGCTTACTGACTTTGAATGCATTTATTAACACACAGTTATAGATCATTAAAGGGACAGTACACAGTAAAAAAATAAAAAAATAAAATTGATCGCTTCAGTGCAATTGAATTAATAATTACACTAATATTTAACTAATTTTTTTTTATTTATTTAAATTGCATAAAAAGGTTATAAGGGCTTAAAGATATGAGGTCTCAGGTGTTAGAGAAAAAAGGGCTTTAAAGGGACGGTCAAGTCCAAAAAAAACTTTCATGATTCAGATAGGGCATGTAACAACTTTCCAATTTACTTTTATCACCAATTTTGCTTTGTTCTCTTGGTATTCTTAGTTGAAAGCTAAACCTAGGAGGTTTATATGCTAATTTCTTAGACCTTGAAGGCCGCCTCTAATTTAAATGCATTTTGATAGATTTTCAGCACTAGAGGGCATTAGTTCATGTGTTTCATATAGATAACATTGAGCTCATGCTCGTGAATTTACCATGGAGACAGCTCTGACTGGCTAAAATGCAAGTCTGTCAAAAAAACTGAAATAAGGGGGCAGTCTGCTGAGGCTTAGATACAAGGTAATTACAGAGGTAACATGTGTATAATTATAACTGTGTTGGTTATGCAAAACTGGGGAATTGGTAATTAAGCGATTATCTATCTTTTAAAACAACAAAAATTCTGGGGTTGACTGTCCCTTTAACATATATAGGTATAGATATATATTTTACCAAAATACCATTAGATATATGTAGAAATATGTATTTAAAAATAAATAGAACATATTCTTCTATGAGAAAATGTGATCAGGTTTGCACGCGAGTAGGGCGTTTCCCCTTTTCACCCTCCACTGCTATGGGGGAGTACGTTAACGCGATCTTCAGAATACAGATTTTAAGGTTAGCGCACAAGTGAAAGCTTTTTTACCTTCAACGTGTAATATGAGCGCTACCCGATGTGTGCAAAAAGCTTAAATTTTGCAGAGTTGACGCAGGAATGATAAGTAGGGCTCCACTCATAATCTATCCCATTTGTTGGTAAGCAGACAAGCTGCACCATAGTAGTTAGTTTCAGTTTGCTTAGTTTGAGCTCAGAGGAGCTAGGACTTTTATTTATATTTTATTTAGCTGAAAGAAACAGTGCTGTCTTCTATCAGAAATAAACAGGCCACAGGCCTATAAAACATATAAAGTGTGTTCCTAACCCAGAAGGCTGTGCAATCTCAGAAATATCCCTTGGCAGGCACACAAAGACCAGTGTGAGCTGTTACAGGTGGTGGATAATATGTATATTGCACTGAAGTTGCACGGGGAATTGCAAAAGGACTTTAAACACACTTTGCAAAATGGAGGATATTGCGAAGGCTTTACTACAGGACGTGGCTACACAGCAACCAAATACGATACTGGTACTTCCCCAGAAAGAGAATACAGAGGCCATGATTCAGCATGCTTTGTCAGCCCAAAGTGAAACAAGCCTATTGCTCATTGAGGAACATCAACAGGCTACCCATATGCGACTGGAGATTCAGGCCTTGACTGAGAGGCTAACCAAGGATCCTGATGGGACACCTCTGGGGTCTAGGATAATCAGGATAATTGAACGTATTACTGAAACAGAAGGATGGCCAGAAGGCAAGTGGGCAAGCTTATTAGCACCTTTCTTAAGTGGAGAGCTCCAGAAAACCTTTGATGAATTAGAACCTGCTCAAACAAGGGATTACACCAAGTTAAATTTACAGTTTGTGCCCAAAGGTTTCATGCCTGGACTTACTATCCTGAAAAGGTTACCCGTTGTCAGATGTTTTTTTATGTGGTCTAACTACTGCCCTGAGGAAATGGGTCAGTAAAAGCAACCCCCAAATGGCAGACCAGATGGTGGACTTGGTGGAGAGATTTGTATCTGCAGGGGAGTTGCAGAATACCACTCTGTCAGAATGTCTGCAGAGGTCAAGAAATCAAGATACTGCAGGAGCTGGTAAGACTGTTCTGGGTTTAAGGGAAACTGCAGAAAGGGGGATATATCCACAGGGGTCCCATGTACCCACCCTTAGAAGCACCAACCCCAGAAGAGGGTCTAGGTGGGGGACAGACTATAATAAATGTTTCCAATGTTATAAACTTGGACGTTTGGCAAAAGATTGAAAATGTACCCATGCAGTGCAATATGGGAAATATAAGAATACAGAACTCTTGAATGTTATGATGTGTAGAATCAGCTATCAAAAGCAGCCATGTGCCTCAGATGTGTTATTAATATGTGAATGGGGAAAAAGTAAATGTAGTGCTAGACTCAGGAAGTATGGTAAATCTAGTAGCAAAATTTCTTTTACCAAACGTGAGGCTTGACATCATACAAAAATTGGTATATTTTGTGTTCATGGTGACAAACGTGAATACCCTACAGTTAGCTTTAAAAGCCCTTGTTGTACTATAAACTTCAGAGTTTCTGTAGAGAGGTTGGCCCATGATGTATTACTGGGGAGGGATTTTCCCTATTTTCTAGATTTATGGGGATTTACTGGGAAGGTAACACAAAACTGTGTAGAAAAAAGTAATGATGACTCTGAAATAATATTTCCTTTTTTTTAATTAGAATGGGATAAACAATGGGATAAACAAAATACTGAGACTAAGAGAAATACCTTACCCCTTATGCCAGCTTTAGAAAGGGATGACACATCATAATAGTGAAGAACTTGTGAATAGTCAAGATCTGACTATTGACTTGCCAGATTTGGAAATCTGCCCTTCTAACTTCAGCAAGGCACAGTAAGAAGATCCTACATTCATAGGTTATTCAGGTTTCCAATAGCAATCTAATATCACAAGGAAAGACCATTTATTGTCCTCATTTTGAGGCAGACAATTATTTGATTTAGAGTAGAGAAAAAGGCTCTAGATGAGGTAAAAACTTTTGGTTCCCCAACCCTTTAGAAACACAGTACTTAATCTTGCTCACAGTCATGTATTGGGAGGTCCTCTTAGTACTGATAAAACAAGAGAAAAAGAGTCCTGAAAAGGTTTTATTGGCCAGGTTTATTTGTCTCAATTTCTAATTATTGTGCATTTTGCCTTAAGTGCCAACAGTCCCTTTAAATGACTATCGTAGTGCTCTTTATCATTGCCAATAATATACGTACCATTTGAAAGGATTAGTATGGAATTAGTAGGTCCACTAATAAAATCTGCTAGTGGGCTACTGGCAATTTTGGATTACACTACCAGGTGTTATCTTTTTTTGCATGCTTATTACCCAGAAATAATTATATTATAAAACACCTTAGCTAAAAAATAGCAACTTATGTTCAGTAGAGTGGATATTCCAAAATAAATCTTGGCTGATTAGGGTACACCTTTTTATATCTAGAGTAATGAAAGAGCTATGTAAGCTCCTCAGACTGATTCATCAGTGGACAAATTAAATAAGACCTTGAAGGGCATGTTAAGAAGAGTGATTGACAGGGATGGTAAAAACTTGGATTATTTGTTGTCATATTTAATGTTCTCTCTTAGGGAGGTACCTCGGGCCTCTACTGGTTTCTCTCTTTTTGAGCTTTTATATGGGCAACATCCATGAGGGTTACTAGATATAGAAAAGGAGACCTGAGAACAAGAATTAAACCCCTACTATATAGGCCAAATGCAGCTGTTATGCCCCTAGCAAGGGAACATATGCAAAAAGATCAAGAGGCACAGAAAAAAGTTACAATACAAAATACACAGGTTCTAATTAGTCATCCAGGAGATAGGATATAGGTTTTATTCCCTACAGTTAAGAATACATTTTTTGCAACATGGCACGGTCCCTATGAGTTTATTGAACAAACTGGGGAAGTTAACTATAAAGTAAGACAATCTGGTAGAAGGAAACCAGAGCAGTAATATCATGTCAACCTGCTCAAACTCTGGAAAGACAGAGAGGTCTTTATTACTATAAAAACCATAGACACTGCTATTAATAACCCTGAGGCAATTATATCAGAAACAATATCTACCCATCAGAAACAGGAAGCAAGTGATTTTGTAGGGAGGAATAATTATGTATTTTCTGAGACTAGGAAGGACTAATGTAATCAAGGATGACATTTATACAGAAATATACACTTTATACGATATAGAGTACCAGAAGCCCAGATATAAACTTAGTGCTGAAATTTAAAAAATGGTGGCACTTGTCATTGAGGAAACTCAAAGTGATTGGATGAGTCCCATTGTGCTAGATCCAAAACCAGATGGCTCACTTAGATTTTGCAATGACTATCATTATTTCACAACACTGGACCTCACAAAATGGTATTGGCAGGTGCCACTGACTGACCAAGCAAAGAAACTGCTTTTTCAACATCAGTGTGTCTTTTCTAATACTGATTATTAAAGGCTGTGTGCTTGCAAGAGATTGCCAGACTTTCTGTGTGTTGTGCTGACTATTTTTTCTGTGGGCTTTGCACCCAAGCTGGTCCGGGGTTAACTGGGTTGCTAGTGGCTGTGCAGCTGGCTATAAGTATGTTAAAATGTGATGCTGGGGAGGATATGTGAAAAATATTTATGTGATATGTTTCAAATGTTGATCTCTGTGTAATATTTAATATCCCTCTGTTAAAATCTAATGGTTATACCATTTTGTCATTTACTATTGTTATTCCACAAAAAATAGCTTATTATTTAATTCCTAGGGGTCTATTTATTATAGTGTGGATGGACACGATACGATGTAGCATATCATGTCCGACGCACATTGATAAATGCCGACAGCATATGCTGTCAGCATTTATCATTGCACCAGCAGTTCTTGTGAACTGATGGTGCAATGCTGCCCACTGCAGATTCGCGGCCAAATAGCCGCTAGCAGGGGGTGTCAATTAATCCGATCGTATTTGATCGGGTTGATTTCTGTCCGCCGCCTCAGAGCAGGCGGACAGGTTATGGAACAGTGGTCTTTAGACCGCTGCTTCATAACTTCTTCAGGCTCACCAGAAACCAGGGGCATCAAGCTCCATACGGATAAATTGACCCATTAGAATCTGCCTCTGTTCTTGAGAAGGAAATGTTTCAAACATCTATGTGATCGAAAATTCAATTCCTACCCATTTAAGTACATAAAAAATACTCCAGGATAGATTATTTTCTAATGGATGTAACTAGCCTTTCATATATTGTTGATTCACAAATTCGCCCCTGCCCATAATCTAATCACTTCATTGCCCTTAATTGTTATTCCACCTCCAATATAACTGAGGCTTTTCGGGATTTCTTTGAGCGTTTATATAATCTAAAATATTCAGAAGCAACACCCAGTTCCCATTCTAAAGATTATCATAGCTCTATTCTGCACTACTTTGAAGGCCTCCAGGTTTCATCTCTCTCTCTCCTGAACAAAGACAACACCTAGATAGTCCAATAAAATCAGAGGAGATTGATAACATTAGTAAACAGTTACCTAATTGCAATGCACCGGATCCAGATAGATTCTCTAATTCCTATTTTAAGAAATGTCAAGAAATATTGGCACCCCAGTTATGTACAATGTTTTATGGAATTGATAATAACTCAACTTTCCTTTATAATTGGCAGGAGGGCCAAAGATTACAGTGTGAAAGCACTGTACCTCATACAACATGCACTCTTTTCAATAACTCATCTGTATTGATTTTTACTGTCACAGAAAAAATGTTGGATCACGTTAGTTGGGAATTTTTACGCTATATCCTAGAAATATTTGGATTTGGGGGAGGTATATTGGGTAGAAGCCTTAATATAATAACCCTAGTGCTCATATTCAGGTTAATGTTACGCTATCTGACCCTTTCTTTATAACTAATGGCACCAGACAGGGATTTTTGTGCCATATAAATTTTAACTATAAGAATCAGAAGAAAATTCTATAACTAAAGACCTTTATATACATTCAGAAACCTAAAAGCTGTCTCTTCACTGATGATGTCCTCTTTACACTAACTGAGCTACTCGCCTCGATCCCAGAACTCATATCAGAGGTGAATAATTTCAAAGAGCATTCACATTTTTTAATTAACTATTTCAAATCAGAAATTATGAACATAAACCTCCCCACATAAGTACTAGAATCTACACAGAAAAATTGCCTCCTTAAGTAGCAAACTACATCCATTATATATTTAGGGATTTTTGTAATGTTATGCCCTGATTTTTATTCTTATGAATTTTGAGAAAGTCAAGTGTAAAATCATGGCTGACCTTTTGCTCATGGAGATCTAAACATCTTAGTTAGTTGGGCAGAATGGGGGCCGTAACAATGAACATTTTGCCTAGACTTCAATATATATTTCAAACCTTTCAAATTCCTCCTCCCTCATCCTATATCCAATCTCTAAAAAAAATGTAAATGTCTATATATTGAAACATAAAACACCCTAAGACAAATTTAAGAACTTATCAATAGGTGGATTAGGTGTGCCCAATCTGGAAAGATAAAGACAAGCAATCTTTCTCCAGAGAGTTGTCGACTGATATACCAACTACCATGGAAAACTATGGGTAAAACTAGAACATAATCTGACCTACTCTTACCATTTAGGTTCGAACTGCTAGCTTAAATCCATTACGAACTCAATATATTTACCAAACAGAATAAATCCGTCAATAGCAGCTAAAAATCCAATATTTTATTTCAATACTTAAAAACGGAAAAGGGATGATCCAACAAAACATCAAACAGGAATCAGTGTAGCCTGAAGGGGCTTACAAGCCATAATCATAGCCGCTGCAGTCTTGGCGTTTGTGCAAGGAAACACCAGGACATGTTTGACATCACCATTGGATCATGTGGTTTACAGCATTGGGAAGTGGAGCAGTTGAGAGACCCGGTGAACGAGTAAGAGACGGAGCTGATGGTAAAAAGCCATACTGTGTATAGGAGTCTTCTTGGCCTTCAGATGGACAGTCCCTGCATTCCACATTGGGGCCTATCTATCAAGCTCCGTACGGAGCTTGAGGCCCCGTGTTTCAAAAGACCGCTGCTCCATAACCCTGTCCGCCTGCTCTGATGAGGCGGACAGGAATCGCTGCAATTCAACCCGATCGAGTACGATCAAGTTGATTGACACCTCCCTGCTGGCAGCCTATTGGCTGCGAGTCTGCAGGGGGCAGCGTTGCACCAGCAGCTCATGAGCTGCTGGTGCAATGCTGAATATGGAGAGCGTATTGCTCTCCGCATTCAGCGATGTCTGTCGGACCTGATCCGCACTGTTGGATCAGGTCCGACAGACATTTGTTAAATAGGCCTCATTGTGTCCAGAGCATCGGCATACAAACTGTCTCTCCGGTTGTGAGTACCTATATATATATATATATATATATATATATATATATATTATATATATATATTCTGTTATGCTTTAGCATAAGGATCACAGTGTTTGTCCACCATCCTGGGGAATTTATTGGCACAAATATTGTGTGGATTATTACATGTATTACAGAGAAACTTGTTCATTCCCTTTTCTGTGATTAACTCAATATATATACACATGAAAATAGAAAAATTGATGAGACATATAAAATGTGGGATAAATTAATGATTGTCTACCCATTTATATCATCTAAAATTTCACCTGTCACTCCTGTTCTGGAGAATCCGGAATTAACTCCTGGCATTTCCTTACGATACCTAGATCCTTCAGTCAGATATAGTAATCTTCCCATTTATATACTTACCAAAGATGGCAAATTATGTACTAGGACAGAATTATTAGACAAAAATCTTGATATCTTTAACAATTGGTATTTCTATCATCAAGTGCACACCTTCATATATGGTCATAAGCGTAAAAATAACATGCTACGTACCCCTACTAAGTTTGAAAAATGCTGTATGCTTTTGCCGCTGAGGAAAATATAGAGGTCATATGGGCTATATTTGGTGGTCTTGCCACAAAATTGATAATTTTTGGAAGGAATTAGCCTTAGAAAAAGAAAAAAATTGTGGGGGAATTTTTTTTTGGAAACACAGTTCCATTAGATGCACTTATTTGGCTACTAAATAAACTACCAAAAAAGTTAACACCCTTACAGCTAGCTCTGCTTCAAAGGACCAATAAATACTGCATAATCAACAAATGCATGCTAAAAAGACAATGTGATAGTACTTAGTCTAAACTTTAAAGGAGTAGTAGATTTTTGTCTGATAAATTTCAGTTATGTCTTTTTCCACTCCCCCTGTATCATGTGACAGCCTTCAGTCAATCACAAATGCATATACGTATATTCTGCGAATGCTTGCACATGCTTAGTAGGAGCTGTTGATTTAAAAAATGTAAATATAAAATGACTGTGCACATTTTGTTAATAGAAGTAAATTGGAAAGGTGTTTAAAACTGCATGCTCTATCTGAATCATGGGCGCGATCCGATATAGATCGTAGTTTGCGGCGCAAGCGAGGGAACCCGCGTCGCCCGCAGTTTCAGCTCGCAACTCGAGCTATCCCATATATGGCGCCGTCAGATGCTAACGTGCCGTAAGTCGGATAAACCAGCGATGTCCAGAAATCTGCGCAAGTACAAATTTCTGGCGTCGCCAGTGACTTGCGCCACGTTAGAAACTGCCGGCGCCTACAAAACCTGACTAAAGTCTAAATCACCCGCACTGTCTAACACGCCTCCCTAACATAGCCCGACACGTCTAACCCTCTATTCGCTATCCCCCCCTCACTAGCCTAACAATAAAATATGTATTAACCCCTAAACCGCCGTTCCCAAACCCCGCCGCAACATAATAAAGTTATTAACCCCTAAACCGCCGCCAGCTATATTAAATCTATAACCCCCTAAAGTGAGCCCCTAACACCGCCGCCATCTACCTTACCTACCCCCTAAAGTGAGCCCCTACCCCGCCGCTATCTATTTTAAAATTATTAACCCCTAATCTAATCCCCCTACCCCGCCGCCATCTATATTAAATTATTTAACCCCTAAAATACTAAACTATCCCTACCACTAAACCTAAGTCTAACCCTACAAATAGCCCTGAAAGGGGATTTTTGCGTGGCATTGCCCCAAAGTAACAGCTCTTTTGCCAGCCCTTAAAAGGGCTTTTTGCGAGGCATGTCCCAAAGAATTCAGCTCTTTTGCCAGCCCTTAAAAGGGCTTTTGGCGGGGCTTTGTCACAAAGTAAACTGCTCTTTTGCCTACAATCTACATCCCCCTACACCGCGGCCACCTATAATAAATGTATTAACCCCTAATCTAATCCCCCTACACCGCCGCCAGCTATATTAACTATATTAACCCTAATTATATTAGGGTTAATATAGTTAATATAGTTATTATATTATATATATATATTAACCCTAATTATATTAGGCTTAATATAATTAATATCGTTATTATATTATATATATATTAAGTATAATAACCCTATCTAACTCTAACATCCTAACTAAACTCTTATTAAAATAAATCTAATATTAATATTATTAATTAAAATATTCCTATTTAAATCTAAATACTTACCTATAAAATAAACCCTAAGATAGCTACAATATAATTAATAATTACATTGTAGCTATGTTAGGGTTTATATTTATTTTACAGGTAAATTGTTAATTATTTTAACTAGGTATAATAGCTATTAAATAGTTATGAACTATTTAATAGCTACCTAGTTAAAATAATTACCCAATTACCTGTAAAATAAATCCTAACCTAAGTTACAAATACACCTACACTATCAATAAATTAAATAAACTACAAATATCTATCTAAAAATACAATTAAATAAACTAAACTAAATTACAAAAAAAAAAAAACACTAAATTACAAAAAATAAAAAAAAGATTACAAGATGTTTAAGCTAATTACACCTATTCTAAGCCCCCTAATAAAATAATAAACCCCCAAAATAAAAAAAAAATTCCCTACCCTATTCTAAATTAAAAATAGTTCAAAGCTCTTTTACCTTACCAGCCCTTAAAAGGGCCTTTTGTGGGGGCATGCCCCAAAGAAAACTGCTCTTTTGCCTGAAAAAAAAACACAATACCACCCACCAACATTACAACCCACCACCCACATACCCCTAATCTAACCCAAACCCCCCTTAAATAAACCTAACACTACCCCCCTGAAGATCTCCGTACCTTATCTTCACCATGCCGGGCCGAACTCCTAATCCGATCCGGGCGATGTCCAATCAAGTGGCAAAGAAGAATTCTTCATCCCGGCGATGTCTTTCTCTAAGCGGCAGCAAAGTCTTCTTCCATCGGGCAGCATCTTCCATCAAGCGGCATCTTCAATCTTCATTCTTCGCTCCTCCAACGCGGAGCATCCATCCCGGCTGACGACTGAACGACGAATGAGGTACCTTTAAATGACGTCATCCAAGATGGCGTCCGTCGAATTCCGATTGGCTGATAGGATTCTATCAGCCAATCGGAATTGAGGTAGAAAAATCTGATTGAACTTGAATCTGATTGGCTGATTCAATCAGATTGGCTGATCTGTTCAGCCAATCGGATTGAACTTGAGTCTGATTGGCTGATTCAATCAGCCAATCAGATTTTTCTACCTTAATTCCGATTGGCTGATAGAATCCTATCAGCCAATCGGAATTCGACGGACGCCATCTTGGATGACGTCATTTAAAGGTACCTCATTCGTCGTTCAGTCGTCAGCCGGGATGGATGCTCCGCGTTGGAGGAGCGAAGAATGAAGATTGAAGATGCCGCTTGATGGAAGATGCTGCCCGATGGAAGAAAACTTTGCTGCCGCTTGGAGAAAGACATCGCCGGGATGAAGAATTCTTCTTTGCCGCTTGATTGGACATCGCCCGGATCGGATGAGGAGTTTGGCCCGGCGTGGTGAAGATAAGGTAGGGAGATCTTCAGGGGGGTAGTGTTAGGTTTATTTAAGGGGGGTTTGGGTTAGATTAGGGGTATGTGGGTGGTGGGTTGTAATGTTGGGGGGTGGTATTGTGTTTTTTTTTTTCAGGCAAAAGAGCAGTTTTCTTTGGGGCATGCCCCCACAAAAGGCCCTTTTAAGGGCTGGTAAGGTAAAAGAGCTTTGAACTATTTTTAATTTAGAATAGGGTAGGGAATTTTTTTTTATTTTGGGGGTTTATTATTTTATTAGGGGGCTTAGAATAGGTGTAATTAGCTTAAACATCTTGTAATCTTTTTTTTATTTTTTGTAATTTAGTGGGTTTTTTTTTTGTAGTTTATTTAATTGTATTTTTAGATAGATATTTGTAGTTTATTTAATTTATTGATAGTGTAGGTGTATTTGTAACTTAGGTTAGGATTTATTTTACAGGTAATTGGGTAATTATTTTTACTAGGTAGCTATTAAATAGTTCATAACTATTTAATAGCTATTATACCTAGTTAAAATAATTAACAATTTACCTGTAAAATAAATATAAACCCTAACATAGCTACAATGTAATTATTAATTATATTGTAGCTATCTTAGGGTTTATTTTATAGGTAAGTATTTAGATTTAAATAGGAATATTTTAGTTTATAATATGAATTAGATTTATTTAATAAGAATTTAGTTAGGGGTGTTAGGGTTAGATAGAGTTAATATAATTAATATAAATACTATAGTAACTATATTAACCCTAATATAATTAGGGTTAATATAGTTAATATATATAATGTAATAACTATATTAACTATAATATACTTAGGGTTAATATAGATAATATAGCTGGCGGTGGGGTAGGTAGATTAAATTAGGGGTTAATAATTTTAATATAGATGGCGGCGGTGTAAGGGGCTTACATTAGGGGTTAATACCATTAATATAGGTAGCGGCGGTGTAGGGAGGGCAGGTTATAGGGCAAAAGAGCTGTTAACTTTGGGGCAAAGCCCCGCAAAAGGCCCTTTTAAGGGCTGGTAATAGAGTTTATTACTTTATGGATATTAGATTAGGGGTTAATAATATTAATATAGCTGGCGGCGGTGTAAGGGGTCAGATTAGGGGATAGATCAGGTAGATGGCGGCGGTTTTAGGGGTTCACATTAGGGGATAGATCAGGTAGATGGTGGCGGTTTTAGGGGCTCACAGTAGGGGGTTAGTTTATGTAGATGGCGGTGGTTTAGGGGTTAAATACTTTATTAGGGATTGCGGCGGGGGATCGCGGTTGACAGGTAGATAGACATTGCGCATGCGTTAGGTTTTATTTAGCAGATCGCGGTTGACAGGTAGATAGACATTGCGCATGCGTTAGGTGTTAGGTTTATTTAGCAGCTAGTTTAGGGAGTTACGGGGCTCCAATAGTCAGCGTAAGGCTTCTTACGGCTGCTTTTTGTGGCAAGGTGAAAATGGAGTAAGATTTCTCCATTTTCGCCACGTAAGTCCTTACGCTGTATATTGGATACCAAACTGCGCTGGTTTGGTATACCTGCCTATGGCCCAAAAAACTACGGGCAACGGCAGAAATATACGCGCGTAACTTCTAGGTTACGCTGTATATAGGATACTAAACCCGCGCAAATATTGGCATCGCCAGCTTTTGCGGGCGACGATTTTTATCGGATCGACCCCCATGAGTTTAATTTTGATTCTGAGTGTCTATTTAATCGCAAATATAGTATGTGGAAACAAGACTTAAGCTGTAACAAAGCCCAATGGATAGATATAATGCATAATATGCAGTAATCCATTTAGAAGTATTATTTGAATATAACACGCAGAGAGTTTTTCGTTGCGTTAAAATATATTTGTGAAGATTAGCTATACAAGTCACTGATTAACCCCTTCACTGCTGGGAATTTCACTTGATCAATACCTTACAACTTGTAATATGAGCGCAAGTGTACTAGCACTAATATGTTTGTGATACACTTGAAATGTAAGCCTATATGTAGAGTGCAAAGGTGTATTAAGTGAGAAGTCATTGGTTTGTAATTCAGAACTGGATTTTAGCATTATTTTTTAAAGATACAGTAAATCTATTTATAGGGATTCAAAGTATTGTGGAGCAAATGAGCAACATTAAAACAGGTGCAACAACTGCCCAGATGGGACAGGATGAGTGAGGGAAATTATATTTCATTATATTGCGATTTAATTTGTAGAGTTTCAGTAAAGACATTTATTTATAGTTCTAATATGTTCATTAGATCATTTATTACCCTTGTACAACATTTCTAAATGCATGAATTTATTAAAGTATTTAATCATGAGCCTATGTAATATATTTTAAACAAAAACACTCAGAGATAACATTTGTACCAGTGTAAGTAAATTGTGTTAGTCTGGGGTTGAGAGAGTGAGCTGGTTTTGTATGCAAAGAAGGGATGAGAGGGTGAGGAGAAGGTTGTGTTCAAGAGAAAGGGGGCTAAAATGGTAAGCAAGGGTTAGTACGAGGGAGAGAGGGTTAAGAGGATAAGCAGGGCTGTGTATAAGTGATGAGAGGATAAGGAGGAGGCTGTATGTGTATTGTATTATTTATATTCTGCTAGATTACGAGTCTTGCTTTAGCCATAAAAAGCAGCGTTGAGAGGTCCCAACGCTGCTTTTTAATGCCCGCTGGTATTACGAGTCTGGCAGGTACAGGTGCACCGCTCACTTTTTTTCCGCAACTCGAGCATACCGCAAATCCCCTTACGTCAATTGCGTATCCTATCTTTTCCATGGGATTTTCCTAACGTCGGTACTACGAATCTTGGCAAAAGGGAGCGGTACACCCTCTCCTGTCAAGACTCCTACCGCATTTAAAAGTCAGTAGTTAAGAGTTTTATGGGCTAACGCCGTAACATAAGTCTTAACTAAAGTGCTAAAAAGTACACTAACACCCATAAACTACCTATTAACCCCTAAGCCGAGGCCCCACGCACATCGCAAACAGTTAAATAAAAATTTTAACCCCTAATCTGCCAATCGGACATTGCCGCCACAGTAATAAATATATTAACCCCTAAACTGCCACACTCCCGCACTCCCGCATCGCAAACACTAGTTTAATTTTGTTAACCCCTAATCTGCTGTCCCTAACATCGACGACACCTACCTACATTTATTAACCCCTAATCTGCCGACCCCAACCTCGCCGCCACTATATTAAATGTATTAACCCCTAAACCTAAGTCTAACCCTAACTCCCCCTAACTTAAATATAATTTAAATACATCTAAATAAACAGTGACGTAAGAAGTGGAGACGGACATGCACGAAGGACAGATTGCTGTGGCGTCTACGCTGTGCTAGATTGTAGCATGTTTGATTTGGAATCTATCTACACACGGAAACCATTTGGAAGTTCTTTTACAGAAAGCAAAGACACGGTTGTATAATTAATTGAACGTTTACCATCTGAATTTTCAGCTCATTTACCTGGACATCCGAAGGTGTTTTAAATGCACCATCTGTACACACAGATCCTAGTAATGGGACATGCCTAAGCCCTGAAAAGGGTGACCACTACCTGTGTACACGTTTGTTTATGCTATTCAGACACTGTCATGTATTAAATGAGTTGTAATGCGCTGTAATTCATTTCCATTCTCTATACAACTGTAACAGACCGAAAAAGAGTTACTTTGGGGTAGTTTTAACATAGATCCAGAATCAATATTATTCATGACACCGGATACCTTTATATTTGGTGGTGCCCGCTGAATACTGGAGTTGTTATATACTATCCCCATAACCTCTATTGGTCTTTGGAAATACTGTTCAACTAGTACATGTATAGTATATACTGCTTAATGCTATTAAGTTTTCAACAATTAGTCTGTATACACTGGGGTTAAGAAACATAGATCCTGATATGTGATAACATGACACCTGATACCTCTCATTCAGTTGGTGGTGCCCGCTGTTACAGGTGTTGCTTTCTCTAGCCCCCTACAAACTATATTGTCCTCTATCAGTAATAATTTTGAGGATATTTTCTGCACAATTTGGCCAAATTTAGGTATAGTGCATATGACTTAAGCATTACAATTTTTCATCTTTAAAGTAATATTGGTTGTATAAATTCACTGTTTGTTTATCTATATACATGTGTTGTTTTGACAAAGATCCTCAATGATCACTATGGTGGCGGATTTTACGCCTACACGTAACCACCCTCTAGTGGAGGTGTTGTCAATTTAAACAGTCGATACCTGTTTGCTCTTCTGGTTTCATTCTGTGTGAACTAAAATAAAATTGCACAGCCAATCTGTGCTTGTGCATTTGTCCAAACACGCTTCTTGACCCATCGATTCATGTGTTCTTTAATTTAGTGGTTACCTTCTATTCAACTTTAACGCTGGGTGGCATATGTGAATGTGGGGAATGAGTATATATCTACACACACCGCTATTTTAGCGGAGCTTTAGAATTTTACAAAGCTAATTAAAAATTATATAAAAAAATATGTGCTGCAATCCCTGTCTATGCATTATAACAATCTAATTGCGGTTGTTGTAGTATCTCCCTTTTTGATAATAATTATCTAAATATTTAAAGGGTCTGCACATTGGCTATTATTTTTTCCTTCATATAAGGTTTTGTTTGCACCTGGGCGTTGCCATACAGTCCTAGGTAAAGAATTATTAATCTGGCTCTACTAGCCTCCCTTTCCCTACCCTTTTTCTAAATAAAATTACTACAATTAACTAAATAATTCCTATTTAAAACTAAATATAATATACTATAAAATAAACCCTAAGCTAGCTACAATATAACTAATAGTTACATTGTAGCTATCTTAGGATTTATTTTTATTTTAAAGGCAACTTTGTATTTATTTTAACTAGGTACAATAGTTATTAAATAGTTATTAATTATTTAATAACTTCCTAGTTAAAATAAATACAAATATACCTGTAAAATAAATCCTAACCTAAGTTACAATAACACCTAACACTACACTATCATTAAATAAATTACCTAAACTAACTACAATTAATTACAATTAAATTAAATAAACTAAAGCACGAAAAAAAACACTAAATTACAGAAAATAATAAAATAATTACAAGAATTTTAAACTAATTACACCTAATCTAATCCCCCTAATAAAATAAAAAAGCCCCCCAAAATAATAAAAATCCCTACCCTACACTAAATTACAAATAGCCCTTAAAAGGGCTTTTTGTGAGGCATTGCCCCAAAGTAATCAGCTCTTTTACCTATAAAAAAAATACAATACCCCCCCCAACATTAAAACCCACCACCCACACACCCAACCCCATGGCATCTTCTATCTTCATCCATGCAATCAGCCAATAGGATTGAAGTTCAATCCTATTGGCTGATCCAATCAGCCAATAGGATTGAGCTTGCATTCTATTGGCTGATTGGAACAGCCAATAGAATGCGAGCTCAATCCTATTGACTTATTGTATCAGCCAATAGGATTTTTTCTACCTTAATTTCGATTGGCTGATAGAATTCTATCAGCCAATCGGAATTGAAGGGGCGCCATCTTGGATGACGTCACTTAAAGGTACCGTCATTTAGTGTTAGTCATCGGATGGAAGAGGATGCTCCGCGTCGGATGGCTTGAAGATGGACCCGCTCCGGATGGATGAAGATAGAAGATGCCGTCTGGATGAAGACTTCTGGTCGTCTGGAGGTCCTCTTCTGCCCGGATCGGATGAAGACTTCTGCCCGTCTGGAGGACCACTTCTGCCCGGTTGGGTGAAGACGTCTCAAGGTAGGGTGATCTTCCAGGGGGTAATATTAGGTTTTATTAAGGGGGGATTGGGTGGGTTTTAGAGTAGGGTTGGGTGTGTGGGTGGTGGGTTTTAATGTTGGGGGGGTATTGTATTTTTTTTTTACAGGTAAAAGAGTTGATTACTTTGGGGCAATGCCCCGCAAAAAGCCCTTTTAAGGGCTATTTGTAATTTAGTGTAGGGTAGGGATTTTTATTATTTTGGGGGGCTTTTTTATTTTCTTAGGGGGATTAGATTAGGTGTAATTAGTTTTAAAATTCTTGTAATTATTTTATTATTTTCTGTAATTTTAGTGTTTGTTTCTTTCATACTTTAGTTTATTTAATTTAATTGTAATTAATTGTAGTTAGTTTAGGTAATTTATTTAATGATAGTGTAGTGTTAGGTGTAATTGTGACGTAGGTTAGGATTTATTTTACAGGTATATTTGTATTTATTTTAACTAGGAAGTTATTAAATAGTTAATAACTATTTAATAACTACTGTACCTAGTTAAAATAAATACAAACTTGCCTGTAAAATAAAAATAAACCCTAAGCTAGCTACAATGTAACTATTAGTTATATTGTAGCTAGCTTATGGTTTATTTTATAGGTAAGTATTTAGTTTTAAATAGGAATAATTTAGTTAATGATAGTAATTTTACTTAGATGTATTTAAATTATATTTAAGTTAGGGGGGTGTTAGGGTTAGACTTAGATTTAGGGGTTAATATATTTATTATAGTGGCGGCGACGTTGGCGGCAGCAGATTAGGGGTTAATAAGTGTAATTAGGTGGCGGCGACATTGGGGGCGGCAGAGTAGGGGTTAATAAATAAAATGTAGGTGTCAGCGATGTCTGGAGCGGCAGATTAGGGGTTAATAATATAATGCAGGTGTCGGCGATGTCGGGGGCGGCAGATTAGGGGTTTATAATTAGGGGTGTTTAGACTCGGGGGTTCATGTTAAGGTGTTAGGTGTAGACATAAAATGTATTTCCACATAGGAATCAATGGGGCTGCGTTAGAAGCTGAACGCTGCTTTTTTGCAGGTGTTAGACTTTTTTCATCTGGCTCTCCCCCATTGATTCCTATGGGGAAATCGTGCACGAGCACGTTTAGCCAGCTCACTGCTACCATAAGCAGCGCTGGTATTGAGGTGAGATGTGGAGCTAAATTCTGCACCTTTTTGCGGCTAACGCTGGGTTTAAAAAAAAAAACGTAATACCAGCGTTACTTTAGGTGAGCGGTGAGGGAAAACTGTGCGTTAGTCACGCACACCATTACCGACAAAAACTCGTAATCTAGGCAATTGTCTTTTATCCTTTTAAATATCTGATTATTTCTTACTAGGAGCCTGATGGTGTAAATCTCTTCGCTCAGATGAAATGATATGCAATTATCCTCCAGCACTGCTAGACCCCTAGTGACACCTTTGACTGATATAAAGTCTCAGTTTGCAGCAAATGAAAATTAAACAAATGTTTTCACTACAATGTAACTTGTTTTTGCCAACAGTTAAAGTGAATGTAAATTTTGATGCTAAAGTGCCCGGTTTTTAAAAATTTGATTAAAAACAGGGGCACTTTAATTCATCAAAATTTACATTTCACTCCTGTTGTGAAAAAAAAATACCTTTTTTTTATCTTGACAGCAGCTCCAGCTTCCTCCACCCGTCACAAAGCCTCTTCCTGGGTCTAAAATGAGGAATCAGGCTTCCTCCAATAACGGCTTTGAATCAGTCACTGATTCCGCCGGGGGGGAAGCCGTGATTGGAGGATGACCTATCCATCATTTCTGATGTCAGAAATTACTTGCAACGACAGGAGGAAGCTGGAGCTGCTGTCAAGATTAAAAGGTAAGTTGTTTTTTTTTCTCAACAGGAGTGAAATGTAAATTTTGATGAATTAAAGTGCCCCTGTTATTAATAAAAAATTTAAAAACCGGGCACTTTAGTATCAAAATTTACATTCACTTTAAGTATATATTATTTTTCTGCCAGTTAAATAAGTTTACTGTGAATGTGCAATGCATTTTTTTAAAAGATACAGAGAAATATACAAACTATGATCCTAATTTGTAAAATCACTGGTGGATCTAAATCTAGAGCATACACTAAACAACTTTCCAATTTTCTTCTATCTAATTTGCTTTGCTTTTTTGGTATACTTTGTTGAAAAGCATACCTAGGTAGGCTTAGGAGCTGGGAGCTAGCTGTTGATTGGTGGCTGCACATGTATGCTTGTTGACATTGGCTTACTAATGTGTTCAGTTAGCTCCCAGTAGTGGATTATTGCTCCTTCAAAGGATACCAAGAGAATGCAGCAAAATTGATAAAATAAATAAATTGGAAAGTTGTTTAAAATTGTATGCTCTATCCGAAGCATGAAAGAAAATTTGTGGGTTTCATGTCCCTTTAAATGTAATAATAATGAAAGGACCCAATCTTAAGTGTATTAATACAAAATACAAAGTGTAATAAAACTCTCATATCCTGGGTAAAAGAAATCTATTTTGCACCTAGTGTTAAGAGGAAAAGGGGGGTAGCAATTCTAATAGGAAAGAAAATTGATACCGAAGTCACACATTTTGAGGCTGACATCGGGGGGAGATATGTACTACTGAAAATAAAGATTGCCCAGAAGATGTATACATTATGTAATACATACGGCCCTAATGTATTTGATCCAAAATTTTGGAACACTTTGCAGACCAAATTATTATCCTTCACGGAAGGCTCTTTAATTATGGGAGGAGATTACAATATGGCACCACAATGCCCGATCGATAGGCTAAGACATAATGTCAAACAGTTAAAACAAAAAAAAGATAATCTAGAGGGTAAGATGTTTAAAAAAATAATGCAGAACTTAGCACTACGGGATATCTGGAGACAGCAAAATCCTTCTACTCAAAATTTTACCTGTCTTTCCAAGGCACATAAGACGCTCTCCAGAATCGACATTTTTCTAATTGATGAACGTATGGTGATGAGAGGGGTAAAAACAGATATAGGACCAATATTTCTTTCAGATCATGCACCGATTGTACTTGAGTTTCAGCTTTCACATTTGTATTCTGCTGCAACACGTTTCTTTTTTCCCTACTATCTGACGACTGAGGTAAAATTCAAGAACTGGCTTATAAATAGATATAAGGAATTTGTACATTTTAATAAAGACTATTTAAACCGCCCTGAAGTATTTTGGGACACTGCAAAAGCAGTAATGAGAGGCGAAATAATTTCATATAGCTCAGCCCTGCATAAGAAAATTCGATCTAGAGAAAGAGAATCATGCCAATGTTTAACTAACACTTATAATCATTATCTGCTTGACAAAACCCCCTTAAATTGGGCAAAATACGTTAAAGCAAAAAATGAAAGGGATACTTTTGTTTTACTGCAAGAAACTCAAAAGGAATTAAAAATGCAGGCTAAGCTATATAAATATGGTAATAAATCAGGTAAGATGCTGGCCAAATTAATAAAAAATGAGAAAAAACAACCAATCATAGACAAATTGTATAATAAAGGTCTTCAGCTTTCTAAAGCCGAAGACATACTAGCTGCATTTAATGAATATTACCAGGAATTATATTCATTTAAAACAAGTGATACGCATACATCTGATGACTTTTGGAGAGATATCACGTATCCTACTGTCACATCAGAAATGGCTGATAGCCTCAATGTCCCTATTTCCATAGAAGAAATAGAGAAAGTAATATCCAAGCTTGCCTCAAATAAAGCAGCAGGTCCAGATGGCTTGCCTAGTGAATTCTATAAGATCCTGATTGGTGAAGCCACCCCACATCTTTGCACGCTCTTTAACAGCTTCTTTATTAGTGGTAAAATGATCCCCTCTTCATTTACCAATTCTTACACAACTTTGATATTAAAAGGCGGAAAAAACCCTGAATACAAGGAATCCTACAGACCAATTGCACTGTTAAATTCAGATTACAAAATTCTTACTGCAATTCTAGCATCTAGACTTCAAAGACCCCTCTCAGAAATTATACATACTGATCAAGCAGGTTTTCTAAATAACCGCAACTCAGCCTCAAAAATTAGGGAAGCCCTATTGGTGACAGAATATTTTGAGGTACTATCTAATTTAACTAGCGGGGGGGAGGACATACCTGACCTTGCTATTATTTCCTTAGATGCTGAAAAAGCCTTTGATTCAATATTTTACGAACATATCAAAACATCGTTAAGACAATTTGGCATCAGAGGTAATTTTCTTGAATTTATCGAAAATCTATATAAACACCCATCTACAAGATTGATAGTGAATAACAACATTTCCCCCTCTATCTTGTTAGGTAGAGGAACAAGGCAGGGCTGTCCTCTTTCCCCGCTCTTATTTAATATTTCCATTGAACCTCTAGAAATTAAAATACGCCATCATTTGGATGGTATAAAAATTCGTAACTGCGAAATAAAAATCGGTCTGTATGCTGATGATCTGCTGCTTTATTTGGCTAACACCAAACTGAACTTACAAAAACTTTTTCAGATCTTGGAACAATTTGGTACATTCTCTGGATACAAAGTAAATATGACAAAATCAGAGATAGTGTGGCTCAGGAAAAATAAAACTTCAATATTAGAAACTCCTTTTCGCCAAGTAAAAGATTCTTTTAAATATCTAGGGATTCATATTCCGACAAGGTCCGTAGATCTCTATACATTGAATATACCCCCAGTAGTAAAAATGATCAAAGAAAAGCTTTTGTTATGGCAAAATCTCCCAATATCACTTTCTGGAAGGATTGCCCTTTTTAAAATGGCTCTTCTTCCAAAACTTTTATATATACTTCAAAATACACCAATAATTCTATTAGGTAAGGATATACGTTCAATCAATACTTCACTTATACAGTTCTTATGGCAGAATAAGAGGTCAAAGATATCTCTTATGAAACTTTCAATACCAAGAAAGGATGGTGGTCTTGCCTTACCAGACATAAGGCTATATAACCTCTCCTTTCTGGCTCGTGTCGTAACAGACTGGATCTCATCTAATAACTATGTCTTGAATAATTATCTCGAGACCAGTGTCTGCTACCCATATTCTCTATCTGCATTAATACACTTAGTACCTAAAGAAATCCCCTCAGAAATTAAACGATTTAAAACAATTCTTAACCCACTTAAAGCTTGGCACAAGATAGTAACCTTTCTTTCAATTAATAATAGTGCTACCTGTCTTTTGCCTATAATAGGTAACCCTATTTTTCAATAAGGATTGCATTCCGAAGTCTTTAGGAAATGGCATAATCCGGGGTTAACCAAGGTATACCAAATAATTGATAAAGAGAGAAAATATATCAAAACATTCCAGGAATTAAAAAGAGATTTTGATTTGCCCAATAAAGACTTCTTTGCGTATTTGCAATTAAGGCATTTTGCACAGGACCTAGTTAAGAAAGCTGGTTGGGAATGGGGACTAGGTAAACTCGATGATTGGCTTGCTCTAACAAGAAATGGTCATATGTCAATTGCACCATGTTATCACCTTCTGGGTACAAATAAAGGAGAACCGGTACTGGCAAAGATTGCCCTCTACTGGAATACAGCAATCCCTCAGAGTAATATTGAGTCTAAAACTATTCAATTGTCAATTAAAAAAATTGCACAAGTAACGCTCTCTGCAACTTGGAGGGAGGCACATGTTAAGCTCCTTCATGGGGCATATTTTACCCCCGAGAGAGGTTTCAAATGTGTGAATGTAGGGTTTAATAAATGTCCTAAATGTTCGTATCAGGCAGCTGATTTAATACATATGTTTTGGTATTGTCCAAAGATTAAAAATCTCTGGGCTAGGCTCGAATATTGGCTAAAAAAGGTGCTTAAGATAGGCTATGTCTCTTTGACAATATATCAGATAATACTCTGCCTTAAGGAAGAGCCTGGTAAGCAAACTGATGAAAAAATAATAATCTCCGCTATTCTTGCTACCAGGTATTTAATCTGTAAGAAGTGGAAAAGTCATGCAATGCCAAGCATTACTGAAATTAAAAACTGCATGAAAAAACAATGCATTTTAGACCAGAGAAACGCGGATATAAATAATGAACAAGACATTAAAAGGTTCTTTGATAAATGGGCTGCCTTCTTAAAAATCTTTCCGGCTGCAGAAATAGATTATATAATCTTCCCCTTTAGAAATACAGAAATTGTTCTATTAGGGAACTGGTAAAGCTTCAGGAGGAAGAAAGTGATGGTAATTTTTTTTTTTGTTTGTTTTTGTTTGGTTTTTTTTTGTTATGTTTTCTCTTCGCATGGGGGGGGGGGAACAAGGGGGGGGGGTTATACTGAAAATAAAAAACTCCAAGCATTGTAGGAAAATAAAATGTTTGTGTTCATTAATGTGATAATTAGCCTAAATTTAACTACATGTATAAATGAACATAGTACTATGTTGTCAAATTTATTGTATCTTTTGATTATGCCATGTTTTCAAAATGGTTGATATTGTTTTTGGACAGTGACTTGGATTATAAATAAAACAATTAAAAAAAAAAAAACTCATATCCTTGAGTGCTATATTGCACTGGGTTTGTCTCTGCTTCACATACAGAAATGCAGAGAACACCCCTCGAAGTATAGCAAAATTTGCCTGTCTAGAATCTCGTGATAGATAAGTTTACTTTTTAAGAATTTATCTAATCAGATGTTGGAAATATAGGTGTTCTATAAACTTATTGCTGACATATGTTGGGTGGCTTAAAGCAATCAAACACAAATTGGATTGGAATGTAGTTTTTATTCACAACAAAAGTAGTCAGATAAAAAAAAGATTATTTCATCTCTCAAAAATTGAAAAATTAGAAAGTGCAACCAAAACAATACATTTTATGCGAAATATTAACATCTTTAACTACATAACACTTTTAATGGTTCTAATACTACAAATATGTGTCAGCTATATATGGAATACTGTTAAATGTTTATGGATTTATATGAAATAATAAAGACAGTAACATATGAAATAATGTTACTGATCTCTAATTCTTAAAGAGTTAGATACCCTGCAGTTGGTTAAATGGATACTAAACGCAATTTTTTCTTTTATGATTCAGATAGAGCATGCAATTTTAAGTAACTTTATAATTTACTCCTATTATAAATGTTTTGTTCTCTTGGTATCTTTATTTGAAAAAGCAGGAATGAAAGCTTAGGAGCCAGCCCATTTTTGGCTCAGCACCCTGGATAGCAATTGCTGATTTGGGGCTACATTTAGCCACCAATCAGCAAGCAGTAACCAGGTGCTGAACCTAAAATGGGCCGGCTCCTAAGCTTTCATTCCTGCTTTTCAAATAAAGATACCAAAGAAAAAATGATAATAGGAGTAAATTAGAAAGTTGCTTAAAATTGCATGCTCTATCCAAATCATGAAAGAAAATTTTTGGGGTTTAGTATCCCTTTAAGCAGTTCCTTATCCACTTGAAGAAGAAACACATTTCTGGAAGTCAAGTGTCTTAAGCCCCCTCCTTTCTCACCTAAAACACAAATCAGGAAGTCAGCTAGATGTTATCACAATCAAAAGATACTCCTAGGGCTCCATGTACTAAGAGGCGGGCGGACAGCTTCTCAACTCGCGAAGCTGTCCACCCACCTTTGCTACACACGCGCAGTGGATCTATAGATCCGCTGGCCCGTATGTATCATTACACACTCATCAGAGTGTGTAATGCCCGCCCCTTCATTCACGCTCTCTGGGATTTTCCCTCATCACCTTATAGGTGGCCTAGGGTGTAAGAAGCAGTAGTCTGATGACCGCTGCTTCTTACATTGCGGGAAGCAGGCTCGCATATGCAAACCTGCCCCGCAAGGACTCTAGAACAGCTTTCGCTGCTTCGTACATGGAAGTGGAACCCCTAGACAGGCTTATATATTCTATGGTCTGAACATGTAGTACAGAAAGTTAAAATCTTGTTTTCTTTCATCTTCTCTGAAGAGCACATGACCAATATGCTTTACTATTGGATTAGAAGAAACTGTGTGTATAAAAAATGTACACAAAACTAGGAGACAGCAGGTGCAAAACTGAAGAATAAATCTTAAAATCAAAGATGCACATTTAGCTACTTTCCATAACTATTCAAGGGCAGCTACTGTATTAGAAACCAAACGCAAACTATGGATCTAAAGGAATGAGCACACATCTATAAAATGTTGTTTAATCTCATAATTTGTAAGAAGGCTGAATTATATTATCTTGGAGCAGAGGCTTTTAGTCTATTGTCAGAGTGAAGTGAAATCAATTATTCAGTTTTACTAATATTTGTAGAAAAATGTAGTTTAATATCAGCCAACTATTGTGACAGCCGTACAGTGTAGAAAGAACACATTTTGGATTTTTTTGGATTTGCATAGAAGATGGAATAATTATCTCAGAATTAAAGTTCTAAATAATAAAGAATATGTTTTAGCAAAAATATGGAATATAGGAAAACAAGATATAAATCTGGCTACATAATGATAATGATAGATATTGAACATTTAAAAATATTTATTGTATCTGATTATTCTTACTTTGGCCCTGATATTCAAAGGAGTCTCCAGCTTGGTGAGAAATTGCAGTTTAGACTTCACAGGGGCTGAACTTACTGAATATTCAAAAGAAAAATTATAGCACTCTCCAGCATTGCAAGATCTCTCATTTCTGTATGTCAAGGTGAGACAAGCCAAATGAAATATAGCACTGCATGATATGAGAGTTTTGTTATACTTACACTTTGTGCTTTGCATTTTATATCACTTAACATTTCAGATTGGGCTATTTCAGTATTACTGCATTTAAGCTTTCCACTTTCTTATTTAAATCTTAAATAAAAAAAGTGGAAAGCTTAAAAATGCAATATTTTTTTTTTTTTACATTTTTTAATACATTTTGATAACTGGAGACACCTGGGGTTAATATAAAGGCTCAGTTTGCATGAATTACAAATTAAACTGAAATGTTTTCACTACAATGTAACTTGATTGTGTCTATATTTTAGTATATATTACTTTTCTGTTAGTTAAAATAAGTTTATTGGGAATTTTAAGCAAACTTCACCTGCGTACAGCTGGCGAAAAAATTAGTGAGACCAGCTTGTTTAAAATGCTTAGAAAATTTCACAAGACTTGCAATAGAGCTTCAGACATACTTCCAATGGGAACTCTCCTGTTCAGCCATGTCCTTTCAACTTTCTGAAACTGTCTGTTTTAGTTTGCAAGGTGCAACTTTTTTTTTAGCCTTAACCCCGTACACGAGGACTTCAGTCACGCTATCCTGACGAGTGCAAATTTAGTTTGCGCTTATGCGGGTGTGTTTACTTTCAACTTGTAATATGCGGCGAAGCTAACGCGAGCGCAATATTTTAATATCATGTGTACGCTAACATTAGCCCGCCACTTGTAATCTAGCCCTTTGATTATTGAACCTGTACTATTTGGGCTCTTGGCATGCTGACCTAAAAAGAATGCCGTCTATTATTTTTAAATATTGCCCTAATGAACATTCAGCTAAGATACAGTAACTGGTCAATAGTACTGTAATCAATAGATGTTAATGTTTTTAAAAGCAGAAAAATATATAGAATATGATTTTTTTTTTTTTTCTAAGGTAAATGTTTCATGTTCTTTGAAATGCATGATTTCACAATTTTTAATCATATAATAGTTTTAAAACAATCATATTTTGCAATATAAAAATGTATACCTCAATGTCTAACTACTGAATAGGTTGAAAAACACACACACATATATATATATATATATATATATATATATATTGTGTTTGTAATGCTTTATTTGAGGGGTTTTCTATGTGTTTTATGCAACTTTTCTTTTAACACTTACTTATTCTAGTGCAGTTTTGGCTTTAGGTGGAGCGCAAACTATAACTTTCAACTAGTAATACCAGGGCAAATTAGCACGGTCACGATATATCCATTGAAAGTATAAACTGTGCTCGAGCAAAGTCAGCTGCGATAACCCTTCTTTGGTTAACGCAATTTACCATGGACTTGTAATATCAAAGTTGTGTGCTAATGGTAGAGCAAGCAACGATATTGGTTATCGCTGTGGCAGGACTGTTATCCGACGGACATTTATCCAACAGACAAATGTCCATCGGATAACAATCCTGCCGCTGCCAAATGTGTCCGATTCTACTCACGCTCCACTACGCATGGATTATTACTTTATTTCAAATAAACTTTTTTCTAAATGCACTAACATAAAACTTTAATACAATATATTGACGTATAGTGCAAACTTTATTTAAATTATTACATAAAACAATTAAATTAGATTTTATAAAATATTAACTTACATATTTATTTATTTTTTATAATTATGTGCAAACTTTTTTTTTAATTTATTACAAAAAGCACAAGCATAGAATAATTTAGCTTTTATAATATATTAACTTACATATTTATTTTTTTTATAATATATTAACTTCTAATTATATTTACAGGGAAGGTAATAGGATATGTATGGGGAGGGGAATGTGTTAAAAGCATGTTGTGCGGGGTGGGACCCATGGTTAGTTTCCCAGAGGTGGTTGCGGCACCTGAGGCACTGATTATAACAGAAATCTCTGGAGCGTATCTGCTCTTGGCCGAATGTTTTTGTATAATGAAGCTTTATGAATTTATATAATTTTATTGTAAATAATATAGTACAGTAAAATGGGATAAAATTATGGGACACTAATTGTAACAGAGCGTGATTGCGCTGATTGAGGTCCTGGACTATCTGATAGTTAGTATCCCGTGAGTTAAGAGAAATGAACATTAGCCAGTTGTGACTGTTGGTCATTTCTCCACTCAAATGTGCTTCGGCATTCTGTCCGAGAACCGGTTATTGTGCACATGCTATTATTAGCGCGCCACTTGTAATATGGCCCACATTGTCCTAGTTATATAGATGCTTCTGAGGTTGTTAAGGGGCTTTGTTGGGAAAGTATGTAATGTATGTATGAAAATCATTGAGCATTGATTCACCCATCTTTTTGGCTATTAAAGGGACAAAAAAATATTTTGTTATCCAGATAGAGAATACCATTTTAAACAACGTTCTAATTTACTTCTATTATCTAATATGTTTCATTCTCTTGGTATCATTTGTTGAAGGAGCAGCAATGCACTAATGGTTTCTAACTGAACACATGGGTGAGCCAATGACAATCGATATATATATATGCAGCCACCAATCAGCAGCTAGAACCTAAGTTCTCTGCTGCTCCTGAACCTGCCTAGATAATCCTTTCAACAAAGAATAACATGAGACTAAAGCAAATTAAATAATAGAAGTAAATTAGAAAATTGTTTAAAATTGTATTCTTTATCTGAATCATGAAAAAAAGTTTTGGGTTTCATGTCCCTTTAAGTGTTCTTGCCATTAATTTATATAATTTGCAAGGTGCGCAATCTCACACATCAAACGAGAGCCACCAGCAGTGCAGGAAAACAATAATTACATCCACAACACATATTGAACATGTTTGCAAATCAGGTTATGTAAATGTTTATACAATATCTTCACGTCTGTTTTAATGAATAGAACAAAATATGTCTCCAGGAGCTGGCCATGGGCATTCTGGAGGGTTCAGTTCCACAAAGCCAAGCACATGGAATTCATAAAAACTCTCTTGCCCCTGTGAAATATATTGCCTCACCTCTGTATGAGGTGAATGTCTCATTTGTATTTCCCTCTGTTTTCAAGGTTTTTTTTTTTGGGGGGGGGGGTTTGCATATGTTGGTGAGGACTGTTTAATAGGGATTTGTTTGGTTGTTGTTTCAATTTGTTGGCTCTGTAAGGTATTGAAAGCATTTTTGTGATGACAATATCATTCACAGTAATACTAGTTCTATGAGCTGAGACGCGAATAATTTAAAAAAAAAAATAGATGCTTCTCCATTGCTTTGAAGAGGATAGGAACAAATCTCTTTGAATTGCACATTTTTTTTCCACATGACAGTTTTAAGAATAGGTTCAAATAAGTCTAGGCCAATGAGTATTTCTTAATATCATATGTATTTATAAGGCTTTTATTTATGTGTTTATTAAATTGAAGGATACGTTAGCTATGTACCACTGTTCTAACCTTTACTCTCATCAGCTAGCTCTATTTCAATGAGACATAAACAGACAGGAGGATACTTACAAAGGCAGTAAATGAAGACCCTTGACTCAAGACACTTCTATAATCTTCAAAACGACAAGGAACTGCTTATGGTTAGCAAGGCAAGTTTGCGATTATGTAAATGTGTGTGTGTAAAACAAAAAAGATGCTAATATTGCTTAAAGGGACATGAAACCCAAATTCTTTCTTTCATGATTTAGATAGAGAATGCAATTTTAAACAACTTTCTAATTTACTTCTATTATCTAATTTGCTTCATTTTCTTGATATCCTTTGTTTAAAAGCATATCTAGATAGGCTCAGTAGCTGCTGATTGGTGGCAGCTCATAGATGCCTCGTTTGATTGGCTTGCCCATGTGCAGTGCTATTTCTTCAACAAACGATATCTAAATAATGAAGCAAATTAGAGAATAGAAGTAAATTAGAAAGTTGTTTAAAACTGCATTCTCCATCTTAATCATCAAAGAAAAAATTGGGGTTTAATGTCCCTTTAAGGTTATTGGCTTTTCAAAATGTTGTAACTAGTGTGTTTTTCAAAAGCTCAGGAGCATTTAAGGTCTCTAAATCATTTATGTCATTTTTATCTTTTACTACAGTTTTAAAGCATTTTGTGCAACAACTGCCCAAAACAGATAAAAACACTGGAAGGAAAACTAAACCATGGAGTGCTCCAAATGAAATAACAAGGAACATAATCTTGAAAAATGTTCTAAAAATGTAACTTCCTGCTGCAGAAAGTACTATCACACCCAAAACTGTTGATAAAGCCCCCTGTAGAATGGGATATCCAAGGGAATGTAAAGCATCAATCATCCTCTCGTTCACATTGGATTTCACATTAGAAACAAACGCATATGAAATATGAGCTGAAAAGTCAACTGAGAACCCAATGCAAATAACAAGGTTGATCATTGATATAGAATCTAAGTTAACATCCCAGTAAGTCATGAATCCTGTAACACCAACTATAATAGAAGCAATAGAAAATGTCACCCATAATGCACAGAGAGGGTTGGGAATTAACAGTAGTGAGATAAGAAACATTGCAGCTGCAGCTATAAGGACGTTTGCAATAGTAGTCTGGATTATCACAGCATATTGATCAAAGTAAATAAACGCTGGGTGATACACTAGTAGTGGAATGTCACATCTACTTGCTATGTCTCGAAGCTGGTTTAACAATTCTTTCTCATCAACTGCTGTGGTTACATTAATAGTCTGAATGAAAAAGCGGGATGCTATGATCTCCTTTGATTTAATGTCAACATCTTGTTTATAAATAGGTGCATTAGCAAAAAAGTTATATAAATGTGTAACAAATAAATCCTGGGTGCGTATATTCAATTTATATTTCTCAGCAATATTTACATATGTTCTCAACCACGACTCAGATAGTGTCTTCTCAACATAAGAATTATTTTCAAAGCTTTTAAAGCAGCTTTCAATTTTGTCCCGGGTTTCTATATTCCAGTATTCTGCTTGTTCAGTAATAACAACCATTACTCTAGGACCATAGATTGAAAAGTATAATTCTTCTTTCTCATAAAATGCAGCTACATATGAATTGTCAGGAGCCAAATTACGCAGCTCAATCCCTTCTTGGACATAAAAACATCCGTAAATGCTGCTGGCCAGATATCCACAATATAAGATAATCACAATTATCTTGGTCCAGATGTTTGTAAGGAAAGGCCCATAATACTTACGGAAGAACAGAGTCATTGGATGTTCAATCTCCTTACCAGTATCCTGGTCATAGGATCCCCCAACACAGCATGCGTTGTATACAGAAGAACGCTCACTATCAGTCTGATCTTTCATTTTTGTAAGAGTCAGCCAATGTCTATTACTCTCCTCACGTCTACCATTTAGTGCCAGGAAAGCCCCAAAACAGGTGATGTTGTAGAGGAAACAAAATAATATGGCTGTCCCAGTATAGATACAAAAGGTTTGCACGGATTGAAAAGAAGTCATTATCCCTATGTAGAAAGCTAAGGCATCTGTTAGAGTTGTGATTGTTACTGAGACAGCTGCTTCTGCATATGTATCTGCCATTCGTTCTTCTACTTTTCTTTTAACTTTTGTTTGTTGCCAGCTTGAAAGCATAATGAACATGTCATCCACCCCAACACCTGTAAATAATATATAAATGTCATTTGTTATTTTCTATAAAAAACTAAAGGAATTCTTAAAGGGACACTGAACCCAAACACTTTTCTTTTGTTCAGATAGAGCATGCAATTTTAAGCAACTTTCTAATTTACTCCTATTATCAAATTTTCTTTGTTCTCTTGCTATCTTTATTTGAAAAAGAAGGCATCTAAGCTTTTTTTTTTGGTTCAGACTCCGGACAACACTTTTTTTTGTGTGGGTGAATTCATCCACCAATCAGCAAGAACAACCCAGGTTGTTCACCAAAAATGGTCCAGCTTCTAAACTTATATTCTTGCATTTCAAACAAAGATAATGAAGAAAATTTGATAATGGAGTAAATTAGAAAGTTGCTTAAAATGTCATGCTCTATCTGAATCACAAAAGAAATGGTATCTGACTTTTTGATAAATAATAATTTATTTACATATTCAGGCTACTTACATATAAATCTTCTGCACCCAGCATTATCATTGCAAAAAGGGATTATGAGTAACAGCTTTGTGCCAGTACAATGTATATAGGAGAGCTTTAGAACAAGTGTAGTGATACATTTTTATTGCTCTTGAGTGCAAACTGCGCTCAAGGTAAATACATAGTGCTCCCATGTTAGCACTGGCATTACAAGTTGAAAGAAAAATTTAGTAAGCGAGCAAAAGACTCAGGTGCGCTAACATCTGGAGTTAGGAAATCAAGACCACACTAACTTCCTTTCCCCATAGTCTTCTATGGGGCATGCTAAAAAAAAAAAGGTGCGTTATGAATACTTCAAATGCCTATGTTCTTCACTTAGAAGAAAATTTTGTTAACTTGTTTGCGTATTACAAGTTGAAAGTAAACAGGTGCACTTTAGCACAAACAGAATATGTGCTCATCAGGTTAGCGCGAGTAAAGACGAAGAGGCCCACTTATCAAGCTCCGAATGGAGTAAAGACTGCTGCTCCATAACCTGTCCGCCTGCTCTGATGAGGCAGACAGAGATCGCCACAATTCAACCCGATCGAGTACGATCAGGTTGATTGACACCCCCCTGCTGGTGGCCGATTGGCCGCGAATCTGCAGGGAGTGCCGTTGCACCAGCAGCTCACAAGAGCTGCTGGTACAATGCTGAATATGGAGAGCGTATTGCTCTCCGCATTCAGCGAGGTCTGTCGGACCTGATTCGCAGTGTCGGATCAGGTCCGACAGACCTTTGATAAATAGGCCTCCTAGCATTAAGTGTAAGGGGTAAAATAAAATGCACCAAACACAACATAAATACATTTAAATAAAGTATTACACTCATATATACAGCTTCTAATAAAAAGTATTCATATGCTGTATTTGACTGGAAAGGGCTATAATATGTGTGTGTGTGTGTGTGTATTTTTGTGTACACATGTATATACATATACACACATATATATATATATATATATATATATATATATATATATATATATATATATATATATATATATACACACACTTTGAAGCCCTTTCCAGTTAAAGTGATGGTTAATCCAAGCATATAACAAATGCTAGGATTAACTATCACTAAAAATCAAGTGGAGTTTCAGTCATCAAGCATTTAAAAAAGGGTGCTAAACTCACCCTTAGACATGTGCATGGCGAAAAAATTCAGTTCGGATCGATTCGGATTTTTTCGAAGTTCGGATCGATTTGAATTCGGAAAAATTTGAATCAATTTGGTTCGGATTGATTCGGATTCGAATAAATTCGGCTGGATTCGGTTCGGAAATTCGGTATGTGTTAGGTGGAATGTGCTGTATATTAGACTAGTATTATGTATTGTATATTAGGTGTAACCCATAGCAGAGTGATATAACCTAATATACTGTACAATACTAGTGTAATCCATGGCCATCCGAATCTACCGAATAAATCCGAACTAATTCGGATTTATTCGGTAGTTTCGGCACTATTTCAATTCGGAAATGAATCGCTCATTTCTACTCACCCTCTCTGTGCCGTTGCACAGCACTAAACTCACCAGCTCCGGCTGCTCAGAGCACATCCATATCCTTCATTTAGGTGATGTTTGCAGCACTGAACCAATAGCCATGCATGAAAGCAGCACCTCATTGAAAGAAGATCGATGTGCCATGGGCGGCCAGAGCCTCTGAGTTTAGCGATGTGCAACAGCACAGAAAGGGTAAGTTTAGCACCCTTTTTTACATGTTTGATCACTGAAACTCGACTTGATTTTTAGTGATGGTAAATCCTAGCGTTTGTTAAACGCTTGGATTCACCATCACTTTAAATACCTTTAAAAGTTGAAAAATCATTTTTAATCAACTTTAATATATTAATGTATTTTTACTGTTAATATGTAATATTTTAACATTCTTCACATAGAAGAAAGTGTTCTTTGTATTTTAAAATATTTCTATCTATACTTATATATCTAAATGAATATATAGGTGTGTGTGTATATATATATATATATATATATATATATATATATATATGTGTATATGTATATATATATATATATATATATATAAAATGTGGCGGCGCTATACAAATAAATGATGATAATAATTTTATATATATATATATCAATATATTTGAAGGCAAAAGACTAGTCGGAAGACAAAAAGCTTATGTATTGCTCAGTGCCAAACAGGTTCAAGAGAAGACCGTAAAAAACTCCTGATGCGCAAATGTTCATAGAATCATTATCCTCTAATGAAACACATGTGTGAAACTCGTCAGGTGTTTTTGACTGTCTTCCCTTAAACCTGTTTGGCACGGCCAAATAAACTGAGCAATACTTAAAGGGCCATAATACCCAAATGTTTAAACACTTGAAAGTGATGCAGCATAGCTGTAAAAAGCTGACTAGAAAATATCACCTGAACATCTCTATGTAAAAAAGAAAGATATTTTACCTCAAAAGTTCCTCAGTAGCCACCTCCCATTGTAAAGGATTTCTAAGCAGCATATTAGTGTGTCTGTCCCGGGACACATCTGAAAGGATGAGCTTCGTGCACTCTCATATTATTTCACCAATCAGGTAAAGGAAGCTTACTATGAAATCTCATGAGAGTTAAGTCAAATCTCATGAGATCACAGTAAGAGTTCATGACCTCAGCACAGCTGATTGGCTGCTGTTCATTTCTTCATTTTTTTAGTTTTTTTACCTGCAGCTGGGAGCAGCTGAGTATAACTTTTTACACAGAACTTACTCTGGTGAGCTGAGGAGATTGTGAGGTAAAATATCTTCCTTTTTTACATAGAGATGCTCAGGTGATATTTTCCTGTCAGCTTTTTACAGTTATACTGCATCAGTTTCAAGTGATTTAGCATATGAGTATTATGTCCCTTTAAGCTTTTTGGCTTCCAACTAGTCTTTTGCCTTCAAATATATTGCCATTGATTAAGCAGTGGGAATACCGCTATTGCTATAAGAAGCCTTTAGCCTTATCCTTGGCTGATTAGTGCAGCCTGCTCTTAGCAAACCCTTGCCCCAAGATCTGGAGCCTATTGTAGGCACAGTACGGACTGACATCAGAAGTGCTTCCGGTACCTACGAGGAGGGTCATACACCCACTGAGACGAAGGACCGTGACTTTCTACAGTGGATATTACCTGCAGCGATCGCATATAGAAGTTATCCATCTCAGTACCTTGCACCAGTCGTACTGGACCAGCAGAGGGGAAAAGTAATTTGCTATTGTCCCTTTTCTACTTAATTTATGGACACATATGCTACTACCATGGATCATCTGCACCCAGCCTAAAGACCAAAATAAGTACTGATACTCATCAACCATATTATTGGGGCTCAGTTCAAAGACCACTAATTAGCACTTGCTTTTCTATTGTTTGCTGCATATAAAATCCTGTACTAATTTCATAATGATTTAGTAGTGAGATATCAGAAAGCGCCTAACTAGAGGCTATTGGGAGGTGGGTTAAGAGATTTAATATGCTTTTCTATCAAGTGTAGATATTCTTGGTAAAAAACAACACAAGGTTGTATAAAGATGAATATGTAAGCAATATAAGAGTTTGATAAATTTAATACATTAAAGTAGATTTATACATATAATTAAAAACATTTAGTTAAGAACATGGATCCATGTACATATTATAAAATATTGTACAATATTAATCGATAAATAACAATTGTTTCAAAACACAAACTTATTCTAAAAATCACAGATTTGTTTTTAAAAATACTTTAGATATTGGGTTGACAAGAAATTGTTGTTATTCAATTTCTTAAAATGTAGTTTGGGTGTATTGCACCAGTATATTGAGTGTCTCTAATTCCTTAGTGGAAATATCCTCCTCCGTGAAAAATGTGAAAAAACAAATGATGATTAAAAATAATAATAATGGTATAAAAAATAAAAGTGATTCCTTTAAAGTGTTCCAGAAAAAATTCTGTGTTAAAAATAAAAATTCAAAAATTCTGTGATGAGAACAAAAAATATTAGTGTTTAAAATCGGAAATATGTAGATCAAAAATAAATAGATCAAAAATAAATTGAATAAAATATGATAAAAGTGTAGAAAATTTAACTCAAAAATTTGTAGTGATCCAAAAGTGATGATAGTGAAAAATTAGTTGGTGAAGAAAAAAAGGTTTTGTATGGTATGGGTGTAGCTCCAAATCCTTTATCAATAGTTATTTGATGGTATAAAGTAAATGTGTTGATAATAATGATGATTTAAAATCCTCCTTTCCTTTCTGGCAAATGCCTTGTTGTTGGAGTGTTTTCTAGGGTGTTCAGTCTATATTATAAGACTCTATCCTCATAAAACCTGTAAACAACAAAACAACATAGTGCAATAATGCTACAAATAGAAAAGAAAATAATGAAATATTGCTCACCAAATTCTGTCAACGCGTTTCGGCCTCTCAGTTAGGCCTTTTTCAAGACTATGTTTTCTGGTGAGTTATGGTGGCTATTTAAGGTGTGTTCTACCAATCAGGGGGTCGTGTATTTGGCGCCAAAAAAATGTTAGCCTAACTTGACCCGGAAGTATTATCTTTTCCTTACGGTTTTCCTATGAACTCTTTTTTCTGTTTCATTATTCTAAGTGTTCTATTGTTGATTCTCTTTATATTGGGATTCCATTTAGTATTTTCTGCTTGGTTGCTTATATTTTGTTTGTTTTGTCCCCTCGTTAAAACCGGATGTTTGTGGTTTAGTGAAACCGGAAGTGTCAGATGTGGAAGGTTTCACTCGTTGAACCAGATGTTTGTGTCTAAGTAAAACCGGAAGTGACGTCTTGTCTCTTATGTCACTTCCGGTCTACCCAGTGTTTACAAACATTGTCGGTTGCCATGACAATACCTCCGGTGTTGTGTTTTGCAGAGGTGACAGATAATTTAGCGGAGATTTCTCAGTATTTTAGGTACCAAGGGTTTGGTTCGTTTTATGGATGCCTTTTATGATCGTTCCTACATGGAACGAACATACTATAGAAGAATCTACTAAGAAGTTAATACTTTAAAAAGACGATAAAAATGGATTAAGAAGACGATAAAAATGGACTTGGAAAGGCCTGAGAGGCCGAAACGCGTCGACAGAATTTGGTGAGCAATATTTCATTATTTTCTTTTCTATTTGTAGCATTATTGCACTATGTTGTTTTGTTGTTTACAGGTTTTATGAGGATAGAGTCTTATAATATAGACTGAACACCCTAGAAAACACTCCAACAACAAGGCATTTGCCAGAAAGGAAAGGAGGATTTTAAATCATCATTATTATCAACACATTTACTTTATACCATCAAATAACTATTGATAAAGGATTTGGAGCCACACCCATACCATACAAAACCTTTTTTTCTTCACCAACTAATTTTTCACTATCATCACTTTTGGATCACTACAAATTTTTGAGTTACATTTTCTACACTTTTATCATATTTTATTCAATTTATTTTTGATCTATTTATTTTTGATCTACATATTTCCGATTTTAAACACTAATATTTTTTGTTCTCATCACAGAATTTTTGAATTTTTATTTTTAACACAGAATTTTTTCTGGAACACTTTAAAGGAATCACTTTTATTTTTTATACCATTATTATTATTTTTAATCATCATTTGTTTTTTCACATTTTTCACGGAGGAGGATATTTCCACTAAGGAATTAGAGACACTCAATATACTGGTGCAATACACCCAAACTACATTTTAAGAAATTGAATAACAACAATTTCTTGTCAACCCAATATCTAAAGTATTTTTAAAAACAAATCTGTGATTTTTAGAATAAGTTTGTGTTTTGAAACAATTGTTATTTATCGATTAATATTTTACAATATTTTATAATATGTACATGGATCCATGTTCTTAACTAAATGTTTTTAATTATATGTATAAATCTACTTTAATGTATTAAATTTATCAAACTCTTATATTGCTTACATATTCATCTTTATACAACCTTGTGTTGTTTTTTTACCAAGAATATCTACACTTGATAGAAAAGCATATTAAATCTCTTAACCCACCTCCCAATAGCCTCTAGTTAGGCGCTTTCTGATATCTCACTACTAATACATATCAATCTCAGGGGCAGCTAGGTACCCCATTATCAAGAAGCAAGATTGGGATACTTTGAGTGCTGTAAGATATCATTTAATTTAATTGTTCCTTGAATCCTAGCAATCGCACAGCAGCTCATTTGGGTTTATCAAATATTATTCCGAAAATTATTTTGAGAAGGTTTTAGTGGGGGAAACTCACACTAATTATTATCTAATATGGAAGTCACGAAATCCATGAGACAAGATATAACCTTAGACATCAACTACTCTATTACTGACTCAGACATTACCAACACAGAGAATTTAGATTATGCAACTATATTTAAAAATTTAGAAAAACTACTGATACAAGAGGTCAAATTTAAAGCGGAGATTTCTTTTCTGAAGAAATGCTTGGAATTTAATATAATCCCAAAGGGGCTAGTCATAAGAAAGGACTGTGCCTTTCAATCAGAAGACCCCATTTTTCTTACGAAATGGGCAGAAATTTTAATTGAATCCTCAAGGAAACTCATACAATCAATTATAGACTATAGAGAATCTATTTTAGCAAAAGTCGATATTGACATAAAAAACACTGAGGATAACCTTATTGGCCCTGAAGGATTCATACTGGAATCCAAAGATTTTCTAGAAAGGAAAGAGAGTCTAACAAAAAAGATAACTAAAATCAGAGAGGATATCACAAATAAAAAATCAAATAAATTAAACAGAGAACTAGAACTGATAAAAAATCAAAAAGAACAAATTAACCATCAAACATGTGAGGAGGTGATTAATGACACAAAGGAGAATAAAAATACAGATATTCCAAATGAGGGAGATTGGGTCCAAGTTACACACAGGGGGAGGAGACATAAACAGAGATTGCCAATAGAAGATGAAAATATCGAATACCATAACCCCAACCATAGAGAGCATAGACGAAACAACACACCTTGGAATCAAGAATACACGCCAAGATTTAACAGGTGGCATCAGGGATCAGATACAAGAACAAATAATAGGACCCCGAGGACATCCTTCCGTCATCACAGACAGAGAAGGGGTTGGGACTACAATGAACAACATATTTATCAGAACAGAAACAATCCACAATATAACCACAGACAATTCTCAGACACACCTTACAAGGGGGGATATTATACCAGCAATAACAACCAAGACTTTTATTCACCCTCACGCCAATACAATGACAGAGGTCGAGAATACCCATACTACAGACATTATCTAAGACCCAATAAGAGGCAATTTGATAACTATAGAGAAGCCCCAAACACATTTTGGGAACAAGATAGACCACAAAGACATAACGATTACAATCAGGCATACTATCCCAACAGAAGGGAACATAGACAGAATCCACATCAAAGTGAAAACAACAGTTACTTTTTGGGAAACCAAATAGACTCCAGGACCAACAACAATAGAAAAATCCCCCAAGTAACACAAGGAAAACACCAAGACAACCCAACACCGAGTATAAGTAACAATGAACAACTGAGAGCATCAGGTTCAGGGCACTCTTTTTTAGGGGTAGCACCAAGAGTAACCAAGGACCCGGAAAGGGGCTCAACAAAAAGAAAGAACTCTCACCAAGAAGAGTTTCACACACCAACAGAAAAAAGAAAACTCATAGGGGAAAGAGAGGGGGAAGAAAATTAAACAAGAAAGGAATAGCAGACCCTCTAATTTCCACTAACTCGAAAAATGAAGGCATATTTAATCTAAGTTCCAAGGAACTCACCAAAAAAGAATCCTCAGTTCTAAGTTATGGTCTTTCGTTTGCCCCCTCAAAAGGGCTAAACAAGTTCAATACCTTCATAAATGCGAAAGAATTTGTCAGGAAACTGACACTCAAAAGACATTTTATGAAGTCTCCGCTGGAAAGTCACACATCCCAATATGGAAACAGTAGTAACAGTCCTTTTCTACACACGGATCTAAAACCTAAATCCAACTTTTATCCGGTTGCCAGCAAAGGCAACACTATAGAGACCTTTGAAACAATGATATGCAATGAGATAAGAAACATAAAACCAAAGAGTTTGAATAATCACAAACATAATCTTTCGAAAGAACAGATGAATACCATCAAGTCCCTTGAAAAGAATTATAATCTGGTTATAAAACCAGCAGATAAAGGTGGGGGCATTGTCATCTTAAACAGAACTGACTATGAGGAAGAATGCAATAGAATACTATCGGATCAAAAAACCTACGAAATTCTGAAAAGAAACCCTATTGAAAACTTTAAGAGGGATTTGGATGTAATTTTGGAAGATGCACATAGCACTGGGGTACTCAATGGTAAGGAGTTTAAATACATCAGTATAAAACATCCTATAACCTCAGTATTTTATTACCTCCCAAAGGTGCATAAATCCCTAGAGAGACCTCCAGGCCGACCGATAATTTCGGGGATAGGGAGCCTCTCAAGCAATCTATCGGAATATGTGGATAGGAAGTTACAAAAATATGTAACCAAATTACCATCTTATCTGAGGGACTCCACCCAGATATTAAATATATTGGAGGGCATAGAATGGGAAGAACACTACATACTGGTCACGTGTGACGTAGCTTCCCTATACACCAATATACCACATGAAGGTGGAATTGAAGCAGTCAACTTCTTCCTAGAAAAGGATGAAGAACTACCAGAATTACAAAGACAATTTATTTTGGATGGGATACAGTATATCCTTACGCACAATTATTTTTCTAATAATGGTATTTTCTATAAACAAGTATGCGGAACAGCCATGGGGACCAGGTTCGCGCCCAGCTATGCGAATTTGTATATGGGCCACTGGGAACTGATCTTTTGGGACTCATGCCCAGCGAGCGCGGACCTGGTCCTCTATAATAGATATATTGATGATATAATTATGATATGGAAAGGTTCCATGGATGACCTGCAACACACATTAAATGTTATGAATAACAACACAAATAACCTCACATTCACGTATGAAATGAGCAAAAAAGAAATCACTTTTTTGGACCTCAGAATTGAGGTCGTGAATGGTAAATTAGAGACGTCCACTTTCTTTAAGGAAGTGGACTGCAACAACTATGTACACAAAGCAAGTTGTCACCTCGAAAGATGGAAAACTAATATACCGAAAGGACAATTCCTAAGGCTCAAAAAGAACTGGTCCAACCCAAATAAATGGGAAGAACAAGTGACCACCTTAAAAGAAAAATTTTTGGAAAGAGGCTATGACGAGGAAAGTCTCAATAGGAACATCGAAGAAGTACGACAGAGGGAGAGGAGAGAACTTCTAACATATAAATCTAAGAAAACAAATATAAACCCAGAGGATGACCATCTCACTATTCCTTTTATCACAGAATTTAGCGAAAACAGAAGAACTGTGGAAAAAATCATAGAAAAACACTGGCCACTTCTTAAAGACGACGAGGTGTTAGGAGATAAGCTAACTACCCGACCAGTCTTTATATACAAGAAAACAGAGAATTTGAAAAACAAACTATCTCCTAGTGTACCAAGAAACATAAAGAATAAAACTAGAGATGTATTTGGGAAAGAAATTAAAGGTTTCTTCCCTTGCTTGAACTGCAAAGCGTGCAAAAGAGGCATTAAAACGAAGGAAATTATCTCGCATAACACGAAGGTCAAGTACAGGATCAATGACCTGATAAGATGCACCAGCAAGGGAGTAATCTATCTGATATGGTGTAGCTGTGGGCTCCAATATATAGGACAAACATCCCGAGTCCTTAAAGATAGAATTAGGGAGCATTTACTAAAAATCAAACACAAAAACACAGAAACTGCACTGTACAGACACTTTTACAAATCATCACCAGGGAAATAAGAAAGATTTCCACTATACAGGAATACAAATAGTGAAACCGAATTGGAGAGGAGGCAACTACGAAAAAAGTCTACTAACTGCCGAATCCAGATGGATCTTTGATATGGACAGTCTATACCCTAGGGGATTGAATAACAGGGAAGACCTCTCACACTTATTTAATCTTAAATGATAAATTGGTAAAACTGTAGTGACAAATTACACGAATAGTTACGAGATGACACATAGCCAATCAGCATGTATTTTCATACTAGCTCCTAAAGCTATCCGTCACCAAACACTTCAGCACCAACATAGGACCTCACTTTGGGAGTAATAGTACCTGTATAAGCAAAAGATCTAGATATATCCATAGAATATTTATCTCCAGTTTTATTCCCAGTTTTACAATATTCAGATAACTAGTACCAATTAATATCCTTTTCAGCTTATAATAATTAGTGGACCAGACCATCCAGATAATATACCAACAGATAGATGAAAAGCAAAAATCAGGACCTCATTATTAACAAGATTACTATTTTTAGAGACATTTTGACATTTTGAGAGTTTTAGATTTTAATATATTACCTGCACTAATTTCTAGTATTTTATTATTATATGAATTTAATAAACATCCAAAGGGTCTCTTAATATATTAAAAATCTTATGACCAGTAATAGAGTTTTTATTATTTTATATTCTATTTTAAATATAAATTTTATACTCATTTCCAAGTTCATTTCTCCCCCTTTTTCAAGTATTTATTTATTTTTAGTAGTTTTTAAGAATATGTTCGTTCCACGTTCCAGCAATAAAGTAATCTATATGATCCAATTCTAAATATCAATTTTACACGAATTTCCAAGTCCATTTTTATCGTCTTCTTAATCCATTTTTATCGTCTTTTTAAAGTATCAACTTCTTAGTAGATTCTTCTATAGTATGTTCGTTCCATGTAGGAACGATCATAAAAGGCATCCATAAAATGAACCAAACCCTTGGTACCTAAAATACTGAGAAATCTCCGCTAAATTATCTGTCACCTCTGCAAAACACAACACCGGAGGTATTGTCATGGCAACCGACAATGTTTGTAAACACTGGGTAGACCGGAAGTGACGTAAGAGACAAGACGTCACTTCCGGTTTTACTTAGACACAAACATCCGGTTCAATGAGTGAAACCTTCCACATCTGACACTTCCGGTTTCACTAAACCACAAACATCCGGTTTTAACGAGGGGACAAAACAAACGAAATATAAGCAACCAAGCAGAAAATACTAAATGGAATCCCAATATAAAGAGAATCAACAATAGAACACTTAGAATAATGAAACAGAAAAAAGAGTTCATAGGAAAACCGTAAGGGAAAGATAATACTTCCGGGTCAAGTTAGGCTAACGTTTTTTGGCGCCAAATACACGACCCCCTGATTGGTAGAACACACCTTAAATAGCCACCATAACTCACCAGAAAACATAGTCTTGAAAAAGGCCTAACTGAGAGGCCGAAACGCGTTGACAGAATTTGGTGAGCAATATTTCATTATTTTCTTTTCTATTTGTAGCATTATTGCACTATGTTGTTTTGTTGTTTACAGGTTTTATGAGGATAGAGTCTTATAATATAGACTGAACACCCTAGAAAACACTCCAACAACAAGGCATTTGCCAGAAAGGAAAGGAGGATTTTAAATCATCATTATCAACACATTTACTTTATACCATCAAATAACTATTGATAAAGGATTTGGAGCTACACCCATACCATACAAAACCTTTTTTTCTTCACCAACTAATTTTTCACTATCATCACTTTTGGATCACTACAAATTTTTGAGTTAAATTTTCTACACTTTTATCATATTTTATTCAATTTATTTTTGATCTATTTATTTTTGATCTACATATTTCCGATTTTAAACACTAATATTTTTTGTTCTCATCACAGAATTTTTGAATTTTTATTTTTAACACAGAATTTTTTCTGGAACACTTTAAAGGAATCACTTTTATTTTTTATACCATTATTATTATTTTTAATTATCATTTGTTTTTTCACATTTTTCACGGAGGAGGATATTTCCACTAAGGAATTAGAGACACTCAATATACTGGTGCAATACACCCAAACTACATTTTAAGAAATTGAATAACAACAATTTCTTGTCAACCCAATATCTAAAGTATTTTTAAAAACAAATCTGTGATTTTTAGAATAAGTTTGTGTTTTGAAACAATTGTTATTTATCGATTAATATTGTACAATATTTTATAATATGTACATGGATCCATGTTCTTAACTAAATGTTTTTAATTATATGTATAAATCTACTTTAATGTATTAAATTTATCAAACTCTTATATTGCTTACATATTCATCTTTATACAACCTTGTGTTGTTTTTTTACCAAGAATATCTACACTTGATAGAAAAGCATATTAAATCTCTTAACCCACCTCCCAATAGCCTCTAGTTAGGCGCTTTCTGATATCTCACTACTAATACATATCAATCTCAGGGGCAGCTAGGTACCCCATTATCAAGAAGCAAGATTGGGATACTTTGAGCGCTGTAAGATATCATTTAATCTAATTTCATAATGAACCAATATTGAACTTTCACAAGAAGGACATTTCAGCAACCACAATTAACAAGCATTTTTTTACTTATTTGTATATATTACCAATTTGTTGAAGCTTTGGGGGCCAATTTATCATAGTGAGAGCGGTCATGATACGATGTAGTGTATCATGTCCGCAGCACATTGATAAAATTGCACAAGCAGTTCTTGTGAACTGCCAGTGCAATGCCTCCCCCTGCAGATTTGTGGACTAAGAGGGAGTGTCAATCAGCCAGATCGTATAGGAGTATTCAAGACCACAGCTTCAGAGGCAGCAGATCAGTTATGGAGCAGGGGTCTTTAGATTGGCCTCTAGCAGGGGGTGTCAATCAACTCAATCGTATTCAATCAGATTGATTTCTGTCCGCTGCCTCCAAGCAGGCGGACAAGTTATGGAGCAGCGGTCTTTAGAATCGCTTTAACATTATCAGATACACAATTTAGTAGCAAAGCAATTCCTTTGAGTGGCCAGATAGAATGCCTAGAAATTGGCATACCCACTTGCACTTTGCACAAGACTGACAACACATAAAGAGTTAGATGCTATAATACAGGAAGTGGGAATATTAGTCTGAACCGATGGATGCTAAGATGGTACTTTAAAAAAAATAAAAAAATAAATAGTTAAACTAAACATTTTTGGTTACATTACAAGTGTAGCACTATTTAGTGCTTTCACTCAAGCGCAAACACTACTGGAAGTAAACTTTTAAGGCGGGCAGCTTAGCAAGCGCATTAGAAGTTGAAAGTAAATTGTTTGGGTCCGAGCGAAACCCAATTTGCACTAACTTCAGATATCGCGACCACGTAAACTTCTTCTCCCCATAGACTTCAATGCAGCACACTTTAAAAAAAGAACTAACCCGACACTGCATTAGATCTACAGTGCTAAACCTGAAGGTAGTTATGAATATTTACATTCCAATGTTCTTCACATAGAAGAAAATGTTCTTTTCATTTATAATATATATATATATATATCTATATCGGCCAATAGCATGAGTGCTACTGAAATCCTATTGGCTGTTCAAATCAGCCAATAGGATTTCAGTAGCTCTTATCCTATTAGCCATTTTGAACAGCCAATAGGATTTCAGTAACTCTCATCCTATTGGCTGATTTGAATTGAATAATCAAATCAGCCAATAGGAATGCAAGGTACGCCATTTTAAAACGGCTACCTTGCATTCAACTTCAGTGTACGGCAGTGACCATATGAAGAGGACGCCCCGTGCAGGATGTATTTGGCTTCCAGGATGGATGAAGATATTTCCCTTGGATGAAGACTTCTTGCCGCCTGGATAGAGATGGATGTCCGGACTTCAGGAACCATTTAGATTAGGGGTTTTAGCTTTTTAAAAAGAGCTGAATGATCTTTTAAGGGCAATGAAAAAAGAGCTGAATGCCCTTTAAGGGCAATGCCCATACAAATGCCCCTTTAGGGGCAATGGGTAGCTTAGGTTTTTTTTAAAGTTAGTTTTTTTATTTTGGAGGGTTGGTTGGGTGGTAGGTTTTACTGTTGGGGGGACTTTGTATTTTTTTTTTACAGGTAAAAGAGCTGTTTAACTTGGTGCAATGCCCTACAAAAGGCCCTTTTAAGGAATATTGGTAGTTTATTGTAGGCTTGGGGGTGTTTTTTATTTTAGGGGGGCTTTTTTATTTTTATAGGACTATTATATTATGTGTAATTGTTTTTATTTTTGATAATTTCATTTATTATTTTTTATAAGCTTAGTTTTTTTTTATTTTTCGTAATTTAAGGTTTATTATTTTTTGTAATTTTAGATTTTTTAATTTTTTTTTCGTAGTGTTAGATTTTATTAAATTTGTAATTTAGATTTTTTAATTGGTATTATTTTTTTATTTTATTAAAATAGTAATGTTAGGTTAATTTTTAGTTTAAAGTTAGGTTTATGTTTATTTCACAGGTAAGTTTTAATTTATTTTAAAGGGACACTGTACCCAAATTTTTTCTTTCATGATTCAGATAGAGCATGACATTTTACGCAATTTACTAATTTACTCCTATTATCACATTTTCTTTATTCTCTTGGTATCTTTATTTTAAATGCAAGAATGTAAGTTTAGATGCCGGAACATTTTTGGTGAACAACCTGGGTTGTCCTTGCTGATTGGTGGATAAATTCATCCACCAATAAAAAAGTGCTGTCCAGAGTTCTGAACCCCAAAAAAGCTTACATGCCTTCTTTTTCAAATAAAGATAGCAAGAATATGAAGAAAAATTGATAATAGGAGTAAATTACAAAGTTACTTAAAATTGCATGCTCTATCTGAATCACGAAAGAAAAAATTTGGGTTTAGTGTCCCTTTAAGATAGTTATATTGTAATTTAAAGTTAGGGGGTGTTAGGTTTAGGGGTTAATAGTTAAATTTAGTGTTTTGCAACGTGGGGGACCAGCGGTTTAGGGGTTAATAGGTTTATTTAGTGACGCCAATGTGGGAGGCCGGAGGTTTAGGGGTTAATAGGTTTATTTAGTGGCGACGATGTGGGAGGCCAGAGGTTTAGGGGTTAATAGGTTTATTTAGTGGCGGCGATGTGGGAGGCTGGAGGTTCAGGGGTTAAAAAGACAGTCAATACTTTTCGCCTTAGTCATGGAGCCGCTGGCCGAGGCGATAAGAATTAACCCTGACATTCGGGGGGTAGAGATTGAGGGCACCCTACAAAAAACCGCACTATTTGCGGATGATCTAACCATATTCCTGAGCGACCCCTTATACCCTCTCCCCTATCTTTTCAAGCTACTAGACCGGTTCGGGCATATTAGCTATTACAAACTCAATGTCAACAAGACAGAGGCCTATGTCATTAATGTACCAGACGCGACACTCGCGGTACTCCAACAAAATTACTCTTTCAATTGGTCCCAGCATCGGATTAAGCATCTGGGGGTCTATCTATCTTGGAGCATCCCTACAATAATTGACTCTAACTTTTACCCCCTCCTGCAGCATTTTCAGTCTAGTACTGATAAATGGAGTGTTCCATGCATTTCATGGCTAGGACGCATAGCAGCATTCAAAATGCTCTTACTTCCCAAACTCACATATCTATTCCGTTCGCTTCCTATCCCTGTCCCCAAGTCCTTAATTAGCAAATTCCAACAAATTTGCAACAAATATATCTGGAAAAATAAACACCCTAGGGTGGCTACTAGAATACTGCAACAGCCATTCTTAAGTGGTGGCGCGGGCGCCCCCAACTTAATCCATTACCACGAAGCCTCGAGACTCTCCCATATTCTGGCATGGAATAACGTTGACAGTAAAAATAAGTGGCAAATCCTGGAACAGGCGGCGCTCCCCGGCCCTCTCGTGCTTCGGGACCTGATCTGGCTGCCCAAACACATTAGGTCATACTATAAAATACAGAACGTAGTCATTACCCATGCCCTCCGTCTCTGGGACAGGCTACGCTCACTCCCTCAGATAGCTCCCCACCCCTCTCCCATCCATTCCCTGACGGGCCTGCTAGCGGCCCTCAGGGATTCCAACCCTGGCCTATGGCAAGAGCACGGGATACTCCACGTGGCGGACCTATACCTCAATAAAAAGTTTCTCTCCACTGAACAGTTCACCAATACCTACAACCCGAATCAACTTCTCTTGTTTGAGTTTTGGAGGCTCAGGAGCCTCCTGAAATCTTGGGGATTTCTAAGCCAGCCCCTCCGTGATCCCACTATGTGGGAAAAAAGATGGGCCAACAACATGAAGATACCCAGAGCCCTGTCGGTCTCCTACAGAGACTTAATGAACTCCCCCACTTACCTCAGGTCGGCTTATGCTAGGGCCTGGGAGCACGCTTTCCAGTTTCAAGCAGAACAAGTCGACTGGGCCAGAGCAGTAACTATAACCAAACGGGCACTCCACTGCATTACCCTACTTGAATTATATCTCAAAGTTTGCACGCAATGGCACCTCATGCCTCTCAGGCTATTTAAAATCTCCCAAATTAACTCCCCACTATGCTGGAGGCAATGTGGGATGGTGGGCTCGCCAGCACACATCTGGTGGGAATGCCCAAAACTTGCCCTCTTCTGGAGTACTGTCTCACACCAATGCAGGAATCTATTTCCTCACCTTAGGACCTCCCCACAAGTGGCTCTGCTGCACCTAAACATAGACACAGCTTCACCCTCAAAATCCTTACTTCTTGTCTACATCCTTATCTCAGCCAAATTGGCCATTGCGAGATTATGGAGACAAAAAAACCCTCCCACCTGGGAGGAAGTTGTCAGAACCATGACCTATCTCGAGACAATGGAAGGCCCGATTTTCACTCACCACAATAAAATCTTCCTCCACTCAGAAATCTGGGAAACATGGAGACAGATGACCTAACTCCCACGCTGAATAGCAAGCAGGAACGATAGACATACAAGCCAGTCATCTCCCCCTCCCATTCCCATTTTCCCCCACCTGTGACCCCTTTCCCCCCCTTTTTTCCCCTTTTTTTTTTTTTCTCTTTTTTTTTTTCTTTCTTTTCTCTTTCTTTTTTTTTTTCTTTCTTCTTCCCACCCTAGGTGTTGGCCTTATTAGCCACACCCAACTGTGATTATGCTCTTCCCAAACTAGCACAATAATATAGACATCTGAAACCCACCAATAGCTTAATATGTGCATAGTTTATTTCAAAAGACAAGATAAGAAAAAGAGATAAGAAACCTAGCAAGAGAAGTTCAATGTTCATAAGGAGATTCAATGTTATATGTCTGTCTACTTGTTTCAATTGTTCCTGCCATGTTATAACCAACTGTAACATATGAAAAGCTATGTAACCTGTCTTGCAATGGATTGTAATATGTTACCTTTCTGAACTTCAATAAAAAATTATATAAAAAAAAAAAAAAAAAGACAGTCAACACAAAAGTAGTTTTAACATGTATCAATAAAGTTGCCCTAGATCGTTTTTTCAAAATATATGCCAGTTTTTAAAGATAATCCGTTTTCAAGTTAAATCACTTACTTTTCCCCCTGCTGCCGTTTAAAATGTCAGTGTAGCTCCGCCCCTTTTCCGTCATCCGTGACATCATGAAAATCCTGTGCTCACTCTAATTGTTCTAAGTTACTCGTAACCCGTATTTCGCGCATGCGCAATGCGCCTATTGTACTCTAGTCACTTTTTCACAATCTTAGACTAGTATGCAAGCCTCTGCAGTCCACTATTATGTTCAAGTAAAAAGTTACCAAATTAGATTTTGTTACAGATCATGAAAACGAGGACAGTTTACATAGTCTGGGGAAAAAACACAAGCGCAACCCAGATTCAAGGAAGTAAAACAAGATGTATTAAAACACAGTGTGCTATATTGCACTTACAAGATTGCAGGTAAAAACAGGCACATCAGAGATATCCTGGCCATAAACAGCTTCACTGACCGCTCAGGATCCACTGCAAGTCCAGTCTTCCAAAAGTCAAATCTTTGCAGGTTTAAACAGCTGATTGCTTCCAGGACCAGTAATGTATGCAGATCCTTTTGAAATCTTTTAGCTTAAAACTCTTTAACTCTACGCGTTTCATCGGCCTTCTAAGCAGACTTTGTCAAGAGATTTCCAAACAGAACATAACTTTTTCTCCCAAACATGCACTTTTTAAGCAATTAGTAAGGTACACTCCCCCTCAGATGATTGGAGAACAACATGAGTGATGTAGCCAATTAGAAGGCATGGAGGAACACACCCTCATGTTCATTAGTTAGATATGCACTCGCCCAGGGGTAATGTGTATGTTACATAACTAAAGCATGCAACAACATTTATAAAGATATATCAAATACACAATGTAACTAATTTCACAGCGTGGTGTATGTTGATATATGCTAATGTGTATGACAAGCTCAGAATGTACTTTTAACCTCTTACAGCTATCAACCATAATGGGGTAAAATAATTACCATTTACAGACCTTGTTATAGACTCCCTGTATGTTAACCCCCCTTTCAAAATAGCTGAATATTATTAATACTAAATACCCAACAAGTGTGATACAAGCTAGACCCATAAAACAAAATAAATGTTGATAATAAATATCTAGCAAATTCAGTGCATGTTTAACCCATAAAACTAAATAAATTAATTTGGGATACTATGGCCTCTATTTATGAAAGTCTGGTGGACCTGATCCGACAGTGCGGATCAGGTCCGCCAGACCTCGCTGAATACGGCAAGCAATACGCTCGCCATATTCAGCATTGCACCAGCAGCTCACAAGAGCTGCTGGTGCAACGCCGCCCCCTGCAGACTCACGGCCAATCAGGTTGATTTCCGGCGATGTCTGTCTGCCTGCTCAGAGCAGGCGGACAGGTTATGGAGCAGTGGTCTTTGTGACCGCTGCTTCATAACTGCTGTTTCTGGAGAGCCAGTGACTCTAGTGATTACAGTTTATAATGTTTTAACATATTTTTTATATATGATGAAATCAGCCAATCTGATTGAAGTTCAATCCGATTAGCTGATCCAATCAGCCAATAGGATTGACCTCGCATTCTATTGGCTGTTCCAATCAGCCAATAGAATGCGAGGTCAATCCGATTGGCTGATTTCATCAGCCAATCAGAATTCAAGGGACGCCATCTTGGATGACGTCATTTAAAGGAACCGTCATTCTTGGTTTAGTCATCGGGATCGATGGATGCTCCGCGTCGGATGTCTTCTAGATGGTGCCGCTCCCCGCCGGATGGAAGAAGATAGAAGATTCCGCTTGGATGAAGACTTCTGCCCATCTAAAGGACCTCTTCTGGCCAGATTGGATGAAGACTTCTGCCCATCTGGAGGACCACTTTGCCCGGATTCGTTGAGGACTTAGGCCCGGCTGGGTGAAGACGGCTCAAGGTAGGGTGAGCTCATCTTCAATGGGGTAGTGTTAGGTTTTTTTTAAGGGGGGGTTTGGGTGGGTTTTAGAGTAAGGTTGGGTGTGTGGGTGGTGGGTTTTAATGTTGGGGGGGTGTAATCTTTTTTTTACAGGTAATAGAGCTGATTACTTTGGGGCAATTCCCCGCAAAAGGCCCTTTTAAGGGCTATTTGTAATTTAGTTTAGGGTAGGGAATTTTATTATTTTGGGGGGATTTTTTATTTTATTAGCGGGCTTAGATTAGGTGTAATTAGTTTTAACTTCTTGTAATTTTTTTATTTTCTGTAATTTAGAGGGGTTTTTTTTGTACCTTAGTTAATTTTAGTTATTTTTATTTAATTGTAGGTAATTGTATTTAATTAATTTAATTTATTTAATGGTAGTATAGTGTTAGGTGTAATTGTAACTTAGGTTAGGTCTTATTTTACAGGTATATTTGTATTTATTTTAACTAGGTAGCTATTAAATAGTTAATCACTATTTAATAGCTATTGTACCTAGTTAAAATAAATACAAAGTTGTCTGTAAAATAAAAATAAACCCTAAAATAGCTACAATGTAACTATTAGTTATATTGTAGCTATCTTAGGGTTTATTTTATAGGTAAGTATTTAGTTTTAAATAGGAATAATTTATTTAATTATAGGAATATTTATTTAGATTAATTTAAATAATATTTAAGTTAGGGGGGTGTTAGGGTTAGACTTAGGTTTAGGGGTTAATAGATATAATTTAGGTGGCGGCAGTGTAGGGGGGGCAGATTAGGGGTTAATAAATGTAATGTAGGTGACGGTGGGCTCCGGGAGCGATGGTTTAGGGGTTAAACATTTTATTTAGTTGCGGCGGGGTCCGGGATTGGCAGGATAGGGGTTAATAACTTTATGTAGGTGGCGGCGGTATAGGGGGCGCACTTGGTGCGCGGCTTTTTGACAGCTTTCTTGATACATTTGGCGAACGTATTCAGTTCCGCGGCGGCAAGCTTAGGTGAGCGTATTGGGGCCGGCGAATGCAGGTAAGTAGACAGCTTGATAAATAGAGGCCTTAGTGTCTATAAAACACTGGGAGCTGCCATGTTGTAACTTGTGTTACCTTCTATGCTGTGGCCAATTAGATCACTAGAGTGTGCAGCCAATGGTTGTGCTGGATTTAACAGGGTTCTGCACTTCTAACAGGAACTGAAAAGCTCACAATTTCAGAATGGAATTACAGGCAAAGAGGACAAAATAAATAATGAAAGTATATTCCAGAGTTGTTTTATTATATAAAATTTATCATTTTATATTACCATCTCAAAGTGTTTAATGTCCCTTTAAAGAGTTTTAAGCTAAAAGATTTCCAAAGGATCTGTATACATTACTGGTCCTGGAAGCAATCAGCTGTTTAAACCTGCAAAGATTTGACTTTTGAAATACTGGACTTGCAGTGGATCCTGAGCTGTCAGTGAAGCTGTTTATGGCCAGGATATCTCTGATGTGCCTGTTTTTACCTGCAATCTTGTAAGTGCAATATAGCACACTGTGTTTTAATACATTTTGTTTTACTTCCTTGAATCTGGGTTGCGCTTGTGTTTTTCCCCCAGAGTTTTTCCCATTTGATGAAACAGCAGCAACTTGTTTCCTAATTCAAGCAGCACCCAGGGATAAGTCCATTGGATAATTGGAAAATACTGCAATTGATCAGACATATCTACTAGCAAGTTCCTTTTGGATATCATTCTCTCAGAACTGAAGCTTTCCTTAAAGCATTATACCACATTGGTGACTATGACTCTGTCCTATTCTAATTCATGGACATTTTTTAATACATATATTTTTTATACACACATTTTTTTTTTTTTTTTTTTAAATTTATTTTTATTGAGCCTAATAATTCTGCACTCCCTGTGTATATGTGTATATGTGTATATATATATATATACATATACACTCCTTTTGTATCTGCACTCCCACTTTATTTAGGACAACAACCAGGGTGCCAAGTCAAAATAATCAAATAAGTTCAATAAGGACTGCACTCACTAGATTCAAGTGAAAAAATAATCCTTGTAGTTTATTATAACATGGTGACGTTTCAAGGTCCACAGACCCCTTCCTCAGACCGAGACAAAGGGAAAATAAACAATACAGGGCCTATTTATCAAAGCGTCAACTATGTTGCATTCGCTGGCGTCAATACGCTCGCCAGACATCGCTGCCGCGGACCTGAATACGATCTCCTTATTTATCAAAAAAGCCGTCAAAAACACCCGCGTTAAGTATGGTGCGAAGAGAATCGGACTGTTGTTAACTAACAGTCATCGATGTTTCGGTTATTCGTGTTTTTCCCAACTTTATTTATACCATTTCATTACTGTCCATGAACAAGCACATTTCTCTAAAGCTAATCTTTTATTTTTCATCTGTTAATGTCCAAGAAATAGATTGATTTCTACCTCAACAAACAATATCTCATAGAAAGTTGTTTTCACTACGATATTTTAAAGGGATAGGAAAGTAAACATTTAAGTTGCATGATTCAGATAGAGCATGTAAATTTAAAACACTTTAAATTGTACTTCTATTTTCAAATGTGCTTTTTTCTCTTGGTATCCCTTGTTGGAAAAGAATATGCACATATCCTACACTAGTGGAAGCTAGCTTCTGATTGGTGCCTGCACACATTTGTCTCTTGTGATTGGCTAAATAGATATGTTCAGCTAGCTGCCAGTAGTGTAGAGAATGAAACAAATTTGAAAATAAAAGTAAATTGGAAAGTTGTTTAAAATTGTATGTTCTATCCAAATCATGAAATAATATTTTGGGGTTTCCTGTCCCTTTAAGAGCTGTGCCCGGTTTCTCTCTGCACCTGTCTAACCCCTCCTGATTGCAATCTATTTTTAAAATCCACCCTACACAGGTGTTATAAAATGGGCTGGCATATAAGATGACATTTCTTACTGAAAAAGAAATTCAAGAGAAGGAAGAAATACACTGAAAATAGCATGACAATAAAGAGGTGATTTTAATTTCTGCTGTATCTGTATCATGACAGTTTAAAATTAGGTGGGCTATCCCTTTGAGCTATCAGCTTAAAGGGATAGTCTTGTCAAAATTAAACTTTTTATGATTCAGATAGAGCATGTAATTTTAAGCAACTTCCTAATTTACTCCTATTATAAATTTTGCTTCATTCTCTTGGTATCTTTATTTGAAAAAGCAAGAATGTAAGCTTTGGAGCTGGACCATTTTTGGTTCAGAAGCTGGGTAGCACTTGCTGATTGGTGTCTAAATGTAGCCACCAATTAGAAAGCGCTACCCAGGTGCTGAACCAAAAATGGGCTGCCTCCTAAACTTAAATTCTTGCTTTTTCAAATAAAAATACCAAGAGACTGAAGAACAATTGACAGTAGAAGTAAATGAGAAAGATGGTTAAAATTGCATGCTCTGCCTAAATCATGGAAGTTTAATTTTGACTAGACTATCCCTTTAAGATTCTATTGAATCAAACATCAATTAGAATTTTAAAATCCTTATCTAAAATATTGCACTGTGTGTCCTAATGTCAGCATCAATGTTTGTTAAAACCTTTATTAAATATGAATATTGCATATATATCTGTGTATATCTATACCTATATAATCGAACGTGTGTGTGTGTATGTATGTACATATATATATATTTATTGTACAAAAACACCATCAGATATATGTAGAAATATTTATTTACGAATAAATAGAACATATTCTTCGATGTGGAGAACATTGTAATGTGAAATATTCATATTTTCATGTTGGGCTAATCTATATGAAAATATACGATTGAGTGTGATTGCGAGTAGGGTATTTTTTATGTTATTTTTTATGATATTCTATTGTCCACCCAAATCAATAGTTGCTAAGAAGATGAGTGAGAAGTAAAGAAACATATTGTGTGTGGGGGGAAATAGAGGTGAGAGTGTGAAGGGAGATTGTGTGTGGGGTGGGAGGATGAGGAGGTGTTTGCATGGAGCGGGGGAATAAAAATGTGACCAGGGGCTTAAGGGAGAGTGACCTTAGATGATGCAGATTATAGTACACATCAAATGTGATTTTGTCATCAACAATGTCGTGTCAGTGTAAGTTAAGAATTTACTTGCTTTTAAATGTTTCATAGAAAACTTACACTCTATTTTTTTGTCAATGAATATATATATATATATATATATACACACACACATATACATACACACAATATATACCATAGAAAGGGATGCACTCACCAGTATTTTTTTGTATTACCGTCACCTTTGATGCAAGTAACGTTTCGGGGTTTCACCCCCTTCTTCAGACAACAGAGAAATGTGACATAAAACTACTTACCCCCAATGTGACATTTATACCAAACTGAGAGCCGAACACCCTGGAGCAAGTGCCGATAGGCCACTCTCCCATGGGCTGGCGTGATTGGATCGCGACCTGGCGGCTGGCCCCATCCCAAGATTCATAAATACTACAGCAGTGAAAATAAGTGACGACACAATATACCCATATCCAATATACAAATCAGCATTAACATAGCCATATGTCTTCATTTCATACATCTAGTATATAATACATGAGGGTCTGTGCAACACAGGCATTTAGTCTTACGATCGCAAGAGTCTTGTTACCATAGCAACCCGAAAGCAGCACATAACAAACATCTATAATACACCATCCAGACAAAGCATATATAAGATTTCTAATGTATACCCATGTTAATAATATACTTAACTAAAGAGTTGTATATAAAATCATTATATCTAGGCTAAAGGGGGGCTATCTATCTACTGTGTACAATGGTTACCATAGTAACCTGATAGCTATTATCAGCCACTAGTTTCTGTCATTATGCTGTCTGCCAAAAAAAACTCACTATCTCTAGTAAGCTAATCACAGGGGATATATAAAGTGTTATCCTTATCACCTACATAATCAAACCCCTCGAGTGATTGGATCAAGTAAACAAAATTGTTAAATGGCTACGAACAGCTAGAAACAACTAACAATTGTAAAAGGAGTATCGAGATATTAATCCTGACTATGCTAGTAGGTATATTGGTGTGACGTCAAGCCGTCTTTGACTATATCACTAATCCTCACTAAATAGTTTCAAGAGTACTATCTAACATCTCCCTATGTGCTAGTTAGAAGGCCCCTTTTTAGCTATACTCAGCTCTGTCAGTATTGTACTCTATAGCCTGATTTTTTTTTTCTATGTGTATATAAATATATATAAATAAATATACAGATAACTGGAGGGCACTTTTTATTCATATATCTTTCAAAAATTGGTCAATGTTTCTGCTTACATTTTAAGCCTTTTTCAAGACATTATATATAGAATATACATTCTATACATAGAATAGTCTTATCCAGTATTTTGATGTGTTTGCATTGTGTTTTACCCTGTAAGTGCATTGAATAGCAGGGTTTAATTTTATATTAAATTGCTTTTACCTTGAATTGAGTTGCGCTTTCTGCCCTTCTTGTTTTAGATTCTATTGTCACATTGGGATAAAACGACCCAGTTTCACTATACAGCAGCAAAGTCCGGAAGGGAAAGTAGCCCAGCATAAGCATATTAATTAATTGATTGATTTTCGGATGTGCATCCGCATCTCTATAGATATTCCATTTTCGGTGATCCTAAACAACTGAACTGACTATTCAAGTACTGTTTTGCATGAATTTAAGCTATTTGTTGCCACATAGGCTTATTGAGTTTAGATCACAATACTTTCTGTGCCTCTTTTGCTAGTTTTAGTTATAATCATTGTTATAAATATTTTCGTTTTATTTAAAGGTATATTGCCTTATTTAATTGTGATATTGCTGTCTTAATAATGTGCTTGTATTCCTTTCCTTGTATTTCGATAAAAAACATAATTAATCCCCCATCAAGTGATAGAGCAAAGTTATACAGACACCCATACCAAACTAAAGTGTAGCTTAAAAATGCAATCTACTACTAGTGAAAACGCTCGGCTTTGTATCCATAACCTCTATTCAAATAAGATCTATCAATTAAGCTTCAGTGATTCTGCTATCTCCATAAAAGAAAAAGGACTTACTTCATATGATTCAGTTACAGCATACCAAACATTTAATCTCCATATTACTTACACTGTGCGTCTGCCATAATTTATAATTAACCTCACCAGTGTTTTAGACTACATAACCAAAGTAAGTGGGTCCAACAACCGTCTATCCCACAACCACTGGTGGCAATCATTGCCATCCAGATGTTGTCTAAACATAATCTCTTCAAAATTGCAAAAGTACAGTCTGCCATAAAAATACATATGCACCACATGACATCCCTCTCGTAACCCACATTTTCCATCTAAAAAATATCAGATACTTGAGTGGAACATCACCTCTGATGTTATTGGGTGTGTTATGGATAAGGGATCCTTCATGCTAATGGGGATCTATTTCAATATCAAGTGCTGAGTATGCTAGAGTTTTAAAAGCCACATGAATTGATGCATAAACTAACTTGTAAATACTAAGGCTTGTTTTGTTACATATTACAAAGTTAAATGTTACATTATGGCCAGCCTTGCGCAAAAGAATATACCATTTATTATTAGAATGTATTGGGCTTTTTTTTTTTTTAATATAATTGCACAACCTTAGATGGATGCTATAACAAAAAATGTTGTGCCAACCTGTTTGTGAGATACTCCACATGATTTACAAAACATCTATGGCCCAAATAAACTAACCCTTAAATAAAAAGCTAGAAAGCTAACAAAATAAAGAATAGTAATGATGAACATTTAAACCTTTAGGTAATGTGTCCGATCTGTATATCCATTGGGATTCTCTTTTCAATAATTCATGAACCCTGTCTCCCCCATCTCAAAATGGGGGGATACTATGTATCAACATCGTCCTGATCATTTATTTTTTTTGTGGTTCGCAAGCCTCTCCCTGAAGGTGGTATTGTTTTCTGATATAAAACCCCCCCACATATGCAGTAAGATGTACATGTGAGTCTGTGACAGATGTGATACGTTTTTGTATTATATGGATGATGAAATATAGATCCTGTTATTAGTTGTTACAAGTTACACAGCTGCCACATCTAAAACAACCAGGTTCGTTGTGCTGCTCTGGAATCTGTTTTTTTTTTTTACCAGCTAGCTTTTCAGGCTACGCCTCCTATCAAATGCCAGTTCTTAGTAGTCAACATGTTGTGTATTGTTGAACTTCCTGGAGTATAGGTTGTAATATAATTAATGTTGTTACTTTAGTTATATATCAATGATTTTTGATCAAGAGAAATCATTTCATGGAGTACTTGTTCTTTTTCTTTCTTCCTATATCCATGCAAGATACATTTTTCTCGCATGGTATAGAGTTTACTTTTTTCTTTTATCTTCTTCCCTGTTTTTGCGAATCACACGTAAGAATTGTGTCCTGATAATGCTGAAACATCACTACTTTCAGAATATATATATATATGAAATACCATTTATATTTTTGTAACAGTATAGGAGATGTCACTAGAGAAATGTCTAGTGTGGTGTTTAATGTTGAAAGCTGAGCAGAAGTTATATGCAAGGGAGTGGGATAAGAGGATGAGGAGGCTGTATGCAAGGGAGAGAGGGGCTTGAGAAGGGTTGAGACGATAAGGAGTCTGTGTGTAACAGACAGAAGGTGAAGAAGACGCTGTGCATTAGAATGGTATAAGAGGGTGTGAAGTAGACTGTGAAGAGACGGGTGACGAGGAAGCTGTGTGAGAGGGTGAGGAGGATAGTGGATATAAGGGAGATGGGAAGAGAGGTTGAGGCTATATTTGAGGAGGGAGGGCTAAAGGAATGAGCAAAAGCTGGTAGGTGAGGGTTACTAGGACTGAGAGGGTGAGCAGGGTGTGAAGGAGAGGTTGATAAGAAGATACAAAGTTAGGAGTGAGAAGTAAAGAAACAAGTGGTGCATTTGGGGGAAATGGAGGTTAGAGTGTGAAAGTAGAAGATGAGGAGGTGGTTGCATGCGAGGGAGAAGGGGAATGGAAAAGCAACCAGGGGGTTATGTAAGGGAGAGTGATCTTAGATGATGCAGATTATACTATATATCATATGTGAAGATGTCATCAACAATGCCATGTTGGATGTCATCAGCAATGTCATTTATGATGTCATGCAAAGTTCCCTAGAGGGATAGAGGGAGTAGGGCTGTTTAAGTTAAGAATGTCCTTGCATTTATATGTTTGATAGAAAACTTAAACTCTGCTTTTAATTTTTTATATATATATATATATATATATATATGTGTATATATATGTGTGTGTATATATATATATATATACACACACACACAAACAGACACATAAAGGGAAGTGCTTAACTAGGAATGAACAATCTCTCAGTATCTTGTTGGGTCACCACCTCAGAGCAGCCCCTTTAGCCCAATTGTGCTTTTTACAGCAGAGAACTTTACAGAAGTATATCAGCCTGATCCCGCCTAAAAAGGATGGTTCAGTCTTGAAATACTAGTTAATCTTCCTCTGAACATGGAACATGGGAATCACAGATGATCGTTTCAGATTTCTGTTAGCCTTGTCAGTGAGTTGCAGCCATACCCTTCTAGACACATTAGGCAGGTAGTCTGTGTCTGGTTCCCCCATCACAATACAAATATACATGGATATACACAGAAAGTGGTAGCTTGCTTGGATTGTTAACAGTTACCCGCTGCCTGGTTCTTGACCTAGCCTTTGTTTTACACTTTTTCTGTTTCAGGTTATGCTGCTGTATAGTTTAAAAGGAATTACCACCATGTAGATTCTGTAAGATTAATACAAATATTTACAGTTTTGTAATTGTTTGTGTTGAAACTTTTAAGCACTTACCTAGAATAAGAAATGGGGCATTGGCTACTGTTATGACAAAGGGAACTCCACAAAATAGTAATAGACCAAAACTACTCAGCACGGCTAATCCAGATGAAATCACTCCAAATGCTGCAACCCAAACTTTATTTCTTACAGAGTCAAATCTAAAAAAAAAAAAAACACATTCAAATAAAAAAAAAAAAAGTGAAGGCATATTGCACCAGCATATCCATAGAAAAGCATACATTTTTATTGAAGGGAAATTTTAATTTAATAATTCAAATTCTAATTAAAATGCATAAGAATATTTTTAAGATGCATCATAAAAAACATAGTGATAGATTGCTAATAGTATGCTATAGTGATAGGAGTGCTTATTCATTGCATGCCCGTAAACGGCAAATTCAACCATTTATGGGTGCACGATAAATAACCGGCCATTATAATTAGCGCTCAGAAAATTAATCAGAGATCAGATCTCTGGTTAATTTTCTAAATGTCCCCCAATTGCCCACAAAATAAAGTGGTATTTTAAAAAAATATATATATAACTGCAAAAAGTGGCAGGTGTGGGGTGTTAGAAAAAAAAGTTCCTTTACATTGCAGTCTATGGGGACTGTGTGTTTTTTGTAAATATATATCTTCACCAGATTATATGAGACACTCCAAGTTCCCAATGATTGATGTAAGCCACTGCTGCAACATTATCTGAAATTAAAGTTCCCTGCCTGAGGGTGGGACAACTCTAAAGGGCCCTAAAGAAGTTCCAGAATATTGATTGGTAACCTTGCCTCCTGAGGAGACCAAACCCCCTGCACCTTTAGAGGCCCCTTGGACAAGAGATTGGTGAGTCTGCCACCACCACAAAACCAATATCTTATCTCCTGATCGACTAGGATCTTCTGGGAAGCAGCCACCATCAGACCCACTATGTCCATTTATTCAGTTATTGAGCAACCGTAGGAAGAAGAGTGTGCTGAAATCAAATAAACACATTTTGCAGCTTGGTCCTGCATTCTTTTGTCAGAGCAAATTAGTGAGAAAACTCAAGTTTGAGGAACAAGAGAGCTTTTTTGTAAATATATGCACCAACTGTGCAGAGATGTGCAAAGCACCTGAAGCAATGCCTCTGTATGATTCACATCCTGTTGAATCGAGAATGCCTAGACCAGTGCATCATCCAAGTAAGGCACTAATGAGATGCCCTGAGATTGAGCCGCCATCAGTAAGACTCCCAATACCGTGGTGAACACCCATGGGGTAATGCCTGTCTAGGAAAGCAAACCTGAGGAATTTCACGTAACCTATGAGTTTGAATATGCAAATAAGCACCTATGGCAGACATAAACTAACCTTCTTGCACTAAAGGAATAATAGTACTAATGGTTTCCATCCTGAAGGGGGGAACCTTCATGAATTTGTTTAGAGATTTTATATACATAATAGGATAAAAGGTAGGAGTAGGATCCCTCCTTTTTCCTACACAGGATAGCAAAACCCTTGCCATTATTTAATCTCAGGCAATCTAGGATAGAAGAACACTCTTTCAAGAAAATCTGTATCCAAAGCTGATTTTGTATTCCTGAGATACAATCTGTAACACCCAAGGGTCTGATACAGACCTTTCACATGCCTCCTGAAACAGCATCAATCTGCCACCTACCAGAGTGGGGGATACACCTTTATGTTGACTTGGAGGCCAAGTGTGCTGGCTCCAAGGGCCTGCACTAAAGGATCTTCTCCGTTAGTGCAGTCCCTGAAAGCCGACATGCTAAGCCTCCTATTATTGCAGTCATGACTCTGTGAAGAAGAGGACAGGATTAGTGTGGCTCTCCGGCATGCTAAAGGTATTTTAACTTTTTAAAGGAAACAAATGAATACTAACAAATTTGTCATTATTCATTAGATTTCTTTAAATTTTGCGCTGCATTTGTTCTGATATTTGTAAAATTAAAACAATATAAATATACGTGTTTCGTTAACAAATTTGTAACAAAATATATACACATGTCTAGTGCCAAGAATCTCTTAAAGAGTAGCACACTGTAGATCATGGTATTGGTAGATAACTCCACATTTCACTGCTCTGTCAACTCTGGTTAAGATGCTCTACAATTTTCAATTTTTTCTTCTCTTACATGTGTAATCCTGAAACTAAGGGGCAGATTCTCTTTCACTGTTTCATTAAACTTAATTAGAAAATGTTATTCGCTATGTAATACGAGTGTGTGTTTTGTATTCTCTTTTGTGTTTGTATATGTTTATGATCTTTATTTTGCAAAGGCACATAAAATTAAGTGTAACTTATTTTATAATTAGACAAAGATGCTAACAAATGGAAATATAGTACAAATTCTAAATTTATCATTTGCAAATATAAACGTAGATTTTCACACAAAAAAAGTCTTGCCAGAGTTTTATTCACAAAATAACATTTCACAAAATATGTATTGATAACAAAAAAACATAATTTATGTAAGAACTTACCTGATTCATTTATTTCATATTGGCAAGAGTCCATTAGCTAGTGACATATGGGATATACAATCCTACCAGGAGAGGCAAAGTTTCCCAAACCTCAAAATGCCTATAAATACACCCCTCACCACACCCACAATTCAATTTAACTAATAGCCAAGTAGTGGGGTGATAGAAAAAGGAATAAAAAGCATAAAAAATGGAACTGGAAATATAATTCTGCTTTATACACAAAAAATAACCACCATAAAAAGGGTGGGTCTCATGGACTCTTGCCAATTTGAAAGAAATTAATTTATCAGGTAAGTTCTTACATAACTTATGTTTTCTTTCATGTAATTGGCAAGAGTCCATGAGCTAGTGACGTATGGGATAGTAATACACAAGATGTGGTACTCTACAGAAGAGTCACTAGAGAGGAAGGGATAAAAATAAAAAAAAAACAATTTATGCTTACCTGATACATTTATTTCTCTTGTGGTGTATCCAGTCCACGGATCATCCATTACTTGTGGGATATTCTCATTCCCAACAGGAAGTTGCAAGAGGACACCCACAGCAGAGCTGTAATATAGCTCCTCCCCTAACTGTCATAGCCAGTCATTCGACCGAAAACAAGCCGAGAAAGGAGGAACCATAGGGTGCAGTGGTTACTGTAGTTTAAATTTAAAAATTACCTGCCTTAAAATGACAGGGCGGGCCGTGGACTGGATACACCACAAGAGAAATAAATTTATCAGGTAAGCATAAATTGTGTTTTCTCTTGTAAGGTGTATCCAGTCCACGGATCATCCATTACTTGTGGGATACCAATACCAAAGCTAAAGTACACGGATGAAGGGAGGGACAAGGCAGGAACTTAAATGGAAGGAACCACTGCCCGTAAAACCTTTCTCCCAAATATAGCCTCCGAAGAAGCAAAAGTATCAAATTTGTAAAATTTTGAAAAAATATGAAGCGAAGACCAAGTCGTCGCCTTGCAAATCTGATCAAAAGAAGCCTCATTTTTAAAGGCCCAAGTGGAAGCCACAGCTCTAGTGGAATGAGCTGTAATCCTATCAGGAGGTTGCTGTCCAGCAGTCTCATAGGCTAAGCGGATTAAGCTTCTTAGTCAAAAAGAAAAAGAGGTTGCCGAAGCCTTTTGACCTCTCCTCTGTCCAGAGTAGACAACAAACAAAGCAGATGTTTGACGAAAATCTTTAGTAGCTTGTAAGTAAAACTTTAAAGCACGGACCACGTCCAAATTGTGTAACACAAGGATGGAACAACAATCTCTTGATTGATATTCTTGTTAGATACCACCTTAGGTAAGAACCCAGGTTTGGTACGCAGGACTACCTTATCCGTATGAAAAATCAGATAAGGAGAATCACATTGTAAGGCAGATAGCTCAGAGACTTTACGAGCCGAGGAAATAGCTACCAAAAAAAAGAACTTTCCAAGATAAAAGCTTCATATCTATGGAATGAAGAGGTTCAAACGGAACTCCTTGAAGAACCTTAAGAACCAAGTTTAAGCTACATGGTGGAGCAACAGGTTTAAACACAGGCTTGATTCTAACTAAAGCCTGACAAAATGCCTGAACGTCTGGAACATCTGCCAGACGCTTAACTAGCTGACAATCCTTTTTCCAAACCTTCTTGGAGAAAAGATAATATCCTAGCAATCCTGACCTTACTCCATGAGTAACCCTTGGATTCACACCAATAAAGATATCTACGCCATACCTTATGGTAAATTTTCCTGGCGACAGGCTTTCGTGCCTGTCTTAAGGTATCAATAACTGACTCGGAGAAGCCACGCTTTGATAAAATCAAGCGTTCAATCTCCAGGCAGTCAGCCTCAGAGAAATTAGATTTGGATGGTTGAAAGGACCCTGAAATAGAAGGTCCTGTTTCAGAGGCAGAGACCATGGTGGAAAGGATGACATGTCCACTAGATCTGCATACCAGGTCCTGCGTGGCCACGCAGGTGCTATCAGAATCACTGATGCTCTCTCCTGCTTGATCTTGGCAATCAGTCGAGGGAGCAGAGGAAACGGTGGAAACACATAAGCCAGGTTGAAAGACCAGGGCGCTGCTAGAGCATCTATCAGTGTCGCCTTGGGATCCCTGGACCTGGATCCGTAACACGGAAGCTTGGCGTTCTGGCGAGACGCCATGAGATCCAGTTCTGGTTTGCCCCAATGATGAATCAGTTGTGCAAATGCCTCCAGATGGAGTTCCCACTCTCCCAGATGAAAAGTCTGACGACTTAGAAAATCCGCCTCCCAGTGCTCTACACCTGGGATATGGATAGCTGATAGGTGGCAAGAGTGAATCTCTGCCCAGCGAATTATTTTTTAAACTTCTAACATCTCTAGGGAACTTCTCGTTCCCCCTTGATGGTTGATGTAAGCTACAGTCGTGATGTTGTCCGACTGAAATCTGATGTACCTCAGAGTTGCTAACTGAGGCCAAGCCTGAAGAGCCTTGAATATCGCTCTTAGTTCCAGAATATTTAATGGAAGGAGAGACTCATCCTGAGTCCACAATCCCTGAGCCTTCAGGGAGTTCCAGACTGCACCCCAACCTAGAAGGCTGGCATCTGTCGTAACAATTGTCCAATCTGGCCTGCGAAAGGTCATACCTTTGGACAGATGGACCCGAGATAGCCACCAGAGAAGAGAATTCCTGGTCTCTTGGTCCAGATTCAGTTGAGGGGACAAATCTGTGTAATCCCCGCTCCACTGACTGAGCATGCATAGTTGCAGCGGTCTGAGATGTAAGCGGGCAAACGGCACTATGTCCATTGCCGTTACCATTAAGCCGATTACTTCCATACACTGAACCACTGAAGGGCGCGGAATGGAATGAAGAACCCAGCAGGAATTTAGAAGCTTTGATAACCTGGACTCCGTCAGGTGAATTTTCATTTCTACAGAATCTGTCAGAGTCCTTAGAAAGGAAACTCTTGTGAGTTGGGAGAGAACTCTTTTCCTCGTTCACTTTCCACCCATGCGACCACAGAAATGCCAGTACTACGTCCGTATGAGACTTGGCAATTTGGAAGTTTGACGCCTGTATCAGGATGTCATCTAAATAAGGGGCTACTGCTATGCCCCGCGGCCTTAGGACCGCCATAAGTGACCCTAGAACCTTTGTAAAGATTCTTGGGGCTGTAGCTAATCCCAAGGGAAGAGCTACAACTGGTAATGCCTGTCATAAAAGGCAAACCTGAGAAACCGATGATGATATTTGTGTATCGGAATGTGAAGATAAGCATCCTTTAGATCCACTGTAGTCGTATATTGACCCTCCTGGATCAGTGGTAGGATGGTACGAATAGTTTCCATCTTGAACGACGGAACTTTGAGGAATTTGTTTAAGATCTTTAGATCCAAAATTGGTCTGAAGGTTCCCTCTTTTTTGGGAACCACAAACAGATTTGAGTAAAAACCCTGTCCCTGTTCCTCCTTTGGAACTGGATGGATCACTCCCATAACTAGGAGGACTCGTACACAGTGTAAGAATGCCTCTCTCTTTATCTGGTGTGCAGATAATTGTGAAAGGTGAAATCTCCCTTTTGGGGGGGAAGCTTTGAAGTCCAGAAGATATCCCTGGGATATAATTTCCAACGCCCAGGGATCCTGGGCAAAGAGTGAAAGTCTGCCCCCTACTAGATCCGTTCCCAGATAGGGGGCCGTTCCTTCATGCTGTCTTAGAGGCAGCAGCAGGCTTTTTTACCTGCTTACCTTTTTTCCATGTCAGGTTTGGTCTCCAGACCGTCTTGGATTGAGCAAAAGTTCCCTCTTGTTTATTATTAGAGGAAGTTGATGCCGCACCTGCCTTGAAGTTTTGAAAGGCACGAAAATTAGACTGTTTAGATTTGGACCTGTCCTGAGGAAGGGCATGACCTTTTCCTCCAGTGATATCAGCAATAATCTCCTTTAACCAGGCCCGAATAGGGTCTGCCCCTTGAAGGGAATGTTAAGTAGCTTAGATTTTGAAGTCACGTCAGATGACCATGATCTAAGCCATAGCGCTCTGCGCGCCTGTATAGCAAAACCAGAATTCTTAGCCGTTAGTTTAGTCAAATGAACAATGGCATCAGAATAAAAGAATTGGCTAGCTTAAGTGCTCTAAGTTTGCCAAGTATGTCATCCAATGGAGTCGCTACCTGTAAAGCCTCTTCCAGAGACTCAAACCAGTACGCCGCAGCAGCAGTGACAGGGGCAATGCATGCAAGGGGCTGTAGGATAAAACCTTGTTGAATAAATATTTTCTTAAGGTAATCTCTAATTTTTTATCCATTGGATCTAAAAAAAAAAAAACACAACTGTCCTCGACAGGGATAGTAGTACGCTTTACTAGAGTAGAAACTGCTCCCTCCACCTTAGGGACTGTCTGCCATAAGTCCCATGTGGTGGCGTCTATTGGAAACATTTTTCTAAAAATAGGAGGGGAAGAGAACGGCACACCTGGTCTATCCCATTCCTTATTAATAATTTCTGTAAACCTTTTAGGTATTTGGAAAAACATCAGTACACACCGGCACTGCAAAGTATTTATCCAGTCTACACAATTTCTCTGGCACTGCAATGGTATCACAGTCATTCAGAGCAACTAAAACCTCCCTAAGCAACACGCGGAGGTGTTCAAGCTTAAATTTAAATGTAGAAATATTAGAATCAGGTATCTTTCCTGAGTCATTAACATCACCCACTGACTGAAGCTCTCTTTCCTCAGCTTCTGCATATTGTGAGGCAGTATCAGACATGGTTCTTAAAGCGTCAGTATGCTCTGCATTTTGTCTCATCCCAGAGCTATCTCGCTTACCTCTAAGTTCAGGTAGTCTGGCTAATACAGCTGACAGTGTATTATCCATGACTGCCGCCATGTCTTGTAAAGTAAACGCTATGGGCGCCCTAGATGTACTTGGCGCCATTTGAGCGTGAGTCCCTTAAGCGGGAGTCAAAGGGTCTGACACGTGGGGAAAGTTAGTCGGCATAACTTCCCCCTCGTCAGATTCCTCTGGTGATACATTTTTTAAAGACAGAAAATGATCTTTATTGCATAAAATGAAATCAGTACATTTGGTACACATTCTAAGAGGGGGTTCCACCATGGCTTTTAAACATAATAAACAAGGAGTTTCTTCTATGTCAGACATGTTTATACAGAATAGCAATGAGACTAGCAAGCTTGGAAAACACTTTAAATCAAGTTAACAAGCAAATATAAAAAACGGTACTGTGCCTTTAAGATAAACAAATTTTGTCAGAATTTGAAAAACAGTGAAAAAATGCAGTAAATCAAACGAAATTTTTACAGTGTGTATAATAGGCTAACAGAGCATTGCACCCACTTGCAAATGGATGATTAACCCCTTAGTTCAAAAAACGGATCAAAAAAACAAAATAGACGTTTTTTTAACAGTCACAACCAACTGCCACAGCAAGCTGTGGCCCTACCTTCCCCAATAAACGACTTTGGAAAGCCTTTGGGCCCTTTAGAGATGTCCTATAGCATTCAGAGGGCCTTTGAGGGAAGCTGGATGTCACAGTTTGTAATTTTAACTGCACCAACTGTAACTTTTATACTACAACAGTGGAAATTGTTTCTAGTCAAAATTTAAGCCGGCCATGTGGAAAAAACTAGGCCCCAATAAAGTTTTATCACCAAAGCATATATAAAAACGATTAAACATGCCAGCAAATGTTTTATATTGTAAATATCATAAGGGTATTACCCCTGGGAGTAAGCATGATACCAGTCATTATTAAATCACTGTATTCAGGCTTAACTTACATTAATCCGGTATCAGCAGCATTTTCTAGTGTTTTCCATCTCTAGAAAAAATTATAACTGCACATACCTGATAGCAGAATAAACTGCACGCCATTCTCTCGCTGAAGTTACCTTATCTGTGTAATCCCCTCAGACATATGTGAGAATAGCAATGGATCTTAGTTACAACCTGCTAAGATCATAGAAACCTCAGGCAGATTCTTCTTCTATTTACTGCCTGAGATAAAATAGCACAACTCCGGTACTATTTAAAAATAACAAACTTTTGATTGAAGAAAATAAACTAGATATATTTAACCACTCTCTCCTACAACGTCCTTACTTGTTGAGAGTTGCAAGAGAATGACTGGGTATGACAGTTAGGGGAGGAGCTATATTACAGCTCTGCTGTGGGTGTCCTCTTGCAACTTCCTGTTGGGAATGAGAATATCCCACAAGTAATGGATGATCCATGGACTGGATACACCTTACAAGAGAAACAGCCATTTTCCGCTGAAAAAATTAAATTCACATCCAAAAAAAAAAAAAAGCTTTTCTCATAATTGAAAAGAAAAAACTTAAAACATAAGCAGAGGAATCAAACTGAAACAGCTGCCTGGAGAACTTTTCTACCAAAAACTGCTTCCGAAGAGGCAAATACATAAAAACGGTCAAATTTAGTAAATGTATGCAAAGAAGACCAAGTTGCTGCTTTGCAAATCTGATCAATTGAAGCTTCATTCTTAAAAGCCCACAAAGTGGAGACTGATCTAGTAGAATGAGCTGTGATTCTCTGAGGCGGGGCCTGACCCAACTCTAAATAAGCCTGATGAATCAAAAGCTTTAACCAAGATGCCAAGGAAATAGCAGAAGCTTTCTGACCTTTCCTAGAACCAGAAAAGACAACAAATAAACCAGAAGTCTTTCTGAAATATTTAGTAGCTTCAACATAATATTTCAAAGCTCTTACAACATCCAGAGAATATAAGGAATTCTTAGGATTAGGACACAAAGAGGGAACAACAATTTCCCTATTAATGTTGTTAGAATTCACAACTTTAGGTAAAAATTTGAATGAAGTCCGTAAAACTGCCTTATCCTGATGAAAAATCAAAAAAGGACACTCACAACAAAGAGCAGATCATTCGGAAACTCTTCTAGCAGAAGAGATAGCCAAAAGGAACAACACTTTCCAAGAAAGTAGTATAATATCCAAAGAATGCATTGGGGCATATGTATCAAGCTCCGTATGGAGCTTGATGCTCCGTGTTTCTGGCGAGCCTGCAGGCTCGCCAGAAACACCAGTTATGAAGCAGCGGTCACAAAGACCGCTGCTCCATAACCTGTTTGCCTGCTCTGAGCAGGCGTACACACATCGCCGGAAATCAACCCGATCGAGTACGATCGGGTTGATTGACACCCCCTGCTGGCGGCCCATTGGCTGCGAGTCTGCAGGGGGCGGCGTTGCACCAGCAGCTCTTGTGAGCTGCTGGTGCAATGCTGAATACGGCGAGCGTATTGCTCGCCATATTCAGTAATGTCTGTCGGACCTGATCCACACTGTCGGATCAGGTCCGACAGACATTGATAACTAGGGGCCATAGGCTCAAAAGGAGGAGCCTGTAAAGCATTTAAAACCAAATTAAGACTCCAAGGAGGAGAGATTGATTTAATGACAGGCTTGATACAGACCAAAGCCTGAACAAAACGGTGAATATCAGGAAGCTTAGCAATCTTTCTGTGAAATAAAACAGAAAGAGCAGAGATTTGTCCCTTCAAGGAACTTGCAGACAAACCCTTATCAAAACCATCCTGAAGAAATTGTAAAGTTCTAGGAATTCTAAAAGAATGCCAGGAGAATTTATGAGAAGAACACCATGAAATATAAGTCTTCCAGACTCAATAATCTTCCTAGAAACAGATTTACGAGCCTGTAACATAGTATTAATTACTGAGTCAGAGAAACCTCTATGACTAAGCACAATGGGGCCTATCTATCAAGCTGCAGTTATGAAGCAGCGGTCACAAAGACCGCTGCTCCATAACCTGTCCACCTGCTCTGAGCAGGTGGACAGGACCTGGACAAGTACCTGGCAAGTTTCTTGTTTAGATGGGAAGCCATCATATCTATTTCTGGAAGACCTCACATCTGAACAATCTGAAAAAAACACATCTGGGTGGAGAGACCACTCCCCCGGATGTAAAGTCTGACGGCTGAGATAATCCGCTTCCCAATTGTCTACACCTGGGATATGTTCCGCAGAAATTAGACAAGAGCTGGATTCTGAACAAGAAAGTATCTGAGATACTTCTTTCATAGCTAGGGGACTGTGAGTCCCACCCTGATGATTGACATATGCCACAGTTCTGATATTTCTGTCTGAAAACAAATGAATAGTTCTCTCTTTAACAGAGGCCAAACCTGAAGAGCCCTGAAAATAGTACGGATTTCTAAAATATTGATTGGTAACCTCGCCTCTTGAGATTTCCAAACCCCTTGTGCTGTCAGAGATCCCCAGACCACTCCCCAACCTGAAAGACTTGTTACATTCCAGGTTGGACAAACAAAAGAGTCCCCTTGAACTATATGATGGTGATCTAACCACCAAGTCAGAGAGAGTCAAACATTGGGATTTAAGGATATTAATTGTGATATCCTTGTATAATCCCTGCACCATTGATTCAGCATACAAAGCTGAAGAGGTCTTATATGAAAATGAGCAAAGGGGATAGCGTCCAATGCTGCAGTCATGAGACCTAAAACTTCCATGCACATAGCCACTGAAGGGAATGATTGAGACTGAAGGTTTCGACAAGCTGAAACCAATTTCATTCTTCTCTTGTCTGTTAGAGACAGAGTCATGTACACTGAATCTATCTGGAAGCCTAAAAAGGTGACCCTTGTCTGAGGAATCAAGGAACTTTTTGGTAAATTGATCCTCCAACCATGTCTTTGAAGAAACAACACTAGTTGATTCTTGTGAGATTCGGCAGAATGTAAAGACTGAGCTAGTACCAAATAAGGAAACACCGCAATACCCTGTTCTCTGATTACAGAAAGTAGGGCACCGAGAACCTTTGAAAAAAATCTTGGAGCTATCGCTAAGCCAAATGGAAGAGCAACAAATTAGTAATGCTTGTCTAGAAAAGAGAATCTCAGAAACCGATAGTGGTCTGGATGAATCGGAATATGAAGATATGCATCCTGTAAGTCTATCGTGGACATATAATGACCTTGCTGAACAAAAGGCAGAATAGTCCTTATAGTCACCATTTTGAAAGTTGGGACTCTTACAAAACGATTCAAAATTTTCAGATCCAGAACTGGCCTGAATACATGTTCTTTCTTTGGGACAATGAAAAGATTTGAATAAAACCCCAGACCCTGTTCCTGAAACGGAACTGGTATGATTACCCCTGAAAGCTCTAGATCTGAAACACACTTCAGAAAAGCCTGAGCCTTTACTGGATTTGCTGGAACGTGTGAGAGAAAAAATCTTCTCACAGGAGGTCTTACTCTGAATCCTATTTGATACCCTTGAGAGACAATACTTTGCATCCCCTGATTTTGGACAGAATCTGCCCAAATGTTTTCGAAAAATTTGAATCTGTCCCCCACCAGCTGAGCTGGAATGAGGGCCACACCTTCATGCAGACTTGGGGGCTGGCTTTGGTTTCTTAAAAGGCTTGGATTTATTCCAACTTGAAGAAGGTTTCCAATTGGAATCAGATTCTTTGGGGGAAGGATTTGCTTTCTGTTTCTTATTCTCTCGAAAACAACGAAAACGATTAGAAGCTTTAGATTTACCCTTAGATCTTTAATCCTGCGGCAAAAAACTCCCTCCCCCCGTGACTGTTGAAATAATTGAATCCAACGGAGAACCAAATAAATTGTTACCTTGGAAAGAAAGAGATAGTAATCTAGACTTAGATACCATGTCAACATTCCAATATTTGAGCCACAAAGCTCTTCTAGCTAAAATAGCTAAAGACATAGATTTAACATCAATTTTGATGATATCAAAAATAGCATCACAGATAAAATGATTAGCATGTTGAAGCAAGCAAAAAATGCTAGACAAATCAGGATCTGTTTCCTGTTGCGCTAAGCTTTCCAACCAAAAAGTTGATGCAGCTGCAACATCAGCTATAGATATAGCAGGCCTAAGAAAATAGCCAGAAAATAAATAAGCTTTCCTTAGATAATATTCAAGTTTCCTATCTAAAGGATCCTTAAAAGAAGTACTATCTTCCATAGGAATAGTAGTACTATTGGCCAGAGTAGAAATAGCCCTATCAACTTTGGGGATTTTTTCCCAAAACTCCAATCTAGCTGCTGGCAAAGGATACAACTTTTTAAACCTAGAAGGAATAAAAGAAGTACCAGGCCTATTCCATTCCTTATAAAATCATATCAGAAATAGCATCAGGAACTGGAAAAACCTCTGGAGTAACCACAGGAGGGTTATAAACAGAATTTAAACGTTTACTAGTTTTAGTATCAAGAGGACTAGATTCCTCAATATCCAAGGTAATTAACACCTCTTTTAATAAGGAACAAATATACTCCATCTTAAAGAGATAAGTAGATTTGTCAGTGTCAATATCTGAGGTAGGATCTTCTGAATCAGATAGATCCTCATCAGAAGAGGATAATTTAGTATGTTGTCGGTCGTTTGAAATTTCATCAACTTTATGAGAAGTTTTAAAATACCTTTTATGTTTATTAGAAGGCGGAATAGCAGACAAAGCCTTCTGAATCGCATCAGCAATAAAATCTTTTATATTCACAGGGATATCATGTACATTAGATGTTGAAGGAACAACAGGCATTGTACTAGTACTGATTGATACATTCTCTGCATGCAAAAGCTTATCATGACAACTGTTACATACTACAGCTGGAGATATAATCTCTGCTAACTTACAACAGATACACTTTGCTTTGATAGAACTGTTATCAGGCAGCAGGATTCCAACAGTTGTTTCTGAGGCAGGATCAGATTGAGACATCTTGCAAATGTAAGAGAAAAAAACAACATATAAAGCAAAATTATCAATTTCCTTATATGGCAGTTTCAGGAATGGGAAAAAAATGCAAACAGCATAGCCCTCTGAGCATAAAAAAAGGCAAGAGGCATATAGGAAGTGGGGTTACAATAATTAAATTATTTGGCGCCAAGTATGACGCACAACGCAAATCTTTTTGGCACTTGCAACATCCGGAAATGACGCAACTCGCGTCATGGCAGGCGCAACCTTGTGCAAGGAAACCTGGCGTCAACTAAGACGCCGGAAATGACGAATTTGCATCACCGAACGTACCTTCGCACCAAAAAATTCTCACGCCAAGAATGACGCAATAAATATCAGCATTTTGCGACCTCGCAAGCCTAATTTTTCCCACAAAATTTAATGGAAAAGCAGTCAATTTGAAGAAAAGACTATACCCCAGGTCAGAAAAAATAACTTCCTAAATATGTTTCCCAATTTTGAAACTGATAGTCTGCAAAAGGAAACAGACATAAACCTGACTCATGGCAAATATAAGTACAATACATATATTTAAAACTTTATATTAATACATAAAGTGCCAAACCATAGCTGACAGTGTCTTAAGTAACGAAAACATACTTACCTAAAGACACCCATCCACATATAGCAGATAGCCAAACCAGTACTGAAAAAGTATCAGTAGAGGTAATGGAATATGAGAGTACATCGTTGATCTGAAAAGGGAGGTAGGAGATGAATCTCTACGACCGATAACAGAGAACCTATGAAAAGATTTCCTGTGAGGAAAACCATAGAATCAATAGGTGATACTCCCTTCACATACCTATGACAAACACTGTAATCCGATGAGGAATTGGACTTCAAAATGCTGAGAAGCACATATCACAGAAGAAAATCAAGCCCAAACTTACTTCACCACCTCCATAGGAAGGCAAAGTTTGTAAAACTGAATTGTGGGTATGGTAAGGGGTGTATTTATAGGCATTTTGAGGTTTGGGAAACTTTCCCCCTCCTG